>NC_139219.1:286587487-287204987 GCF_055691185.1 Crinia signifera | reverse complement strand
GTTGCATGTGGTACAACCCGCACAGCGGAAACAGCCAGGTTTCTTGGTATACAGCCATGTGTTGGAGGTTTGAGGGCTCGGGCTCATTGTTGGTCGCATCAGGATTTGCTTGAGGTTGGGGCCTCTCTTGTTCGCCATCATCGGGGGACCATGGTGTTGTAATTTTAAGTTTTTGTCCGATGATACAAGGGGCCAATGTTTGGTGAGACTTTTTTGTATGTTAGCTGATGCATGATTGTATGTGTTAACATATAACATACGTGGAGCTTTGCTCTGCGTTGGTCTCAAACCCTGTTCACGAATTGTTACATTGTGTCTAGCTTTCTTCAAGCATCGTTTTAAGTTGATGGGTTGATAACCTCTTTCCAGAAAACGGCAAGTCATCTCTTGGATTTGGATTTCCATTTGTTCAGGTTGAGTGTTGTTGCGGATCACCCGCATATATTGGGAGACAGGCAAGTGCTCTTTAAGAGCTTGTGGATGCTGGCTAGTAGTGGATAAGAGCATATTCCTGTTGGTATCCTTCCTAAACAGGCAGGTATGGATCCTCTCAGCTGAGAGTGTGACTTTGATGTCGAGGAAATGGATAGACTCTGATTGGATATCATGTGTGAAGCGAATTGGGCTGTTCAGCGCATTGAGATGTGCAATCATTGCTTCCAAATTCTTCATGGTGTCTGTTCATAGAACAAAAACATCGTCGATGTATCGTTTATACAGCTTCATTTTGTCCCCGAAGCGTGGCAAAATATGCAAATTTTCGTAGTCGTGCATGTACAAGCATGCGTAGGCAGGGGCTAGATTAGAGCCCATGGCGGTGCCTGCTAATTGGATGTAATATTTACTACTGTACAATAAATGGTTGCAGGTTAATACCAGAGTTGCTAGGTCCAGTAAGAAATCTGTGGGAGGTTCCAAGTACTCTCTTCGTTCAAGCGCATTACGTAGTACTCTTAATCCGTCCAGGTGTGGTATGACCGTATATAAAGAACTCACGTCCATAGTAACTAGGTAACGTATGTCGGAGGTGTCTATAACCTTTAATTTGCTGATGAAATCGTTCGTGTCCTGGATATAAGTGTTGCCTGATGTCACAAGGGGTTGGAGATGGTGGTCAATGAAAATGGCTAAAGGTTGAAGGAGGGAAGCACGAGCAGAAACGATGGGCCTACCAGGTGGGTTAACTAAAGATTTATGGATTTTGGGTAAGGTATAAATAATGGGACAGATGGGGAAAGGTACGGTGAGAGAGTCAAAATTTGCTTTTGTGATCCATTTGTTGGCTAAACCATTAGAGAGAACGGAGTCAACCTTCTTCTTGAATTCAGGAATCGGGTTATGCGGCACTTGCTCATAGGAGTTAGTATCCGATAGCTGTCGTAGAATCTCGTTGTTGTATTGTGCCCAATCCTGAATTACCACAGCTCCGCCCTTGTCGGCTTGTCATATAACTATGTTGGTATCTTGTTTCAGGGTTTTCAAGGCTGTTCTTTCTTCTACCGACAGGTTGTTGTACTTTGGCTTGCTTGAAGACTGCTGGGTGTCTTGTTCTACCATCCTAGTGTAAGTTTTTATACTAGGGTTTGACGACAAAGGATCAAATATTGAGGGAGGTTTAAATTTAGATTTTTGTTCTGTTTGGGTATTACCGCCAAACTGTTCGTGCAATCTAAGTTTCCTACCAAACTTGTACAGATCTATGGTAGCATCAAATGGATCGTGGGGGCAGGTGGGGACGAAAGAGTCCTTTTGCAAGTAATGAAATCATAGGTTTAGTGAGTGTGAGTTGAGACAAATTGAACACTAAATCTTTGCCTGTTTCCTGTTGCGTTTTCCCAGTTCCTCCACGGCGGGGATGTGGTCTCCGCCTCTTCCACGTGGGGGGCGATTGGGCCGGCCTTTGCTTTTTCCACTGTCTTGATCTAAAAAATCGGCCTGCGGACCAGAATGCTCGTTGTCGGAGGCTGAAGTTGAAGATCCCATGTTAAGATGGTAAGGATTTCTGGGGTTATACTGACGTCGAGGTCTAGAAGGACGTTGTTGCCGACAGGAGCCCTGTTCACCGGATAACCAGCTATAAACGCTGTGGTTTTGATAATCACCAGTAACTATGGTCAATTTGTTGCGTTTGAATGCCACCAATTCCCTTTTGTACTCTTCAACCTGTGTCCTTATCTTCTCAATGAGATTGCACGATTTATCACTCTTGATGGTAGCTAGGTGAGCTATCCCAAAAGAGTCTGTCGGATTTCACCTTTTTGAGCTCTGTGCCAACCTCTTCTACAACCAGTAGCATGAGGTCAAAAGAACATTTGTTCAAGACCCCACACCACCGGCTGCAGAATGCTGGGTTGTTACGCCCTATGGCAGGGATATTTGCCACACGAAAACCACGGGGAATGAACTTTTTCCTATGGTATTCCGAAAGGAAATGGCCGCGCAGAGCAAGGTCAGTTTCCCTCTTTTTTAGTTTGAGTAACCGCTGGTAAAGGTCAATGGGCGATTCGGTGGGAAGTGCATCAAAGTCTATTTGATCAAAGAGGACTTTGTCCGCATCATCGTCGGTGAGGGATATTATCCCGTGTTCTGCTTGGGACAACAGATTATCATCCAGGAAACCGATTCCACCAGTTGCCATAGCTTGGTTAGATATTTGTTAGGACTGGAGTTTGGCAAATGAGGTAAAGATGCTAGATAGAAAAACAATCTTATATTTTCTGTTTTATCGTGGAACACTCTTATAGGGAGTCTTGCAGAATGTGAAACTCCTTGAATGTGCAGAGGGACAGGAAAAACCCAAGCAACTACGCAATGTATATAATAACACTGTTATGAGTTTATATCATTAAACACATAGAATACACAGAAAAGTATACACAAAAAAGAAATTGAAGTGAAAAAAGAAATTGAAGTGAAAAAATCAAAAATCAAAAAATAGAGCATGAAGAAATTCGCTTAAGTCCCAAATGGAATGCCGCAGTCTCAAGACAGGTCGCGAGCCTGACCTAGAGGACTGATCTGTGGGTGTGGGTGTCAGATCAAAGATAATTGTTAGTAACCTAACAACATCAAATATAGTTCGAGGAAATGACCGCACTCTCACTCATACATTTGAGTATCACAGGGGTGCGCATAAAGGGAACAAACGAAGTCCGTGCCTTTAAATATAGAAAAGTTCTCCCGGTTGGGAATGTGCACTCGCCAATATATCACAGAGACTTGCTCAGGTAAAATTCAAAGTGGTCTTTATTTTCATATGGAGATATCCGTATCTTTTGCCAAAATATAGCCCCCGTCTATTTAAAACAGGTGGACAATGCTAACAGCAAATCTCCTATTAGGAAGGTAGAACCCGTACCGAGGTGTTCCTCCGGTGTGGGCTGGCTACCACAAGATATATATCAAATAACCACTGGCACAAACTGCAGGCACTTGTAGCTCACTCACGGGACCTCTCAATGCTCCAGGAGCATGATGTCAATTACAGAATCCAGCGCCTTTGAGCAAAAGCAGCCACACAGCACGATCCCCACTGATGAAGTCATATGACGAAACGTGTAGGGGCGTGGCCTGTGTGACGCATTGAGTGCCGCTGGAGATCGTGCTGTGTGGCTGCTTTTGCTCAAAGACGCTGAGGTGCTGGGTTCCGGAATTGACATCACGCTCCTGGAGCAAAACCAAAATGTATCTACAGGAAGGCACCAAATTTAAAAAGCAAGCTATTAAATCGTGCATTACCTCTCAAAACGTTGATTTTTAGAATCAAGTCACATGGTTTTCACAGAAGTGGCCATTGTGTAGGATATATTGACATAAAAGGAGGAGCCAAAACGACTGAGATGAAGATTAATGGTATTACTGCTGCTATCTTTTTTTGCGCACTTTTATTTTTTTCACTATTCTTTTGTAGGTATTACCAGACATTTTTCACTAATGGCTAGTTGTGTATACAGCGAACACGTAGCTTTTCTTGTCGTGTACACACACACACACACACACACACACACACACAAAAGTTCCTATGGAGGTGATGCCAGATTTTGGGTAATTTACTGTAGAAAGCATTGACAGTGGGGGCTGATTCAGGTACAGATGCAGCTACAGTGTCCTCATAACCTGTTGCTTCAGTTTTGTAAATAGCCCCATTCAGTGTGGCAATTTTTTCTCAAAATGTGCATCTTACTTAAATAGAACAACTGGAAGTTTGAGGTGTGACATTTGTTCCCCTGTGTGTGAATGAGGTTGAACCTACTGTGTGTGTGTGTTTGTGTATATATGTGTGTATGTATGTGTATATATATATGTGTGTGTGTGTGTATATGTATATATATATGTATATATGTATATATATATATATATATATATATATATATATATATATATATATATATTATCTTATTGATGCTTGGTGTATGAGGACATGCAGTACCTATATAGCTGCAGATGCTTCTTACAATTATCATTAGACCAAGCTAGCACTTAAAATGGAATTGCAGGCTGTGCATATGCAGCACCCTACATACACACCTTGAATGGCCACTTTTCTGCATGCGTGGCCAAGCTCCATTCCTTGGCAACTGCCTTGCTAATTTGTCCCACCAATTAATCTGGCAAGTGGGAGTATCATCGGAGTGCCTTGGGCATTCCCAGACTTCTGTTCTATTTTGGGCAGAAGAGAATCTAGTTTCTGACCGATCTTTTGTACTGCAAGTTCAAAATTATACCGTGTTCTCACAGCGAGTGAGAACTACACAGCTTTTACCCGGCATTAAAATGCGACGGACCCCCGTTTTCACTGCTAGGCAAATTCCCAGGTGAAAAAGTTCGACCCGGTAATTTGCCTTTTTACACAGGTTTTTTTATGCAGTGAGAACGGGTCAACCCGTGTCTGCATACCCGGTTCTCATACACAGGTAAATAGAAGGTGTATGAGATCCGGGTATATGACTTGTACGCACTGCAAAAAAAACTGTGTTAAAAGGCAAATTTCCGGGTCGACATGCTAGACCCGGGTATTTGCCTGCAGTGAGCACAGGGTATTAGGGGCCTATTTGCCAATGAGTTTGTCTTTGTAAAACTCATTGCGAATGATAAACAGTGCTCCAAACCAATCAGCTCCCAAATGTCATTTTTCAAACTCGTGAGTTAGTAGCTGACATTTATCATATGCAATGAGTTTTAAATAACAAAAAGCTCATTGGTAAATGTGCCCCCAAGTAGTAATACCAAACATGTTCCAGGACCCATGTGTATTCTTTGTCAGGGGAATGGGACCACCCAATATCTCTTATCAATCACCTTTGATGTCAGTCAGAGTTTCAGAGTATTTTCAATAGGTTGAAGAACAGAAAAACACTTGACACGTGTGACTATAATATAAGTCTGCTCTGACTTTTGGGCCCCTTAGCCCTTTATTTATATAAAGCATGTAAAGGGTATGGTAAGTTTAACAGCCTATCATCAAAATAGAATAGATAGAATTCCTTTATTCATCTTACAATGGAGAAATTTGCAATTGTTACAGCAAGGTTCAAGTACAGATAAGAGTAATAGCATAATATTAAGAACACACATGATAAGATAAGATCCAAACAAAATATAGGAAGTTTTCAGTAAAAGCTAAATATTGCTGGCATATATCAACTTTTTTAGAATTCGGTACATTTCCTGTGGTTCGGTCACATTTCCTGTGGTTCGGTATATCTGGTTAGGTGTTGTCACTTCTTGTAAATGCATTCAGCGAGCGCCTGTGTGGTCAGAAGAGCATCCTGTCTCGGGATTCAGTTGCTTTAAGGTCGACACAGGCAATAGGTCAACATGGCTAAGGTCGGAAGGTAGACACAAGCATTAGGTCAACAATGGGAAGGTCAACAAGACTTTTTTTTTGTACCGACAGGTGGTATTTCATACCCTACCATCCACCAAGGCGTGGAGGGAGATTATAATAGTGTAAATACAAAAAGGTTTGGTCTTCTCAATGCGCTTCACCTATGGGTTGCAGCTATTTAGAAACACCAGGAACTTTCACCAAGTACCAGCAAACATTCACAGACAATTAACAATGTGTTCTAAAAATTAGCGCCACCCAAATGTAAATCATACACCTTGAAAGTATATCTTATATCACACTTTCCTCTTAGGGATTTTTATTCTTTCTGATTTCTTCGTCTTTAATCTGAAAAAAATTCAAAGAAACCAAAGATGGTGCAATATTGCCTGTACCAGATGTAATTTTTATTAATTAGAATTCACACTCATGTGCCTTCAATTAAATAAGCATATCACTCCATATAAGTGGAAGTCAGACATCTTTAATCCTTGAAATCCTTGACGGTAGCACTGTAAAGAACTTCAAATATAGACAAATAGTGCAATACAGTTTCATATCAACACATAAAATGTATTCATCAAATGCACTCACAATGCAAAAAAAGAAAATCGCGTATCACCATAATAGTATGGTATCCCAGATTAGATAGATTGGAGATTGGAAGTGAGCCCAGATCCCAATCTATATCTGTAATAACAATTTGGCACTTTCAATCTGCATTTCATCTTGTTCTTGGAGACCATCGACTGTCTCTTGTAGGTCATGAGCAATCTCTTGTATCTGTGCAGCCGTCTCTGTTCTAGCCCCATTGTTCAGTTCTATTGCCCCTTTTACAATAAAAGCTGTGTCAACCATTATGAAGAGTGCAGCAAACACTCCAGAGGCAACCCTAAGTGCCTGAGCCCCCTTCGCTACTATCTGGGTGCCTCTAGTGGCAGTAGCAGTCAATCTGCCCAGTTTAAGCAATCTGCTTACTTCTACTGCCACGAATGCCCCCCTCCCCCCTATTTTGCCCATATTTCCCATTTGTTCCACATCAAAGACCTTCTTAAGATCTTGAAATGTACATTCAATATTTGTATTAATCTCTTCTAGATTAGCCAGCTTCTGATTAATATCCTGAATAATCTCTTCTACTCTGTTGCATTTATTTTTGATATGTACAGAATCGGCTATAGAAGCTGCTGCCCCTGTGACCCCTCCAGCCACAGCCACCCCAACACCAATGGCACTGAAAGCCAGAGACGCACCCAGGGTTACAGGGGCCAGAGCTAGGCCTACAAGGGAGGTGATTCCGCCTGCTATTCCAAATGAACTTCCTGCCACACTGGCAATGGTGGCTCCTTTGTGGAACTTGTCTATGTCCTCCGCGATACTCAGCAACTCTTCAATGCAGTCTTCAAACCTCTTCTTCGAAGCTGACAATTCTTCAAAATATTGCATTATCTGTTTGTGATAAATTATAAAAAATAGGGATGTTTAGAAAACATAATCATACTTGACTGCCTAAGTAATACATTTTAGAACATTTAATACATGATAGATTCCATTGCAAAAATAAAATATTAAAGGGTATTATTTGAGTTAATGAAATGCCCCATTTTCCAGGGCCACACTTGAACTGGTGGTGAGTGCAGTATGCAATTGCTTACGTGCTGCAACAAGTGTCTATACCAGAGGTGGTGCTATAGCACAGTCCAAACTTCAAATAGGGGAGCTTAACCAACTCCGGGGCAAACGCAGGATTTCTAAAGGGGTTTTTCCAGATGGGATGCGGTCAGGACGCCAACATTCACATACCAAATCCAGCATCACAGCTGCCATGGAAGAGATCACAATGCTGAAGCCGGAATATCGAAAGTACTCATCCCAAGCTTAAGTACAGACGTTCTTATCAGCTGCGCCAGTGCTAGATTTCTGGTGGCTGGTGCGCCGGGGTATTTGGATGAGTGAGGGTGTCAAGAATGGGGTGCGCAAGCATCTCAGGTGCACGCATGCCACATTCGCTGGAAAGCCTCTGCAAGGCCCAGCTAAATGAGTCTGACTCTATCTGTATGTAGAGGTGGGTTAGGGTCAAGCTGGGGAAGGGGGGTTAGATTTAGGCACTAGTGGGGGTGACGACTTAGGTTTAGACTGTGCGGATAGAGTTAGGCACATACAAGGTGATGTATCCAGAAAGCCTCTTTTTTAAGTATGGCAAGACCATGATCTCCACCTCAAGGAGAGGGTGGGATCCAATCTATTACCATGTATCGCAGTGTGGATACTTCACCTGGATACCGTATCGCCGATAGGGCTCAATGAAAAAAAACTGCTTAAATATGTTTGTGATTACAAGATGAACTTTAGGTCCATGGTGGTGTGTTACCATGCTCTGTAGGATTTATCATTGAAATTATATATATGTACAGTATTACTTAATGATATAATGTATGACCCCCCTGGCTCGGTACACCAGCAGTTGCCCAAGAATGCTAAAACCCTAGATCGATGGTCCAATCGGGTGGGTACTTGGCATCTGAAGAGCTCCCAATGTGTACATTTGTTTTTAAAAGAGTGTTCAGAGCGATCTTAATAAAATAGACGAGTGGGCAAAAAAGTGGAAAATGAGGTTCAATGTGGATAAATGCCAGGTTATGCATCTTTGGAAACACAACCAATGTGCTAGCTATAACCTAAGCGGGGAGGCATTGGGGTAATTCAGAACTTGAAAAGGACCTAGGAGTCCAAATAGATAACAAACTGGGGTGTAGTGCTCAAAGCAACAAATCAGGCCAACAGGATACTAGCATGCATAAAATGGGGCATGGAGACTAGGAACACAAGTGTAATTATGGCACTGTACAAAGCATTGGTTAGACCACATCTTAAATATGGAGTACAATTCTGCTCTCTCCACAAACATCAGGAGAGTACCTCCATTCAATCAGAGGGTAAACTGATCATATGAAATTGGACATTGCTTGAGCTGGATGCAACCGCCACCAAAGAGACTTTCCATAATTTCTGTGCGGGACTGGTAAATATAAATGCCTTGCATATGAGTTAAAACCAATTGATGCCTTAATTCAAAACCATTCTAGCCTCATACCAGATGTTGCGAGACTAATTGATAAGCAACTTTATGTTATGTGTTGTACGTCTTTTTGTACTGTATGTGATTGTTTATGAAGTGCACTTCTCAGTGTTCATATATGTGATTTTATGGTACTTATTTCCTAGCACGGCACCCACGATCTAGATCAGGGGTATTCAACCCATGGCAGTGGCCCCCTGCCCGCCATGCACAGGATTTTTTTTTTTTAAGTAAAAGAAAATGCTGCCGAGGGAGGCAGTGTAATGGAGTCCCCTTGGGTGCCGCCTACCCGATTTCCATTGGCTGCAGGCAGGGCAGAGGAGTGGATCCAGTGCGGCTGAGGGAGGAGGAGGCACGTCTGGTCACGAGCTGGGGAGTTGGGACCCGGCAAAGCTGCGGGAGGAGGAGACGCAGCTGGCGGGAGCAGGGGACCCGGCACTGGAACTGCAGGAGGAGGAGGCACAGCTGGCGGAGGGGACCCGGTGAAACTGCAGGAGGAGGCATGGATGGTGGAAGCAGGTGACCCGACAAAGCTGCAGGATGAGGAGGTACATCTGGCGGGAGCAGGGGACCTGGCAAAGCTGCAGGCATTACTGGGGGCATTGTGTGTGGGGCATTACTGGGGGCATTGTGTGTGTGGGGCATTACTGGGGGCATTGTGTGTGTGTGTGGGGCATTACTGGGGGCATTGTGTGTGAGGGGCACTGCTGGGGCATTGTGTGTGAGGGGCACTGCTGGGGCATTGTGTGTGAGGGGCACTGCTGGGGCATTGTGTGAGGGGCACTGCTGGGGCATTGTGTGAGGGGCACTGCTGGGGCATTAGGTGAGGGGCACTGCTGGGGCATCATATGTATAAGCAGGAGTACTGCTGGCATTATGGTCTGTGGCATAATGGGCATCAGTGTGGGGCATATTGTGCAATGGGCATAATTTTGTGTGGATTAATGTGTAATGGGCATCACGGTGCGGCATAATGTGTAATGGGCATTATGGTGTGTGGCATAATGTCTAATGGACACTATGGTGTGATGCACAATGTGTAATGGGCATTACGGATAAACAGTGTAACAGTGTATATTGATTTAAGTAGCCTTTCATTGTTTGGGTTTGATCTGTGCGGCATACTATTTCACTGTGTGGGCCTTCATGTTTATATGTCATTGTGCAGGCTTCAGTCAACTTAAGCATGTGAGGACAACGACCATTCCTGCGGTAACCAATGTCTGGTCATGCAGGTTGCAAAAGAGGTGTCCGGTAATTGTTTTCCTGCTAGTTCACACTTGTTATAATTAGACCACGCCCCTTATAATTAGGTCACACCCATTTTTGGGAGCGCGCCTACGGCGCGTGCAATTTATTCAATATCAAATTATATATGGGGGGGGCACATATTTTACGGTTTGCACTGGAACCCAAATTGGCTGCTGATAACTATTAGTGTGTGTGTGTGTGTGTGTGTGTGTGTGTGTGTGTGTGTGGTTATGTGCTGAGTATGGGCGGCTGTGCCAACTATCTATGAAGGACTGTGCTGATATAGGGGAGCTGTGATTCTATGGGGCTGTCCGAAATTCTATAGGCGATTTTAGTGGCCCTCGGGCTTCACTGGATTTGTTTAGGTGGCCCACGCTGTCTTAAAGGTTGAAGACCCCTGATCTAGATTGTATGTGTCGGGACGATATCGCAAGCATTGCATGCATCTTATGTGTTTGTGCATGGACGAGATCGAGGAGATATACAATCTATACAATTGAAAAGATTTTTAATTGTATGTACAATATCGCATCTTATGGATCTCATCTTATGGATCTCATGGATCTTATGCATCCATAAGATCCATAAGATAAAAGATCCATCAACACCAACCCGAAACGTGGCGAGCGCAGCGGCGGTATGCATCCTCCGACCTTTTCATACCCCCACTATCCACGTCGGCGTGGAGTTGATTTTATATAGTGTGGCGAGGGCAGCGAGCCACCGAGCCCGAAGCGTGGCGAGCAGACGTGCATTACTTCACAGGTATTACGCATCCCCTTGGGTGGCTCGCTCCGCGCGCCACACTATATAAAATCAACTCCACGCCGACGTGGATAGTGGGGGTATGAAAAGGTTGGAGGACGCGTGCCGCCGCCCCTCGCTGTGCTTGCCACGCTTCAGGTTGGTGTTGATGGATCTTATGGATGCATAAGATCCATGAGATCTATAAGATGCGATATTGTATATACAATTAAAAATCTTTTCAATTGTATAGATTGTATGCCGTGTATTGTAAGTTACCTGCCAGTCATAGCTTATAGTTCCTAGTGCTGTGTGCAAGTCTGTTTGGTTTAAGCTCCTATGGTATCCTGGTACAGCCCAGTAAACCCCAGCTAGCACCCCTGCCGAGCGTCCAGACCCTGCCTGGCTTTCATCCTGTGGTGTGTTCCTGGTTGCCTGCCTGCTGGTTCCTGAGCCTGTTAGCAGTGTCCCTGCACTTCGTCTGTGTCCGGTCATTCTCCCAGGTAAGTCAGGGAAATTCCCTGCGTTCTTTGCATTTACATTGTCTTTTATACCATCCCTGTGCATTGTTGCACCTGCACTGTAACTTTATCACATCAGTTACAGCAGCACCATTGTTATAATTTATATACCATCTCTGTGCATTGTTGCATTCACAGTGTGTTTGTCTCCACCCTTGTGTCTGCAAGTCATCTCGTACGCAGTTACACCCGGGGTTGTTCTGGGGGTGTCCCAGCCTGCCCCATCCAAGTTAGTCAGGTTTCCTCTTGCACTCTCCTTTCCTTGGCGGACACATTGTCCCATTATGAGACCAGGTGGCATCGGGGACAAAGCCAGCATAACCAGCTCCATCAAACGCGGCTGTTAGTGGCGAAGCCTAGCAACGCACATGTCCGTCAACTACAAGGGAAGGCAACAGAGTTAGGGGGCAGGTCTGTCGGTATCTTCCAGGGCCCCTTACATTTTAAGGGACCAAAAGTAACGGGACAAACTAAACAATCCTAAATCAAACTTTCACTTAATACTTTGTTGCAAATACTGAAGTCTAGAACGCATAGACATTACCAGACACTGAGTTTCATCCCTTGTGATGCTCTGCCAGGTCTCTACTGAAAATGTCTTCAGTTCCTGCTTGTTCTTGGGACAGATTTGTCTTCAAGTGAAATGCATGCTCAATCAATCAGATTCTGGTCAGGTGATTGACTTAGCCATTGCATAACATTCCACTTATTTAAAAAAAAAATGTTCTTTCTCCTTCATACTTCATGGCAGCCATTACATTGGTTTATCCCGCTCTCTCTCCCAATTAGACAGGTAGTTTTTTCTCCCTAGGATCCGACTCCTCCTCTTCCTCATACTATATAACTGAGCACCTCCCCTTTAACCATAGTCTTTTTTCCTGTCTCCTCTGTCTGTAAGCAGGTAGTTAGGTTAGAGTAGTCAGAGTATTAGAGAACCTGGCAGCGAGGGGATGGCGGTGCCTTACCCTATTTTTGATCCGGAGCCGGCGGCATGGATCAGGGCTCATTTATGGGTTGGCGGTGCCTATAACCCTAAAGAAGACAATGACAGGACGGATCCTGTTGGACTCACCAAAAGTTGGGGCCCATAGGAGCGGTTGCCAGGGCATGTTTGGTGAGTCCGGAGCACCCAGAGGCAGCATGGCGGGCTCAGCAGCGTTCCGGCGTAGTTACTATGCCCGGCGTCTGTTTGTAGCTGTTTGTGCAGCAGACGCCGGGGGAGAAGCGACGCGGACTTCCGGCGCGCGGTCTGCGGCTCACAACAGACCGCGTGCGTTCCGGATACCGGAAGTGTCTGGCCCACTGCTATACTCGGCGTCCATTGTGTCTATGGACGCCGGGGGGGAAGTGACGCGCACTTCCGGCATGTCAGCACGTGGTCTGCGTTCCACTGCAGGCCGCGTGCGTTCCAAAATACCGGAAGTGCCGGTATATATAGCGCCTGGCCGGTGTAACAGGCGCTGCTGCATTATATCAGCTGGATTGGTTATCTGAAAGAGCTCTGCACTATGGAGGATGCCTCTCTTAATATGAATGTACCGCTGCCCAGGTAAGTCCTCTTTGAGGACTGGTTATTTTACTTATGCTGAGGTTTAAATTAGTTAGTCTATCTTTCTTTTTGTTTTAGTGTGTCTATAATTACAAAAAAGAAGACAGCTAAAAAGAAGTTGGATAAGATTTGCCCGGAGTGTGACAAGTCATTTACGGGAGAGAATGTGTTGTGTAAAAGTTGTCTTCAAAAGAAAGAAGCTTCTTCAGTATCTAATCAGATCTCGGAGCTTAGAGAATGGATGGAGAAAAATTTTGTCTCTAAGAAGGAGTACGCTAGTAATAAGAGGTCTAGGTCTCAGACCAGTTTGGATTTAGACGATGACTGTGGGTCAGTAGTGGCCGGTTCCGATGATGGCACAGGTGGTTCCACGGCCGAGTCTGGAGAAGTGGTTGATGACGAACGTCTGTTTGATCTAGGTTTGGTGGAAGTGGTACGAAAAAACCTCTATAAAACCTTGAATTATAAACAACCAGTTAAAACAGAGTTGGATACATTATTCGAGGACAGATCAAGGAAAGGCAGGTGCTTTCCTGTCCATAAGGTTGTCAAGGATATATTGACAAAAGAGTGGAATAATGTGGACAAGCGAGTCGGGTCCTTTAAGAGGGTTGATAAAATGTTCCCTATAGAAGATGAGGACTTTTTGAAATGGAGCGGTGTACCTAAAAAAGACGCGTCCGTTTCTGAAGTGACTACCCGCACGACCATTCCGTTAGAGGACGGGGCGTCCTTAAAGGACCCTATGGAAAAGGGGATGGAGAGTGCTTTAAAACGGTTGCACATATCTACATCGGTGTCTATGAAGTCAGGTGTAGCCATAGCTTCTCTGTCTAGAGCATTACGGATATGGTGTGCGGCATTGCAAGATGATCTGCAAGACAGAGCCTCCCGGGACCAAATGAGCAAAAGCCTGGCGCAGATCCAAATGGCTGTAGATTATGTCTGTGAAGCCTCATTAGACATGTTGGATTTCTCGGCCAAATCCCTGACCTCAGGGGTAGTAGCCAGAAGGGCACTCTGGCTAAAGTCATGGTCGGCGGATTCGCACTCTAAAAATAAGCTTGCTACACTTCCGTATGAAGGGGCTTTTCTTTTCGGGAGTAAGCTCGACCAAATGATTCAGAGGATGTCGGGTGGTAAATCCGTTAGGTTACCCCAGGATAGGAGGGGTAGATTTAATTCCTACTCTAACAGGCAGTCTTATAGGCAGGCTAGATCATACAGGCCAGGTAGGCTTTTTTGTGACAAGTACGCCTCAGGTACGTCACGGGCATTTTTCCGCCAGTACATTAAAAAAAGAGGAGAAAGTTCTGGTGCAACTCAAAAGCAGTGACGCCAGAGGTTCCATGGAGCAGATCCCAGTAGCAGGAAGACTCCTGGAATTTGCTCACATCTGGGAACAAAACGTCTCAGACGTATGGGTTTTAGACATAGTATCTCAAGGTTACCAGTTAGAGTTTCTGTCAAAGCCAAGATTGGCAAGATTTTTAAGTTCCAAACTTCCCCTGTCAGAGACCGAAAAGGAAGTTTTGAAATCAAGTGTGCAGGATCTAATCGACACAAAAGCAGTCGAAGAAGTCCCGTTAAAGGAAAGAGGACTGGGTTATTACTCCCGGTTGTTTGTCATAAGCAAAGTCTCAGGCGGGTTCAGAACTATCCTCGACTTAAGGAATCTGAACGATCGTCTAAGAAAAAAGAAATTTCATATGGAAACAACCAAGTCTATCTTGATGGGGATCAGAAAGGACGATTATCTAGTAGCTATCGACCTAAAAGATGCGTACTTTCACATTCCCATCTTTCCAAACGACAGAAGATATCTCAGGTTTGCCATAAAAGAAAGACATTTCCAGTTTACATGCCTGCCGTTCGGTCTAACTTCATCCCCCCGGGTCTTCACGAAGGTCCTGGTGGTGTTAATAGAAAAATTAAGAAGGCAGAAGGTTATGGTATGGGCATACCTAGACGACATCCTGATAGCAGCACAGTCCGAAGAGGAAAGTGTGATAGCAAGAGACTATACCATCAAGTTTCTTCAAAAAACACGGTTGGATGATCAATTGGGAAAAAAGTCGTCTCATCCCTTCAAGAAAGATCCAATTCTTAGGCATACTAGTAGACACCATCTCTTTTCAGATAGCTCTCTCAGAAAGAAGATGCGAGAAAATTCAACAGTTGATTTCACTCATTCACAACGATTCGCGGGATGATGGCCTCAGCAGTGGAGGTCACTCCATGGGCAAGATGGAGGATGAGGCCATTGCAATGGTTCCTTCTAAGGTTCTCAAGAAATCATACATCGTTGGATCAAGTAATAAAGATCCCAAACGCAGTAAAAGAATCTCTAGGCTGGTGGAGCTACGATCTGTTAAAAGGAAGAAGGTGGTCACTAGAAAGCCCATCGTTTGTAGTGATAACTACAGATGCCAGCGCCTCCGGCTGGGGGGCACATGGGATGGGAAGATCATGCCAAGGGAGGTGGTCGATGCAAGAAAAGAATTGGTCATCAAACCACAGAGAGCTGAGAGCGGTGTGGCAGGCGGTAAGATTCTTTGCAGAAGATATAAAGGGGTCGCATGTTCGGGTGTTCTCAGACAACGTCACGACAGTCTCTTACATCAACCGTCAAGGAGGCACAAGAAGTCGGGTGTTGTTGGAGGAAGTAGAGAACATAATGTCATGGGCCGAAGTAAACCTCCAGTCTATTTCGGCCTTGCACATTCCAGGAGAAGAAAATCAAGTTGTAGACTTCTTGAGTCGCAATACATTAATTTCAGGCGAATGGGAACTAAAGCAGTCTGTTTTTCAACTTATAGTAGAACACTTCGGCATGCCAGAAATCGATCTAATGGCGACATCTGTCAAAAAAAAGTTCCCCGGTTTTTCTCCAGGTACCCAGCACACGGGTCGTGCGGAGTCGATGCCCTGTCACAAAAGTGGAGCTGTACCCTGGCCTACGTGTTCCCACCGTTCTCCCTCATTCACAGGGTGCTGTGGAAGATCAGGTCAGAGAAGTGCCATGTGATAATAGTTCTGCCGTTTGGCAGTAGCGGGGCCTTCTGTTTCTGCCGGTATCATCGGATCTCTTGTCCCAAGGACCGATCAGATGCCAAGATCCTCAGAAGTTATCATTGACTGCGTGGAAATTGAGAGGCAAAAATTGAGAGAGAAGCATTTATCTCCAGAGGTGATAGAGATACTTCTTCAAGCTAGAAAGAAAGTTTCGTCTGCCATCTATTATAGGGTCTGGAGAATATTTGCTAAGTGGTCTAAGGACAGATTTCAATTTCCGAACGCGACCATATCTCATGTTTTACAATTTCTGTGCGACGGATTCAACAAGGGCCTAGCAGTGGCTACATTGAAGGTACACATTTCAGCGTTAAGTGTGTTATTAGACCGAAGGCTGGCGGATCATAGCTTAATAAAAAGATTCTGTCAGGCCATCAAGAGGATTCGTTCTACGGTTCCTCAGTGGGATCTTAATCTGGTACTGAACGGGCTCATGTCAGCGCCATTTGAACCATTGGATAGAGCGAGTCTTAAGTTTATGACATGGAAAGTGGCCTTCCTGGTGGCGATCACTTCAGCCAGAAGGGTTGGTGAACTCCAGGCTCTATGCATACAAGATCAATATCTAAAAAAATTTCCAGACAAAGTGGTCTTGAAGACTAAAAATTCTTTTTTGCCAAAAGTGGTATCCTTTTTTCATTTAAATCAGGAAATTATATTACCTTGTTTTTTTCCAAATCCTTCAAATAAGAAGGAAGAGAACTTGCATACGTTAGATGTGGTCAGAGCCATAAAGATTTATTTGGACAGGTCTGCATCCTTCAGACAATCAGAAAATTTGTTTGTGATTCCGCAAGGTGCGAAGAAGGGATTCGTTCCAGCGAAACAAACAATTTCTAGATGGCTTAAAGAGGTTATTTCCTTTACCTACAAGAAAGTAGGACGTCCAGTCCCTGAGGGTATTAAGGCACACTCAACACGGGCAATGGCAGTATCGTGGGCGAGAAAGGCGAATGTGTCAGCCAGAGAGATATGTCAAGCAGCTACTTGGTCGTCTCTACACACGTTTTCTAAGCATTATGCCCTGGATGTGGCAGAAGCACGATTTGGAAGTGAAGTCCTAAGACAAGCGTTGGCTTGAGGTATTGTATAAACCCACCCTACTGCTTTGGTACATCCCAATGTAATGGCTGCCATGAAGTATGAAGGAGAAAGCAAGGATTATACTCACGATAATACCTTTTCTTCGGAATACTTCATGGCAGCCTATATTTTTTAGCCCTCCCTGTTTCTGTTTTTTCCCTAGGATCAGGGCGGAGACATTCAAAAGACTATGGTTAAAGGGGAGGTGCTCAGTTATATAGTATGAGGAAGAGGAGGAGACGGATCCTAGGGAGAAAAAACTACCTGTCTAATTAGGAGAGAGAGGGGGATAAACCAATGTATTGGCTGCCATGAAGTATTCCGAAGAAAAGGTATTATCGTGAGTATAATCCTTGCTTTTTGCAGCATGCTTTGGTTCATTATCCATCTGCATTGTGAACCACCGTCCAATGAGTTCTGAAGCATTTCACTGAATATGAGCAGATAATATTGCCCGACACACTTCAGAATTCATCCTGCTGCTTTTCTCAGTAGTCACATTATCAATAAATACAAGATAACCAGTTCCATTGGCAGCCATACATGACCAGCCATGACACTACCACCACCATGCTTCACTGATGAGATGGTATGTTTTGTATCATGAGCAGTTCCTTTCCTTCTCCATACTCTTCTCTTCCCATCACTCTGGTACAAGTTGATTTTTTTTTCATCTGCCCATAGAATGTTGTAAACTGTAAAGGTTTTTTTAGATGTTGTTCAGCAAACTCTAATCTGGTGTTTCTGTTTTTGAGGCTCACCAATGGTTTACATCTTGTGGTGAACCCTCTATATTCACTCTTGTGAAGTCTTCTCTTGATTGTTGACTTTGACACATATACACCTAACTCCTGGAGAGTGTTCTTGATGTGGTCATCAGTTGTGAAGGGGTTTTTCTTCATCAGGGAATTAATTATTCTGTCATCCACCACAATTGTTTTCCATGGTCTTCTGGGTATTTTGGTGTTGCTGAACTCTCCGGTGCGTTCTTTCTTTTTAAGAATTTTCCAAACAGTTGATTTGGCCATACCTAATGTTTTTGCTATCTCTCTGATGGGTTAATCATCTAATGATGATTTGCTTCACTTATAGTGACAGCTCTTTGGATCTCCTATTGAGAGTCGACAACAACAGATTCCAAATGCAAATTTCACACCTGGAACCAACTTCAGACCTTTTACCTGCTTAATTGATGATGAAATAATGAGAGAATAGCCCACACCTGTCCATTAAATAGCTTTTGAGTCGATTGTCCCATTACTTTTGGTCCCTTAAAAAGTGGATGGAACATATAGAAAACATTGTAATTCCTACACCGTTCACCTGATTTGGATGTAAATACCCTCAAATTAAAGCTGAAAGTCTGCAGTTAAAGCACATCTTGTTTGGTTAATTTCAAATATGGGGCCAGATTCTCTAAGCTTCAAAAGTGATAAAATATAGAGTGATAAACAGCCAGCCAATCAGCTCCTGTCTGACATTTTTCAAACACAGTCTGTGACATGGCAGGTAGGAGCTGATTGGCTGGCTGTTTATCACTCTCCATTTTATCACTTTTGAAGCTTAGAGAATCTGACCCCTATTGTGATGGTGTATAGAGGGGAATTTGTAGTATTTGCAGTGAGAGTTAGATTTGGTTGAGTTATTTTGTTTCTGTGCAGAGTAAATACTGGTTGCTTTATTTTTACACTGCAATTTAGATTTCAGCTTGTGTACACACCACCCAAATGTAATTCTCTATGCACATGTTACATCAGCCCCACCTGCAGTGCAAATGTTTTTTTTTCCATTAACCCTAAGAATTTTCCAGGCTATACTTCAGTGCCCAGACTGGCAAACCCGGAAAATTCTCGGGATTGCCATTGTCTCTGCTGCTTAGTGCCGGTAGTGCCGCTGAGCTGATCACTGAACTCAGCTTCAGTGCTGCCTGGCTCCAGCTGCTTGGCCGCATCCCCCACGGTTGTGTGCAAAGAGACCTTGTAACGTCACGCCACAGGGCCGGGTTGCAGCTGTCTTTTTATCCCCCTTTTAACATCTATCTATGTTGTATTAAGAATACCACATATCTGGCCAAATAAACTTTAATACTATACCAGAATATTGAGTCTCTATACTTTTTATTTGGGGAGGATATGGTCAGAGTTAATTTCTTTATTTATTTTATGGGTTGCTGGGCAGCATCTGATATAGTGCTCAGTGGCACTGCCTGGCCCCGGGAGAGACAGTGGCGGGGTTTTTTTTTAGGGAGCACTTCCCCTAAAAAAACTCACCCAGTGGGGAGAGCTACATAAAAAAAATACACCACTGAAGGGGTTAAAGAAGAAGTTTGCTTTTGCAAACCAACCAGAATCACTCCCAAGGTTCGGTTCCATGTAAGAACTATTCATTTATATAGTATGGCAGTTTGGGCGGCCCAAAACCAGTATCTTGCCTAATACCACATGAGGGCTAAGTGCCTGATTCAGAGTTGATCGCTGTTGTGCAAATTCACAATCCATTTTATTTCGAATTAATGCACATACTGTACTGTACATACTTATAGTAGCGCGCATGCACAAGCCCACGGGTGGCAGAAATAGCAAATGGATCTTATCGCAATCCCCTTGCAATTTTCCTGACCGGAAGCCTGCGTTTGGGGACGGTAACCGGTCATTTTCTCAGAGTGAAAAACGCAAGCATGCCCAGGCATTTTAAGCTAAGGTCTGTGATGTCAGCGCCTGCCTCGAGCAGCGTGTCTGTCGCACAGTTGTGGAAGGGTTAAGGTGCATACACACTGTACAATTTTTTTGACCAATTTGGTTGAAAGACATTTCCATTGAACCCAGTGTCCTGGACGAAAGATGTTGACAAAAGATATTGTCAACAAACAAACGATGAATGATGATGCGCATACCCACCAGTTGTTCATCAAGATTGTTCGTCAACTGTGCATGCAGCTCAATTTGAATATCTTTCAAAAAGAGCCTATAAACTGTAGCTAGATCTTTCTTCTTTCGTCTGTCTTCAATATTTTTCGTCAACATCTTTAGTCCAGGACACTGGGTTCAATGGAAATGTCTTTCAACCAAATTGGTCAAAAAAATTGTACAGTGTGTATGCACCCTTAGACTTAAGGAGCCCATACACGTTCCGTTCCTGCTCCGTCTGTTCTGTGCTATGAGATGCGCGCTCCCGCGCATCTCATAGTACAGTACAAAAAGTATGTGCTGCACATACTTTTTGTACTAGCTTTACATCGTATTGCATCGCATCGCATGCACAATGCATGCACAAGGCATGCGATACGATGTGTTTTTTAAAAGTACAGAACGGATGCCCAGAACGGAGCGTGTATGGGCTCCTTTACTCTCTTTGCACTCTTTCTTGAATTGCATATAGATTTGCAGGTGAAAAGCAATATTTTAACATTTTACTTGCAGATTTGCATAGGGCGGGTTTTTTGTCTGGGCAGCGGCTACCTACTCATAACTTTACAGGCCCAAAATCTATCTCTGCCATTGAGAGAATGGGGGGGGGGGGGGGGGGGGGGCATATAGACTGCACAAATAACTGGTATTCTCTTAAGATTCCATTGGGCATACCATCCATATCCACACATGTTCCCCCTGGTTCTGTATCACCTTCTATTGTCTCAACCTTGCCCTTAAGCTTATGCTTCACTCCTGTCGTACAGTGCTGCAGATTTCTATTGTGCCTAGAAAATATGGTGCCTCCCCCAACTGCCACCCCCCCCATGTGCATTAGGTACTTTTCCTAAGTGTCCAATACAGTGTTTTAAATGATATTATGTAGATACTGTATGTTATATAGTGAAACGATATCTTACCGCTTCCTTCAGCTGTTCAAATTTATCTTCCTATTAACACAAAAAAATATAGTGATAATTTTCACTTGACTGAAAACTGTAATGACTTAAAATGTTTTTATTGGGTAAAGGAGAAGTTAACTTTATGTAACATACCATACTGGGAACTAATTCGCCTGAATTTTTTTAGTTTTGTAAGTTTGTAGGACAAAAATGGGACATTCATACCATTTCAGAGGATTTCTGGTGGGGCTGGTGGATGGTCGCACGCTGCAGCCTGCCCAGAGGCGGAGGCCTGGAGCCCCCCAGGGAGGTGAGGGCCCAAAACCTACAACAAATTAGAGATATGCAGGTTCTGATTTCAAAGCAGGATCTTTTTGGCTATCCCAAATCACATGACAGTTGACAGTTGATAGCCAATAAGATCCTGCTTTGAAATCAGAGTAAATCAGAGCCTGCACATCTCTACAACAAATCACCAACTCCTGGCCCTGGCTGACTGACTCTACCCCCTCTCCCCCGCATGATGGCTTCCCCCCCCCAGCTGCAGCTCCAGCCAGGGCCCTGACACCCTGCCCTCCCAACACTACCTATGTCCATCCTGTGGAGTGCTGTAGGGAGATGGCCTGTTTGGGTCCTTCTACAGCTGCCTGCAAGCAGCATGCTCAAGATGGTGCTGCTAATGGCTGCTTAGGAAATGGACACCCGCGGTCACCCAGAAACCACCCCCCCCCCCCCCCCCTCGCCGGTGCTCGACCTCTGTGCCACAGCGACCCAGAAACTAGGCAGGATCCTGGAACCCCCTGCATCAGTGGTAAGTCACAAACTCCCCTCAGGCATCTGCCCGACATCAGATCAACGCCGCAGTCACCTGGAAGCAGGCTGCTGTAGTTCATGAACAGACAGCTGGACACCACCGCCCGGTAACCTAGACCCCCACCGGCCACAGCCCGTCCTCCCTGCTAGACATTACCAGTGGGCTGGCACTGCTCTCCCACCAGCCAGGTGTAACTATAGAGGTGCAGGGGGTAGCTTGCTGGGCCCGCGGTCCCCCCCAGCTGCCGGGCCCCATAGCAAGTGCACCCCCTGCACCCTCTTAGTTACACCACTGAGCACAACATCTATTCATAGGGGCAAGGGGTCTCCCAACTGCTCCCCGTGGGACATTGCTGACCATGGGTGGGATAGTCCTAATAAAAGTGGACTTTCCCCTGAGGTTGGGAGATATGTACAGTATTAGGTGCATTTCCTAAGTGGCCACCACAGTGTTTTACATATCATGTACATGTGTTATATAGTGAAATTATGTCTTACCGCATCCTGCAGTTTTTCACATTTATCTTCCTATAAATACCAAAAAACATAGTGATCACTTTAACATGTCTGTAATCTGTAATGACTTACAATGTTTTTAATGGGTAAAGCAGAAGATAACGTTATGTAACATACCATACTGGGAACTAATTCTCCTGAACTTTCAGTTTCGTAAATTTGCAGATTTGCAAATTTGCAATCCTGGCCAATAATTGGAAATTCGTTCCAATTTGATGTTAGTAAATCTCCCAATCAGAGTCCGGCTGTCTGCACTGTGCACCAGAGGGGAAGGCCTGATAATGTTACTGTTATATTAGCCAGGCACAGGCTTGCCTACCCTCCCGGAATGACCGTGAGGCTCCCAGAATCTGGGTCCCCCTCCAGGCCCCCTGGGATGGTGGGCAGGTCTCCCGCATCAGACATGCTGTCCCCCTCAGTCCCCCTTCCTCGCTACTCTACATAGTGTTTTTTGCGGTCCGCGGCAAGGGGTGGGGCTAGAATGACGTGAATCGCAGCATTTCACATCGTTTTAGCCCCGTCCCCAATTCGCGGACCCGCAAATTGTCTCCTTTGCCTGCTATGGGGGCGTGGCTTGGTGACGTCCACTTCGTCCCGCCCCCTGACATGCTGCAGTCTGGTCTCTTCTCTGGGCTTCTCCCGGAGAGGAGAATGAAAAAGTAGGCAAGTATGGCCAGGCACCCAGTGCTTGCAGTGCACACAGTCACAGACTCACAGTCAGAGGCGAGCACCGAGCAGCCAATCAGGAAGCGATTTCAAGTGCCGGTCTTTTAGCAGGTGCGCATGCCTATGGGAGAATTTCAGCTTACAGAAAGGGGGGCTGGCAGGCGCCGGGCAGCACACAGGCAGGGCTGGCACAGCGTCAGTCATTTGCGGTGTGCGCCACCACCCTGCACCCCTTTGGCTTGTGCCCCTGGGTGGAATAGTCCTAATAAAATAGGACTTTCCCCTGAGGTTGGGAGATGTGCATTAGGTGCATTTCCTAAGTGGCCACCACAGAGTTTTACATGTCATGTACATGTGTTATATAGTGAAATGATGTCTTACCCCTATAAATACAAAATAATATAGTGATCACTGTAATACCCCTTTTACACCGCCGAAAAATCCGGGTCAGCGGCGGGTCAGACCCGGATCCGCGGCGGTGTAAATGGGGGGTATCCGTTTCCATTTACACGGGTCCTCTACCCAGGTCCTGACCTGGGTAGAACACGGATAGGACCCGTGTAAATATCGGTGTAAATGGTCCCGCTGCGGGTGCAGGCACCCGCAGCGGGTCCACAGCGTGCAGCGCTGGGGAAGATGTTCCCAGCTGCTGCGGGAGGAGGGGGGTCCCTGCGGCTGCTGAGGAGAGGGGGGTACCTGTCAGCCTGCTGTGCTGGGGGTACGGGGGTGCTAGGGGTGCTGGGGGTACCTGTCCTGCCTGCGGTCGGATCTCAGCGGAGAAGATGATGTGCGCCGCTGCTGTATCACCCCCCTCCCCCCCATCCGGCAGCCGGTCCCTGCGGCGTATGGAGTGTCAGTATCGGCGGTCCCTCCAGCGCATAGGAACTAGTACTAGTTCCCATGCGCCAGAGGGACCCCCGCCACTGACACTCCATACGCCGCAGGGACCGTCTGCCGGGGAGGGGGGGGGGGGGGGGGGTGGTACAGCAACGGCGCACATCATCTTCTCCGCTGAGATCCGACCGCAGACAGGACAGGTACCTTCAGCACCCCTTGCACCCCCCAGCACCCCGGTACCCCCAGGTACACCAAGCACAGCAGGCAGGACAGGTACCCTCCGGCACCCCCAGCACCTAAAAAAAAAAAAAAAAACACTTAACCTGGGTCAGCCCTGATATATATATATATATATATATATATATATATATATATTATATTTCTATATATTATATATTTCTATATATATATATATATATATTTCTATATATATATATATATATATATATATATATATATATATATATATTTTTTTTTCTATAAATATATATATAAAATATTATTTAAGGCAGGGCTGACCCAGGTTCAGTGTAAATGGTGCAGACCCAGGTCAAAGTGCTGTGTAAATGGGGTATAAAGCAGGGTCAGACCCTGGATACTCCAGCATTCAAAGACCAGGGTCCGACCAGGGTTTTTGGTGTAAAAGGGGTATAACTGAAATCTGTAATGACTTACTGGGTGACCTTCTATGCTATGCGAGTATCGTTATTTTGCGGTAATTAGACCACAAAATGGCGATATCGCATTTTCCCATTAAATCGTTGATTTAATGGGATGCACATAGGGGCTGGAATCGCATATTTTGTGCGTTAAGGTCTGGTGAATAAAAATGCGAGATTAATTCGCATTTTTATCGCATCCAGATGTTTGCGCACAGAAAAGTATACAAGTCGCTTATTTAATGCTATGCGCATTTACACATCGCATTTTTTAAGTGACTATATTTCGCACTAATTTCAGACCTGGGTCTGTTAGGCGAATTAGCCAGAACCCTGCACAGATCGCAATGTTCCGTGCAGGGTTCTGCTGTAAAAAATAAAACAAATGGTTAAATTAAAAAAAAAACCGAGCGCGGGGTCCCCCGCCCGAGTGTAACCAGCCCCGGGCTCACAGAGCCGGTGCTGGTGACATAAAATCAGGGTCCCCTTGATTTTATGAAACCAGCACCAGACTCAAGGTCCGGCGCTGGTTCCCAAAATACGGGGGACAAAGTGACTAGGGGTCCCCCGTATTTTAAGAACCAGCACCGGACACAACCAGCCAGCAGGGTAATGCCACAGCCGGGGGGAGACTTTTTATACAAGTCCCCCCGGCCAAAGCATTAACCCCCTGGCTGGTCAGCATGGGCAGGGGTCCTGGGGAAGTAGGGACCCCCCCAATGAAGGGGTCCCCCCCCTCCAGGACTTACCAGCCCATGCTGATAGTCCGGGGCTGTCCTCCATGCCCCTGGGCTGTGGGCATGGAGCTGATGCTTTGTGTAAAAAAAAGAATAACTATTGTTTTACACTGGCGAACTATGAGTCCCAGCAAACCTACCCCGCATGCTGGGACTTGGGGAACCACAAGTCCCAGCATGCGGGGCATTAAAGGGCCCGCTGGCACTTGTAGTTCTGCAGTGTAAAAAATAGTGCTTAAAATCACACTGACACCCTGTAAAATAAAACTTTAATACACACAAAACACACACACACTGATACTTACCTACCTTGAGCCCGTAGGTCGGTCCCTGGATCCTGGATTCTTCCTCCAGGGCAGAAGAGTCCGGTTCCGGGGCCTTGGTCCTGGTTCCGGGGCTGGTCCTGGGGTTCCGGGGCTCCTGGCGTGAAGAATCCGGGGTCCGGGATCCGTGGTAGTCCAGAGGGGTACCTAAGGAGGGAAATCCAACTCACCTGCTCCCCGGCGGCGACCTCCGGTGACAGAGCTGCTCCCGACTGGTACCCGGCTTGAAGGACTTTGCCCAGCGCTGAGATGTTTCCTCTTCGCCGTCTCTGAACAGAATGATTTCTCGGCCAATCAGGAGCCGAGAAAGTCGGCTCCTGATTGGCCAGAAATCATTCTGAATATAGACGCCGAGGGAGTAACATCTCAGCGCATCCAGAGCTGAGATGTTACTCCCTCGGCGTCTATATTCAGAATGATTTCTGGCCAATCAGGAGCCGACTTTCTCGGCTCCTGATTGGCCGAGAAATCATTCTGTTCAGAGACGGCGAAGAGGAAACATCTCAGCGCCGGGCAAAGTCCTTCAAGCCGGGTACCAGTCGGGAGCAGCGCTGTCACCGGAGGTCGCCGCCGGGGAGCAGGTGAGTTGGATTTCCCTCCTTAGGTACCCCTCTGGACTACCACGGATCCCGGACCCCGGATTCTTTACGCCAGGAGCCCCGGAACCCCAGGACCAGCCCCGGAACCAGGACCAAGGCCCCGGAACCGGACTCTTCTGCCCTGGAGCCCCGGAGGAAGAATCCAGGATCCAGGGACCGACCTACGGGCTCAAGGTAGGTAAGTATCAGTGTGTGTGTTTTGTGTGTATTAAAGTTTTATTTTACAGGGTGTCAGTGTGATTTTGTGCACTATTTTTTACACTGCAGAACTACAAGTGCCAGCGGGCCCTTTAATGCCCCGCATGCTGGGACTTGTGATTCCCCAAGTCCCAGCATGCGGGGTAGGCTTGCTGGGACTCATAGTTCGCCTGTGTAAAACAATAGTTATCATTCTTTTTTTTACACAAAGCATCAGCTCCATGCCCACAGCCCAGGGGCATGGAGGACAGCCCCGGACTATTAGCATGGGCTGGTAAGTCCTGGAGGGGGGGGGCCCTTCATTGGGGGGGTCCCCACTTCCCCAGGACCCCTGCCCATGCTGACCAGCCAGGGGGTTAATGCTTTGGCCGGGGGGACTTGTATAAAAAGTCTCCCCCCGGCTGTGGCATTACCCTGCTGGCTGGTTGTGTCCGGTGCTGGTTCTTAAAATACGGGGGACCCCTAGTCACTTTGTCCCCCGTATTTTGGGAACCAGCGCCGGACCTTGAGTCTGGTGCTGGTTTCATAAAATCAAGGGGACCCCTATTTGTCGGGGACCCTGATTTTATGTCACCAGCACCGGCTCTGTGAGCCCGGGGCTGGTTACACTCGGGCGGGGGACCCCGCGCTCGGTTCTTTTTTTTACAACCTTGCGCTGTCCTGCAAATGTGCGATTTTCAGACATGAAAATCGCACATTTTCAGGACTAAAAACAGCGCACCACATCGCCGCAAATCGCCCCTATTCGCACTTTTCAGCCTCCAATGCGCATCACATTAAATATGCGCATTTAGGCAGAAAAATGCGATTTCAAAAAAGGCGATTTGTGGCGATATGGTGCGCAAATAAAACATGCGCATTTAGCGCAGATCATAGAATGTCACCCTTAATGTCTATAATGGGTAAAGCAGAAGATAACGTTATGTAACATACCATACTGGGAACTAATATGCCTGAATTTTCAGTTTTGTTAATTTGCTGATGTGGAATTCCTGGCCAATAATGGGGCATTTGTTCCAATAGGTTCTTGGGGCCTGATTCAGGCACACTCGCTAGGCAGCATACACTGGCTTCCTAACGAGTGGGTAAGCGCCACGCTGACAAATGCCCGCCCCTTCCACCGCTAGAATCCCATCGGTAACATGCAAGGGGATGTGTCCAAAAACACATCCCCTCACATGCGGCCGAAGGAGAGAGAAACCATTTGATGATCGCAGACCATCATGATTTCTCTCCCCTCTGGAAATAAAAGTCAGTGAAACTATGCGGGATCCTGGAACCCCCTGCATCAGTGGTCAGTCACAAACTCCCCTCAGGCATCTGCCCGACATCAGATCAACGCCGCAGTCACCCGGAAGCCCCCGTACACAGGCCGCTGTAGTTCATGAACACACAGCTGGACACCACTGCCCGGTAACCTGGACCCCCACCGGCCACTGCCCCGTCCTCCCTGCTAAACATTACCAGTGGGCTGGCACTGCTCTCCCACCAGCCAGGTGTAACTATAGTGGTGCAGGGGGTAGCTTGCTGGGCCCGCAGTCCCCCCCCCCCCCAGCCGCCGGGCCCCATAGCAAGTGCACCCTCTATAGCAGGGGCGGGCTGGGCCAGGGGGCAGGATGTCATGTACCCCCCTGGGCTGCTTCATCCAATAGTGCTGCGGGCCGGCAGAGGCACATCTTTAGGCTGGCTATAGCGATCGGAACACATAGCTCCGATCACATAGCTCAGCCGGGAGCCTGCAGCATCTAGACCTGCCTGGAGCATCAGTGAGGGCAGCGGGGAGATTTAAAGATGGCCGCCGGAGCCATAACCGGGCTGCTGAACATGAGCAGTAGTCCCTTTTCCCATGGTCCTTTGTTCCCAGTAGCTGTCACCGAGGGTCCTGACTGCTTTACTCCCATCTGCTTCCTAAAAGACGCGCCGCAGATGAGAGGAAGGAACTAACATCTCCTCAGCTCACAGCCCTGCGGCTGCCCTTTGACTCCGGCTCCTCAGTCCCGCTTTTTGGTCTTTCTGCTTTCACTAAGTGAGTGGATGCACTATTATAGGCAGCTGTCCTTACAGTCATCTATCCCCAGTGTCTCTTACACCACCATGTGTAACCCTGTGGCTGCCACCCCTCCTCATAGCCCCTGACCTTCAAGTGTCCCTGTCCCTGCACAACCTGGCAGATGCCACCCCTCCTCCTAGCCCCTGTCCTTTAGTGTCTCAACCCTATGTCCCTTCCAGTCCTGCCTTGTGGCAGTTGCTCCTTCTCTTATTCTCTGCCCTTTGAGTGTCTCTGTCCCCCTAATATGTCTCCCTGCACAACCTGTAGCTGCCACCCCTCCTGATTATTCCTGTTTTTATGTGACTCTCACCCCTCTGTGTCTCCCTGCTCTCCCCTGTTGCTGCCACCCCTCCTGATTATCCCTGGTGTTCTGTAGCCCTCACACCCCATGTTTCTTACCACACTGCCTGGCAGATGTTACCCCACCTCATGGTCCCAGTCTCCGCTCCTCATTGCCCTCCTTGTCCCTCTATTTTTCCCTGTGAAGAAGGGGTAGTGTAATTTTTTTTTCTATTGGTGTCAATGTGTTTCTTTTCGTGTTAAACTTAAGTGCATTATTTTTGAATCCCCGTGGGGGCCAATGTGCTTTTTTTTCCCCCATTGAGACTAATGCGGTGCAGTGTAAAGTGAATAAGGAGCAATACAGTGGTGTAATGTGAATAAAAGACATTATTGTTTGATATAATATGAATAAAATTGCATTACTGTGTAGAGTAATTTGATTTGCAAACTGTTGTATGGCCGAACACCTTTTTTGCCTGCACATCTTCAGAGCGCACTATGCCTATTTTAAATTTGGAGGGTGAGGGCACCAAAGTTCTAGCTGGAAAAGAGCATTAAAATGTGGAATTCTACAGTTGAGGGGTAAGGTGTGCTGCTGGTTGCCCAAGTGATCTATGCTCCTGGGAGAGGGGTGCTGGGTTACAGTTAGAACTAATGCCTGTGATAGGGGGCACCAGCCAAACACTTGCCAAGGGCATCGGTTTGGTTAGGGCTGCTCTGTGGGCTGCCTTAAATACTAAAAATGGCCCTGGTGGTCCAGTGTATTGCCCTGATGCAGCCACGGCTGCACTCTGAGTCTCTGACTGTTTGCGGCGGTCACGTCACATCAACATCCCTCTGTGTCCTGCAGGGCTACAGAAGCTCTGCAGGTGCAAAATGAGCTACAAAGCAGACTGATATGGCCGTGCTGCCGCACATAGGCGCTGTATCATAGTCAGAGAACCTTGCTTGTGTGCGGCTGTTGTGCTCCGCTCAGTGAGGGACAGCATGCATAACAAGCCTTACAGGGGGTCCACTGCTGCAGCATAACTTATTATTAACATGGCCCCTCTGCTGCTAGGGGCCGTTGACATCCAGAACCAACCCCTTTTTAGTACCTACAGGCTACATTTCCAATTAATAAATACTCCCTTAAGATTTTTATTCATACATATTTTTTAAACGAAAATCCTCCATTTAATGATGCGCCTGTGGGCCAGTGCTCTGGACTTGCCCCCCAGGCTAAAAGTTGCCAGCCAGCCCCTGCTCTATAGTTACACCACTGAGCACTACATCTATTCATAGGGGCAGGGGGTCTCCCAACTGCTCCCCGTGGGACATTGCTGACCATGGGTGGGATAGTCCTAATAAAAGTGGACTTTCCCCTGAGGTTGGGAGATATGTATTAGGTGCATTTCCTAAGTGGCCACCACAGTGTTTTACATATCATGTACATGTGTTATATAGTGAAGTTATGTCTTACCGCATCCTGCAGTTTTTCACATTTATCTTCCTATAAATACCAAAAAACATAGTGATCACTTTAACATGTCTGTAATCTGTAATGACTTATAATGTTTTTAATGGGTAAAGCAGAAGATAACGTTATGTAACATACCATACTGGGAACTAATTCTCCTGAACTTTCAGTTTCGTAAATTTGCAGATTTGCAATCCTGGCCAATAATTGGAAATTTGTTCCAATTTGATGTTAGTAAATCTCCCGATCAGAGTCCCGCTGTCTGCACTGTGCACCAGAGGGGAAGGCCCGACGATCAGCCCTCCCCAACACAATGATCCTGGCACCCCAATAATGTTACTGTTATATTAGCCAGGCACAGGCTTGCCTACCCACCCGGAATCACAGGGAGGCTCCCGGAATTCGGGTCCATCTCCCGGGCCCCCGGGATGGTGGACAAGTCTCCCGCATCAGACATGCTGTCCCCCTCAGTCCCCCTTCCCCGCTACTCTACATAGCGATTTTTCGCGGTCCGCAGCAAGGGGCGGAGCTAAAATGACATGAATCGCAGCATTTTGCATCATTTTAGCCCGCCCCTAATTCGCGGACCCGCAAATTTGTCTCCTTTGCTTGCTATGGGGGCGTGGCTTGGTGACGTCCACCTCGTCCTGCAGTCTGTTCTCTTCTTCGGGCTTCTCCCGGAGAGGAGAATGAAAAAGTAGGCAAGTATGGCCAGGCACCCAGTGCTTGCAGTGCACACAGTCACAGACTCAGTCAGAGGCGAGCGCCGAGCAGCCAATCAGGAAGCGATTTCAAGTGCCGGTCTTTTAGCAGGTTACGCATGCCTATGGGAGGACATCGGCTTACAGGAAGGGGGGCTGGCAGGCGCCGGGCAGCACATAGGCAGGGCTAGCACAGCGTCAGTCATTTGCGGTGTGCGCCACCACCCTGCACCCCTTCGGTGCCTGGAGCTTGTGCCCCTGGTTGGAATAGTCCTAATAAAATAGGACTCTCCCCTGAGGTTGGGAGATGTGTATTAGGTGCATTTCCTAAGTGGCCACCACAGAGTTTTACATGTCATGTACATGTGTTATATAGTGAAATGATGTCTTACTGCTTCCTGCAACTTTTCACATTTATCTTCCTATAAATACAAAATAATATAGTGATCACTGTAACTGAAATCTGTAATGACTTACAATGTCTATAATGGGTAAAGCAGAAGATAACGTTATGTAACATACCATACTGGGAACTAATTCACCTGAATTTTCAGTTTTGTTAATTTGCTGATGTGGAATTCCTGGCCAATAATGGGACATTGGTTCCAATATGATCTTGGGGCCTGATTCAGGCACACTCGCTAGGCAGCATACACTGGCTTCCTAACGAGTGGGTAAGCGCCACGCTGACAAATGCCCACCCCTTCCACCGCTAGCATCCCATTGGTAACATGCGAGGGGATGTGTCCAAAAACACATCCCCTCGCATGCGGCCGAAGGAGAGAGAAATCATTCGATGATCGCAGACCATGATCTCTCCCCTCCGGAAATAAAAGTCACTGAAAACTGATTTTAACTTCAGCCGGAGATAAACGAAATTACATCAGCCCCCCGCCCCGTGCAGGCATCGGTCCATCTGTGTTCCGAGGGGAACGGCCAGCGTTTTGGTGGTCCAGTGTATTGCCCTGATGCAGCCACGGCTGCACTCTGAGTCTCTGACTGTTTGCGGCGGTCACGTCACATCAACATCCCTCTGTGTCCTGCAGGGCTACAGAAGCTCTGCAGGTGCAAAATGAGCTACAAAGCAGACTGATATGGCCGTGCTGCCGCACATAGGCGCTGTATCATAGTCAGAGAACCTTGCTTGTGTGCGGCTGTTGTGCTCCGCTCAGTGAGGGACAGCATGCATAACAAGCCTTACAGGGGGTCCACTGCTGCAGCATAACTTATTATTAACATGGCCCCTCTGCTGCTAGGGGCCGTTGACATCCAGAACCAACCCCTTTTTAGTACCTACAGGCTACATTTCCAATTAATAAATACTCCCTTAAGATTTTTATTCATACATATTTTTTAAACGAAAATCCTCCATTTAATGATGCGCCTGTGGGCCAGTGCTCTGGACTTGCCCCCCAGGCTAAAAGTTGCCAGCCAGCCCCTGCTCTATAGTTACACCACTGAGCACTACATCTATTCATAGGGGCAGGGGGTCTCCCAACTGCTCCCCGTGGGACATTGCTGACCATGGGTGGGATAGTCCTAATAAAAGTGGACTTTCCCCTGAGGTTGGGAGATATGTATTAGGTGCATTTCCTAAGTGGCCACCACAGTGTTTTACATATCATGTACATGTGTTATATAGTGAAGTTATGTCTTACCGCATCCTGCAGTTTTTCACATTTATCTTCCTATAAATACCAAAAAACATAGTGATCACTTTAACATGTCTGTAATCTGTAATGACTTATAATGTTTTTAATGGGTAAAGCAGAAGATAACGTTATGTAACATACCATACTGGGAACTAATTCTCCTGAACTTTCAGTTTCGTAAATTTGCAGATTTGCAATCCTGGCCAATAATTGGAAATTTGTTCCAATTTGATGTTAGTAAATCTCCCGATCAGAGTCCCGCTGTCTGCACTGTGCACCAGAGGGGAAGGCCCGACGATCAGCCCTCCCCAACACAATGATCCTGGCACCCCAATAATGTTACTGTTATATTAGCCAGGCACAGGCTTGCCTACCCACCCGGAATCACAGGGAGGCTCCCGGAATTCGGGTCCATCTCCCGGGCCCCCGGGATGGTGGACAAGTCTCCCACATCAGACATGCTGTCCCCCTCAGTCCCCCTTCCCCGCTACTCTACATAGCGATTTTTCGCGGTCCGCAGCAAGGGGCGGAGCTAAAATGACATGAATCGCAGCATTTTGCATCATTTTAGCCCGCCCCTAATTCGCGGACCCGCAAATTTGTCTCCTTTGCTTGCTATGGGGGCGTGGCTTGGTGACGTCCACCTCGTCCTGCAGTCTGTTCTCTTCTTCGGGCTTCTCCCGGAGAGGAGAATGAAAAAGTAGGCAAGTATGGCCAGGCACCCAGTGCTTGCAGTGCACACAGTCACAGACTCAGTCAGAGGCGAGCGCCGAGCAGCCAATCAGGAAGCGATTTCAAGTGCCGGTCTTTTAGCAGGTTACGCATGCCTATGGGAGGACATCGGCTTACAGGAAGGGGGGCTGGCAGGCGCCGGGCAGCACATAGGCAGGGCTAGCACAGCGTCAGTCATTTGCGGTGTGCGCCACCACCCTGCACCCCTTCGGTGCCTGGAGCTTGTGCCCCTGGTTGGAATAGTCCTAATAAAATAGGACTCTCCCCTGAGGTTGGGAGATGTGTATTAGGTGCATTTCCTAAGTGGCCACCACAGAGTTTTACATGTCATGTACATGTGTTATATAGTGAAATGATGTCTTACTGCTTCCTGCAACTTTTCACATTTATCTTCCTATAAATACAAAATAATATAGTGATCACTGTAACTGAAATCTGTAATGACTTACAATGTCTATAATGGGTAAAGCAGAAGATAACGTTATGTAACATACCATACTGGGAACTAATTCACCTGAATTTTCAGTTTTGTTAATTTGCTGATGTGGAATTCCTGGCCAATAATGGGACATTGGTTCCAATATGATCTTGGGGCCTGATTCAGGCACACTCGCTAGGCAGCATACACTGGCTTCCTAACGAGTGGGTAAGCGCCACGCTGACAAATGCCCGCCCCTTCCACCGCTAGCATCCCATTGGTAACATGCGAGGGGATGTGTCCAAAAACACATCCCCTCGCATGCGGCCGAAGGAGAGAGAAATCATTCGATGATCGCAGACCATGATCTCTCCCCTCCGGAAATAAAAGTCACTGAAAACTGATTTTAACTTCAGCCGGAGATAAACGAAATTACATCAGCCCCCCGCCCCGTGCAGGCATCGGTCCATCTGTGTTCCGAGGGGAACGGCCAGCGTTTTCATGGGGATGCCCATAAAACGCTGACTATTCCCCTTCTCTGGCCCAATGTCCGTCCCCATCCTCCCTCTCTGGAGTGAAGTCTCGGTGAGTTTGAAACGTGCCAAAGCCGTTACCACCCTGGGTTTGCTGATGCGCATAAACACGCATGCGCAAACCCCACACCATTGGAACGGGTCAAATTCACCCCTTCCGATCAAACGAGAGTTACGCCCTTAGTAAATTTCCCTATCAGAGTCCCGCTATCTGCACTGTGCACCAGAGGGTAAGGCCCAACACCCAGCCCTTCCCAACACAATGATCCTGGCACCCCAAACATGTTGCTTTTATATTAGCCAGGCACCCCAGTGCTTACAATGTGAAAATTTTAGACAGCCTGAGAGAGATAAGCCACCATTGTCTGCGGTGACGAATCATCACCAGTGCAGCCATAGCTGTCTTCTGTGCTGCAAAGATTTGCACTATGCAGTACTGTATATTGCAGTGTGAATTAGGCATAACTCTCAACTTTTATGGAGCCAGGCACTCCCAAAATGTGGGTGTGGCCTTACAAAAGGGCCATGATCAAGAGTCAAGTTTCCTGTTTGCTGTCACCATGGTAGCATGCCCAGCACTCTGTGAGCTGTTGGCATGCTACCAGTTCCCGTGAATAGATGCTGTACACATGAGCACAGCATATCTTAACCACTTAGTGTGAGTTCCATCCTACATCCATCACCCACCTTTGGATTTTTTAACAGTGTACCTATGGTCTTAGTGTATTTTATTAATTTTTGTATTTTTGGCATTAAAAATTAAAAATACATTTTTCAAGCTAAAGAAACCCAGATGTGCTTTGAAAATTCCTGCCAATTGTGAGTTATTGGTACGCTTGCCTTGAAAAGAAACCTTTATATGTATTGTAACACCTTGATCCTGTGAGTGAAAACGTACGCCCAATCTAATTCTATTGGACACCAGGGTGGATTTGGTGAAGGCTATACTATCACCGGGAAAAAAAAAAGATACCTTTACGTATTTGATATACACACTCCCTTTGTGAGTGTGGTACGTTCTACTTCCATTCCCCCTGTATGTTTTGAAAAGTAAAATACAGTCCCACACATTGGCCCTTATTCTGATCGGTGCGGATTTCTCCGCATGCGTACGGGCCGCCGATGGTGATCGTCTGCGCATGTGCAGAGGTCACTCTGCGCATGTGCAGGCAATTTCGCCGCACGTATTCTTGACACGCCGCACAGGGGGCGTAGAGGGGCTACTTAGCCTCATTACCCTATGCATACGCCCCGCGTTTCATGGGCGTTCCCATGCAAACGCGGGGCGTATGCATGGTAATGAGGCCGTGATGCGTGTGTAGGGGGCGGGCATCTGACATCGCCGGATGTCAGCTGCCCGCCCCCATACATGATTTCACACGGACAAGTGTCCGTGTGGTTTTGTTTGGCGGGACCTGGTGGAGCGTGCGGCCCTGCATTCGATGTTCGGCGACCATCGAATGCAGGGGCTGCTCCCAAGACGGAGGAGGCGTATCCCCGTCCAATTTCATGCGGATCGCCACATATCCGCGTACGGACGGAGGTGGCGATCCGTATGGAAGGCGGGGATTCGCCTGCACGGTCGCGGCCGCATATTCCTGATCGGGCCTCACCGATCAGAATAAGGGCCATTGTGTTCTTTTTTCTTCTTTTTCCGCATATTGACTCACGAGGACGGGAGAAGTGAATAGAACACATACAGACAGCGCTTGAATATATCCTTACCCCTGTTTCATCTAACACTGCTAATAAACTAATAAAATAGGACTTTCCCGCGAGGTTGGGAGATGTTCATTAGGTGCATTTCCTATGTGGCCACCACAGTGTTTTACATGACATGTACATATATTATATAGTGAAATGATGTCTTACCACTTCCTGCAACTTTTCACATTTATCTTCCTATAAATACAAAATAATACAGTGATCACTTTAACATGACTGAAATCTGTAATGACTTAAAATGTTTTGTAGGGATGCAGTTTAAATCCCGGTGGTCGGGATCCCGGCGTTCAAAATCCCGACGCCGGAATCCTGAACGCCGAAATCCCGACACTTTCTCCCCCCGTGGGTGTCCACGATTGTAAGCTTGCAGCAGGGCCCTCCTACCTCCAAGTCTGTCTGTTGTTACCCAGTTTGTCTTATCACTGTCTACTATTGTAAAGCGCAACGGAATCTGCTGTGCTATATAAGAAACAGTAAATAAATAAATAAATAAATAAATATATAACAAGCCTTACAGGGATCCACTGCTGCAGCATAACTTATTATTAACATGGCCCCTCTGCTGCTAGGGGCCGTTGACATCCAGAACCACCACCTTTTTAGTACCTACAGGCTACATTTCCAATTAATAAATACTCCCTTAAGATTTTTATTAATACATATGTCTTAAATGAAAATCCTCCATTTAATGATGCGCCTGTGGGCCAGTGCTCTGGACTTGCCCCCCAGGCTAAAAATTGCCAGCCAGCCCCTGCTCTATAGTTACACCACTGAGCACAACATCTATTCATAGGGGCAGGGGGTCTCCCAACTGCTCCCTGTGGGACATTGCTGACCATGGGTGGGATAGTCCTAATAAAAGTGGACTTTCCCCTGAGGTTGGGAGGGTACTTGTTTCCTAGAAGGGCGCCCATCGCGGGCATCGCATGTACATCGCATGCCATTATAATGACATGCGATGCGACCGACGCGATTACCGCGATTTTACATAGGGAACAATGTTAAATGTCCCAATTGACCCGATTTCACATAGGGAACAATGTTAAATGTCCCAATTGACCCGATTTCACATAGTGAACGATGTTAAATGCCCCCCCCCCAATTGTTAACGCCACCCCACGATCAACGTCAACCCGAAGCGTGCCCACGAGGGGCGGCGGTACGCGTCCTCCAACCTTTTCATACCCCCACTATCCACGTCGGCATGGAGTTGAGAATAGAAAGTGTGGCGAGCGCAGCGAGCCACCGAGCCCGAAGCGTGGCGAGCGCAGCGAGCCCCGCGAGGGGACACGGATTACTTAACATGTATGTTAAGTAATCCGTGTCCCCTCGCGGGGCTCGCTGCGCTCGCCACGCTTCGGGCTCGGTGGCTCGCTGCGCTCGCCACACTTTCTATTCTCAACTCCATGCCGGCGTGGATAGTTGGGGTATGAAAAGGTTGGAGGACGCGTACCGCCGCCCCTCGTGGGCACGCTTCGGGTTGACGTTGATCGTGGGGTGGCGTTAACAATTGGGGGGGGGGGGCATTTCACACTTCAGGGTGGGTATTTGGGGTCTGTGGGCCATTTAACATTGTTCCCTATGTAAAATCACGGTAGTTGCGTCGGTCGCATCGCATGCGATTTTTGTCAGCATGCGACGCAACCGACGCGATTTTTTTCCTTGCGATGCCTACGATCAAAATCGTGGGCGCCCTTCTAGGAAACAAGTACCGTTGGGAGATATGTATTAGGTGCATTTCCTAAGTGGCCACCACAGTGTTTTACATATCATGTACATGTGTTATATAGTGAAATGATGTCTTACCGCATCCTGCAGTTTTTCACATTTATCTTCCTATAAATACCAAAAAACATAGTGATCACTTTAACATGTCTGTAATCTGTAATGACTTAGAATGTTTTTAATGGGTAAAGCAGAAGATAACGTTATGTAACATACCATACTGGGAACTAATTCTCCTGAACTTTCAGTTTCGTAAATTTGCAGATTTGCAATCCTGGCCAATAATTGGAAATTTGTTCCAATTTGATGTTAGTAAATCGCCCGATCAGAGTCCCGCTGTCTGCACTGTGCACCAGAGGGGAAGCCCCGACGACCAGCCCTCCCCAACACAATGATCCTGGCACCCCAATAATGTTACTGTTATATTAGCCAGGCACAGGCTTGCCTACCCACCCGGAATCATAGGGAGGCTCCCGGAATTCGGGTCCACCTACCGGCCCCCCGGGATGGTGGGCAAGTCTCCCGCATCAGACACGCTGTCCCCCTCACCCCCCCCCCCCTTCCCCGCTACTCTACATAGCGATTTTTCGCGGTCCGCGGCAAGGGGCGGGGCTAAAATGACGTGATTAGCATAATTTTATCCCCGCCCCCAATTCGCGGACCCGCAAATTGTCTCCTTTGCCTGCTATGGGGGCGTGGCTTGGTGACGTCCACCTCGTCCCGCCCCCTGACATGCTGCAGTCTGGTCTCTTCTCCGGGCTTCTCCCGGAGAGGAGAATGAAAAAGTAGGCAAGTATGGCCAGGCACCCAGTGCTTGCAGTGCACACAGTCACAGACTCAGTCAGAGGCGAGCGCCGAGCAGCCAATCAGGAAGCGATTTCAAGTGCCGGTCTTTTAGCAGGTGCGCATGCCTATCGGAGGACATCAGCTTCCAGGAAGGGGGGCTGGCAGGCGCCGGGCGGCACACAGGCAGGGCTGGCACAGCGTCAGGCATTTGCGGTGTGCGCCACCACCCTGCACCCCTTTGGTGCCTGGAGCTTGTGCCCCTGGGTGGAATAGTCCTAATAAAATAGGACTTTCCCCTGAGGTTGGGAGATGTGTATTAGGTGCATTTCCTAAGTGGCCACCACAGAGTTTTACATGTCATGTACATATGTTATATAGTGAAATGATGTCTTACCGCTTCCTGCAACTTTTCACATTTATCTTTCTATAAATACAAAATAATATAGTGATCACTGTAACTGAAATCTGTAATGACTTCCAATGTCTATAATGGGTAAAGCAGAAGATAACGTTATGTAACATACCATAATGGGAACTAATTCGCCTGAATTTTCAGTGTTGTTAATTTGCTGATGTGGAATTCCTGGCCAATAATGGGACATTGGTTCCAATATGATCTTGGGGCCTGATTCAGGCACACTCGCTAGGCAGCATACACTGGCTTCCTAACGAGTGGGTAAGCGCCACGCTGACAAATGCCCGCCCCTTCCACCGCTAGCATCCCATCAGTAACATGCGAGGGGATGTGTCCAAAAACACATCCCCTCACATGCGGCCGAAGGAGAGAGAAACCATTCGATGATCGCAGACCATCATGATTTCTCTCCCCTCTGGAAATAAAAGTCGGTGAAACTAGTCGGGATCCTGGAACCCCCTGCATCAGTGGTCAGTCACAAACTCCCCTCAGGCATCTGCCCGACATCAGATCAACGCCGCAATCACCCGGAAGCCCCCGTACACAGGCCGCTGTAGTTCATGAACAGACAGCTGGACACCACCGCCCGGTAACCTGGACCCCCACCGGCCACTGCCCCGTCCTCCCTGCTAGACATTACCAGTGGGCTGGCACTGCTCTCCCACCAGCCAGGTGTAACTATAGTGGTGCAGGGGGTAGCTTGCTGGGCCCGCAGTCCCCCCCAGCCGCCGGTCCCCATAGCAAATGCACCCCCTGCACCCTCTATAGCAGGGGCGGGCTGGGCCGGGGGGCAGGATGTCATGTACCCCCCCGGCTGCTTCATCCAATAGTGCTGCGGGCCGGCAGAGGCACATCTTTAGGCTGGCTATAGCCGTCGGAACACATAGCTCCGATCACATAGCTCAGCCGGGAGCCTGCAGCATCCAGAGCTGCCTGGAGCATCAGTGAGGGCAGCGGGGAGATTTAAATATGGCCGCCGGAGCCATAACAGGGCTGCTGCACATGAGCAGTAGTCCCTTTTCCCATGGTCCTTTGTTCCCAGTAGCTGTCACGAGGGTCCTGACTGAGTCCTGACTGCTTTACTCCCATCTGCTTCCTAAAAGACGCACCGCAGATGGGGGGAAGGAACCAACATCTACTCAGCTCACAGCCCTGCGGCTGGCCTTTGACTCCGGCTCCTCAGTCCCGCTTTTTGGTCTTTCTGCTTTCACCAAGTGAGTGGATGCACTATTATAGGCAGCTGTCCTTACAGTCATCTATCCCCAGTGTCTCTTACACCCCCATGTGTAACTCTGTGGCTGCCACCCCTCCTCATAGCCCCTGACCTTCAAGTGTCCCTGTCCCTGCACAACCTGGCAGATGCCACCCCTCCTCCTTGCCCCTGTCCTTTAGTGTCTCAACCCTATGTGCCTTCCAGTCCTGCCTTGTGGCAGTTGCTCCTTCTCTTATTCTCTGCCCTTTGAGTGTCTCTGTCCCCCTAATATGTCTCCCTGCACAACCTGTAGCTGCCACCCCTCCTGATTATCCCTGTTTTTATGTGACTCTCACCCCTCTGTGTCTCCCTGCTCTCCCCTGTTGCTGCTACCCCTCCTGATTATCCCTGGTGTTCTGTAGCCCTCACACCCCATGTTTCTTACCACACTGCCTGGCAGATGTTACCCCACCTCATGGTCCCTAGTCTCCGCTCCTCATTGCCCTCCTTGTCCCTCTATTTTTCCCTGTGAAGAAGGGGTAGTGTAATTTTTTTTTCTATTGGTGCCAATGTGTTTCTTTTCGTGTTAAACTTAAGTGCATTATTTTTGAATCCCCGTGGGGGCCAATGTGCTTTTTTCCCCCATTGAGACTAATGCGGTGCAGTGTAAAGTGAATAAGGAGCAATACAGTGGTGTAATGTGAATAAAAGACATTATTGTTTGATATAATATGAATAAAATTGCATTACTGTGTAGAGTAATTTGATTTGCAAACTGTTGTATGGCCGAACACCTTTTTTGCCTGCACATCTTCAGAGCGCACTATGCCTATTTTAAATTTGGAGGGTGAGGGCACCAAAGCTCTAGCTGGCAAAGAGCATTAAAATGTGGAATTCTACAGTTGAGGGGTAAGATGTGCTGCTGGTTGCCCAAGTGATCTATGCTCCTGGGAGAGGGGTGCTGGGTTACAGTTAGAACTAATGCCTGTGATAGGGGGCACCAGCCAAACACTTGCCAAGGGCATCGGTTTGGTTAGGGCTGCTCTGTGGGCTGCCTTAAATACTAAAAATGGCCCTGGTGGTCCAGTGTATTGCCCTGATGCAGCCACGGCTGCACTCTGAGTCTCTGACTGTTTGCGGCGGTCACGTCACATCAACATCCCTCTCTGTCCTGCAGGGCTACAGAAGCTCTGCAGGTCCAAAATGAGCTACAAAGCAAACTGATATGGCCGTGCTGCCGCACATAGGCGCCGTATCATAGTCAGAGAACCTTGCTTGTGTGCGGCTGTTGTGCTCCGCTCAGTGAGGGACAGCATGCATAACAAGCCTTACAGGGGGTCCACTGCTGCAGCATAACTTATTATTAACATGGCCCCTCTGCTGCTAGGGGCCGTTAACATCCAGAACCACCCCCTTTTTAGTACATACAGGCTACATTTCCAATTAATAAATACTCCCTTAAGATTTTTATTAATACATATTTTTTAAACGAAAATCCTATATTTAATGATGCGCCTGTGGGCCAGTGCTCTGGACTTGCCCCCCAGGCTAAAAGTTGCCAGCCAGCCCCTGCTCTATAGTTACACCACTGAGCACAACATCTATTCATAGGGGCAGGGGGTCTCCCAACTGCTCCCCGTGGGACATTGCTGACCATTGGTGGGATAGTCCTAATAAAAGTGGACTTTCCCCTGAGGTTGGGAGATATGTATTAGGTGCATTTCCTAAGTGGCCACCACAGTGTTTTACATATCATGTACATGTGTTATATAGTGAAATTATGTCTTACCGCATCCTGCAGTTTTTCACATTTATCTTCCTATAAATACCAAAAAACATAGTGATCACTTTAACATGTCTGTAATCTGTAATGACTTAGAATGTTTTTAATGGGTAAAGCAGAAGATAACGTTATGTAACATACCATACTGGGAACTAATTCTCCTGAACTTTCAGTTTCATAAATTTGTAGATTTGCAATCCTGGCCAATAATTGGAAATTCGTTCCAATTTGATGTTAGTAAATCTCCCGATCAGAGTCCCGCTGTCTGCACTGTGCACCAGAGGGGAAGGCCCGACGACCAGCCCTCCCCAACACAATGATCCTGGCACCCCAATAATGTTACTGTTATATTAGCCAGGCACAGGCTTGCCTACCCTCCCGGAATGACCGGGAGGCTCCCGGAATTCAGGTCCCCCTCCCGGCCCCCGGGATGGTGGGCAAGTCTCCCGCATCAGACACGCTGTCTCCCTACTCTACATAGCGATTTTTCGCGGCCCATGGCAAGGGGCGGGGCTAAAATGACGTGAATCGCAGCATTTTGCATCATTTTAGCCCCGCCCCCAATTCGCGGACCCGCAAGTTGCCTCCTTTGCCTGCTATGGGGGCGTGGCTTGGTGACATCCACCTCGTCCCGCCCCCTGACATGCTGCAGTCTGGTCTCTTCTCCGGGCTTCTCCTGGAGAGGAGAATGAAAAAGTAGGCAAGTATGGCCAGGCACCCAGTGCTTGCAGTGCACACAGTCACAGACTCACAGTCAGAGGCGAGCGCCGAGCAGCCAATCAGGAAGCGATTTCAAGTGCCGATCTTTTAGCAGGTGCGCATGCCTATCGGAGGACAACCGCTTACAGGAAGGGGGCTGGCAGGCGCCGGGCAGCACACAGGCAGGGCTGGCACAGCGTCAGGCATTTGCGGTGTGCGCCACCACCCTGCACCCCTTCGGTGCCTGGAGCTTGTGCCCCTGGGTGGAATAGTCCTAATAAAATAGGACTTTCCCCTGAGGTTGGGAGATGTGCATTAGGTGCATTTCCTAAGTGGCCACCACAATGTTTTACATATCATGTACATGTGTTACATAGGCGTGCGCACGGGGGGTGCCGGGGGTGCACAGGCACCTCCTAATGACCCCCACGATTGCGAGCAAAATGTAGTAATCTAATGTAAAATCCCGCAGCAGCACCCTGTTCCAGGCAGCGGTGGTCAGGACTGTATTATTTGCCCGCCGCCGCTGCCCTCCAGCCCACATACAAAGGCAAAACAGAGCCGCGGCAGCCGGGTGAAGTGGGGCAGACCTGCAGTGCTGCTCCATTGCCAAGGTCAGCCCCGCCTCCATAGATGTCACTGCGCACGGCACTCCCACCCGCCTGCCCTGTCGGCCTCAGCCTGATGATCATCAGCATCAACAGGTCAGCTCAGCATGGCCGGCGACAGGGAGGGTCAAGGGGGACAGTCGTCCTGGGCCCCGATGATCTCAGGGGCCCCAAAGCCAGCCGCTCAGCCCCCCAGATCTGCTGCCTGGCCGGTCACCGCATCCCCGCAGTCTCTGCTGCCCGGTCGCTCCGCCCCCCAGCTCTGCTGCCCGCACGGCTACTCATCTCCAAGTCCCCAGCACTGCAGTGCTGCCCAGCCGCTAGCCTAGGCAAACAATTGTTTTATTTTTACACTGACAGTCTGCACTCTGCAGACAGTCCTGGTTCTGTAGCCCCGCCCCCTCGCGGCTGTTTGCCGTGATTCGCGGGTCGGCGGTGAGGGGGTGGAGCCTAAGTGACACACTTGTCATTTAATCTTGTCATATTGGCCCTGCCCCCTCACAATCAACCTGCAAATTGCGCGATTTTTAAGCCATGGGTCAGAGCCTCAGAGGCTTAAAGAAGGCTGCTGCCCAGACCTGGCATCAATGACAGCTGCTCTCCTCCCTCCTCCTATCAGAGTAAGTGTGTGCACTACATCTATGTGTGTCTGTCTGTGTTCTAAGTGTGTGTGTGTGTGTATGCATGTTTGTGTGGATTGTGAGTGCCAGAGCCTATGCCTATATATATATATATATATATATATATATATATATACATGTGTGTATGTACTTTATGTGTGTTCTTTTGTGTGTATGCATATTCTGCGTGTATATGTAGGGGTGGTTAAAAGGGGATATCTCTGCTCTAACTAGCCCAAAGCCAGTCCCCTGTCACTGCAAGACCCCCCCCCCGTCTCAACCCCCTGGTCCCCCACCACCCAGGTGCCTGGAGTCCAACCGCTCAGGCACCCGCCCCTCCGCCACTAAGATGTCCGGCCACCGGAGAAGTGACCCCTGAGTGCTGCTGTTCAGCTGATGGGTAGGTGGGTACAATAAAGAGGTACTTCTCTCCCTCCCTGCTCAGCACCACTACTCTCACCCTATCTCCCTACTCTTCACCACTACTCACACCCTTCATATCTGCTCCATACCATACCACTACTCACATCCTCCTCCCTTGCTCTGCATCACTACTCCCACCCTCCTTCCATGCTCCGCACCACTACCCCCATCCTGCTCTTTACCATTACTGTGCTTAATGGGGAAGGGGCCCCCCAAAGATATCAGTGTATGGGGCCCCAAGATTTCTGTTGCCGGCCCTGCAGCTCAGCTCACCGTTAGCAACTGAATTGCCACACTTAGTAGGCTGGCCTCAGCCAGTGTTCCTCCTAGGAATATGCTTGATTGGTGAGAGAAAAAAAATAGTAATAGTAGATTAAACAAATGTGATAAATAAATGGTGGTGGGCAGGAGCTGCTGCAACCTGTTGGGGGAGATAGGGCCATGGGGGGGAATGTGTTGTAACAAACTTACTGCTTGAATCATTAATCATCATTGGTTGGTACTGTAAATTAGCATTTACATTTGCTAATGCCAATATTAGTGGTGGGGGCAGCATCGGCAAGTGCATGCACACTTGCCAATGCCGGGTAAGAGGGTGGAGGGAGCGACAGTCATGCTGCAACTTCAGCAGCTTGCTGGCTGAAGCAGCTTGCTGTGGCTGAGGACTCCCTGGTCTGAAAATGTGTAATGGGCATTACGGTGTGTGACATTATGTGCAAGTCACCTATTTAGTTTATATTGGTGCCCAGTAGCCAGTGATAGACACGCCTAGAAGGCACGCCCCTACAGTGGTGCACCCCCTAATAAAATGTGCTGCGCACGCCTATGATGTGTTATATAGTGAAATGATGTCTTACCGCATCCAGCAGTTTTTCACATTTATCTTCCTATAAATACCAAAAAACATAGTGATCACTTTAACATGTCTGTAATCTGTAATGACTTAGAATGTTTTTAATGGGTAAAGCAGAAGATAACGTTATGTAACCTACCATACTGGGAACAAATTCTCCTGAACTTTCAGTTCCATAAATTTGCAGATTTGCAATCCTGGCCAATAATTGGAAATTCGTTCCAATTTGATGTTAGTAAATCTCCCGATCAGAGTCCCGCTGTCTGCACTGTGCACCAGAGGGGAAGGCCCGACGACCAGCCCTCCCCAACACAATGATCCTGGCACCCCAATAATGTTACTGTTATATTAGCCAGGCACAGGCTTGCCTACCCTCCCGGAATGACCGAGAGGCTCCCGGAATTCAGGTCCCCCTCCCGGCCCCCGGGATGGTGGGCAAGTCTCCCGCATCAGACACGCTGTCCCCCTACTCTACATAGCGATTTTTCGCGGTCCGCGGCAAGGGGCGGGGCTAAAATGACGTGAATCGCAGCATTTCGCATCATTTTAGCCCCGCCCCCAATTCGCGGACCCGCAAATTGTCTCCTTTGCCTGCTATGGGGGCGTGGCTTGGTGACGTCCACCTCGTCCCGCCCCCTGACATGCTGCAGTCTGGTCTCTTCTCCAGGCTTCTCCCGGAGAGGAGAATGAAAAAGTAGGCAAGTATGGCCAGGCTTGCAGTGCACACAGTCACAGACTCACAGTCAGAGGCGAGCGCCGAGCAGCCAATCAGGAAGCGATTTCAAGTGCCGGTCTTTTAGCAGGTACGCATGCCTATGGGAGGACATCGGCTTACAGGAAGGGGGGCTGGCAGGCGCCGGGCAGCACACAGGCAGGGCTGGCACAGCGTCAGTCATTTGCGGTGTGCGCCACCACCCTGTACCCCTTCGGTGCCTGGAGCTTGTGCCCCTGGTTGGAATAGTCCTAATAAAATAGGACTCTCCCCTGAGGTTGGGAGATGTGCATTAGGTGCATTAGGTGCATTTCCTAAGTGGCCACCACAGAGTTTTACATGTCATGTACATATGTTATATAGTGAAATGATGTCTTACCGCTTCCTGCAACTTTTCACATTTATCTTCCTATAAATACAAAATAATATAGTGATCACTGTAACTGAAATCTGTAATGACTTACAATGTCTATAATGGGTGAAGCAGAAGATAACGTTATGTAACATACCATACTGGGAACTAATATGCCTGAATTTTCAGTGTTGTTAATTTGCTGATGTGGAATTCCTGGCCAATAATGGGACATTGGTTCCAATATAATCTTGGGGCCTGATTCAGGCACACTCGCTAGGCAGCATACACTGGCTTCCTAATGAGTGGGTAAGCGCCACGCTGACAAATGCCCGCCCCTTCCACCGCTAGCATCCCATCGGTAACATGCAAGGGGATGTGTCCAAAAACACATACCCTCGCATGCAGCCGAAGGAGAGAGAAATCATTCTATGATCGCAGACCATCATATGATTTCTCTCCCCTCCGGAAATAAGTCAGTGAAACTAGGCGGGATCCTGGAACCCCCTGCATCAGTGGTCAGTCACAAACTCCCCTCAGGCATATGCCCGACATAAGATCAACGCCGAGGTCACCCGGAAGCCCTCGTACACAGGCCGCTGTAGTTCATGAACAGACAGCTGGACACCACCGCCCGGTAACCTGGACCCCCACCGGCCACTGCCCCGTCCTCCCTGCTAGACATTACCAGTGGGCTGGCACTGCTCTCCCACCAGCCAGGTGTAACTATAGTGGTGCAGGGGGTAGCTTGCTGGGCCCGCAGTCCCCCCCAGCCGCCGGGCCCCATAGCAAGTGCACCCTCTATAGCAGGGGCGGGCTGGGCCAGGGGGCAGGATGTCATGTACCCCCCGGGCTGCTTCATCCAATAGTGCTGCGGGCCGGCAGAGGCACATCTTTAGGCTGGCTATAGCGGTCGGAACACATAGCTCCGATCACATAGCTCAGCCGGGAGCCTGCAGCATCCAGAGCTGCCTGGAGCATCAGTGAGGGCAGCGGGGAGATTTAAAGATGGCCGCCGGAGCCATAACAGGGCTGCTGCACATGAGCAGTAGTCTCTTTTACCATGGTCCTTTGTTCCCAGTAGCTGTCGCCGAGGGTCCTGACTGAGTCCTGTCTGCTTTACTCCCATCTGCTTCCTAAAAGACGCGCCACAGATGGAAGGAAGGAACTAACATCTCCTCAGCTCACAGCCCTGCGGCTGCCCTTTGACTCCGGCTCCTCAGTCCCGCTTTTTGGTCTTTCTGCTTTCATTAAGTGAGTGGATGCACTATTATAGGCAGCTGTTCTTACAGTCATCTATCACCAGTGTCTCTTACACCCCCATGAGTAACCCTGTGGCTGCCACCCCTCCTCATAGCCCCTGACCTTCAAGTGTCCCTGTCCCTGCACAACCTGGCAGATGCCACCCCTCCTCATAGCCCCTGACCTTCAAGTGTCCCTGTCCCTGCACAACCTGGCAGATGCCACCCCTCCTCCTAGCCCCTGTCCTTTAGTGTCTCAACCCTATGTGCCTTCCAGTCCTGCCTTGTGGCAGTTGCTCCTTCTCTTATTCTCTGCCCTTTGAGTGTCTCTGTCCCCCTAATATGTCTCCCTGCACAACCTGTAGCTGCCACCCCTCCTGATTATCCCTGTTTTTTATGTGACTCTCACCCCTCTGTGTCTCCCTGCTCTCCCCTGTTGCTGCCACCCCTCCTGATTATCCCTGTTGTTCTGTAGCCCTCACACCCCATGTTTCTTACCACACTGCCTGGCAGATGTTACCCCACCTCATGGTCCCAGTCTCCGCTCCTCATTGCCCTCCTTGTCCCTCTATTTTTCCCTGTGAAGAAGGGGTAGTGTAATTTTTTTTTTCTATTGGTGCCAATGTGTTTCTTTTCGTGTTAAACTTATGTACATTATTTTTGAATCCCTGTGGGGGCCAATGTGCTTTTTTTCCCCCATTGAGACTAATGCGGTGCAGTGTAAAGTGAATAAGGAGCAATACAGTGGTGTAATGTGAATAAAAGACATTATTGTTTGATATAATATGAATAAAATTGCATTACTGTGTAGAGTAATTTGATTTGCAAACTGTTGTATGGCCGAACACCTTTTTTGCCTGCACATCTTCAGAGCGCACTATGCCTATTTTAAATTTGGAGGGTGAGGGCACCAAAGCTCTAGCTGGAAAAGAGCATTAAAATGTGGAATTCTACAGTTGAGGGGTAAGGTGTGCTGCTGGTTGCCCAAGTGATCTATGCTCCTGGGAGAGGGGTGCTGGGTTACAGTTAGAACTAATGCCTGTGATAGGGGGCACCAGCCAAACACTTGCCAAGGGCATCGGTTTGGTTAGGGCTGCTCTGTGGGCTGCCTTAAATACTAAAAATGGCCCTGGTGGTCCAGTGTATTGCCCTGATGCAGCCACGGCTGCACTCTGAGTCTCTGACTGTTTGCGGCGGTCACGTCACATCAACATCCTTCTGTGTCCTGCAGGGCTACAGAAGCTCTGCAGGTCCAAAATGAGCTACAAAGCAAACTGATATGGCTGTGCTGCCGCACATAGCCGCCATATCATAGTCAGAGAACCTTGCTTGTGTGCGGCTGTTGTGCTCCGCTCAGTGAGGGACAGCATGCATAACAAGCCTTACAGGGGTCCACTGCTGCAGCATAACTTATTATTAACATGGCCCCTCTGCTGTTAGGGGCCGTTGACATCCAGAACCACCCCCTTTTTAGTACCTACAGGCTACATTTCCAATGAATAAATACTCCCTTAAGATTTTTATTAATACATATTTTTTAAACGAAAATCCTCCATTTAATGATGCGCCTGTGGGCCAGTGCTCTGGACTTGCCCCCCAGGCTAAAAGTTGCCAGTCAGCCAACCCCTGCTCTATAGTAACACCACTGAGCACAACATCTATTCATAGGGGCAGGGGGTCTCCCAACTGCTCCCCGTGGGACATTGCTGACCATGGGTGGGATAGTCCTAATAAAAGTGTACTTTCCCCTGAGGTTGGGAGATATGTATTAGGTGCATTTCCTAAGTGGCCACCACAGTGTTTTACATATCATGTACATGTGTTATATAGTGAAATGATGTCTTACCGCATCCTGCAGTTTTTCACATTTATCTTCCTATAAATACCAAAAAACATAGTGATCACTTTAACATGTCTGTAATCTGTAATGACTTAGAATGTTTTTAATGGGTAAAGCAGAATATAACGTTCTGTAACATACCATACTGGGAACTAATTCTCCTGAACTTTCAGTTTCATAAATTTTCAGATTTGCAATCCTGGCCAATAATTGGAAATTCGTTCCAATTTGATGTTAGTAAATCTCCCGATCAGAGTCCCGCTGTCTGCACTGTGCACCAGAGGGGAAGGCCCGACGACCAGCCCTCCCCAACACAATGATCCTGGCACCCCAATAATGTTACTGTTATATTAGCCAGGCACAGGCTTGCCTACCCTCCGGGAATGACCGGGAGGCTCCCGGAATTCGGGTCCCCCTCCCGGCCCCCGGGATGGTGGGCAAGTCTCCCGCATCAGACACGCTGTCCCCCTACTCTACATAGTTATTTTTCGCGGTCCGCGGCAAGGGGTGGGGCTAAAATGACGTGAATCGCAGCATTTCAGCCCCGCCCCCAATTCGCGGACCCGCAAATTGTCTCCTTTGCCTGCTATGGGGGCGTGGCTTGGTGACGTCCACCTCGTCCCGCCCCCTGACATGCTGCAATCTGGTCTCTTCTCCGGGCTTCTCCTGGAGAGGAGAATGAAAAAGTAGGCAAGTATGGCCAGGCACCCAGTGCTTGCAGTGCACACAGTCACAGACTCACAGTCAGAGGCGAGCGCCGAGCAGCCAATCACAAAGCGATTTCAAGTGCCGGTCTTTTAGCAGGTGCGCATGCCTATCGGAGGACAACGGCTTACAGGAAGGGGGGCTGGTAGGCGCCGGGCAGCACACAGGCAGGGCTGGCACAGTGTCAGGCATTTGCGGTGTGCGCCACCACCCTGCACCCCTTCGGTGCCTGGAGCTTGTGCCCCTGGGTGGAATAGTCCTAATAAAATAGGACTTTCCCCTGAGGTTGGGAGATGTGCATTAGGTGCATTTCCTAAGAGGCCACCACAGTGTTTTACATGTCATGTACATGTGTTATATAGTGAAATTATGTCTTACCGCATCCTGCAGTTTTTCACATTTATCTTCCTATAAATACAAAAAAAACATAGTGATCACTTTAACATGTCTGTAATCTGTAATGACTTAGAATGTTTTTAATGGGTAAAGCAGAAGATAACGTTATGTAACATACCATACTGGGAACTAATTCTCCTGAACTTTCAGTTTCGTAGATTTGCAATCCTGGCCAATAATTGGAAAATCGTTCCAATTTGATGTTAGTAAATCTCCCGATCAGAGTCCCGCTGTCTGCACTGTGCACCAGAGGGGAAGGCCCGACGACCAGCCCTCCCCAACACAATGATCCTGGCACCCCAATAATGTTACTGTTATATTAGCCAGGCACAGGCTTGCCTACCCACCCGGAATCACAGGGAGGCTCCTGGAATTCGGGTCCCCCTCCCGGCCCCCCGTTATGGTGGGAAAGTCTCCCGCATCAGACATGCTGTCCCCCTCAGCCCCCCGTCCCCGCTACTCTACATAGCGTTTTTTGCGGTCCGCGGCAAGGGGCGGGGCTAAAATGACGTGAATCGCATAATTTTAGCCCCGCCCCCAATTTGTGGACCCGCAAATTGACTCCTTTGCCTGCTATGGGGGCGTGGCTTGGTGACATCCACCTCGTCCTGCCCCCTGACATGCGGCAGTCTGGTCTCTTCTCCGGGCTTCTCCCGGAGAGGAGAATGAAAAAGTAGGCAAGTATGGCCAGGCACCCAGTGCTTGCAGTGCACACAGTCACAGACTCAGTCAGAGGCGAGCGCCGAGCAGCCAATCAGGAAGCAATTTCAAGTGCCGGTCTTTTAGCAGGTACGCATGCCTATGGGAGGACATCGGCTTACAGGAAGTGGTGCTGGCAGGCGCCGGGCAGCACACAGGCAGGGCTGGCACAGGCATTTGCCGTGTGCGCCACCACCCTGCACCCCTTTGGTGCCTGGAGCTTGTGCCCCTGGGTGAAATAGTCCTAATAAAATAGGACTTTCCCCTGAGGTTGGGAGATGTGCATTAGGTGCATTTCCTAAGTGGCCACCACAGAGTTTTACATGTCATGTACATGTGTTATATAGTGAAATGATGTCTTACCGCTTCCTGCAACTTTTCACATTTATCTTCCTATAAATACAAAATAATATAGTGATCACTGTAACTGAAATCTGTAATGACTTCCAATGTCTATAATGGGTAAAGCAGAAGATAACGTTATGTAACATACCATACTGGGAACTAATTCACCTGAATTTTCAGTGTTGTTAATTTGCTGATGTGGAATTCCTGGCCAATAATGGGACATTGGTTCCAATAGGTTCTTGGGGCCTGATTCAGGCACACTCGCTAGGCAGCATACACTGGCTTCCTAACGAGTGGGTAACGTAAGTGCCACGCTGACAAATGCCCGCCCCTTCCACCGCTAGCATCCCATCGGTAACATGCAAGGGGATGTGTCCAAAAACACATCCCCTCGCATGCGACCGAAGGAGAGAGAAATCATTCAATGATCGCAGACCATCATGATTTCTCTCCCCTCCAGAAAACTGATTTTAACTTCAGACGGAGATAAACGAAATTATGTCAGCCCCCCGCCCCGAGCAGGCATCGGTCCATCTGCGTTCCGAGGGGAACGGCCAGCGTTTTCACGGGGATGCCCATAAAACGCTGACTATTTCCCTACTCTGGCCCAGTCTCCGTCCCCATCTTCCCTCTCTGTAGTGAAGTCTCGGTGAGTTTGAAACGTGCCAAAGCCGTTACCACCCTGGGTTTGCTGATGCGCATAAACACGCATGCGCAAACCCCACACCATTGAAACGGGCCAAATTCACCCCTTCCGATCAAACGAGAATTACACCCTTAGTAAATTTCCCTATCAGAGTCCCGCTATCTGCACTGTGCACCAGAGGGTAAGACCCGACGCCCAGCCCTTCCCAACACAATGACCCTGGCACCCCAAAAATATTATGGCTGTTATATTAGCCAGGCACCCCAGTGCTTACAATGTGAAAATTTTAGACAGCCTGGGAGAGATAAGCCACCATTGTCTGCGGTGACGAATCATCACCAGTAGTGGATTTTACCTAGTAAACTTTGCTCAACATTAGTGAAGCCAAATTCATTCTTTGGGACACACTGGCTTCACTGTGGCTGACAGGGACTTCCTTTTAAAAGTCCTACCTGCTAGTTACATGCAATGAAGGCAGTCCCATAGGAGGTGTTTCCACCACACGGGACTGCCAGTCTGGGCTACAATAAGCAGAGAGCTGGCTTCCTATAGGAAGCCACTCCCTGACTTACCGTGCAGCCATAGCTGTCTTCTGTGCTGCAAAGATTTGCACTATGCAGTATATTGCAGTGTGAATTAGGCATAACTCTCAACTTTTATGGAGCCGGGCACTCCCAAAATGTGGGTGTGGCCTTACAAAAGGGCCATGATCAAGAGTCAAGCTTCCTGTTTGCTGTCACCATGGTAGCATGCCCAGCACTCTGTGAGCTGTTGGCATGCTACCAGTTACCGTGAATAGATGCTGTACACATGAGCACAGCATCTATTAACCACTGCTCTGCTAAGCTAAGCAGCAAGTGACAGGGTTCTCCCAACTGCTCCTCGCGGGACACTGCTGACCATGGATGGGATAGTCCTAATAAAATAGGACTTTCCCGCGAGGTTGGGAGATGTGCATTAGGTGCATTTCCTAAGTGGCCACCACAGTGTTTTACATGACATGTACATATTTTATATAGTGAAATTATGTCTTACCGCTTCCTGCAACTTTTCACATTTATGTTCCTATAAATACAAAATAATACAGTGATCACTTTAACATGACTGAAATCTGTAATGACTTAAAATGTTTTGTAGGGATGCAGTTTAAATCCCGACGCCAGAATCCTGAACGCCGAAATCCCGACACTTTCTCCCCCCGTGGGTGTCCACGACACCCTCGGAGGGAGAATAAATTAGTGTGCCAAGTGTAGCGAGGCACCGGGCCCGCTGCGTGGCGAGCGCAGCGAGCCCGCAAGGGGGGGGGGCGATCCACGTCCCCCCCCTTGTCGGGATTTCGGCGTTCGGGATTCTGGCGTCGGGATTTTGAACGCCGGGATCCCGACCGCCGGCTTTTCATGCCGAATCCGTTTTGTAATGGGTAAAGCAGAAGATAACATTATGTAACATACCATACTGGGAACTAATTTGCCTGAATTTTCCATTTTATAAATTTGCTGACATGCAATCCTGGCCAATAATGGGACATTCGTTCCAATTTGATCTTGGGGCCTGATTCAGACCCGATTGCTAGGCAGCTTACACTCCTAGCAAGTGGGTATTTGCAGCGTCAACAAATGCCCACCCCTCCCACTGCCAGCATCTCCTCTGTAACATGCGAGGGGATGTGTCCGATAAGACATCCCCTCGCATGCAGCTGAAGGAGAGAGAGATCATTCTATAATCGCCGACCATCATATGATTTCTTTCCCCTCCGGAAAGTCAGTGAAAACCGAATTTAACTTCAGCCGGAGATGGCCGAAACTACGTCAGCCCCCTGCCCTGAGCAGGCATCGGCCCGTCTGTGGAGGTACCAAGCTCTTTCCCTGCAGCACTTTTCTTCTGGTGGAACGGCAGTAACCCAGGTCAGCGTCTTCTGCGAGAGGGCGGAGCGGCTCAGTGGAGGTACTGTACCTATCACTCTCCCTACAGAGCTTTTCTTCATGTTGCGGCAGCTGGCTTGAGAGTGAGCACTTCAGAAGGAGGTAATCAAAAAGTAAGTCTTGCTTACCTACATGGAAGTGTTAACACTTTGCGCTAAATGGTGTAAGTATTGCTCTGGGGGATACCGATGAACAATATGTAAACTGGACACACCTCTTAAATTTACAAGTGGTATTTATTAATTAATATAAGAAGCAATAAAATTACAATAAATCTATAAAAATAATGCACAAACATTAGTAGGCTAAATGTAGCATCAGAAGCATAATTGTACTGTCAATCACGTTTGCAAAAATTGTAGCTCCGCATAGATAGTGAAGGGTTAGTAGCTTTATAAGGGTTAATGTTCAAGCCAGAAAGTTAGTAGCTGGAAAGCTGTAAGTGAATAGCCCCTTTTAGCGTGTATGCAGGACACACAAAAGGCAGTCTGTTGGGGCTTCACAATAGCTTATGACAATTTATAAATCGTAGATTATCTCACCCTCCGTAGTAATGGGAAAGGAGGCGGGGAGCCTGATGTATCTGCGGCTCAACCCGCTACAGCAAATGGGTGGCCGGCTCAGATGGTTTGCCGGCTGGTGGGGAATGGTCTCAGCCCGCTTGTTTGAAAGTAAGGGAGGCAGCATGGGTTTGGTGCCACGTGAATGAGGCGGTTGGCGTCCTTTCCTGCCGAGTCAGGCCGGTAGTAGCGTCTCATTTATCCAAGGACGTATCTGTCCAGGAGAGTGAGCTGCGACAGTGGAGAATGCTGGCGTAATGACGTCAGGCGGAAGTAACAGCTTAGTCAACGCGTTTCGTCTCTATGGTTACAAGAGACTTTCTCAAGGCGTCTTGAGAAAGTCTCTTGTAACTAGAGATGAGCGGGTCCGGATCCCCGAGATCCGACAGATCCGGATATCGGGTATCCGGGTCAGATCCGAGCCGGCTCGGGAGTTCCCGCCTGAATTCCAGACCAATAACGAGGCCGAATGTCATCATCGCGCTGTCGGATTCTCGCGGGAGCGGGATCTTATAAAATACGCACGCGTGCCCCGCCATCTTCACTCCAATCTTGGAGAGGGAAGAGGGTGGTTGGGAAGCTCCGTTTGCTCTGTGCTGTGCTCTGTGCCATGTACTCTGTGCTGTGCTCCGTGCTGTGCTCTGCTCTGTGACCTGACCTGTGCCCTCACTGCCCTGTGTTGTAGACTTTAGAGTCAGTGACTGTTTATAGGCCTGAGCCCTGTAGTGTGATTTAACTAACTAGGTGCTGCAGTGCTCACATGCAGGGGCTGCAGTGTCCACTGTCCATGGGCTGTCCTGTGGCCCGTGCCCTGTTGTGATTTATTTAGCCCTAAGCCCTGGGTTGTGATTTATTTAGCCCTGAACCCTGTGTTTTTTGTGATTTAACTAACTAACTCAGTGCTGCAGTGCTCACACGCAGGGGCTGCAGTGCTGCTGAGTAGTACACTGTGTACAGGGGCTGCAGTAATACAAGGGGCTGTGTCCAGTGTGACGGCCTATATCTTATCCATTGTCCAGTGTCACGAGTCACTCACGACATATATCCTGTGTCCTGTCCTGTGTGACGACTGACGACATATCCTGTGTCCAGTGTGACGACATATATCCTGTGTCCAGTGTGATGACATCTATCCATACTTGCCGACTTTGGCATACTCCTTTCCGGGAGAAGCCCGGAGAGGAGTGAAAGGGGGCGGGTAGAGGCTTCGTTTTGGGGGTGGGGCACGGGTGATGTCATCAAGCCCCGCCCCCATGACGGGCTGAAGCCTCAATTTGCAGGTCCGTGGGTGGGGGGAGAGGCTAAAAATGTTGCAAATTGCGTCATTTAGCCCCGCCCCCTCCCCGCGGACCCGCGAAAGTCATACTTTTTAGACCGCGGGGAGAGGGGGAGCTGGGGCTGTAGAGAAATGCGGGAGACTTGCCCCCCTTCCCGGGGGACCCAATTTGCGGGACCCTCCCGGCCAATCCGGGAGGGTAGGCAAGTATGCATCTATCCAGTGTCCAGTGTCACAAGTCACAACATATATCCTGTGTCCAGTGTGACATGTAATGTGTGCCGGCATATATCCTGTGTCCAGTGTGACGACATATATCCTGTGTCCAGTGTGACGACATATATCCTGTGTCCAGTGTGACGACATATATCCTGTGTCCAATGTGACGACATATATCCAGTGGCCAGTGTGACGACAATATATCCTGTGTCCAGTGTCACAAGTCACAACATATATCCTGTGTCCAGTGTGACATGTAATGTGTGCCGGCATATATCCTGTGTCCAGCGTGACGACATATATCCAGTGTCCAGTGTGACGACATATATCCAGTGTCCAGTGTAACGACATATATCCTGTGTCCAGTGTGACGACATATATCCTGTGTCCAGTGTGACGACATATATCCTGTGTCCAGTGGGACGACGTATATCCAGTGTCCAGTGTGACGACATATATCCAGTGTCCAGTGTGACGACATATATCCTGTGTCCAGTGTGACGACATATATCCTGTGTCCAGTGTGACGACATATATCCAGTGTGACGACATATATCCAGTGTGACGGCATATATCCAGTGTGACGACATATATCCAGTGTCCAGTGTGACGACATATATCCAGTGTGACGACATATATCCAGTGTGACGACATATATCCAGTGTCACGACATATATCCTGTGTCCAGTGTGACGACATATATCCAGTGGCCAGTGTGACGACAATATATCCTGTGTCCAGTGTCACAAGTCACAACATATATCCTGTGTCCAGTGTGACATGTAATGTATGCCGACATATATCCTGTGTCCAGCGTGACATATATCCTGTGTCCAGTGTGACGACATATATCCTGTGTCCAGTGTGACGACATATATCCTGTGTCCACTGTGACGAAATATATCGAGTGTCTAGTGTGACGACATATATTCTGTGTCCAGTGTGACGACATATATCCTGTGTCCAGTGTGACGACATATATCGAGTGTCCAGTGTGACGACATATATTCTGTGTCCAGTGTGATGACATATATCCTGTGTCCAGTGTGATGACATATATCCTGTGTCCAGTGTTACGACATATATCCTGTGTCCACTGTGACGACATATATCGAGTGTCCAGTGTGACGACATATATTCTGTGTCCAGTGTGACGACATATATCCTGTGTCCAGTGTGACGACATATATCGAGTGTCCAGTGTGACGACATATATTCTGTGTCCAGTGTGATGACATATATCCTGTGTCCAGTGTGATGACATATATCCTGTGTCCAGTGTTACGACATATATCCTGTGTCCACTGTGACGACATATATCGAGTGTCCAGTGTGACGACATATATTCTGTATCCAGTGTGACGACATATATCCTGTGTCCAGTGTGACGACATATATCGAGTGTCCAGTGTGACGACATATATTCTGTGTCCAGTGTGATGACATATATCCTGTGTCCAGTGTGATGACATATAGCCAGTGGCCAGTGTGACGACAATATATCCTGTGTCCAGTGTGACGACATATATCCATTGTCCAGTGTTACGACATATATCCTGTGTCCAGTGTGACGACATATATCCAGTGGCCAGTGTGACGACAATATATCCTGTGTCCAGTGTCACAAGTCACAACATATATCCTGTGTCCAGTGTGACATGTAATGTATGCCGACATATATCCTGTGTCCAGCGTGACATATATCCTGTGTCCAGTGTGACGACATATATCCTGTGTCCAGTGTGACGACATATATCCTGTGTCCACTGTGACGAAATATATTGAGTGTCTAGTGTGACGACATCTATTCTGTGTCCAGTGTGACGACATATATCCTGTGTCCAGTGTGACGACATATATCGAGTGTCCAGTGTGACGACATATATTCTGTGTCCAGTGTGATGACATATATCCTGTGTCCAGTGTGACGACATATATCCAGTGTGACGACATATATCCAGTGTCCAGTGTGACGGCATATATCCAGTGTGACGACATATATCCTGTGTCCACTGTGGAAAAAATATATCGAGTGTCTAGTGTGACGACATATATTCTGTGTCCAGTGTTACGACATATATCCTGTGTCCACTGTGACGACATATATCGAGTGTCCAGTGTGACGACATATATTCTGTGTCCAGTGTGACGACATATATCCTGTGTCCAGTGTGACGACATATATCGAGTGTCCAGTGTGACGACATATATTCTGTGTCCAGTGTGATGACATATATCCTGTGTCCAGTGTGATGACATATATCCTGTGTCCAGTGTGATGACATATATCCTGTGTCCAGTGTGATGACATATATCCTGTGTCCAGTGTTACGACATATAACCAGTGGCCAGTGTGACGACAATATATCCTGTGTCCAGTGTGACGACATATATCCATTGTCCAGTGTTACGACATATATCCTGTGTCCAGTGTGACGACATATATCCAGTGGCCAGTGTGACGACAATATATCCTGTGTCCAGTGTCACAAGTCACAACATATATCCTGTGTCCAGTGTGACATGTAATGTGTGCCAGCATATATCCTGTGTCCAGCGTGACGACATATATCCAGTGTCCAGTGTGACGACATATATCCAGTGTCCAGTGTAACGACATATATCCTGTGTCCAGTGGGACGACGTATATCCAGTGTCCAGTGTGACGACATATATCCAGTGTCCAGTGTGACGACATATATCCAGTGTCCAGTGTAACGACATATATCCAGTGTCCAGTGTGACGACATATATACAGTGTCCAGTGTGACGACATATATCCATTGTCCAGTGTGACTACATATATCCAGTGTCCAGTGTGACAGGGGTTGTGTCCAGTGTACAGGGGTTGTGTCCAGTATACAGGAGCTGTGTCCAGTGTCCAGGGGCTGTGTCCAGGGGCAGTGTCCAGTGTCGCTTAGCTTAGTCATCCAGCTACCTCGGTATACCCTTTTGGCCCAACTACAGTAAATGAAAACTATTTTGTAAGCTGACTATTTTGTAAAATTGACTAGAAATGAGTGGAAACTAATGTTAATAATACTTTGGGGGGGAAAAAAGGCCCAAATTCTGTTATTTTAGCCATTTTTAGCATTTTTTCATAAAAATCCAGATCCAAAACCAAAACCCACAATGGTGGTTTTGCCAAAACCAATCCAGATCCAAAACACGAAGGGAGATCCAAAACCAAAACCCGAAAAAGTGGCCGCCGCACATCTCTAACTTCCGGCGGGGGCCGGGGATGGTCGCATGCATGCGAGCTCCTGTCCACCGGAGCTTCCATCCTCGGCCCCCGGAGAAAGGGCGCCCCGTGGACGGGGGGAGGATGATGGGGAGAGGGCAGAGAAGAAGCCCCCCCGACCGGGAGAGGGCACCGCCACAGCACCCGCGACGCAGAGGAGACGGAAGGGACGTGAGTCAGCCCAGCCCCCGGCGCACAGTCGGCCACAGGATCACCGCCACGGCCCCCGCACTGAGGAGACGGAAGCGGCGAGGAGGAGGGGGACCCGGCCCGGCTCTGGACGGCTGCACGTGTCAGCTCATCCCCCGGCACCCAGAATGCGACCCAAACCCGGCCGCAGGCGCACAGCTCGCTCCCCCCCCCCCATCGGCACCATCGTCAGCCCAGCCCCCGGCGCACAGTCGGCCACAAGGACACCGCCACGGCCCCCGCACTGAGGAGACGGAAGCAGTGAGGAGGAGGGGGACCCGGCCCGGCTCTGGACGGCTGCACGTGTCAGCTCAGCCCCCAGCGCCCGAAATGCGGCATAGGACCCGGCCGCAGGCGCACAGCTCGTCCCCCCCCCCCCCCCCCATCGGCACCATCGGCACCGGGCGGCGTCACCCACCCAATGCTGCGGTACCCCGCTATGTTACAATGAAGGAGGAGGTGGGATCAGTCCATCGGTGGCAGCGGCACGGAACTCAGCTCAGGGAGGGCCCAACTCCAGCCCCAGGCCTCACTGTCTCTCCCCAGGCCCAGTGACTCTCTCTGCCCTCCCCCCACCCCCAACTCCCCCACGCTGGCTTCTCCTACAGGAAGATGGCGCCGCAAATGGCTGCCAAGGAACTGTGCATCTCAGCTATGTAACCCCCTTGTGTTACCTGCCTGGCTGGTGCAGCGACCAGTGGCGCCGCGGATGGCTGCCTAGGCGCTGTGCTGCTCGGCGGGTAGGTTTTTCCATGTGTTCCCTGTGTGACAAACTGTTCTGTCCGTGCTTATATTGTCACCTACCGACTGCTGCAACGACCAGTGGCGCCGCTGATGGCTGCCTAGGCGATGTGCTGCTTGGCGGGTATGTGTTCCCTGTGTGATAAATTGTACTGTCCCTGCTCATATTGTCACCTACCGACTGCTGCAACGACCAGTGGCGCCGCTGATGGCTGCCTAGGCGCTGCGCAGCTCGGCGGGTATGTGTTCCCCTACATGTAATGTCCCCAATGTAATGTATGCAATGTCCTCTCACCCCCCCCCCCTCATCCCTGCTTGATGATGCACTGTAAATCCGCAAAAAATTCCTAGTGTGCGCAAGCACACATGGCCAATAAAGTTGATTCTGATTCTGATCTCTACTTGTAACCATAGAGACGAAACGCATCATGCCAGCAATCTCCGCTGTCCCAGCTTGCTCGCCTGGACAGATACGTCCTTGGATATATGAGACGCTACTACCAGCTCCACAGACTCGGCAGGCACGGACGCCAACCGCATCATTCACGCGGCACCAAACCCACGCTGCCTCCCTTACTTTCAAACAAGTGGGCTGAGAACATTCCCCGCCACCCGGCAAACCATCTGAGCCGGCCACCCATTTGCTGTTGCGGGTTGAGCCGCAGAGACATCAGGCTCCCCGCCTCCTTTCCCATTACTATGGAGGGTGAGATAATCTACGATTTATAAATTGTCATAAGCTATTGTGAAGCCCCAACAGACTGCCTTTTGCGTGTCCTGCATACACGCTAAAAGGGGCTATTCACTTATAGCTTTCCAGCTACTAACTTTGTGGCTTGAACACAGTGGCATAACTATAGTCCCGCAGCCCCCGCGGTGGCGGAGAGGCGCTAGGCAGGTGTGGGCGCCTGGGGGGTCTGCGGGACTATAGTTACCACCTGGTCCCGGCTCCCGACTCCTGCCCTCCCCCTCCTTACCCCATTGCCGCCGGCGCCGCTGCCTCTAACCCGACACGCAGATCTGTGTCGGGTGACGGGCGGTCCCCGACTCCGGCTGCAGTGCTAATATAATAAGAGACACTCGGAAAATGGCTGCCCCCATACTGCCCCCATACTATCTACTGTATGCGGAGCTACAATTTTTGCAAACGTGATTGACAGTACAATTATGCTTCTGATGCTACATTTAGCCTACTAATGTTTGTGCATTATTTTTATAGATTTATTGTAATTTTATTGCTTCTTATATTAATTAATAAATACTACTTGTAAATTTAGGAGGTGTGTCCAGTTTACATATTGTTCGTCGGTATCCCCCAGAGCAATACTTACACCATTTAGCGCAAAGTGTTAACACTTCCATGTATTCTTCTCTTTTGAGTTAAGTCAAACTCCTATAACACGTGCAGCAATTGGTGTTACTATATTAAACCAATTATAACCTCAATTCATTTATTATACATATATTCTAGCGCCGGAATTTGCTGGTTTGTGCTTGGCAATTAGCCATTCACTCCCCGCAATACCCTTTTTCTTGCTTACCTACATGCTATGGGTTTCATGCTCGATAGCAGGGGTTTCAATGTTTCATGCTTGATGCCAGGGGTTCAATGCTCCATGCCAGTGGTTGCATGCTCTAGGCTGAGTAGGAGGGCCCTGCTAGGGCAGGACAACAGGGGCCAGTGGGGGGAAGGGGGGCAACTTAGGAGAGGGATCCCATGCTCTTTGCCAGGAGTTGCATGCTCTATGCCTAGTAGGAGGGCCCTGCTAGGGCAGGGCAGCGGGGGGCAAAAGGGGTCAGCGGGCAGCAGGGGCCAGGGGGTCAACTTAGGGGAGCACAGCCACTGCCAGTCTTGCACAGCTGCAGCTCAGGGGATAAGGAGGGTGGTCACACTCAGAGCTGACTAGAGCACAGGCACAGTGCAGCACGCACACAGTCACACGCACAGTCAGAGGCGAGCACCAAGCAGCCAATCAGGAAGCGAGTTCAAGTGCCGTTTTTTTTAGCAGGTGTGCATACCTATGGGAGGACATCGGCTTACAGGGAGGGGGGAAGGCAGGCGTTGGGCAGCACACAGGCAGGGCAGACACAGCGTCAGTGATTTGCGGTGTGTGCTACCGCCCTGCACCCCTTCAGTGCCTGGAGCTTGTGCTCCACCGGCTCCGCCCTCCCTACGCCCCTGGTTGGGATTGTCCTAATAAAATAGGACTTTCCCGCGAGGTTGGGAGATGTGCATTAGGTGCATTTCCTAAGTGGCCACCACAGTGTTTTACATGTCATGTACATATGTTACATAGTGAAATGATGTCTTACCCCTTCCTGCAGCTTTTCACATTTATCTTCCTATAAATACAAAATAATACAGTGGTCACTGTAACATGACTGAAATCTGTAATGACTTACAATGTCTATGATGGGTGAAGCAGAAGATAACTTTATGTAACATACCATAATGGGAACTAATTCTCCAATCTGACACAGAGAGAAGCCGGTGTTTGTATTCTTTCGTACTGGAAGAGAGAAAATGACATTGTTATTCCATCCTGTAACAAATGTCCCCAGCACACCACGGACCTGATTCAGATGGCTATGGGTCTTAGCGGCGACAGTAATTAGGTCGACAGTCAATAGATCGATCACTATTGGTCAACATGCAAAAGGTTGACACACAAAAAGGGTTGACATGTATTAGATTGACATGGTTCCTTCAGGCAAGGAATGAGTCGTAATTCCATCCAATTTATGCATTGAGAGAAATGAGTAAACTTCCATCCACATTAAGGGGGTCATTCAGACACAATAGCTCAATTCACAGCCCGAGTGATTATTGAATGACCCCGCATGTGCACGGTCCAATCACAAGCAACAATGGCCGTTCACCAGCTGAGTGGGTGGCATGCCAGCATTTTTGGGGAGCAGGGCCGGTGCAAGGCGCCGGAGCGCCCCAGGCGAGTCGGGGTGGGGGCACCCCGGTGCCGGGGGGGGGGGGGGGGAGTTGGTACCTGTGTAAAAAAAACTTGCGTCCCTGTTGAGTGCTGGTGCGTGCAGGGGTGCCGGGCCGCCGGGGAGCCTGCGGCGCTGTTATTGTGTATAAGCTTTTTGCGGCCGGCGGGGTCCCTACAGTGAATAGAAAATAACTAGCGCTTCCCACGCCGCCGCGCGCATAGCGCTACTTATTTTCTATAGGGACCCCGCCGGCCGCGTCAAGCTTATACACAATAACAGCGCCGCAGGTTCCCCCCGGCGGCACGGACACCCCTGCACGCACCAGCACTCAGCAGGGATGCCGGGGACGCAAGATTCTTCACAGGTACCACAGTGCTCGGGGTGAGGGGCGAACTGCCGCCCTCCAGGTGCCGGCGCCCTAGGCAAATGCCTAGAGCTGCCTAGTGGTGGCGCCGGCCCTGTTGGGGAGTGCCCCAGAAAATGCAGGCATTGCCCTGTCATTGGTAGGGATGTCCACTGACATTGCATTCCTGAGTAAGTCTAGACTTGCTTGTTGGCTGCTCTTGGTGGTGACCATTCTATACTAAGTGTTTGTGAATAGTTTTCCCCCGTGTGGGCTGGGGGGAGACTGGGGTAGGGCAGTGTTTACCTGATCGCTGGTCTCCGAAGAATCGGAGCCCATCAATCAGGTCTGAAAGATCAGAGCTGCATCTATGAGCCTGCACTACTCCCAGCCCTATGATGGGGAAAAGCAGGTGCCATCATCATTATCATCATCACTATGTAAGGGAAGAAACAGAAAGTGGTTGAATCTCTGCATATGCTCACATCTGAATAAGCAAATTCTGACAGCATGCCAACGATACAACAGAATACTTATTTGGTGTATGAAATTATTAATTGTATATGACCCGGTAATCTAGTATTAGGGGACTTGACCCTGTCAGCACAAACTCTCTCTTTGTCCGCACATGTAATTACCACTGTATCAAATATAATGTACAGTGCGTACAAATGAGCAGGAGAATGGTTACTCCAATTTATTAAAATGCTACTGCACCAATACATCATGTGGTGTGTTTGAATATTCCTATAGGCACAGGATCCAACATAAGAGACTTTGGTAATTTAATATTATCACCTCAAAAAAACCCACGATTTTTCCCTTAATAGAGCATTGAGGATACATGCTATTCACTGTGTGCCTATAAATAGCTAAGTGGGCACACGTCTACAAAACTGCCTAGTGTCCACTGAACTATTAATACACACTGTGAACCTATAAGGACTAGCACAGAGTGGAGCGCGCCAGGCTTTGTGGCAAGCGCAGCGTCCGTCTGTGTTCTATACATCCCATGCTGATACTAACATTATTCACACCCGACTGATGCAGTCTGGATGCGATCTATGATCAACAACTCCTGAGATCAGATCTCAAAAGATATACACTAGTAATATTTGAAATAAATCAAGCATTTAGGAATAGCATGCATACTCCTCTCATATGTTGAACACAGAAGCAGAACTACACGTAATTTATTAAACCAAGTAGGGCACAAATTATCCAATAAACTTTAATATAATACAATACAAAGATATATGTGCATGATTCAGGATTGTATCCCTTGCATGCACGAGAAACCACAACACAGAGACAAGTGCAAATAACCATATGATATACCAACTATCAAAATAGATAAAGATATGCAATAACTACAATGTATCCCTGTTGAGTATCTACACAGCAATACATATGTTGCAACTACTTAATACATACACGTGTATATAAAAAGCAATCCTTATTTAAAGGATAATGCGATAGCAGGACCAGGAATCATTATCAGACCTGGGAATTGATGGATGTATAATCCTTCTGTGACACATTAAGTGCTCAATAAAAGAGCAACCACATTGGCACCAACAATTTGATAGAGCATCACAAAAGCTTTATATAACATTAACTTAAATCACTAACGGATTACAGAGGACAATTTTAATATTTCAATTTTCTTTTTCTCTATACCTATTTAACTTGTTTTTAATAATTTTCGCCATTTAAATCCCTGTCACAGGGGACTAGATTACCGGGTCATATACAATTAATAAAATTACTTATTACTAAATAAAGTGATGGCCGGTCAGCTTTTAAATTGAATTAACACTAATAAAATATACACCATTTTTGGTATTGTACACTGTTTTTTATAAATAAGGTCATTTAGGGGGAAATTTACCAATATGAAAAACCTAGTTTTTCGTATTGGTATTTCCCCTACGGTTGCATACGACTGTTTAAGTCGTATGCAAAGTCGTGTTCCGGAGGGGAAATTACAAAGCAGTCAGATACGACTGCTTTGTAACCCTCCGATGGTGTAATGATTCATATTAGCGGCACATATATACGGCCGCTAATACGAATTATTTGTAGCAGTCTGCACGGATCAGTCAGATCCGTGCAGGCTGCAGTGTGTAAAAAAATAGGAAAATAAATAAATTTTTAAAAAAATCAGCGTGGGGTCCCCCCCACAGCCGAAACCAGCACCAGGCTGAAGGAGCCGGGGCCGGTAATTAAAAATCAGGGAACCCGACAAATAGGGGTTCCCCGATTTTTTAACAACCAGCCCCAGGCTCCAGGTCCGGGGCTGGTTCCCAACATACGGGGGACAAAATGACTAGGGGTCCCCCGTATTTCAAGAACCAGTCCCAGGCACAACCAGCCAGCAGGGTAATGCCACAGCCGGGGGACACTTATTATATAAGGTCCCGCGGCCAAAACATTAACCCTACCGACCAGTCAGCCTGGCCAGGGGCCCTGGGGGAGTGGGGACCCTCCCAATGAAGGGGTCCCCCCCCTCCAGGACTTACGTGGCCAGGCTGAAGCCTGGTACTGTCCCCGATGCCCCTGGGCGGTGGGCATCGGGCTGATTATGGTGTAAAAAATAGATTAAACTATTCTTTTTTACAGTGGCACTACAAGTGCCAGCAAGCCTCCCCAGCAAGCTGGGACTTGAAGAACCACAAGTCCCAGCCTGCTGGGCATTAAAGGGCCCACTGGCACTTGTAGTTCCACAGTTAAAAAAATAGTACACAAAACACACTGACATACTTTTAAAATAAAACTTTAATACATACAAAGCCCACACATACTAATACTTACCTATCTTCTTTCCGTAGGTAGCCCTGGTCCTGTGTCGTCATCTTCTGGTCCTGCGTCGTCTTCTGCCTCCATGTCGACCGTCGCTGTCGCCGTCCGGATCCGACGAAATCCATTTGGGAAGCTGTGGAAGGAAACCATACTCACCTGTCCCAGCGTGACGTAGTCCAGGTAAGTGTCTTGGCAAAAAAACAAACCGACACCCCGAAACCAGCCGGACAGAGAGCCGCACGGTACTCTGTGTACATCGTGCGGCTCCGCCTCCCGAATGCCGCTATTGGCCGCCTTGCGGCCTAGCAGCCAATCAGGAGCCGCTAGGCCGCAAGGCGGCCAATAGCGGCATTCGGGGGCGGAGCCGCACGATGTAAACAAACACCGTGCGGCTCTCTGTCCGGCTGGTTTCGGGGTGTCGGTTTGTTTTTTTGCCAAGACACTTACCTGGACTTGAAAGGACACTAGGTTCCTCTCAGACTCTGGAAGGCTGTGACTTCTGAATGCAATCTCTCGCTTCATTTGGATGAGCAGGTCCCCAGCTGCTGCTAAATTCTATCTGAATAGATATGGTCTAACTCAGGGGTAGCCAACTCAAGTCCTCGAGAGCTACCAACAGTTAACGTCTTCCATGTCTCCTCACAGAATCACAAGTGAAGTATTTAGCTTCACCTGTGGATCTTTTAAAATGTGTCAGTCAGTAATGAGTGCACCTGTGTACCTGTGAGGTGAGTTGGAAAACGTGAACTGTTGGTAGCTCTCGAGGACTGGAGTTGGCTAACCCTGAGTTAGACCATATCTATTCAGATAGAATTTAGCAGCAGCTGGGGGACCTGCTCATCCAAATGAAGAATGGTCAACAATATTTGCAAAAGTCTTTGATAAAGTGCCCGTAATACTGTAGTCTGTAAATCAGTTATGGGAGTATATGTTTTCCGCTATTGTACAGCATCAATTTTATTTTAAGTTTCACCACATTTTCTATGCTTTGCCAGTTTTCAAATCTCTGCAGTACTTTACATGATACATTCTGGATAGGTGTTCATCGAGCATTGGTGCAAACACAAAAATATTGTCCAACTATATCAAAAAGCATCAGAGCTCATGCCCCCCAAATATTGTTTCATCATACTTTGGAACATAAATGGTGGATATCCCTCACATGTGGGTTCCCAAGAAAGAGTGTGCCTTAGGCGCTGGAGATAACTGATGGCGTAACTTAATACCCAGCAGCCACCACGTAGGAGGATTGCCAACCTCCAAAGATATAGAAACACAAACAGAAATGTGGGGCGCTCTTGGGTATAAGGATGAAAAAAGTTTATTAAACACACATGGTTTAAAAGGTGCACATAGTTAATACACAATAATACATGAAAAACAACCAAAAAATAATAAAATAAAAAATAAATAATAAAAAATAAATAATAAAAATAGAATTCAAAAAAATAAAAAATGACCAAAGATGATATAAATTAAAAATATATAGGAACTACACAATTGGTAAATAGCAGCACATCCAACTCAGCATATTCCACCAATGCAATTTCTTCTTTGCCCTTTAATAGGGTCTGACAGGTGGATATATACGAATGTGTTAGGATACAGTTCCTTAATTAGGGCTTAGTTGTCCAGTTATTTTGACTGAAACCATTTGATATAAAGTAGCTAGTGTGCACACTAAGTAAAGTTTGCAGATATAGCTGTCAAAAAAGCGTCAGTAAATGAGAACGATTGGAGGAACAAGGACTTCTGTTTTAAATAGCAGCGTGGTGAAAACAGTGTCCGTCCTGTCCCTTTGCAAGTTCTTACCAGTCGTTGTCTGCTGGTTACTCCACTGACTTTTAGAATGGAAGGATAAATCAGCACCGCAGCGCCCGCTCTCTCTGCTGCTCTCCACTCAGCTTTAAGGATGAATGTTGCCAGTCAGCCGGTGATTTGTGATAGCAATAGCCGCTTCCTCCTGCAGCCTTCTCCGCTTGGAGACTCGCACGGCGCTCTGCCACAGCGTCCGTGGGTGTTGGTATAATTGACGGCTTGGAGGGAGTGTAGACTGTCGGCTCAGCGTCTGGCAGATTTGTAGTGAGGAGAGCGTCCTTCCTTGAAGTTGCTGGAACGCGTTTCGCCGCGCACTGGGCGGCTTTGTCAACCAAGTGGTTGACAAAGCCGCCCAGTGCGCGGCGAAACGCGTTCCAGCAACTTCAAGGAAGGACGCTCTCCTCACTACAAATCTGCCAGACGCTGAGCCGACAGTCTACACTCCCTCCAAGCCGTCAATTATACCAACACCCACGGACGCTGTGGCAGAGCGCCGTGCGAGTCTCCAAGCGGAGAAGGCTGCAGGAGGAAGCGGCTATTGCTATCACAAATCACCGGCTGACTGGCAACATTCATCCTTAAAGCTGAGTGGAGAGCAGCAGAGAGAGCGGGCGCTGCGGTGCTGATTTATCCTTCCATTCTAAAAGTCAGTGGAGTAACCAGCAGACAACGACTGGTAAGAACTTGCAAAGGGACAGGACGGACACTGTTTTCACCACGCTGCTATTTAAAACAGAAGTCCTTGTTCCTCCAATCGTTCTCATTTACTGACGCTTTTTTGACAGCTATATCTGCAAACTTTACTTAGTGTGCACACTAGCTACTTTATATCAAATGGTTTCAGTCAAAATAACTGGACAACTAAGCCCTAATTAAGGAACTGTATCCTAACACATTCGTATATATCCACCTGTCAGACCCTATTAAAGGGCAAAGAAGAAATTGCATTGGTGGAATATGCTGAGTTGGATGTGCTGCTATTTACCAATTGTGTAGTTCCTATATATTTTTAATTTATATCATCTTTGGTCATTTTTTATTTTTTTGAATTCTATTTTTATTATTTATTTTTTATTATTTATTTTTTATTTTATTATTTTTTGGTTGTTGTACATGTGGGTTCCCAGTCTGGATCTCAAAATCTGTGATGGATCCCTCAAACAGCGCTGCGGTAAGAAGCCCATAGGCTTCTGCAGGGAATCGCCAGCTTTTTCTGGCGATTCCCTCCGCAGCGCTGCCACTGCGGAGGAACAATACAGCATACAGAAATGCGGTAAAAACCCAGATTTTCTGTGTTAGCGAATCGCCCTCTTTGTCATTGGATCACAGTCCATATGGGGGTGTGGCACAGCCATTTGGATGCTGTGTGGGCATGGCCAGGGCCGGCGCTACCCACTCAGCAGCTCCTGCAAAGCAGGGAGGCGCCATACTGAAAAGGTGCTGTCTCCCTGCTCTGCTAAAGCAGCCTTAGCCCTCACTGTCACTGCCTCCTGCACGCCGCCTGCAGCGCCTGTCTAACAGCGAGCGGCAGTATGAAAAGCTGCTCCCTCACCCCGAGTGCACACACACACACACACACACACACTGTCTGTCCTCCAAAGTCCTGTCTTTACAATGCCCAGACCATTCACTGCAGGATGATTTGTGTACTCTTCCCAGGTTTCTGGCCACTAAATATTTGAGAGTTTCACAAAATATTCTGGCCTCCTCTATGGGTGATCACTGGCATAGCTATAATATGCGAAGTGTGTGCGGAGTCCAGGGGCGAGGTGTACTAAGTGGAGACCACAAACCAGACAGCCTCTAACTGTCAATTTTAAAACAGCCTGTAACATGGGAGTTAGGAGCTGCTCAGCTGCTACTATATCAGTCTCCATTTTATCACTTTTCAAGCTTAGTACATCTGGTCCTAGTTGTGCCCTCACCCTTCACCCTTTAAATACTGTATGTGGGTGGTGATCACGCCTTAGTTTTTCGCTTACAGAAAGGGGAGCAGTCGTTCACTGCTTAGTAAGCTCTGAAACACCACCTGGCCAGACACGCCCCCCCCCCCATGCAAGGGGATGTACGCGAACATATCTGCGCACATGTGGCTGAAAGGGAGAGAATTTATTTGATGATTTCTCTTCCCTTTGGAAATAAAAGTAAACCTGAACTGATTTTTATTTCCGTCTGTGTCGGCCAAAGAGGGTGCGGGAACTGACGTCCTGTGATGTCAGCCACCCGCCCAGGCAGGCATCGGTTTGTCGCCCAGCATTTTCATCTGATCCGGCTCCCTGTACACCCTCTCTGTAGTGACTGGCTCAGATAGGGCGGGATGTATTAATATACATCGCCGCCCTTCACCTGACAGCCGCTGCGATGCTGCCGCATATGTACTAACATATGCTGCTAGCATTGAGGTGCGGTGTGGTGTGCAGGGGTCTCCGTCACATCCCGGCGGCTGCCAGTGTCCCCCTGCGTCTCCTCCTCCCCCCTGCAGCCGGATGTCTTCCCGGCTGTGACACCTGCTGGAGGAGGAGGAGATCAAAGGAGGACGGGAGGGGGGGCGCACGGGCGGCGATAGAAGCCCATAGGCTTCCGATACCCTGCCAGGCGAAGACGGGGCGGACGGGTATTGGTACAGAGTAAAATGCGGTAAAACCCCCGTTTTACCGCATTTTCCCTTTAGTACATCCCGCCCTGAGTGTGAAACTCACAGAGCCATTCGCTCCCAGGGACTTCACATGCACAAATACTTGCATGCGCAGACCCCCTACCATTGGAACGGGCCTATCCTATTCCTGCATGGGTGATATTAACAATGGTTTCTAGATTTTGTTTTGTTAAATACATACACAGTGCCTTGAGTTCATTTTATATGCTTCTAGATTACAGACAGAGATTGTCACAATGTACAGCTTGGAGGGCTCCAGCTCAGGGAATATGCTGCTTGTTCAACCTTTGTCACCTGTAAAATGATAACTCTCCCAGCCAGCTGTTTTCCTTTACCGATTAGAAGTTTCACAGTATATTTCCTATCAGTTTTCTAAGTGGACATTTGTTCCATATGGATGCACACAGAACTGTCTGCATGCCTGCCAACTTTACAGCGACGGGAGGAGGGACACTCTCTCGAGCCTGAAAGTTTGGGGGTGTGACCTAGCAGAAAGGGGCATGGCCTATACTTTTGATGCTCCCGTGAGGCCACAACCCCATTTTCGCTGCTGTGGAGGTATGCCCAGAGGCTCTGTGAGCTGCTGGCTATGCCCCCAGCCCCTCTGACAGCAAGAATAGACATTGTGCATGCGCACAGCGTCTATTCATGGGTGACCAGGGGACTGTAGCTCTTGTGGGTGTCAACCAAGCCCAAGTCGACCTTAAGCGTGTGTTTGCCTTCTGTCAATGTTGACTTATGGTATGTCTACCATTAGTGGTCGACCTAGTGACTGTCGACCTAGACATTCTCTATCTGTTATACCTTAATCCTCTCAAACATCACATATTTTACCCCAATAACAGGTTTATATCTCTCTCTCTATATATATATATATATATATATATATATACACACTATATATACCAAGCAGGAATCCTAGAAGGATTAAGCACGTCACTGCAGCAGGTTCTGGTGAAGAACTTTGAAGTTTATTAGCCTCGACGGGCCATTTCGGGGAACAACCCCTTTCTCAAGAGACTTTCTAAACAAGTACAAAAACCAATACAGTGCTTACCATTTAAATACCATCACATTGCCGCCATTCCGCCCTCTGCCACGCTCTCCACGCCCCTCAGCCGCACGTCTCCCGGCTCTGGCGCACAGCAGCAGCGCCACCGCCTCCCACACGCTGACCCGCTGCCATGACAACCAGAGTCCGGAAGACAACCACCACCGAAGCCTCGGGTGCGGGCTTCCGCAGCTCCCACTTTGCAGACATCCACAATCCGGACACCGGCGCTGGCCTGCGGCGCAGTGCGTGTCCTCGCTGGCACCGCTGTCGATCACCGCCCTAGCCGGAGCAGGCACCAGGATCTCACGTCAGCATCTCCCACATGCCGGCGCTGTCCCCATGGTAACCTAACTACGGGCACAAACATCATAACGTCAACTAGAGAACACGCCCACGGCTCACGCCGTCAGCGCCGTTCCCATAGCGACGCCACAACAGTAACGGGCGGCAATGACCGGAGATATCACTTGAGGACGGAATGCATATATCACAATCAGGCAAAGCATAATACATCTAAGGGACATACTGTATCCAGTGAGGGGTCAAACAGTATATTGCATGATCCTGATTGCATCTCACGCAACCGAGGCCATACACCTGGGAGACCACACACAGTAAATCCTGGTGGTGGCCCGGGAGCTCACACCATCCCGGGACAACCAGCTGGGCTACATAATGCCTGTACGATATATGTAAATATATATCAAATCATACATAGGACATCACCAACATTACTCAATATACCACATATTAGAAACACATATAATACAAAATAAATACTAAAAAATAAAACATACATCAACAAAAAAAATCATACATATACACATATTGTTTATTGGGAAGAAACATATACCAATACATCAATCATGTAATCTCAAAAGAATCTGTTCTAAGCACAGTCTGTCATCATAAGCATAAATAGATCTAATAACCTCAACGATTCATTGATAGGGCAATGTGGACAATTACATAAAGGTACTCCATACTAGTAGCTCATTAAGGCCATGGGGGGCTACTGTGTTTAGATCCACTTAGCCTCAAGTCTAAGCAGTTGTTTATATCTATCACCACCCCTAATGGACTCCGGAACATGATCAATAATTTGATATCTGAGGGATGCTAACAGGGGCGGATTGGCCCACCGGGAAACCGGGCCGTTTCCCGGTGGGCTGGCACATTTTGGAAGAGAAGCGGCCGCTCGGCGCTCACCCTCCCTCCCGGCCGGCCGGACGGCCTCGGCTGTGCCCACAGTTAAAATGGCTGCGGGAGGGCTGGTGCGCATGTGCGGGCGCACACAGCTCCTCCCGCGGTGATTAAAAGGCTGTGGGGAAGTATGGGGCGTAACTTGTCCTCCGCAGCGGGGCAGAGCCAGCACCACTGGGCACACGTTCGTTAGCTCTGGGAGCCGGCCGGAGGTAGGAGTCCCTCAACTCTGCTGCAGCAGCTGCAGTCAATAGTATACTTCTCTATCTCTGGCTGTCAGTGTGAGGATGCTCAGTGACCCTGATGGGGCGGGTCACTGAGCGTCCTCACACTGACAGCCAGAGAGCTCCCCTTCCTCTCTGCCCACCGCTCCCCCTTCCACCCTGCCCGGCTCCCACTAACCTTCCACTACCCCAGCTGCAATGCATGCCGTGAGAGCGGCAGCCACTGCCCACTCCCCAAAACAGACCCCCCTTCAGCGGGTGGGCGGGGCTTCGCGGACCCGATGGGGGCGGAGCTAAACGGGACCTAGTTGGGGGGGGGGGGCGCTGCTGCTGCCTGGGCAAAGGGGAAGAGATGCTGCCCAAAACCAACCAGACTGCACTCTGTGGATGTTCCAAAGGTAAGAGTGCGGGCTATGGTATGTGTGTTTATTTGGGGGGTGGGTTGGGCTGAGGGGTGGGGGTGGGGGGTTAGGCTCAGGGAAGGGGGGGTAAGTGTTAGGCTGAGGGAGGGTTAAGAGTTAGGCCTCAGGGTATGAGGGTTAATTAGTTGGGAGGGTCAGAATTATCCTGTGTGGGGTCAGGGAGCTCGTCAGCATAATAGAGTGCAGGGGCAGGGCAATTGAGTGTGTCGTGGGATATCGTGCAGAGTGAGGGAGTGCGTCAGTGTGATAGTGCACAGGCCGTGGGGTGAGGGAGTGTATCAGTGTGATAGGACACAGGCCACGGGTTGAGGGAGTGCATCAGTGTGATAGAGAGCAGGCAACATGGTGAGGGAGTGCATCAGTGTAATAGAACACAGGCCACGGGTAGAGGGAGTGTGTTAATTTGATATAGCGCAGGCCACTGGGTGAGGGAAAACGTCAGTGTGATAGGACACAGGCCACAGGTTGAGGGAGTGTGTCAGTCTGATATAGCGCAGGCCACTGGGTGAGGAAAAGCATCAGTGTGATAGGACACAGGCCACGGGTTGAGGGAGTGCGTCAGTGTGATATAGCGCAGGGCACTGGGTGAAGGAAAGCGTCAGTGTGATAGGACACTGGCCATGGGTTGAGGGAGTGCGTCAGTGTGATAGGACACAGGCCATGGGTTGAGGGAGTGTGTCAGTGTGATAGGACACAGGCCACGGGTTGAGGGAGTGTGTCAGTGTGATAGAACACAGGCCACGGGTTGAGGGAGTGTGTCAGTGTGATAGGACACAGGCCACGGGTTGAGGGAGTGTGTCAGTGTGATAGAACACAGGCCACGGGTTGAGGGAGTGTGTCAGTGTGATAGGACACAGGCCACAGGTTGAGGGAGTGTGTCAGTGTGATAGGACACAGGCCACGGGTTGAGGGAGTGAGTCAGTGTGATATACAGTAGCTCAGGCCACTGGGTGAGGGAAAGCGTCAGTGTGATAGGACACATGCCACGGGTTGAGGGAGTGCGTCAGTGTGATAGGAAACAGGCCAAGGGTTGAGGGAGTGAGTCAGTGTGATATAGCTCAGGCCACTGGGTGAGAGAAAGCGTCAATGTGATAGAGAGCAGGCCGCAGGGCGAGGGTCAGTGTGATAGAGCGCAGACCAAAGGGGGGAGGGAGTGTGTCCAGTTTATGTCCCAGCATGGGAAGGAATTGATGACGTTTGATGGGGAGGGGGGGGGGGGGCGGCATAGATAACAGTTTATGGGGCCCTATAATTTCTGTTGTCATCCCAGAGAGCCCGCTGTGCACGTTTCAACCTCATCTGGGTCTTTGTCAAGACAGCAAGAAAACAGCATCAGTGCATCACGGAGGTTGGAGGCCAAGCCAGAAGCAGACATGTAGAGGTGGGAGCCTGACCCTGAAAGACACCAGGAGCTGACGCCAGAAGCAAGAGCCGGGAGCTGGAGTCTGAACCTCGCGGGAGTCAGAAGCTGACATCTAGAAGCAGGAGCCGGGAGATGGGGTCTGACCCTTGCAGCTGCCGGGAGCTGACAGCCAGAGGTAAGTCGAGAGGTCTAGCGCAGCTTAGGATGTGGCAGTATGGCCCTCTACCTCCCAAGCTGCTTCACACCACACTTGCACCAATGTTAGCCAACTCCATCTTTCTCTCGCCGTCTCTCCATCTCTCTCTATCCACCCCTCCGTCTCTCTTTTCCTTTCTCTCCCTGCCTTTACCCCATATCTCCATCCTCTCCATTTCTCTCTCCTCTCCTTCTCTCCCTCCTTAGCCTCTCTCTCCCTCCCTCTCATCCTCTTTGTTTGTCTCTCCCTCTCCATTTCCCTGTACCCCACTCTCTCTATCCCCCTCCATTCTCTCTACCTCGCTCCCTCCCCGCCTTCCCCTCTATCCCCCTCACTCCTTCCCCTTCCCCCTCCTCCTTCCCCACTATCTCTTTCTGTCACCTCTCTCTCCTGTCATCCAATGTCTCTACCTGCCATCCTCTGACACACATTGCCTTCTCCTGGCATCACCCACTTGCTACCTCTTTTACTCTCTCCCTGAGGTCACCCACTGCTTCTCACTGTCACTCTTTGTCTCTCCCTGTTAATCACTGCCCCTCTATCTCCCATTATCTCTCCCATTTATCAACTACATCCCCATCTACTTCTCCCTGGTGTGAATGTCACTTTGCCTGTTTCAGACATCACTCTTTGCCTCTCGCTGTTACCTTTTCACTGTCCACTGCCTCTCTACATCATTCCCTTTAAGATGACACCATTGTGAGGCCATGGCCTCTGTTCCAGGAGCTCACACAAATAACCTCTCCCACTGTCATGGTGACCCCCCTGTCACTTTGTTCTGGATCCACCTACACTGTGTGTCACTAAGGGTCTTATTCTAGTTCACTCTTTCTGACAAAATCCTTCTTAAATGGACAAAATGTGCACTGCAGGGGGGTATATGTAACTTTTACAGAGAGAATTAGATTTGGGTGGGGTTTTACTTCAAAGTGAGATCTACATTGCAGTGTAAAAATAAAGCAGCCAGTATTTACCCTGCACAGAAACAAAATAACTCACCCAAATCTAATTCTCTCTGCACATTTTACATCTGCCCCCCTGCAGTGCACATGGTTTTGTCCATCTAAGAAAGATTTTGTCAGAAAGAGTGAACTAGAATAAGGCATAATGTGTAATTGGCATTACGTTATTGCATAATGTGCATTTGGCATAACTGTGTGTGGCATAATGGTTATGGACATTACAGTATGTGGCATAATGTGTAATGGGCATTAAGGTATGGGGCATAATGTGTAAGGGTCATTATGGTGTGTGGTATAATATGTAATAGACATTACAGTGTGGCATATTCTGTAATGTGCATTACAGCATGTGGCATATTGTCTAATAAGCATTGCCACAAACCCTTTTTTGGAATGGCCACACTATAGGTTCTTCATAAATTCTTATGTTTTTCTTTAATTCGTGTTTGGGCATATTTTTACTGTTAGCACTGGGAGCTCCGAATTGGCAAAACAATTTTTTTGGGCTGGGGGGGGGAGCAAAATTTCTAGTTATGCCACTGTAGTTGCGGCACCTACCACAGAGAGGCATGCTGCCTGTGACCATGGCTGAACGGGCAGCAGTGAGGGGCCAATTTGATGTTGGATGCTGCCGCCCTATCAGAAGTGGCGTTCTTCCTGGGCAGCAGGAAGTGTAAGCAGCCGGCAGCGCTGTGTGTGCCGCCTGTGTAACCAGGGATTGATAGAGGGGGAGGTGAAGGGGGCAATCGCCCTCCCCTAGAAGACAACCAATCCTCCTCGCTGGAAGACAGCTCCACCATGTCTGCGGATGGTGGAGAGGGCAGCCTGGTAATCCCGAGCAGCGCTCGCCGGATCAGGCTGCAGCAGTGGGCTGGGCATCGGCGGCGGCTCTCTCCTTCCCTGCACTTGAGAATGTGAGCGGGGAGAGACACAAATTACTGCCGCTGTCCCATCCCCTGCCGCTGTTGTGTGTCCCCCCCAGCTCTGTATGCTCCAGCCAATGGGACTAGGGGGAAGGGCGGGGGGTGTTAATATGTTGTGCCTAGGGGTGGTGTGACCCCTAAATCCGGCCCTGCGTATGTATGTATGTATGTATGTGTGTGTGTTATACGGATGAGCAGCACTCCTGAGGACCAATAATACACACTTACAGGCGGCTGTAGTTAACTACAGCCGACCAGTAAGCGTGTATTATTGGTCCTCAGGAGTGCTGCTCATCCATATATCTTGTATTTACCTAAGGCTGGCTAGCCTTACCTGCAGCGGGCACCCGGGGCAGTTGGTATCAGGACGCTGGGAGAGCCGGTATTGTACATTTTCTCTCTCTCTCTCTCTCTCTCTCTATCTATCTATCTATCTATCTATATATAATCTATATCTTGCTGTACGGTCCGGCACTGCCCATCCTCTTAGTCGCAAGACTTAAAATGCCCAGGTGCCCATCACTCGTCAAACCGACTCCACACAAATAGCGATATACAAACAGATGTCACTCCGGGTCTTTGTGGTGAAAAAAAGTAAACTGCTTTTTTTCACCACAAAGGGGGGGCAGTTGATAGTCCCACTGTCACCCCTTGTCTTTATCTCCCCTGCCTGCAGAATAGATGCTGTGCGCATGCACCTATCTGCAGCCTGAGGGGCTGGGGACATAGCCAGCAGCTCAGAGAGCCACTAGCCATGCCGCCACAGCAGCGATAATGGGGCATAGTCTCATTTAAATAGGCTAAGCCCCTATCGATAGGCCACACCCTAAAATAAATTGGGCGTGCCTCTGCCGCACAACAGATCCCCCCCCCCCCATTAGGGCTGCTTTAAGATATTTCCCGGGCTGGATTTAATTCCCAATCCGCCCCTGGATGCTAATGTGTGGCCCTTCTCTTTAAAATGCATTGCTACTGGTTGCTCGGCAACCTTGCTTGTCACTCTGCCCCCAACAGAGGCTTTAATATATATACTTGGGTCTTGCAGAGAGAAATCAGTTCTAAACTGGGGCTCATCCAACTGCAGCAGAGACAGTACCTAAACCCTGCCTCCAGCTTATGACTCAGCGCATGAGAAGAGACTCCAGGAGGGTCATTGGTGTATTTATAATGGGTGCAGTGTGTGCTGTGCACACGGGCCCCTGAGTCCCAGGGGGGCCCACACCTTACCCTCCGGAGTCCTGTGATGAAGGCAGCAGCATTGCCGGAATCGCTGGAAAATGGCCGCCGTGCTCAGACTTTATTGCACTGCACTAGCATACCCTCCAACATTTGAAGGGCAGAAATCGGTACACATTCAGAAAGGGGGAGTGGCCAATGGGAAAAGGGGCATGGCCTCCCCTTTCTGAATGTGTACTGGATATATATATATTAGTACTACTACTACTACTACATATTAAATAAGTATATCAAATATACTTATTTAATATGCCAGCAGCCCACTACTAAGCTACCATGTCACTGTGACTTTGTTAGACGGTCAGTCTCAGGTGGCTTAGTGGGCTGCTGGCATATTAAATCAGCATATATTTAATATACTTATTTTTTTCTAAAGTATATTAAATATAATAAACTGATTTAATATGCCAGCAGCCCACTTATAAAAACTAAGCCACCAGGTCACTGTCAGACACTGCAGAAAGGTGGAACATGGCCAGGCTGGATACATTAGACGTTTAATACTGTGTGACTTACAGCGTCTTGCTGCAGATGAGACTCCTCTCTCAGGCGTTGCTTTGCAGGCAGCGGCTGGCTCCGGAACCGGTCCCTCCTGGAGAGATCCCCCCTCAGGCGCGCCCTGGCCGGCCACCGCACACTGTCTGGCCTCACATGATCGCAGTGAGGCAGGGCAGACAGAGTAACTCTCTCATCTGTCCCCTGACGAGTGCACTGACTGTGCGCAGGGTTCGGCGCTGGTGGCACGCAACGTCATGACGTCATGCAATGCCCACCGGTGCCGCAAAGCACTCTTGGGAATGGAACCTCAGAAGGGGAGAGTCGGGCACCACACAGGCTGCTGAGCCGAGCGGTACAGTCTGGAGGAGGAATCTGAATACTTTTTCAAGGACACTGCATAAAAATGGTACATTCGGTACAAAATGATTTTGCCGGTACAGACTGTTAAAAAACGGTACTGTACCGGCAAAATCGGTACAGTTGGAGGGTATGCACTAGGCAGCACTGCAGCAGGCAGAGAGGAGGGGCCTGTTCAGAATAACTAAACATTTACTGTAAACGAATCAAAGGACATGACCTCACAGAAGGTAACTCATATAAATATAAATATATTCTAAGTTCATTTATGTATGCTTTGCTCAGTAAAACATTGTCTCTCATTGAACTTCTGCATCAGTTTCCTTAATTAGCCTTTGTATCACTGTACCTTATTATTTCAACCAACAACAAATCCAATGTTATACCCTTTCACATCGGATTGTTGCCGGGTGATTCGGGTTGAGGTGCAGCGTGACAGCACCAAACCTAATAACCTAGGTTGACCAACCCGGCAATTCAACCCGGGTTATAAGATCATACCTCCAAAAAAGGGATTGTTTGATTGCTTGAAGGTGCTCGGCAGGGTTGCTGTTGCCACAAGCCAGGGCCGTCTTTTCGTATGGGCTTAATGGGCACTTGTCCAGGGGCCCCAGGTGTATAAGGGCACTATTCTGATAGCTGAGGATCCCCTTTTTCCAGGGATACCAGAATTTTGAAAATCGGCCCTGGGGAACTGGAGATATCCAACTTCAAAGCAGCAGTCCACATCCAACCTGTTAATTGCAATTCCCAGTCATATTTCTCAGGTTCTCTCTGACTTAGAGAGTTTTTCTGAGAGTACAGTATATTCCAAAAATTGGGACTCTCCCCTTTCTGCAGACACTAGCGGCTTGTCTCTATCATGCCCAGAACCAGAGATATTCGCCTTCCAGCAGCCGGTCCCTGCTCCAGCTCCAAACGTCTGGTGTACAGTTTTATATTTTTGTCAATGGATTGCTCTGGCTCCTGATCTCTGATCCCCAAGTCCCCAGTGTCATGATTGGATGCCATCTTGTCCTGAGCGACCGCCATTTTTATGCCAGAAGGAGCGTAATTGTACCACGCCATTCTGCCCTAATTGTAAATGTAATGGAGAAAGTGACCTGCCTTTGCCCTGGATGGTTGGGAGGACTGGGGGGTGAAGCAGGAAGGCAGATGGGATCTCTTTCCTTTGAAGTCCATGCTCTGTTTACAATACTGTTTCTGATATGGTGTGCAATCTACTCATCCTGTATTATTATGTGGGTAAAAAGGTTATTCCAACAACCCTTGCTCATCTGTTTGAAACCTCAACAGGAAAGCAGAGGTTATCTCCTTCCCCCCTGCATCTATAAAACTTGTACTGAAGTCCAGGGTCTCTGGCAAATGTCTTCCCAGACCAGAAGAGATGTCAGAAAAGCAATTCCCTTAGACCTCTAGAATGACACCTTATTTGAGATAAGAATTAGGAGGCCCCAGGGGGGTGATTGAATGGCTAAACTGCTCATCTTCAAAAGGGAAGTCAATTAGCCAGCCCCTGGGTATATCCTAAGGAAACCCCTGGACAGGGAAATTCCTGAGGTGGGGGCTGTGATTGTGTGTGTTTTGCAAATCTTAAAAGTGTGTGTCTCACAAGACATGTTGTTCATTTTCCTTGGGATGATACGGGTCCGATACCTGTCTCTGAAATGTTCCAATATCCGTAGAGATTTCCACTCCAAACCCCGCTTCATGCTGTGTGTCCTTGAAGTGGTTTGTTTCTTTATTCCCATTTTGTTTTATTTTGAAACTGTTTTTTACGTTTGACTTACCTATTAATTATATATCTTGTAACTTATGTTTTCTGTAATATACTGTAAGCCTTGTAGTGTTTTCACTTAATTAAAAGTCATAATTAGTTCTGGTATCTGCTGTTTTCCAGCCCAAGCCTCTGACGAATTCGCCAGAGCGCTACCTTGTAACTCATAATTTGGTGTGTCGGCAGAATCAAAGCTGTCGCGGACTAAGTCCAAAAAGCTTACTTTGATTGGTGGCAAGCGGAATCGTGGTGAAATACGCACACGCTTGGGATACTCAGTAGAAGTGTCACGTGGCCGCGATTCTCAGATTGTCGTATCTGGGGAATCGCCGACTAGGGTCGTGACACCCAGCACCTCCTGAAAGTTGGTTTTTATACTATTGAATGAAGGCTAAGAAATCTATTTCCAGATAATGGCGATATCTGCAGTCAAACAAGCTGTACTTCCACCAGAAAATGACGAATATTAAGCCCACTCCGTTAACAAACTCTCCCATGTATAAAACACCCCCTTCCTCCCTGGAAGTCATTTACAAGGGACCCTTCATTCAGCTCAGTGCCCCCTTCACACGTTAGTGTTCTCCCTCCCACCACCTGTGCAGTAAAGGAGTAATTAGCAGAAGTTACTGCTCCAGGTCCTACATGTTGAGTGGAAGATAGAGCACCCCCTGTCACCCGTGGGACATCAAAGCTACTGCTGATAGCACCCCCCACCCCTAGGAGGGGAGAATGGGTAAGGGCCCCAGTGCATTGCTTTGCCCAGGGGCCCTCTCTGCTGTTAAGATGGCCCTGCCACAAGCCACTCCCCCATTTTATTCACAGCACTGTGTGAGCTGCTGGCCATGCCCCTAGCTCCTCTTTCTCTCTAAATAGATGCTGTGCGCACAGCATCTATTCCCCTCTGCTCTGCTCAGAGCTCCGAACTCCCCCCCCAACCACTACCGCAGGACACTGCTGGCCCCGGATGGGACACGGGACCGCCCCAAAAACACCATTATGGTCCAGCAAAAATCAGGACAGTTGGGAGGTGTGTAAGAAGAGATAAACAGGGGTCGCCCTGTGTATAATGAGTGACCCAAGTTTAGTGTGCCAGTGTCGGACCCAGGTCAGAGGCGGGTCAGACGCGGGGAGGGGTTAAAGTGAGCCGGAACGGGGTGGAACTGCGTTCCATCAGTTCCATTTTGGAGGCGGAACGTTTCGCCTCCATCCACTCACCCTGCCCCGCTGTCTGTCTCAGAGCAGGTCCATCTGTGTGGCGCAGCTATTTCAAATGATGTCCCAGGCCCGGCTTTTAACTCACAAGCCAATCGGAGCTGGCAGCCAATCAGCACCCACCTTTGCCTGATTGGCTGCTGAGCCATGAGCTCCTCCTCACAAGCCTGGCCCAGTGCATCATTTGAAATAGCCACGCCTCAGCATGGACGGATGCACAGATAAGCCACAGGAGTAGTGAGGGAAATAATGCTGCAACTGGCCCCTGCTAATCAGTCCGGTGCTTAGTGTGTGTGTGCTGTGCTTCTTGGAGCATCTCTCTTCCACCTCCTGCAGGAGATGTACCTGTCACTCATTCATTGCTGGGAGGGCACCACTGCCTCCTCCACTGCTACTCCACACACTCCACATCACTGCCTCCCCACACAGCTACTCCGCACTGCTGCCTCCCCACACTTCTTCTCCACACCACTGCCTAACCACACTGCTACTCCCTACAATGCTACTCCACACCACTGCCTCCTCACACTGTTACTCTACACCACTGCCTCCCCACACTTCTACTCCACACCACTGCCTCCCCACACTGCTAATCCACACCGCTGCCTCCCCACACTGCTAATCCACACTGCTGCCTCCACACACTGCTACTCCACCTCACTGCCTCCCCACACTGCTACTCCGCATCACTGCTTCCCCACACTGCAACTGGCCCCTGCTAATCAGTCAGGTGCCCGGTGTGTGTGTGCTGTGATTCTTGGAGCATCCCTCCTCTACCTCCTGCAGGAGATGTGCCCGGCAGCAGCTCCACATGGCTCATTCAATGGGAATTTTGTCTCATTCAGTGTGGCATAATGTGATTTTTGGCTCATTCCATGTGGCATAATGTGTAAGGGGCACTAGTACTAGATAACATAAGGGGTCCTACTATTTTGGTGCATTATGGCCCTTATTCAGATCTGACCGCAGTACAAATTTGTTCTCAAAATGGGCAAAACATGTGAACTGCAGGTGGGGCAAATGTAACATATATAGAGAGAGTTCGATTTGGGTGAGTTATTTTGTTTCTGTGCAGGGTAAACACTGGTTGCATTATTTTTACACTGCAATTTAGATTTCAGTTTCAACACATCCCACCCAAATTTAACTCTCTCTGCACATGTTACATCTGCCCCACCTGCAGTGCACATGGTTTTGCCCATTTTGAGAACAAATCTGTACTGTTATCAGATCTAAATATCTGAATAAGGGCCAATGTGTATAAGGGGTATATAGTGTAATACACTACACTTAAGGACACAACCCCTTTTGAGTGGCCACACCCCAGAACATGCAGGCCTTAATTATAGCCTTCACTCTTCCATATCCCCACTTCAAAATGTTTACTTCAAGCACTGATGTAAACACAATTAACAGTAGATAGTGATCAGTGGTGCACGCAATGGGGGTTTCTGAGATACCAGCACCCCCCCCCCCCCCCCGCATTTATTCATTACAGCTCATGCCACACCGATCACATTGAAAAAGGGAACCACAAAGTACAAGTTGTAATGCAAGTACAGGTGCAGTCCCTCTAGTTTCCGCTCCCCCGGGTTTTGAGGCTATTGCATCCTTGTGTTCCGGCCAAACTCATCTGTGCCACCCGCAATACACTCTTCATCTGTTCTGCGGGGGCAGCAGAGGATGGGCTGATCGCATCAGGTCAGCCCATCCTACCCAGATCCTGCCCATCTTCCACCCAGGTCAGGACCAGGGTAGAAGTCCCGTATAAAAGTGTAAAAAAAAAAAGGGTACTTGTGTATTATCAGGGCGCCCATCGCATCGCATACCACTAATTAAGGTATGTGATGGGATGCGATGGGACCCAATTTCTGGTCCCACAGACCCGCACTGTACGATAAAATATTGCATTGCATGCCATTAGAAATGGCATGCGATGCGATATTAAATTGTACAAGCACTCTGATGGGTGACTACTATGTTAAATGCACCCCCATTGTTAACGCCACCCCCACTGTCAATGGCCACCCAAAGCGTGGCGAGCGCAGCGAGCCCGCGAGGGGCGGCCGTTGATAGTGGGAGTGGCGTTAACAATGGGGGTGCATTTAACATAGTAATCACCCATAGTGGTGCTTGTACAATTAAAAATCGGGTCCAATTTGGTCGCATTGCATGCGGTCGCATGCAATCGGATCGCATGCTATGCGATGCGACCAAAACTATGTCGTACGATGGAAATCTTGGGCGCCCTGATAATACACAAGTACCAAAAAAATGTGTAAAAGGTTGACCACTTTTACACTGCCGCTGAACCGGGTCCACCAGGCAAAAACCTGGGTTTTTGCGGTGGTGTAAAATGGATATCATTATTAGATTTACTGCACTCTGCTCCACACTTTAAACCAGGCATGTCCAACCTGTGGCCCTCCAGCTGTTGTTAAACAACAAGTCCCATCATGCCTTGCCACAGTTTTGCTATTAGGGAATGCTACAACTATGGCAAGGCATGCTGAGATGTGCAGTCTAACAACAGCTGAAGAGCCACAGGTTGGACATGACTGCATTAAACGTTCTCTGCTGCTTCCACCCCTGTGTATAAACTTTTTCAAGCATACCTGCATTACCATCCTGAGATGACATTGTTAGTTTTATGGCTGGGTGTGTGGTGCAATATACTGTGTATTTTTATCCGCTCTCTCAGTGAACACCAGCTTCCAACTATCCTCAGGAGACTGGGGCTGGAATGCCAATAGTGGTGAGGATGCCGGTTCTCAGAATCCTGAGTGCCGGCATCCAGAACATAAGTATGCGTGGAGTGGTAGCATTAGGATTTTAAACACTAGAGTGGACATTTAGGGTTAAGCTGTGGGGGGATGCTTAGGTTGAGGTGGCGGGTTATGGGGTTAGGGCCAGGGCAGGCGACAGGGGGGGTCAAGGGGGACAAGTGTGACGAGCCCCAAAGATATGAAGGGCCCCAGAGCTTCCATGCCTGGGCACGGCCATTGCCTGTACTAGCTGGCTTGTCAGTGACCCTTGCGGGCCGGCCGTCTACTGTGCACCATCTGTTTTTGGCTGAGTCTGACTGACTCACTGTGTGCCACTGCTGTCTACTGTGTGTGCGCCCTGCCACTTGGCGCTCAGAGCCATCTACTCTGTGTGTGCTCTGTGTACTCTGTGCCGCAGGTGCACAGCCTTACCCACCGCTGGTCCTGTGGCCTCAGTCTCTGGCTCCTGTACTTTTACTGCGTGGGTTTTCTGTTCTGCACTCTGTGAAATACCTGCCCTGCCTGCTCGTAGTGCTCAGCATTCTTTTGTGAATGTGACAGGCCAGCAGCAGCCAGAGCCAGCAGGAAGCAGCAGCAGGAGTCGGGTCAGCAGGACTGAGAACAAGAGACGTCCGCACCTGAAAGCAGGATCTGGAGCAGCGAAAGTTTAAATGAGGCTCCTGCAGAAGAGCGTTGTGTGGATTTGGGATTAGGTGGGGGGCCCCAGAAATATCATTGTACAGGGCCCCAAGATTTCTGTTGCCGGCCCTGGTTAGGGCTAGGCACTAGTGGGGAGATAGGCCGGGGGGGGGGGGGGGTTAGGCTGCCACAAGGGAGGGTAAGGAGGGCTGGGGGAGGTAAGTATACTCATCTGACCCCTACTGGGATTCATTCCATCTGGATGCTGGCATTAGTATTCTATACAACCTCTCAGGTTGTGGGTCATGTCACATACAGGGCAGCATCATCTATATATTGTATATGTCTAGTGTACGCAAGTCTCCGAAACACTGCCAGCTGCTGGCAGAGAATGAAACTACATCTCTTTCTCACACATGCACAGACACAGAAGGTAACAGACTAGCTTCCGAAGCTTTTGCTTCGAGCGTGCTTACTAGTATATAATATACCCTGTCTACCCCCAACACACAACATGCAGAGTGTATCCCTGTATGCAGCATACCTGTACATGGCACATCAGGATCAGTAGCTGTTTAATTGTATCACAGAAGGAGTGTATCCTGCTGCTTCCAAGTATCGAAGATATACAGCAATTACAAAGCAGTTCATGTATTTGTATCTTCTACAGTAGATAGTGACTAGATAGGGTTCTAGCTATACCCCAGATTCCCGCTATTCTATCAAATTGTCCATACCCCCACTTCATACATACAAAAAAACATTTGGAAACCCCAATTTCAAAATCCTGCATTTGCCATTGTCTATGGGTGCACAGTTACCAGATGTACAGTAAATGGCTGCAAATGATTACTGTGACAGCTATAAAGCCAGAAGCCACCATCTCCTTTGACAGGTCTCGTTTATAAAATTAGATAATATTAACGACAACTAACCCAAAATATAAATGGAGAGACCTTAGGTCTGATTCTGAGTTGGGAATAGAATAACTGTGCCCCTTGGTAAATCAATGCTGCACTGCAGGTGGGGCAGATGTAACATGTGAATAGAAAGTCAGATGTGGTAGCATTGTTAATATATACAGCTGCCAGTAATTGTGGGCTACATGCAAATCAGACAGTATTTATCCTGTAAGCAACATTGATGTTTGTGTTTGATCCTCTTGTCCAGGTGCACAGTTACTGCTTTCTTACTTTATTCCAAATCAGAATCAGACCCATTTCAATGTACAAGATAGAATTGGTAAAATAGCATATGAATTAGATTCAGTCATTAGAGATTTCAAATAAACACGGCATATGTTAAAGAAAAACATACTTACTGAGTTCAAGTGGAGCAATGTTGCACTGGAAAGTGAAAGCAGTATATGTTATATATTACTAAGCAAAGAAGCCACACCTCAATGTGAGAGAGCTATACTTAGCCTTGAAAAGTAATAAAGTGGAGAGTGATAAACAACAGAGCAATCAGCTCCTAACGTCATTATCAAACACAACCTGTAGCCATACTTGCCTACTTTTAAAAACTAGTATCAGGGAGATTATAGTTGATAGTAGAATTTTGCACAGCAGCCCCATTGAGGGGGCGTGTCTTGCTCCTCCCAGAGGGAAAGATTGTGAAAATAGATTGTGAACGTGGCACCTAGAATCATGGGTGTGCACTGCTACATCTGAGAGGAATCTTTTAAAATAACTTATATCCAAATATAGATGAGCCCCAAAGCAGTTAGTAAGAGCTACTGTACAGTGGCGTAACTAGAAATTTTGCTCCCCCTGCCAAAAAAAATTTGGCTCCCCCCCCCAAAGTAATTATATATATATATATATATATATATATATATATATATATATATATACACACATACATACAGCACAGTGCCTCCCTATGTGTGTAACTGCATGAAGTGCTGGCACTCCCTGGACATGATTCCCTCCATTGGGATGTCGGGATCAGTTTTCTGACTGCCGACGTCCCCACTGCTATATTATATTTATATATTTCAATGTGTGGGACAACGCAAACACTCATTTAGAAAAGGGGGGAGGCACTGTGCTGAATCATGTCTGAGGGGCAGTGATTGGTGCAGGATGGGGGTTAGGTGGAGGGGTGGGGAAGTGGGATAGGGTAAGTTGGCTGATTGGGGAGGGAAGGGGGTAAGGTAGCAAGTTGATAGACACTGGGGTGGTGGGGAACTACTGGGCTGGAAAAGTGGGGGTTATTTAGGTAGTATTCTGGGGAAAGGAGATTGTTACCCTGACCTGGAGATTGATTGCAAGGCTTACATACTTTGCAGCTCTGCATGTACACTCAGTCAGCAGCCCCTCAGCGCCAGATGCAGCTGCTAGGATCAGGGTGCTGGTGTGATTCTGCAGTCATGCCTCTCCATGGTGTGAGGCCCGTGAATGTTGCCAGCGTCAGCTCAGAATCTGGATTATTCTGGAACTAATGCCTGCATGCTCACTGCTCAGCTTCCCAATCCCGGCTCCTCTCCAGCGTGGCCTCTGTCCCCAGCGTGTGACTTCTGACGTGATGACGTCACACGCAGACATTGGAGAATGAAGCAGACAGAGTAACCAGCAGTCACTGCTGCTTTTCTGTCACTCCGTGCCAGGCCCCGCCCCCTCATTCGACGGCAGCCACAGCCCGCCCGCCTAACCTCCAACCCATTGGACAGCCGCCCGCCCATCAAGAAGCAATATGACAATCTGACAGTGAGTCTGTCATGGCTGCGCCCATGCCGCTGCCGACTCGCCTGTGCGGTAGCGGCAGGCGGCGTGACACAGCAGCACATAATGATGTAACTGTAAGGGGGAGAGGAGGATTAGGAGGAGGAGCCCACCCAACAACTATTTAAAAGACAAGACTACTGGTGTAATATTACACACTAGTAATAAGCCTGCATGAAGCTAATGCTTCGAAAGCTAACTTGCTACCTTGTGATATATATATATATATATATATATATATATATATATATATATATATATATATATATATATATAGGATATATGTCCTGACAAAATTGCCAAATAAAGGGCAATGAAACGTTATCTACAGATGTCTGTCTAAGAGTCTTTATTGCCAAGTCGCTTGGAGTGCTGCTTCTCCCCCTCCATTGCTGTATATTACAACTTGATGCGGGCACCCAGCGCAGCACAGGTTAATTGGCTCCAAACAACAATAACCACCTACTTTGTATGTGTAGTGACAATAGACTGTACGTTTCGCTGCAGCAAGGTGAGGGTTATAGGATCACACATTCTGAATCTGCATAGGGTCAGGACTTCACGCACCGCTGGCAGGAGAACGCCATCTTACCTGGTAACAGCTGCTTGGACACCCGGTACGCTACATCTGGTCCCTTGCATGATTTCCTGATGACGTCACACGCAGGCATATTAGAATGAAGCAGACAGAGACTGCTGCTTTTCTGTCACTCCGTGCCAGGCCCCGCCCCCCGTCCTCTCATTCGACGGCAGCCGCAGCCCGCCCGCCTAACCTAAAACCCATTGGACAGCCGCCCGCCCATCAAGAAGCAATATGACAGTCTGACAGTGAGTCTGTCAGACTGTCATGGCTGCGCCCATGCCGCTGCCGACTTGCCTGTGCGGTAGCGGCAGGCGGCGCGACACAGCAGCACATTTTGATGTAACTTGAAGAGCTCATTGCACCGGGCGGGAGCAGGCGCCCACGCAGCCCCCGCTCCCCCAAGCGGTGGCGGGGGCTGCCTTACGCAATTTACGCCACTGCTACTGTACTTGGTAAAGTGCTGGGAAATGGTGCTGATGATTCAATGTAAATGTATCTATCTCTCATTCCTTTTTTCCTATAAAAAAAATGTAACAGTGTAATGTGGGCTAGGTGAAATGAGGGAGATTGCTAGACTAATGAGGGAGAGAGGGAGATTGCTGCTATTTCAGGGAGTCTCCTGCAGAATGCAGGAGGGTAGGCAACTATGCCTGTAACATGGTAGTTACATACCTCCCAACTTCTGTACCCTCTGAAGAGGGACACTTGCACAGCGCCGGAAAGGGTGTGTGACCTACACAAATGGGGAGTGGCCTATGCAAAAGAGGATCCGGTCTGACCACGCCCCCATTTTCGCCCTCTGCACAGCGTCTATTCGTTCAGGCTGGGGGAATAGATGCCGCAGGACCCTGCCAGCCGCAAAAAACAGGACAGTTGCGAGGTATGTAGTTATGAGCTGATTCACTGGTAGTAGGCTTGAGGGGGCTACTAAGTTGTGGGTGGTCCCTCCAATAAAATTATCCCCACACCCCATTATGGCCACAATGCCCCCTGTATCATTTATGTGTAGTGCATATATGTGCATCTCCCCCCCTCCCCTGTGAGACCACCCTTGACATGCTTTTGTGTTCTGCACTGCGTGCACAGAATGCACAGAGCAGGGCATCTCCTAAATCTAGGAACACCACTTGCATTGAGACACATCTAAATTTGTTCTGTACAATAAAGTTGGGAACCATGCGGTACATCTGTCAGAATGAACTTAGGTCTACAGTCATTAGGTCGACCCCACTAGGTCGACTGGCAGGAAGGTCGACCTGACTTAAGGTTGACATGGGCCAAGGTCGACATGACTTAAGGTCGAATTTGCATAAAGGTCGACATGAGGAAGGTCGACATGGGTTTTTCACTGTTTTTTGATCCGAATGTCGACACAGTTGGCAATGAGAATCGGACCCTCGCATCGCTCGCTTCGCTCGCAATGCTTCGGGCACGGTGGCTCCCTTCGCTCGCCACAGCTTTAATAACCTCCTCCACGCCCTAGTGGATGGTAGGGCATGAAATACCGCCTGTCGGCACATGTCGGCTCAAAAAACAGTGAAAAACCCATGTCAACCTTATGACCAGTCGACCTTTATGCAAATTCGACCTTAAGTCATGTTGACCTTGGCCCATGTCGACCTTAAGTCAGGAAATAAAATCCCAGAACTAATTGCAATAATGACAAGGGATGAAAATCATGACTGGGACATAGCTATACCAGGATATACTTTATTTAGGAAGGACAGAATGGGAAGAATTGGGGGTGGGGTTGCAATATATGTGAAAAAAAAGTATAAAGACTACCTTAATACAAAGTATTGAAGAAAAAACTGAGGCCCTTTGGGTGACCATAGAAACAGGGGAGAAGGCGATTTTTCGTATAGGGGTGATCTACAGACCACCAGGTCAGGAAGAGGAACTTGACAAGAGCCTATTGCAGGACATCAATAAAATGGCATTAAAAGGAGAGGTGATAATCATGGGAGACTTTAATCTACCTGATGTAAACTGGGAGCTGCCTGTTGCAAGTTCCACCAGAAGTAGGGACATGCTGAATTCCTTGCAAGGAGCATCCCTCCAGCAATTGGTGAGGGAGCCCACTCGTAAGGACGCAATATTAGACTTAATACTTACAAATGGTGACAGAATATCTGACATAAATGTGGGTGAAAACCTGGGATCCAGTGATCATCAAGCAGTATGGTTCAAAATAAAGACAGAGACTGATTCATCGCACACAAAAACAAAGGTGTTAGATTTTAGGAAGGCTGATTTTGTAGAGATGGGAAACTCTGTAAGGGATTCTTTGGCAGAGTGGAGGAACTTGGAAGGAGTGCAGGATAAGTGGGAAAAATTAAAAAGTGCAATTCTAAAAGCAACAGAACTTTGTGTCAAAAGAGTTAGTAAAAACACACGAAAAAGGAAGCCATTGTGGTTTGCAAAAGAAGTAGCAAGTATTGTGAAAGCAAAAAAGTTGGCCTTTAAGAAATTTAAGAAGACGCAGAAGAATGAGGACAAACAGGTGTATCTTGTTAGACAGAAGGAGGCTAAGAAGGTAATCAGATGTGCAAAAGCACAGGCTGAAGAGAAAATGGCCCAATCAGTGGGTAAAGGGGGGAAAACTTTTTTTAGGTATATAAGTTAAAGGAGAAAAACAAAAAGTGGAATAATAAGACTAAAGACAGAGAGTGGAAGTTTTCTTGAGGGGGACAATGTAATAGCAGATAATATTAATAATTATTTCTGCTCAGTATTCACTGCTGAAAGAGAGGGGAAGGGGCCACAATTAAGTTGCAAGTATAGTCAGAAAACTGAGGGAGAAACAAGTACATTTACAGAGGAGAAAGTCCTCACAGAACTCTCAAAACTGAAAGTGGATAAATCAATGGGGCCAGATGGGATACATCCAAGGATACTAAAATAGCTCAAAGGGGAGCTGGTAAAACCAATAACAGAATTATTCAACAAGTCACTAGCTACTGGAGTAATCCCAGAGGACTGGAAAACAGCGAATGTAGTCCCACTGCACAAAAGTGGAAGCAAAGAAGAGGTAAGCAACTATCGACCAGTGAGCCTTACATCAGTAGTAGGGAAATTGATGGAAACACTCTTAAAAGAAAGAGTTGTAGAATATCTCAAAACCAGCAATTTTCAGGATCCAAAACAGCATGTGTTTACTGGGGGAAGATCATGTCAAACAAATCTTATTGACTTTTTTGACTGGGTGACTAAAGTAATAGATCAAGGTGGGGCTTTAGATGTAGCTTATCTAGACTTTAGTAAGGCTTTTGACACTGTCCCACATCGCAGACTGTTAAATAAACTTGAAAGCTTGGGATTGGATTCTAAGATAGTTGAATGGATAAGAGCATGGTTGCAGGACACAAAACAGAGAATTGTAGTAAACGGAGTACAGTCAAAGGAGGGAAAGGTTACAAGTGGAGTACCCCAGGGATCTGTACTTGGACCAGTGCTTTTTAATATCTTTATTGGTGATATTGCAAATGGAATTGAGGGTAAAATGTGCCTTTTTGCAGATGACACAAAGGTATGCAACAGGGTAGACACACCAGGAGGGGTAAAACAAATGATTGATGATCTAGGTAGATTATAGGAATGGTCAAGAGCATGGCAACTACAGTTTAATGCCAAAAAATGCAAAATCATGCACTTGGGTTGCAAAAATCCAAAGACTAAATATAGTATAAATGGCACTATAATGGAAACTACTGAGGAAGAGAGGGATCTAGGTGTCACTATTTCAGGGGACTTAAAGGCAGGTAGGCAATGTAACAAAGCAATGAAGAAGGCAAGTCAGATGCTTGGTTGCATAGGGAGAGGTATCAGCAGTAGAAAGAAAGAAGTAATAATGCCACTGTATAGGTCATTGGTACGACCTCATCTAGAGTATTGTGTTCAGTTCTGGAGGCCATATCTCCAGAAGGATATAAATACATTAGAGACTGTACAAAGAAGGGCAACTAAAATGGTACAGGGCCTACATCACAAAACGTACCAGGAAAGACTAAAAGATCTTAATATGTATACTTTAGAGCAGAGAAGGGAAAGGGGGGACATGATAGAAACTTTCAAATATATCAAGGGTTTTAACAAGGTACAGGTGGGAGACATTCTTCACAGGAAGAGGAGCAGCAGAACACGAGGACATGCACTGAAACTAGAGGGAGGAAGATTCAGGGGAAATTTGAGGAAGAATTACTTCACAGAAAGAGTAGTAGATAAGTGGAATAGCCTCCCATCAGAGGTGGTAGAGGCAAATACAGTAGTACAATTTAAACATGCTTGGGATAGGCATATTGATATCCTTACAAAAAAATAAGGATCAAATATGGTTTGAGGTAACATGTTTAAAAAAGGGGCAGACTAGATGGGCCAAGTGGTTCTTAGCTGCCGTCAAATTCTATGTTTCTATGTTTCTATACTCAGGTCCATGTATTTTTCATCCCATCCACAAGTGCACCAGATGCGGCAGCCATGGTGGGCGCACTACGAAGGTTACACTGTAGGAGGCGAGCCATACAAGGACCCAATGCATATACTGGAAAGCAAATACTTGTGTCGTAGTATGATAAACCCGGCACAGAAACATCCACGTGACCCACATCCTGCCCGCAGAGATACCATCTGAGGCAACCAGCTTGGTGCACTGCATAGGTCAGCGCTGGCAGGGTGTGCAATCTGCGGAGGTACACATACTGTAAGGCGCCTAATGAATTATGTTGTTGTTAACCTGTACTATTACTTAACTCTTATGCCTAGAAATAAAGTGACACAAACACCTTATCTAAAAATAACAACACAGACTCCAATTGCGTAAGGTTAAAAAGGTCATGGTTGTTTATTTAAGTGGTATGAGCCCTATTTGTATAAGGGATGGCAAAGAAAGCACTTGAGACCAGCCCCAGTCTCGGGTGTTGCCATGGCAGCAACCGTAGCGCCCCAAACTGGCCACACCCCTTCTTGTGGGTACAGCCAGCGCTGTGACGGACATACCGCCCCCTTCTATTGCATGACGTGGACCTTCCATGAAGGATCCAACGCCCCCCGCCCGAGCTGGGGACTCGCCCGCCTTCTTGGCAAAGGGGGGGCAATACCGCACAGAGACCACCTGACACCCCACCTGCTTGCTGGTCGAGAGCGCCTTCTCGCCGATTGTTAACTAAACGCTATGGAAATAGAGAACCAAATTTGGTGAGATGGCATCATGCCAGGTAGCACAGAGGAAAAAGGGTAGGGAGGGTGGGGATCCAGACTCAAAGAGGCTCACTTCCTGTCCCTGATCACTGATATAACCCTCTCTGGCTGACGCCCCCCTGCTACCTGATTGGCAGAACTAACTGCCACTCAACTGTATTTCCATAGGGCTTCACACAGATGCTTCTGCTATACTTGCTTGTGGATAACAAATTCACAGGCTCTTAAATTCCCTCCAGCCTATGCGGCCCTCGCTCTATCTAAGGCGCCTAATGAATTATGTTGTTGTTAACCTGTACTATTACTTAACTCTTATGCCTAGAAATAAAGTGACACAAACACCTTATCTAAAAATAACGACACGGACACCAACTGCGTAAGGTTAAAAAGGTCATGGTTGTTTATTTAAGTGGTATGACCCCTATTTGTATAAGGGATGGCAAAGAAAGCGCTTGAGACCAGCCCCAGTCCCGGGTGTTGCCATGGCAGCGACCGTAGCGCCCCAAACTGGCCACACCCCTTCTTGTGGGTACAGCCCGCGCTGTGACGGACATACCGCCCTCTTCTATTGCATGACGTGGACCTTTCATGAAGTATCCAACGCCCCCAGCCGGAGCTGGGGACTCGCCCGCCTTCTTGGCAAAGGGGGGGCAATACCGCACAGAGACCACCTGACACCCCACCTGCTTGCTGGTCGAGAGCGCCTTCTCGCCACAGCCTGTGTTACAAAGACCCCGCAGGGTCACCACGCATAACCAGGCCCCGCCATCCCAAACAAATAACAACCTACGCTAAACTAATCTAAACTAGAGAAAATGTCCTCCAAAAACACTATCATGCCTGAGTCATAAAGATGGACACCATCCGGCCTATACATTCCCACAGATTCTTTAACGATAGCAGGATGTCTAACCGCCGTGCCGCCCCGAGCCACAACATGCCTAGACACCGCATGGTTCAACTTCCTCCTGGCCCTCTCGATTGCTGTCACATTCCGGCAACCCCGCCAGTTAATGCGGGGAACTATGTCGGACCACACAATCCTCACACCGGGCCAGAGGTCTGTCAGTCGCACCAAGTCTGTCTTAATCCGGATAGTAAACTCAATGCAAGTCCTCTTGACCAGGTCATTGCCGCCTAAGTGAATCACCAGAACATCAGGGCGGCCCCACTTACGGGTTTTGGCGGATAACAGCTCCCATAGACTATCCCAATGGAGGCCCTTGACTACCAAACCATTGAACAGCAAGTGCCCTCTCCAGGACAGGAGCACTGGAGGCTAGTGGGTGCCTAGCAGCCCAAAAAACAAAAGAGTGTTCTACGAACCAAACCCTACCCAGAGTCATATCGGAAGGGGGAGGGGCTGAAAAAGGAAAAAACCTAGTGGTTAACATCATGCTAGACTTTAAACACAACAAAATGCATGAACTACGGCCCAAGTGAAGGTGAAAATCTTAAAAAACCTTCTGTGAACTTTAGGGGACAGCCAATTGAATTAGTCCACAATGAAGGAAAAAGTAAAAAATTCCCTTCACACCGTAGATTCCGGAACGCTACCCGTTCCAGAACCGATTGTAAACAATCGTTTTTGGGCCAGCGCAACAGGCGCTGAAGTTACAACTTATCTAAACTTATATAACTCTTATAAGCGGAAGACCACCACCTGCCGACCGCCTGAGTGTCGGAAAGTGGAAGTCCAGCCGCTTTTGCGCAAGAAGCTGCCCCTATGTGACAAGGGTGCGTCCCGGAATCCCATTCCCGCAGACCTAACTCCACCAAACAGCGCTGAAACACAGCCGCAAACTGGAATCGGATCCGTGGCAGCACACCAGCGTGTGCCAAGAACTGCAAGGCGGTCCCCGGTCTGCGGGATACATATTTCTCAGCCAGGGAAACTGGACATACAGCATTGTTAGCTTGCGCCTTCAGGGCAACACAGTTGCCCCTGTCAATATGGTCGGTTTTAGACCTCTTAATCCTGCACATAACTTGTCCGTCTCGGAAGACTACGTCTTCCCCTAGAAGTCCAGTGCTGGAGCGCTTGCTGGCAGCTATTAGCCCGCTAATGCGAAAAGCGCCATAGAAGGCAAATGTAAAAGCTACCTTAAATAAGGCCTCCTCAAATGGTTTCTCGGCCACTTTAGCTAAACAAGCTACTAGTTCCCCCAGCAAGCGCTCGTCCATAGGACCACACGAGTCCGGAGCCACTGGTAGTACCCCAGCCCGACCCCTTGAAGCCCTAGACAGTACGAAGTTGTAGTGGGGTCGGGCACACCACGCAAGCGCGTATGGAAGGCAATACCGGCCAAAGCCGCCGCAATAGCTGACTTGGACCTGCCCTCCCGGTGACCCCACACAAAAGCGAGTAACCGGTCCTCGAACTGACTCACCGCTGACATTGGTGGAGCCCTGAAAGTTCAACCAGTCCTGCCAAGCAGCCCCGCAAGCTCTGTGTGTGGAAGGGGCCAAGGACATTAAAGGCAATTCTGTCATGCCGGTGCTATTATCTGCCACACAAAAGGGGGACAACTGAGCCCCAAGGGGGAAGCCTCGGGGGCTAACTCATGAAACCTTGTGAAAAAGAAATGGGAAAGGGCGTCTGCTACACTGTTATCCACCCCGGGGACAGGTCTAGCCCGGAACTGTATATTGTGCCAAAGGCAGCGTAACACCAAGTGCCCCAAAAGCCCTAGTGCCCCCGGGGAAACTGCCCCTTGATTGCTAATGGCGTGGACCACCCCCGATTCGTCAACTGCGAAAACCACCATTCGGCTGAAACTATGATGGGGAAAAGTTCCAGCAGTAGCAGGTTGACCGTGAAACCACGATCGATCCACAACTGCTGCCCTGGTGCGGAGCACCACTTGCCCTGAAAATAGGCCCCGAAACCCGTTGAGCCTGCCCCATCCGTGAACAGCTGCAGCTCCACTCAAGAGGTGGGGTCGGAGGGCCATATAGATTCCCTATTAAACTATTCCAGAAATGTGGACCAAACCCTTAGGTCGTCCCGCTTCTCCCTGCACAACCGAAGTGTGTGGTGGGGATCCCTAACCCCAGCTGAGGACCTCTCTAGCTTGCGGCAAAACACCCGCCCCATGGGACTGGTGCGACATGCAAAATTAAACTACCCCAGTAGTGACTGTAGTAGTCTACACACGTTCCCTTATGAGTCCTAACAGCTTGCCACCTTATCTTCGGGGAGACAGCAACAACCAGCATCAGAATCTATTTCAATGCCGAGGTAGGATAGCACCCGGTTAGGGCCTTCCATCTTGTCTGAGGCAATGGGGACTCCCAGGGAACCCATAATGTCAATGGCTGCTGCTAGCCGTGCAGCGCATGCGCTGTGGTCTCCAGAGCCCACAATGAGAAAATCATCTAGATAGTGGGCCCCACCATGGCAACCCGTGTCGGCCTGTAGGAAGGTGCTGAATCTCTCAAAGTAGGAGCAGGAGACCGAGCACCCCATTGGCAGGCATTAGTCACTAAATATGCCCCTGTCTTGTCGGAAACCCATAACCTAAAGGAAGCTGGATGTAGGGGAAAGAGGCGAAAGGTGGACTCAATGTCCAGCTTTGCCATGAGTCCCCCCCCCGCCGAAAACCCCGGACTATGTTAAGGACCTGATAGAACAACTGATACTGAAACGCTGCAGCAATCGTCGGGGATAGAGTCCTTGATGGAAGCCCCCGTGGGGGTAAGACAAGTGCTGAATGAGTCTATATTTACCAGGGGCTTTCTTGGGAACCACCCTCAGAGGGGAGAAACAAATCCCGATCAGCGGGTCAGCCTGGGAAGGCCCCGCCATGCTGCCCAATTAGATTTCCGCCAGCACCTTTTGTCTCGCCACCTCGGGCTGCCAGTGCCGACCCCGCCCTGATCTGCGTGGAGTGCGTCAGGTTTATAAAATTTTGAGGGGTGACCTGCCCCGCAGAAACTACATTTTGCCCCTCGGTCACACTTGCCGTCATGAAAGGCAAAGTGCTTCTCTTTGCTGCCGGATCTCACCCCAGGTTTCCCCCCTGTAAAGGGCTTCTTGCCTGGAGGCTACACCGAAGGCAGGCCCTTAGCTATGATCTCCAGCTAAATGTCAATGTTTTTGCACCCCTTAAGATGAGTTTGGACCCCTCGTGAGTATGACAACACTTACATCATCATCACGCCGTGCGCTGTCCTTGTCGTTATGAACGGCCCGTTAACCGGGAACAGGTAACGTAGGACGTTCACGTGTTCATTGGGCCTGGTGCTGAGGTAACACGAGGCGAGTAACAGAAAACCCCCTTTTAGCCAATTGTTAAAACCCTGGAAAGCGAACTCACCATTGGCTGAGGACCATTTGGCCTTGTCAAAGTCCTTTTTTGCGTATGTGGTTAGTGTGAAAAGGTCCACAAACTGGCCCTTCCTAATTATGTATTTTACCCCCTTAACCTGACAGGGACTTCTCCCTCTGGGTGCACTCAGACCCCTCAACCTGCTTAGCTACAGCACGCGCCACCAAACTCGCAAACTCGTGCAGGCACTAGGGGGACCCATATTCCCCGCTGCTAGCGGAAGAGTGTAAAGGGGATGCTGCACACACAGAAAATAAGTGATCTCACCATCGATGGAGGAGCCTCCGTGCTCGCCAGCAGACGTAGCCGGGATTTCTGTTTCGGCTGAAGGTAAAGGAGCCAGCATGCCGGATCCACGCTCTGCGAGGTCGGTACCCTCAGCCGCCGGGTGAGTCGGGGATGTCCCCCTGCTTGACATGGCCGCTTTGGGGAGCGCTCGCAGCTGCCGGGATGTGGCCTCTGTGGAGAATCTGTGGACTCCGCCCCCTGTTCGACTGCTGACGTCACCCGGATAACTGCAGCCTCCGACACGGCAGGCACCGAAGTCCAGTGGTGATGGCTCAGCCGCAGAGGAAATACGATCTGCACCAACTGTGAACTTGAAAGAAAAACACAGGCATGAGACATCACAGCGCTAAAGACCCTGGGAAACAACATGGTGGGAGGTCGCCTCGACTGACCCACGGCCCTCGGGGGGGGGGGGGGGGGAGGCATTGGAAAACTAGGGGAATATGTAGAGACCCTAGCTGAAGGGAAACTAGCCCAGAAAATCTTGAGAATGCGCCAGACTACCAAACGAGGGACTGCAGTGGGGATGTGCCAGTCCACACAGGTACGTACAACACACCCTGTAACCCCTTGTAAGGGGCGTATTTCTGATATGGAGCCTGCTGCAATGGAAAAGCCTGGAAACCAAACTACTGTAGGCCAGTATAAACAACTAGGTGCCCAGCGGTCAGAGGTGAGGTAAATTACCATGTATTCTGCCAACTGGTGACCCACCAGTAACAAAAACATCGCTAGTAAACTCGTGGTAAAATTAAGAGGCATAAGGCCCTGTAAGCAAGGCTGCTCAGACTGGGGCCCGGCTATGCCAGTAGGCAGGGAGGCCACATGGAGTGAGCCCTGGAGAGCATGCTTGTTCCTGTAGTGCCACAAGGAGGATTTAGGGGTAACTCCTGATAGGCTGGCTCTCAACTCAGATATATTAAGTGATGTTATCATGTAGCCTTACAGTAAGACAATTACATACTTGCCTACCCTCCCGGAATGGCCGGGAGGGTCCCGCAAATCGGGTCCCCCTCCCGGTCCCCCGGGAAGGGGGGCAAGTCTCCCGCATTTCCCTACAGCCCCGGCTCCCCCTCTCCCCGCGGTCTAAAAACTATGACTTTTTCAGGTCCGCGGGGAGGGGCAAAATGACGCAATTCGCTACATTTTTAGCCCCTCCCCCCACCGACCCGCAAATTGAGGCTTCAGCCCGTAATGGGGGCGGGGCTTGATGACATCACCCGTGCCCCACCCCCAAAACGAAGCCTCTACCCGCCCCCTTTCACTCCTCTCCGGGCTTCTCCCGGAAAGGAGTATGCCAAAGTCGGCAAGTATGGACAATTATATCCGGTGTAGGACTTCCGGCATCAGAGAAGCTGTGAAGAGGCCTGGAAGCTTATCATATCTTCTGCAAAATATATGTAACTAAGATCTCTGAATGACCCTCTGTTATGTTGGTTTTTCATATCTTATTACTAATGCCCTTTGGTGTGCTGGGGGTTAAATCCCCCTCCCTTGCAACACCCGGAGGGGGGGGGCATTACTAGTTTCATTGAGCAGCTCTCACCACTGTTTTAGCGAACAGAGAGGGCAGAAATGGTGGACCAACTGTAACAGGCATGGCTGCACCATCCCAAGTGAGGCAGGGAGCCCACAGACAGAAGGCCTTGTGCCTCAAAGACACCCCCCCCCCCATATTAAAATGCCACAAGTGAAATCAAACCTAGTAACCAGGGCACCAGCAGGTGGTGCTGTAGTATCACCACTGCCAGCATGGAAATCCCCAGCCCTGACACTGTCTACATGTGGCTGTGATACAGGACAGGGTATTTTGTGCAAGCAGGAACAGTTAAGGTACAGACAGAAAAAGCAAGCTGTACAGGGAGGAATGAGGAGGAATGAGAGAGAATGTGAGCAATTGAAAAGTTACTTATCCTGCTTCCAGATTTAGCTGTTTTGCTTCCAGACTGATCCAGACTCAAAGAGCTCACTTCCTGTCCCTGATCACTGATATAACCCTCTCTGGCTGACGCCCCCCTGCTACCTGATTGGCAGAACTAACTGCCACTCAACTGTATTTCCATAGGGCTTCACACAGATGCTTCTGCTATACTTGCTTGTGGACAACAAATTCACAGGCTCTTAAATTCCCTCCAGCCTATGCGGCCCTCGCTCTATCTTACAGGAATAGCAAATGGTGGGGTAGTTGTGTGCTGCAGGAGAGGGAGGGGGGGGGAGGGGGGAGGGGGGAGGGGGAGGGGAGGGGGGAGGGGGGGAGTGGAGGGGGGAGGGGGAGGGGGGGAGGGGAGAAAAGACATGAACACACATTTGCAGGGGGCAAGGGACTTATGGGGGTTGCTACATAGGCTGGCCCTGGTGCTTTCCCCTCACAGCTCCATGCTCACCATGAGGGGTAGGGCTGGGGGTAGGCCTGGGGTTCTCAGCCATAGGGGTAGTGGGCCTAGTCCAGGTGTTCTCATGGTGTTGAGGCCACATGATTTTCCTGAGTTATGTGGTGCAGTCCTTCAGAAGTAATGTTGGTGTGTTGTTTACCTTCTGGTTTCCTTCGGTTTAACGCCAGTATAACGCTGCTAATAATTTAAAGCTGACCCTTTATCACTAGACCCTTCATATACTAGATCCCTTGTGTCCTGATGGACTGATGTCCCAAACTATAATGATTATATCAGGCCACAATAAACATATGTGCATCCTGATTTAACTGCCCCTCCCAATACACCTCCCCCACCAGCAAAAGGTGCTAATCAGACCTAAGAAATGTAAGATCAGTGACACTGGGCCTTATTCTGATCTGAGCTCAGTACAAATTTGTTCTTAAAATGGGCAAAACCATGTGCACTGCAGGTGGGGCAGATAACTTATATACAATATAATCAATACATATATATTCAATACAGTCACACTGACTAAGGGGGGGCACATATATACAGCAATACAGTTAATGCTAATGTGATTGGGTGTAATAATAAGTACTTAAGGTATCGGTGCCCCCCCTCCCCTCAATGGTCGTAGCATGTTCCCCATCCAGGGTTGCTTTAAGAGAGGAGGGGGCCCGTGTGCAGGCTCCAATTGGACCCCATTCATTCTGTTAGTGCAGTACACTCTGGCCTTGTGTTATAGTCCACTGCAATGGGCAGGTCTCCGGTAACATGGCACCCATGTTTCCCAGGACACCTCTTTAGGACACCTCTGTTGAACATGCACAAATCGCTGGTAAATGGCTGCCATTTTCCCAGTGGTTTTTACTGCCAGCGCCAACAGAGAGGTATGTATAAATGGAAGCAAACTGTGTGGTTCTTTTTACAGATATGCCAATGCCCCAACCCCTGTTAGCAGGTCCCCCATCCCTTATAATATAGATTAATGCACCTCTTAATCAGTAGCAGCAAGGTTTGAGCGCTAGGGACAAGTATGCCATGACACGTACAGATGGCTGCCCTCTGGTAGAGGGATGCTGCCCTCAAATACAGAGTACACAGGAAAAAAGAACCAGTGGGCGCCTTCTGTACGTTTAAGACAATTTAATAACAAATTACACAGAAAAACATAAATCAATAAAACATATAGCAATAATCATGCATGCATGCACAAAACCACTTAATCAGTGACTGTATTGATTATATATCAGTGCCTTTAGTGTAATAAATGGAAACTAGGGAAGACAATTTCATTTTACCACTGTACAAGGCATTGGTTAGACCTCACCTGAAATTTAGAGTGCAATTCTGGGCCCCACATTACAAAAAAGGACAGAGAAGAGCAACCAAGCTAATAAAAAGCTTGGAGTCCTTAAGCTATGAAAGCAGACTGGCCAAATTAGGAATGTTTACACAGAGCCATCCCTAACCAACCAACAATATTTTGGCTGGTGTCCCCGGCGCTACTTCTGTCACTGACCCAGTAACTCTCTCCCAGCACATCACCCAGCAGCACAGATCACAGCAGCACTCAGCAACACCCATCGCCCATACTCATCCTTATGTTGGTGCCCTGTACCAACAACAGCATCCCCATATTTGGAAAAAGGTGGATTGTGCATCGAAGGTGTGCATCACAAAAAGGGGGGTTTTCTTAATGGTAATATTGCACTATATGAGGGATGGGGAACCTCAGGCCCAGGGGCCATATGCGGCCTCCGTGGCCAGTCTGAGTGGCCCTCCCACCCGCCCGGCGACTTTGCCAGGAGTCAAGTACAGGGGAATCTCGCGAGAGGTCGGTAGTTCTTGCAAGATTCCTCTTAATCTACAACAGCCTCCCACTGTGCTCTAATATAAAGTGCATGCACTAATATCTATTCATCCTTTGCATTTGTAAACCTGACTCTTTAATATACAGTATATGCAGTCAGAAACAAAAGTTTATAGAAAAGTGTCACTGAACACAGGGAGAGATATTCTGCTATCTCCCACTGTGCTCTAACTCACATTTTGTTCTGTCTGTGACTAACCTGATTATTGATTTTACACACAGTCAAGGAAATTGAAAGTCACAAGAGGATATTTGCAATATTGGAGTAATACATTAACCAAAAAGTATATATTTTCGCAAAACTCAAAAAGTTAATTTTTTTTCAAAACTTTTTTATTGAAGAACTGTTCATTACAAAATTGTCATGTTCTTGTAGTACATTGCTTTTTAAGATCATTAGCATACATTTTTACACAAGTAATAAAAGAAATCATCTAATAAATGACTTTGCTTTTAACAACAATAACAATGTGTCGTGTGTTTCCTTCTCTGAAATAGACATCATTCATTATAGTGGGTCATTTTCGCACCATTTTGTGGCAACAAGCCGTGATATGCACATTTAACGGTGTTTACAATAACAAGTGAGGGTTCCTTCAAAAGGGGGGTGTATTATGTTGTAGTAACATTAGATTATACCATGACGTTAGCTGGACAGCCTTCCTAAGGTTCATTTTTGTAGGCTCTGGTAAGGATTTTATATATGGCAACCAGATTGCAAAGAATTTTTTTGCCTTTGCGTCCTTATTTAATGACATCTCCAGCCAATCCATCTGGAAAAGATGGGATATCCGGGGCACTAATAGGGGTATAGACAGAGTGTTAGATTGTATCCATTGCGATAGAATGGTTTTACGTACTGCTGCGGCTATTTTAGATAGGAATATTCGTTGCCCCGCTGTTTGTCGGATGTTATTGGGGGTTGGATATATGTCCCACATTGCCCATTCAGGGGTGGCGGTGATAGTGATATTATATTGCGATTTGATATATGTACATACATTGCCCCAGAAGTTCTGGACCTCCGGGCAACTCCACATACAATGCAGAATATCTGCTTCAGGCATTTTACATTTAAAGCAACAAGAGTCTTCTGCAGTACCCATCTGTAACATTCGCTTTGGAGTGTAATATGTTCTATGCAGTAACTTGTACTGCATTTCCATGTATGAAGCCGATATCAATGTTTTATTTAACCTTACAAAAGCAGACAGAAGGGCGGGTAGTGTTATGTTGGGCAGGTCTACTGTCCATTTTGCCATGCCTGATTCTAACGTGTCTACATCTATGCGTCTTTTTATGTGTAGATATAGTAGAGAGGTGGTACACGGTCTATTATAAGCATGTTTGATCATAATGTCTATACCAGCATTCCCGTCAGTTGCCGGGATTCTTTTAACCTGGCTGGATACATAACTTCTCAGTTGGTAATATACAAAGATGGGTAAGTTCACCTCTGGATATTTTTCACAAATTTGTTGGTAAGACACTATGGGGTCATCTCCATCTCCTATAAATTGGTACAGTAGTCTAAGACCTTTTGCTTCACAGCATTTGATCAGTCTGGTGTTTTGTATTATCTGCCTATTAGTGTTAGTGTTATAAAGGACTGAGTTGAATATCGTGTCATGTGTGGATAGCTTGAGTCTAGAGCGTGTCATTCTCCATGCTTTACACGTCGTGGTGAACAATAGATTCCCTACAATTTCAGGTGGATAGTCCGTTGGTCTCATGTGAAGGAGGCTCGGTAGAGGTACCTGTGGGCTCATTGCTTGCTCAAGTCCTGTGTCAGCATAGTAGCTTGTGGAGTGTATCCAGTCAATTGCGTACCTGAAGTTAGCTGCTAACATATAGCTTTCAAAAAGTTAATTTATCTGTCAGTTGCTCCAAAACCGCCCAATATTTATAAAGAGTGGCGATTATAATTTTTGTTTCATGTATTTGTATGTCACTGTATATGTGCTGTAAGTTAATTTTATTCTTTATCTAAGATATAATTAAAAGTTACATTTTAAAGAAATTCTGAATAAGTTGTGCCCCCAAAACCAGAGAGTACTGTTCTGTCTGTCCTTGTACTGTTCTAATTTACTCTCAGGGGAGCACCTCCACCTCAATACAATTTAGCTTACTATTGTTTATATTGTGGAAAAACATACTATAAGTGATTACAGTTAATCTTTTTCACATTACACAATAATGCCCCTTATCACGTTACATCCCTCAGTAGTATGCCATATTCACAGTGCACCTCCACTTTGTGCAACGCATTCACATTGTGCCTCACTGTTGTGCACCTTATGTACACTGAACCACAATATACTGCTCCTTATTCACATTACACAACCCAGTAGTTTTAGTTATTCCATTTGTGCCTCCCCATTGTGCTCTGTATTCACATTTCACCTCACCATTATGCTGCTTATGTAAACTACGCCTAGCCATTGTGATCCATATTTACACTGCACCACCCCATTGTGTTCCTTTTTTAAACTGCCCCTACCCGCCGTGCTCCTTATTTACACTGCACCACCCTATAGTGTTACTTATTCACATTACACCACACAGTAGTGAAAATGATTCACATTGTGCCTCCCCATTGTGCTCCGTATTCACATTGTGCATCCCTGTCGTGCTTCTTCTTTACACTGCGCCACCCTGTTGTGCTTATTATGCACAATGTGCCTCTCGTGCTCCAAATTCACTTTGAGCCTCCCTGTAGTGTTCCTTATTTACATTGCATTTCCTAATACTGGTCCTTATTTACATTACACCACATCATAGTCATCCTTATACACATTAGTCCACACAGAAGTGCCCTTTATATAAATTATGGGTACCTCTTTACTTTCACGGCGCCAGCATGGCGCCGCGCTACTTCCGGGTTACGCTCGCCACAAACTAAGTAAAATAAACGAAGTTAACGCCATGCCAACATGGATAGTTCATACCTCCACTATCCATGTTGGCATGGAGTTGATTTTAATTAGCGTGGCGAGCGTAGCAAGCCACCGAGCCCGCAGCGTGGGCAAGCGAAGCGAGCCCCGCAAGGGGACTCTGACGCGCGGCGCCATGCTGGCGCCGTGAAAATAAAGAAGTACCAAATTATGCCATACAGTAGTACACCTTGCCACACAGTAGTAGTGTCCCTTATACATGTAATGCCACCTTACACATACTGTAAAACCCCTTTACACATAGTAATTGTCATTAACAAATAAGAAATGCCCCTTTACATATAATGATGGCTATTTATACATAATAAATGGTTCTTTGCACATACTACAAAGCAGGGGCTGGCTGGCAACTTTCAGCCTGGAAGCCAAACACAAGTATGTTCTTCCCATTTTTTAACAGCAAACAGCAACTGATTTAGACTAACAAAAATCTTGCAGGAGTTGATTATCTAACATCGGTGTGATTTAAGTAGCCATTTAAATATATAATGAAATTATACAAGAGAGCTATAAATAAATACAAAACCTAGTAGCCTCAACTGACCAAGCAGCAACTATTCTACTGTCCTCTGATCAATATAGGGAGCATCACAGTGACCTATATACATTATATACATCATAAACATACCTTCCAACATGACCAGTTCCATTAGATACAAAATGCACTGTTTCTGGACTTCCTTCTTAATTGATAATTGCAGTCACCTGTTTTGAGCTAGTTCAGTGAAGATAACGGTTTTCCAGCAAAGCTGAAGGCTATCCTAAATTAAGGAAGAAGTCCAGAAGCAGAGCATTTTGTTCCTAAGGTGTACAGGGAGAACTGCATCTGTTCTCCCTGTACACCTCTTTTCTGGGTGCACTCATTAACTCCTTTGGCCTCCAATACCACCTCTATGCGGATGACACACAAATCTACCTCTCCTCTCCTGGGGAGCGATTCTCTAACACAGAAATGCGTTAAAAACCCCGTTATCTGGGTTTTTACCGCATTTCTGTATGCTCTAACCCCCTCTGCAGTGGCAGCGCTGCGGAGGAATCACCAGCAAAAGCTGGCGATTCCCTGCAGAAGCCTATGGGCGCTGTTTGAGGGATCATTCACGGATCCCTCCCAGCATGCCCTGTGGCCGGCGCGTCGCTCTGCGCATGTGCAGATGGACTCCCGGGTCACAGACTACTAATATGTTGATTGAGTCCTCACTACTTATATTTAAGCTGTAATGTGTATTGAACTGTGGCGCTCTTTACCTGTACTCTATTTTTGTTATTTATTCAATGTAATACTAAGTTTTGTCTCCCTGAACTGTTCCTTTGCACGGCGCTGCAAAACACTTGTGGCACCTTAGAAATAAAATAATAATAATAATAATAAGGTACTTGTGTATTATCAGGGCGCCCGGCTATGCTACGTTTTCAATGTAGGCTAAGCTACATTGTCAGCGTAGTCGGCGCTGTGATAATACAGGAGGCAGCACTGGGAACAGGGTGGTGTGGTTTAAACTTACCCTCCCCCGGGCGGCGATCCCCGATGACAGGCAGCGACGGTTACTCCCCGGAGGCAGCGACGGTCACTCCCCAGCGGCAGCGTTCAGTCCCCCTCCTCCGGCACTCGCAGCGGACGCTGTACGTAATTCAGCTTAGTGCCGCTGGCGGCAGGGCCGTTTCTAGAGGCGGACAAGCCGTGCAGCAGCCCGGGGCGCCGCACGGCTTGTCCGCCTCTGAAACAGCCAGGGCGCCCGGCAGTCTAACCCCCCCGCCCGCAGCCGCAGCCGCAGCCGCTGCCGCTGTCTCCCCGGCCGCCCGACTCCACGCTGGAGAGGGGAGGGGAACGCATCGTGCGTTTCTCCGTCCCCTCGCCCACGTCACTGGGCTGCCGCTGTCAGCCAATAGGAGCTCGGGCGCGGGATAGGAGAGAAGCACGATGCGCTCCCCTCCCCTCTCCAAGTAAGTTTGTTACTGGGGGCATATGTTTGTGACACTGGGGGGCATATATCTGTGGCACTGGGGGGCATATATCTGTGGCACTGGGGGCATATATCTGTGGCACTGGGGGCATATATCTGTGGCACTGGGGGCATATGTTTGTGACACTGTGGGGCATATATCTGTGGCACTGGGGGGCATATATCTGTGGCACTGGGGGCATATATCTGTGGCACTGGGGGCATATATCTGTGGCACTGGGGGCATATGTTTGTGACACTGGGGGGCATATATCTGTGGCACTGGGGGGCATATATCTGTGGCACTGGGGGCATATATCTGTGGCACTGGGGGCATATATCTGTGGCACTGGGGGCATATATCTGTGGCACTGGGGGCATATGTTTGTGACACTGGGGGGCATATATCTGTGGCACTGGGGGGCATATATCTGTGGCACTGGGGGCATATATCTGTGGCACTGGGGGCATATATCTGTGGCACTGGGGGCATATATCTGTGGCACTGTGGGGCATATGTGTGGCACTGTGGGGCATATGTGTGGCACTGTGGGGCATAATTGTGGCACTGTGGGGGCATATATTTGTGGCACTGGGGGCATATGTGTGGCACTGTGGGGGCATATATTTGTGGGACTGTGGGGGCATATATTTGTGTCACTGTGGGGGCATATATTTGTGTCACTGTGGGGGCATATGTGTGGCACTGTGGGGGCATATATGTGGCACTGTGGGGTATATATTTGTGGCGCTGTGGGGGCATATCTGGCACTGTGGGGGCATATTAGTAAACAGCATCGGTTGTGCGGCAGCGGCACATGGGGCATAATGTGTAATGGGCATTACGATGTGGGGAGTATTGTGTAATTGCCATCACAGTGTGTGGTCTAATGGGCATCTTGGTGTGCGGTGTAATGTGTAATTGTCATCACGGTGTGCGGCGTAATATGTAATCGTCATCACAGTGTACGGCGTAATGTGTAATTGGCATCACAGATAAATAGTGTATAATGATTTAAGTAGCCGGTCATTGTGAGGCGTACTAGGTCATTGTGTGGCCTTCAGCCAGCCAACTTAAGTGCGGGAGGACAATAACAATTCCTGCAGCAACCAATGTCTGGTCTTGCAGGTTGCAAAAGTGTGATATAAGGTAATTGTTTTCCTGCTAGACCACGCCTTACATTAAGCCACACCCCTTTTAATATCAAGCCACACCCCCTATTTCGGCGCGCGCCTTCGGCGCGCGAAATTACTATAATACCATGCTATGTATTGGGGGGGGGGGGCGCATTTTTATTTCTTCGCCCTGGGAGCTAAATTGTCTAGAAACGGCCCTGGCTGGCGGTGCATCACATGGTTTCCCTGCTCCCCCAACGGCACTACGCTAATTGCGTACAGCGTCCGTGCCGAGTGCCGGAGCAGGGGGACTGAATGCGACTGCGTGAAGTCACTGTGGATCCCAGTGTGAGTCAGCGTGGATCGACATGGTGCCCGGGCCGGAGGAGGGTAAGTATAGACCAGCCATTTTACCCCCACTATCCACGTCATACCCCCACTATCCACGTCATACCCTCAGTATCCAAGTCAGCGTGGAGTTGATTTTATAAAGTGTCGCAAGCACAGCTCGCCACCAAGCCCAAAGCGTGGCGAGCGCAGCCTGAATCGTGTCGAGCGCAGCTCGCCGCGTCCCCTCGCGGCGCTTGCCACACTTTATAAAATCAACTGCATGCCGACGTGGATACTGGGGGTATGACGTGGATAGTGGGTATATTAAGCATTGCGTATTTTTAGGGCTCCAGAGCCACTTACGTAGTTTACGTAGCCAGCATAGTGCTGTATTGGTATTCTGAATACACCACTACGTAAACTACGTAATGGACGCCCTGATAATACACAAGTACAAATAATAATAATAATAATACCTAATGAAATGGGTCATGTTGGAGGGTATGCATAAATCATACTCCATACTCCCCTTATATACAGTATGTAAGGTGTGAGGGGGTTGGTGTGGTGTAGTGCCTGCTGTGGTGCCACATCCTATCACCTTCAGGCTGTGACAAACCACAGTCCTGGTAACTCTCCAGCATCTGAACACCATAAAACTCCTAGAACGTCTGGCCTACAATCGTCTCCAAAGCCACCTTACTGCTAACTCCATTCTAGACCCCCTCCAATCCGGGTTCCGCCCTTTACATTCCACTGAAACTGCCCTGACTAAAGTCACTAACGATCTACTATCGGCTAAATCCAAAGGCCTCTTCTATATCCTCATCCAGCTTGATCTGTCGGCTGCCTTTGACACTGTTGACCACCTTCTCCAGCTCAACATCCTCTGCTCCTTTGGCATCACTGGCACGGTCTTCTCCTGGTTCACCTCATACCTCTCCGATCGCTCCTTCTCTGTCTCCACTCTGAGCTCCTCCTCTCCTACTACCCCACAGCCAGTCGGTGTTCCCCAAGGGTCAGTCCTTGGCCCTCTCCTCTTCTCCCTCTACACCACCTCTCTGGGCACCCTCATCAGCTCCTACATCTTCTATTACCACCTTTATGCTGATGATACCCTAAACTATCTCTCCTCCCCCGACCTATCCCTATCACTCCTGTCCAAGGTGTCCGAATGCCTCACGGCCATCTCAGCCTGTATGACCTAACGCTTCCTGAAACTAAAAATGGCTAAAACTGAACTTCTAATCTTCCATCCCCCGAACATCCCCTCTTCTCCCACTATCTCCATCTGCATTGGTGAAACCGAGATCACCTCCACCGACCAAACGCGCTGCCTCGGTGTCATCATTGACTCCTCTCTTTCACCGCCCACATTCGTGCTCTCTCACAGTCTTGCCACTTTCACCTACGCAACATTGCGCGCATAAGACCATTCCTCTCCACTGACGCGACCAAAATTCTCATTCAATCCCTTGCCATCTCCCAATTTGACTACTGCAACATCCTTCTCTCCAGGCTACCTCTCGCCCGCCTTGCCCCTCTCCAATCCACTCTTAAAACCGCTGCTAGGTTCATCTTCCTCTCCCGCCGCTCTACCTCCGCCTCCCCCTCTGTCTATCTCTTCACTGGCTCTCCATTCCTTTCCAAGTTCTCTTTGAACTCCTCACCACCACCTACAAGGCTCTCTCCTCCTCCACCGCTCCTTACCTCTCTTCACTGATCTCTATCCACACTCCCTCCCATCCTCTTCGCTCCGCCGCCTGACTTCTCCCGTATCCAAGACTTCTCTCGCGCTGCCCCCCTGCACTGGAACAACCTCCCGCCACCCATCAGACTTTCTGATTCCCTTAACTTCTTCAAGCGCTCCCTCAAAACCTACTTCTTCTGACTAGCCTATCCCTCCTCCTCCTAACCTCTTTCGCTCCTCCTATCCTGCCTACCCTACCCCTCCATCTATTCCCATCCGTTCCTACTTATCCTATTGTTTTTCGTTCGTCCACCCACCTCCTTTTAGTCTGTGAACTCTTATGAGTAGGGCCCTCCTTCCTCACATACTCACCCTACCTCTTTACCTCACCAGTGCTCCTACCCTGTTCTTCCCTTCCTCTACTTCATCTTCAGTCTCCTCGACAATTTTGACACCTACTTCAGAACTGATGCTGATTTTAGTTTTACCAGCTATACCCCTATTTATGCTGTATTTTATCAACACACCCTGTACGTTACCTTTTATTTGTTTTTTGTTTGCAATGTACGGCGCTGCGGACACTTTGTGGCGCCTTATAAATAAACAAACTACTACTACTAGGAGAGGAGGTGAGTACTGTCCTTCCTTAGCGCAGACCGATGCACCCTGAGTCCCACAGCATTTCTACAAAAACAAACTTTGGTGCGCGCACCCACGTGAAAACTTGACCTTGCACCAGGGTGCAAGGTCCACACTCCACCCAGAAGGAAGGGGGATAGAAAAAGACACACAGAGACAGACGGACAGAAATGAAACTTACCATCCTCAATCTTGTACTTCCTCCGCTTCTCCAATTACAGGTCCCTGTAAGGAGAGAAAAAAACAACATCACGGTGCAGGGCCTAATACTACCTAGTGTGACATGTAACTAAACTACAACACAAAGCCTTCGAACTGACAGTGTGGTGCTGCACAAAAGTCAAAATTCTACATTTACTCTGCCCTGCACGGATAAAATACAGTACACCATAACATCACAGTACAAGAACAACTGTATCTTTAAGTGCCTGCCTAACTACCCAGCTAGAGCTGGCCAGCTTGTACATACGCCTGGACGCTACACCTATTTGGGGACTGGAGAGGTGACATCCGCACAGCCTGTCCACCTCTTAACCCAAACCACCCACCGGAAACTGTACGCTATGGGGGATACACTTCTGGGCCTAATGCCCCCTGATAACCTGCAGGCTCTATTGCCTGATTTATACCAACAGGCCTGCCTATCTTGGTTGGAATGGACAGCCCCGGGCCTAGAGTCCAGCTAATGGGGGCCACAGTGTTGTGCCCGGCTAACTGCACCCAGTGCCTTAGAGCCCAACTAACTGTGCCCACGGGCAAGGAGAGCCCATCAATTAAGTGGCCGTGCCAGGATGTGGGGACCACGGGCCTAATTCCTGGATGTGGTGGGCCAGGCCAGGAGGACCCAACTAAATTAACCAGGGGTCAGAAGGGCCCGATATTAATGCCCATGGGCTGATGAGGCCCGACTACAGTGTCACCAAGACGAGAAGGCATAACCATGCCCAAGGACCATATGCCCAATTCTGTTTGTGTAGGGAGGGAGTGAAGGCCGCAGCTTCTTTTCTTCTGTCTCTGACTCATCCTGTCCAGTGGGGGTGCCTCTACTTTACTTTGTCCAGGCGGCACTGGGCATCTTCTTGCTTGATCCCGGCATCTGCTGACCTTTTCTGCAGCCGCCAGAACTATTGTCGCCACCTCCTCTGTCTTCTTATCTTCACTAGGTTGACCACTTATGGTTGACAGTGACTAGGAGGACAACATGAAATGGTCAACATACCAAAGGTCAACAATGAAAGAAGGATGACACAAGCTAAAGGTGGACCTGAGCATGGTTGACACACACAAGGTCAACATGCTTTTTAAAAAACTGCCTTGTGGGTGTCGACGGTGCCCATGTTGACCTTAAGCTTGTGTTGACTTTCTGTAAATGCCAATCTATGTGTATGTCAACCATTTCAAGGTGTCAACCTAGTCACTGTCGACCATAAATGGTCAACCTAGTGACTGTCAACCTAGACATTGTTGACCCAGGGACTGCATACCACGGTAAGGGGCATAAATCAGGAATAAAACTATAGAGCTATGTATTGTTTATTTATATTATTATTTATTAACAGTTTCTTATATACTGTAGAGCAGCATATCCCATTGCGTTTTACAATAGGAGACAATGATAACACAAACTGGGTATTTAAAGACAGTCAAAGGTATGAGGGCCCTGCTCACAAGTTTACAATCTATTGGTTAATAGGCATTGATACAAAAGGATAGATATTCTTTATTTCATAAAGTCCACAAGAATGCAAAGGTTCCTGGTGTGCTGTATGATACGGTGACCCAACAGTTTGGCCAGGGGTCAGGAGGATAGAAATGTGAAAAGGAAAGAGAGGATGTGTGTGGTCTGTAAAGTAGGGATGTGATTGGATAGGAACGGTATATGAAGGTTAAGTGGCTGGTTCTGGAACTTGATAAGCCTGCCTGAAGAGGTGAATTTTCAGGGAACACTTGTAGGTTTGGAGACATGAGGAGAGTCTTATTGTGTGTTGGAGAGCATTCCACAGAGTAGGTGCAGCAAAAAGAAAGTCCTGCAATTGGGAATGGGAGCGAGTAATGAGTGTGGATGAGACTGTGCACAACATCTATTCCTGCAGGCAGAGAGGATGGGGGCGTGGCTAGAAGCTCACAGAGCCTCCAGTCATGACCCCACAGCATTAAAAATGGAGGCCTTGCCTCGTGGAATACCGCAATTTGTAGACCATGCCCCTTGCCAACCGGCCACGATCCCAAATTTTGGGTGCGTGCCTTCAGCACACACATATGTCCCGCCGTTGAGCTGAGGAGGTATGCAGTAGTAAATATGGAAACCATCACTCCACACTATATGGTATTCCAATATGTTAGTTGTGCATTTCGAGTAACATTAAATTATCTGCATAATAGCTTTAATTGAGTTTTACTATTATTATATTTATATGTATAAAAATGGATGTATGTGGATATGTATGTATGTATATTCCTGCATAACTATGGAATTGCTGGAGAAATTTACACCCAATTTGGTACACATACAGTAGGAGCAAGTTTCATCTTTGTTCCTTTGGCCATGGCTAGCCATGGCTAGCCATGGCTATTCTATTGTTCTCAGCTGCAATACGTATTGTATTGCAGCTGAGAACAATAGAATAGCCATGGCTAGCCATGGCTAGCCATGGACAAAGGAGCAAAGATGAAACTTGCTCCTACTGTATGACGTACAATCTGAAAAAATACAGTGGGGTTAAGAGACACCTATGGCCCCCCAGTGGGGTCTCGGGGGCCCAAAAAGGGCTCCGCCCACTACACAAAGTGGGTCAGGGATGCAAGGTATGGCAGTGTTGCATAACATAAAGGGGTAGAGGACAGGATGTTTAAGAAAAAAAACTGTGGTCACCACCACATTCGTGTATGCCAGTCACACCATGGTGAGCGGTTAAGCTTAAACAAAAGAAGGATAAAGTTTAAGTATTGCTAATTGCACAAATTCAACCAACGCCAGGTACTTCAGCTAGTAAGGAAATATAGATATCATTTATCCAGAGTAACTAAGGAACTGAAGAGTTATGTTATGTTTGCCAACGCCATTGAGAAATAGGCACTTTTCCAATGACAAATGGAGAATACCCTGGACTGACATGCAAATTTGGAATAACAGTCAACTTTATCTTTAGAAAATGCTTTTTAGCTGTTGGATTGACAAATCGACTTTGTACATTTTGCAATCAGATCTCAATAATTGGTTGTTAAATAAATATTTAAGGATTTGCTGAGCTCTTTCCTGAACCATGTGTTTTAATTACATGTCACTTCGGTAGTCTTATGGATCATCTCTTAATTTACTTAACTTAGTTCTTCTGTAAATAAGTGCCTGGTTCGTGCCATTTCCTTGTTAGAACTAAATAAATCAAAATAAAACAATGATTTTAAAAGTAGGTAAAACAGGATTGTCCTAAAACAAGACCAGACGTGCTTTTGTAGAAGGGTACAATGAGTACATTGTATTTAGTATTTCCTCCTCATGCCATTTTGTCAATGAGCTCTTTATTGTAGTGTTTCTATTCTTTTGTATTGTATACCTTTTATGTATAATATTTGACACCATTATCGTGTTGTTATTTTTTTTTTTACTTGATGATGTTAATTTGGCTTGAAGATTGAAATAACAAATACTTCTTTGTGTTATGCATTTCAATTAGTTCCATGATAGCCAACAATTAGCACTAAATTCTTAATATAAAAATTATTTTCCATTGAGTGGACAAAAACACAGTGTAGTGTATCTACAAATTGATATGACCCAGCATGAAAAGGGGTATGAGTATATTTCCCAGCATCTATTTGGCATCAGATGAGCTGACAACTTTTCATCTAGTTTTATCATACTATTTTACCTTATTGTATGTGACATGGTAGAAATTTCCATCTCAATAGAAAATTAGGTTGTTCTTTTGGATTTGGACGGATTCAGATGTGGACAGAGTAGCAATCGCTGCTGCTTACATGGAAGCAGCAGTGATAGCCATAGGTGCCGATTCTGTGGGTGCTTGAGGGCCTGAGCACCCACAGAAATTGATGAGCACCCACCCGCTCAGCAGCGGCCCACCCGCCCGCGTCCCACTGCACTCCTCCTCCTTTGTCGCTGGCACAGGTACTGTGTCGGCATTTCTGTACCTGCACTGTGGGGGCATTTATGTATTTGGCACTGTGTGGGCATTTATGTATTTGGCACTGTTGCCATAATTTGAATTTTGGAGACAACTATGCTGCGTAATATAAATCAGTATAATTTTGTGGCCATGCCCCTTTCCCATGAAGCCACTCCCCTATAGTTTTGGCTTGAGCACCCAACAGCAAAAACATAAATCGGCACCTATGGTGATAGCACTAATATGGTAGTGGAAGCAACAGTAGGTATCATGACTGGCCCACAGGGGTAATGAAAAAATCCCTGGTGGGGCCAACTTCCTCCTGTAGGTGTCATGTTCGAGCCTGTGTACTTAGATTGAACACTTGGACTCAATTAAAGGGTCAAGTACCTACTTACCGGAGCAAGACCACTTATAAACATACTGTAGGTTCTTGGTGGTGACAATCAAGCATCACCCGATAGTCCATTTACTTTCCCCCCCTGTTTATCCTCAATAGTCCATACCATATTGACATGGTACATACAAGGATTCAGTGCAATTTCAATGAAAATATAACTAATAATCATGAAAAGTACCTATAACTTTATACACAATCACATGTAACCCCCTTAAAAAATGACTGGAATGCCTCAACTTGAACAATATATATAGACTACAAAATATAACTCTCATAAGAGAGCGCATACAAATTTACAATTTAAGAATAATAGTTTAATCGCAAAAAAAAAAAAAATACACAAAAAATATAAAATTTAAAGTATATAAGAATAGACCCTTTTTGAATGAACACTTTAAAAAAAACTTTGGGAAGAAAGGGAATTACAGTTCCTACTGTATTTAGAATGAGGACATTGAAAAAGATAGTGGATATTTTAGAAGACCTTGAATTGGTAGGTAGGTGATAGCTCCTAAATATCTAAAATGTCTGTTTAAAAAGAAGTCAGAATTTTGTCCAACACAACATAAAAGTGGCTTTTTTTAGGCAGCCACTTGACTTCTTGGATTTATGTAACAGATAACATACAACCAAATAAGAGAAGGGCTTTACAGAATTAAATTATTAAAGATTATCATAAAAGCAGCAGATAGAGGGGGAGAAATTATTATACAAGATAATACAGATTATATGGCTGAGGCTTACTGTCAGTTGAGAAATAAAAAAATATATGAACCTTCCCTGTGACTCTACCTCTATTTATTTGACCGAGTTTTAAATGATAGCAACAACGAGTGAGATTAATCCCTCTGCATGCCTAGGCCGCCTGGAGGAGGTTACACCTAAATGATATCCCTAAAATATCAAAAACAAAGCAAAGCAGACAAAAGAGTAAAGGTGTTCCTTTCAACGGCGCCTTTGTAAGAAGATTACATTCCTGTTAATGAAGGGACAATGTTTTTTATCTGGGAAATATAGCACATTCCTTCTGATCAGAGAACGGGTCCTCTTCTCCGCACAAACTAGACAATGTACAACACCGAATCCCTTGAACCAGCATCAATGGGGCTATTTCACTCCAAAGGCAATTCAAAGACACCGAAAAAATGAACAGAAAATGGTACATAGAATAATACCATTTATTTAAAACATAAAATACACAGACATGAACATGAGGTAGACAATGGCCAATTACCCAGTTGTTGGAGAACTGAGAGGGAACAGAGTTCTCAATTGCGCATAGATAGGATGTGAATACCCGTGATCAACCTCCAAGCTCAGGCAAGCAGGGTAACAAGTCCAAAGTCCATCCACACATCCATTTTAACGGGCAGCAGGAGCCCCAAACGCGCTTTTCGATCATTGACTATGATCTTTCTCAAGGAAGATGTTGTTATCTTTGTACAACATAACAACATTAATGAGTAAAAATCATGAACCAAAAATAATATAAAACAGTCAATCTGCTTTTGGAAGGAGCGTAAGTGCTTGAAGGATGCACTCAAATGGATTATCAGCACCCAAAGTCTTACGCCACATGAACTTCTGCAAGTATGATTGCAGATGGTGACGTGCTGGGCCTCTATGGCGCTTATTGCGCCATTTGCATGCGCCCCAAAGTCGCTCCACATTTTGTGTATGAACACCTGTGTCTGGGTCAATAAAGTTATACCTATGGTTAACTCTGGCATGATGATAACCAGCCTGTTCCAACTGGTCTGTACTGTAGGCCCGCCAGCAGTCAGAATAAATAGTGGTAAAACAAAAAGGAAAAGTGGTTGATTGCGCTAGGGTTCGGTAGGATTTAGTTGGTCAGGTGTGTACAGAAAAAAAGTTTTAATCATAAGACATTCTGAATTACATGAAAAACATATAGTAAAAGATAATAACATTACAAATATAAAATATGAAAAGTAACGTTCAGATCAATAGTCACCCATATATTTTCCAGGATGCCAGTAGGTGAAACTTTCCAGAGTGAGCTGTGTGGATCCACAATTGGATGGAAAAATTGTAATTGTAGGTGGCGTACCCCCAAATAACTCTTGTGCCACAGAGTGTAGTGGGTTCACCAGTTATTGTAATCCTGAGAGCTTGAAAGTCCCAAACACAGAGTGGACTGGAATTCCTCTGTGGGCCTCTGTTTGTTCCACTCAGTTGGAGAGTAGTAAATGCAACTGGGAACGGGTGTAAGAAGGATCTGAGGTCACTTGTAGTGCACCTACGCGTTTCGCTGTCCTCAGCAGCTTTTTCAAGGTGCAATAGTTGTGCCTGGCTTGATGTTCTCATTTATAGCCACCATCAAAGTGGTGGCATCCTGTTTGGGCACCATAGTAACAAAACACTGTCCACTTTCCTGACAAATTCCACCAAAAATCCATTGCTGAGGCAAAGTACGGCCGACGTTGCTCTTTCGCTTGACAAACAAGCTCTCATCGACCTCCACAATGTGCCCATGACCACAGATACGTCGCTGGGGCTGCGCCATAAGGTCCATGGTTCAAGCCTCCCGCATCCATCGATTATACAGGACCACAGTTTTTTGGGATATTTGCAGCTGTCGCTCACAATAATCAGTTGATGGGAGCTCCTCTGCCCAGGAATATATAAAACGTATCAAGGTGAGGAAGGATAAGCGGCCCCCTGGAAACCAATGGCCCGCTCTTAGGCTCACCTTATTTATTTATTTATTAACAGTTTCTTATATAGCGCACACAAATTACGCAGCGCTTTACAGAGAATAGTTATGAGCAAAAACACATAACGAATTACATTACAAGACAATTTAGGACAAGTACATGGTTAATATGCATAGTTGCATCAGGGGAAAGGACACTGAAACAATCATCAGGGTGGCAGTGCTTTATATATTCTAAGAAAGGCACATGAGGAGAGAGGGCCCTGCCTGTGAGAGCTTACATTCTAAAGGGGAGGGTTAGATAGACAGGGGTGACACAGAAGGGGAAGAAGTGGGCATAAACAGTAGGTTAGGATGAGAGATGGTCAGGTTTTATGCAGGAGGGTGGGAAGAGGTCAGCTTAGTCTTTGATATTTTAAGTCTAAAATAGCGCTGGGTCATCCAATAGTAGTCAGCAGCGAGACAGTTGGAGAAATGAGTGAGGAGAGAGGGAGAGAGATCAGGAGAGGAGAGGTAGATTTCAGTGTTATCAGCATAGATGTGATAGTGGAAATTGAGCGAGCACATAAGCTCACCCAGAGAGGATGTATAGAGAAAGAGAAGAAGAGGGCCAAGAATAAAATGTTGGGGGACACCTACTATCAATGGAAGAGCAGGAGAGGTGAGGTCATTAGAGATACAGCTGGTCATTTTCAAAACGGACAGTGCAAGTACAAGCTTTAACAGTGATAGTAAAAGTTGTTTGCAGATGTAAAAAGATGATATTATAGTTGAATAGCCAGATTAAGCAGCCAGGAGTAGTATGTTGTGTGAATGAATTTAACTCACTCAAAGCAGACCTTCAGACGACATGCTTTGACATGGCACCGCCACATACACTCCTTCACTGACAACCGCATAGGGTGCCCGTTAGTGCAATTCTGCGTCAGCGGCAGCAGAAAGAACTGGACAGCCTCCTCCTCCATCTTAGGCAAGCTGAACATATTTACAGGTACAGCCATTTCGGACAATTCTCCTGCAGGTCTGAGGGATGCTGTCATGCCTGTCTGAAATTCACCTCAGAATGATTCTGACAGGGTCTGACAGGGGGTGGGAATGACAGGGAGCGGGAATTAAATCGCATTGCATGTCGTGAATCGCGGGAGGGGAAGGGGGTGTTGGTCCGCAAATCGCGGGAGGGGTCGCAGAGGTCCCGCGAATCGCGCGGGGGGCCCGCGAATCACGGGAGGGGGGTCGCAGGGTCCCGCAAATCACGGGAGGGGGGGTTCACGGGGTCCCGCGAATCGCGGGAGGGGGGTCGCGGGGGTCCGGGGGGGTTGCTGGCAGAGGGGGGGTGCAGGAGTAATGGTGGATTGTGGCTGTGGAGTAATGGTGGATGGTGGCGTGTACTGTAGCCCTGGCTGGGCGGCGGGAGGTGATGTCAAGGGGGTGGAACATTATACACATGAAAACGTTATACACATAAAACACTGGTCTTTTCCCTAGGGGGGGGGGGGCGGGTTTGTGTATGCCGCTGGGCAGGAACGTTAACTACACAGGGGATGAGTGACAGATCTGGCTAAATATATAAGAGATGTAAGCATTCATAAAAACTGAACCTTGAAGTCATTAAAATGTAAGTGGACTACTCCTTTCATGTAGAAAAGCTAGATAATAAAAATACATATTAATAATAATAACATACTGATCAGTAGGTCAGTACTAGAAACAGAACAATATTTTCAAGCAACAGTTCGCAGCTTTCTTATCTGACAGAATGAAACCACATTTGTCCATGTGATTGAGCCCTAAATAAACATTTTCTTGTTGGTTAACAGTGGAAAATCCCATTGTTACAGTGGTCATTCATTTCAATAAGATGCAGGATGATGGGAATGTGTGTTGAAAGAAACTGCTCTTGGTTGAACTACTGACCTGCTTCGGGATTTTCCCCTCTCACAGCTGCTGGGAAAGGTTCGGAATTTCATGAACGGCTGAATGCAATTATGTTGTTCTCCTCTAGCACACAAGATAACTATTCTAAGTACTGAAAGTTGCAACACTAGAATTAAAGAAAACCTGTAAAAGTATAAAACCATCACGTATATAGCTATGCACATCCTCACAGACCATCACTGTCAAAGTTAATCTAATACTGCTTTCAGACCGCAAATGCAGGGTCGCACTGGGACTTTTAAACAGTTCAGTACCGGTGCGACCCTGCATGTGCGGTCTGTTCAGATAGCAACAGTGAACCGGCAATATTGCCAGTTCGCTGGCGTCACAAGGGGCGCGCCGGAGCGTCGGCACGTCTTCCGGGGTAGGAGGCAGCACTTAGAGCTGGCACTGCCTCCTCCATAGTGTGGAGGGAAAATGGGTCGCTCGACCCGTTTAACCTGTTCACACTGCATAGCAACACAGCAACGAACCAGTAAGAACTCTGCTTTTTACCCGGTTCGGATTTCTGTGTTGCTACCGGTTTGCTGTAACCGGTAACCCCCTTTCACAACGCACTAATTATCGGGTCGAACCGGCAAGCAACCGGCTTGAATAAGGCACGAATGAGACAAATAGCAAAACTTTTAGGCAAGTAAACAATCTTTACATCAATATAGGAGATGATCTTTAAATATTAGCAGGTTAGGCTTTGTATTACTGGTGCTGGAGATAACGCACCAGCCAATCAACTCCCAACTGTCATTTTCAAACATAATTCATTGGCTGGTACTTTATCTCCTTTCACTTTATCTCCACTTTATATCCAGTTTATCTCTTCACCAGGCTTAATACATCTGCCCCACTGTTTGTTACAAGGAATCAACCTTCCCTAGACTAGAGATGGGTATACATTGACAGGAGCCTATAACCAGGCATAGAAACTAGGCACCATAGCGGCAGTACAAACTGCGCACTGCCGAGATGGTGCAGCAACTAGTTGACTCTATTGAAGAAGCGGGCAGACTTGGAGGCGGGGCCCAGGGCATCGCGCAGGGAAGCATGTTATACACTGCGTGAAGTCCTTGTACACTACAGTACTGTAACACACACAGTTGGGCATGTATATAGAATCTATATATAAATTCTACAGTATATGCAATTAAGTGAAATTCCTGGGGGTAATGGACGTTCGGGCTGCCGAGACACAGCCAGGCATGCATATAGATAATAATATATCTAATAATAATAATATATCTTTTTATTGTCAATAATTGTTTAATAATTGTCATCAAATGCCCACATACAATGAGCACTTAACCAAATTCAGATGTGAACAGTACAGCATAGACAAGAACAAATAAAAGGAATACAAAACCATGCTAGATTTCAACTAATATACCCACTAATTAATCAAAGTACGAATTGCTGCTGGGAAGAAACTCTCTCTAAACCGTCTGGTTCTACACAAGATTGAATGATATCTTTTGTTCAATAGTAATAAAGAGAACAATTCACCACTAGGGTGCAAAGGATCCCTCAAGATACTCTTGGTTTTTGAGAGAAGCTGATTTCCATACGCATGTTGGATACTTGGTAAGGCAACGCAAATAGAATTAGATTTGGGTAAGTTATTTTGTTTCTGTGCAGGGCAAATACTGACTGCTTTATTTTTACACTGCAATATAGATCTCACTTTGAAGTAAAACCCCACCCAAATCTAATTCTCTCTGCACATGTTACATCTACCCCACCTGCAGTGCACATGGTCTTGTCCATCTGAGAAGGAATTTGCCTTTAAGAGTGAGCTAGAATAAGGCCCTATGTTCGTAGATTCATGTGCATTCCCCCAAGAAATGTAATTTCTTTCCCATTTGGGGTAATTTACCCCTTTTCCCTGACCACTGGTATACAGTAAGCATTTGGTGCAAAATAATATAATAGGGTGCAAAATTTAGAAAATTCGCAAATGTAATAGAATGCGGGTTTAAGGTCAGAAACAGAATTCACATGCAATTTTGTGCAAATTTTGGACATGTAAAAGTGCGATTGTTGGTCATGAAAAGGTGCAAATAACTAGACATGGTCAACTTTTTTCTCATGGTAATGTGCGACTTTAGAAATCTCAGCCCTGAGCTCATTGAACTGGTTGTGGTTTTAGAAATTTAGGGGACAAAAGTTATCAGGCCCAAGCAGCCAGCAGGGCAATGCCACAGCCGGGGGAAACTATTGATACTAGTACCCACGGCCAATACATTCATTCATGTGCCCTGGCAGGGACCCTGGGAAAGTGTAGACCCCTCCAATAAAGGGGTCCCCCCTCCAGAATTAACCCTGCTTGGTCTGAAGCCCGGGGCTGTCCCTGGTGTCCAGGGCGGTGAGTACCAGGCTGATGGTTAAATGGTTAATAATAGATACAAACAATTGTGTAATATTGTGGATCTACAAGTCCCAGAAAGCCTGCACCCCATGCCATAGTCATAGGTGTTCTCCATCATTTCTAAAACCAGCACCAGGCTCAAGGGCTGGTCCTGGTTCCCAAAATACAGGGGCACAAAATAAGTAGCCCCCCCCCCCCCCCCCCCCTCATAATTTGGCAACCTGCACCAGGCCCAAGCAGCCAGCAGGGTAATGCCACAGCTGGAGAAATGTTACTTGTTTCCTAGCACGGCGCCTGCGATTTTTATTGTATCCATCGGGTCCAAAAAAATCGCGTTGATCGCATCGCATGCAATCAAATCGAATGTGATGCGATCGTCACTGTCGATGCGATTTTTACATCGGAATCAATGTAAAATGGTCCCTGAGACCCGATTTTACATTGGGCCCAATGTTAAATGCCCCCCCAGACCCCAATTTTCATTGTATACCCACCCTGATGGGTCAAATTCCCCCCATTGTTAACACCACCCCACAATGAACGCCAACCCATAGTGTGTCGAGCCCGAAGTGAGTGCAGTGAGCCCAGTGAGGGGACGCGCATTACTTCACAGGTATTGCGCGTCCCCTTGTGGGGCTCGCTGCGCTCGCCACGCTTCGGCCTCGGTGGCTCGCTGCGCTCGCCACACTATATAAGATCAACTCCACGCCGACATGGATAGTGGGGGTATGAAAAGGTTGGAGGACGCGTACCGCCACCCCACGCGGGCTCGCTGTGCTTGCCACGCTTTGGGTTGGCGTTCATCATGGGGTGGCGTTAACAATGGGGGGGGGGGGGGGCTTTTCACATGTAAAATAGCCATAAGGGTGGGTATACAATGAAAAATCAGGTCCATTGGCCCATTTAACATTGTTCCCTATGTAAAATCGCGTCCATCGCATCGGTCGCATTGCATGCCTTAACTTAAGGCATGTGATGGACGCGATGGACGCAATTTTTTAATAGCCCTGAAATCGCGTCGGTCGCGTCCATCGCATACCTTAAGTTAAGGTCTGCGATGGGCGCCGTGCTAGGAAACAAGTACCAGAGAAACTATTATACTAGTTCCCCTGGCCAAAGCATTTATCTTGTTGGCTGGTCAGCCCGGGAAGGGACCCTGGGGAATGGGGGAATGGGGATCACCCAATAAAGGGGTCCCCCCTCCAGAATTAACCCTGCTCAGGCTGAAGCCTGGGGCTGTCCCCGGTGCCCCAGGGTGGTGGGCACCGGGCTGATAGTTAAAAGGCTAATAATATATAAAATGTATTGTGTAATGTTGTGGAACTACAAGCCTGCACCACATGCAGAGACTTGTAGAACCACAAGTCCCAGCATATGGGGTATTAAAGGGCCCGCTGGTACTTGTAGTTCTATAACACGTAGTTCTACAACAAATGAACATGGTCTATTTGTTTTGCGATTTTTAGTAATGTTTACCAAAAAAGTATTACACAAAACATGCAAATTTGGCTGTTTTTTTTTTACTAAAAGTCTCAAAAGTTTATAAATGTCATTCTATTACATATTGCCCGTTGTTCCTCAGCAGCCTGACCACTTAACAAATATCTGCAACCTTACTACACATCTTTATCATACACCCTATCATACACAGTCCTAAACTATCAAAATAAAGTTGGGGAGCTCCTCTCATTTAGTCCCGGCTCCCACCAGAACCTCCCCTCTGGCGAACGCCGGCGGAGAGGGAATCCATTAAAACTGGTACGCATGTGCTATCGATGGTAGCACAGCGGGTCCCTGCCCGTCTCCGCTTTAAGGAGACAGGCAAGTTTAGGGGGGTTGGGACGGTGAGGGGGGAGGGGCCGGGGACCCCGGGGGAGCTCCGTTGCCATGGGGTGCGGGCGAGGATGACACCCGCTTCATCTGTAGGTTCTGCTATATTGAAGAAGTTGCTCTCACCAAAAAATATTTTAGCTGATTAAATACACTGTATAGTTGCCCAATCAACAACAATTGTGTCAGCCAAGGAGTGCTACTATAGCTATAGTCACTTCTATTTTTCAGGGGTAATGTACATGAACACTGCTATGGTAATCCTCCATAATCCAAATCGCTAGTACTATGGTTTCTTACAAAAACATCAGGCAGTAGCACGGGCGGGGGGGTAGGTTCCGAGTAGCCCAAAACCCCCCTGAAGGAAATAAAACAATTCCGAATCGGAGCTACCACACCTGAATGGCAGATCCGTTCTCAGAGAGCTCTGGTAGTCAGCCAGAGCTCTCCCTGCGGTGTACAGTGCACTGGATATTAGAAGATGATAGGGGAAGCTGTTGCACATGTAAAACGGCATCAGCTCCTCTCCAGCTGTTGTAACTGCAGAGCTGCTTTCCAACCTTCCCTCCTCCTCCTGGTACTGCACAATGGATTTACAGTGAGTGGTGGGTTGGGCAGTGCTGTAAGTCATCTAATAAAAGTCAGAATGTATGTACTAGTAGCCTATGATACCTTATGATAAGTTAAGGCACTTCGGGATAGTGTTGGAGGGGGTTAGAGTTAGGCTGTACAGAGGGTTATGGTAAGACACTAAAAAGGGGAGGGTTAGGATCGAGTGGTGGGGTCAGGGCCGGTGCTAGGGTGTCCGGCGCCCCCCTGCAAACCATACATTTTGCACGCTTTCACATTGCCATTGCAACAAGCTGCAGCCCAATTGTGGCAGTGTATGCAACATGCGATCCTATGGAGGCTCTCAGGTGCATGTAAATGTATGCATACACCATCTCAGTGCTGTGTCCGCAAAATGTTGCAGGCACTAAAGGACCCCATACACATTGAGAGAATTGCATATGTTAAGGGCTAGATCGCATCGCACGGCATGCATGCAATGTGTGTGCGATGCGATCCGAAAGCAGTACAAAAAGTATGTGCAGCACTCATGACTGAGGGGGAAAGGAGGGGAGAAAAGGAGGAGATGGAAGAAGAGGGGAGGAGATAGAGGGGGCGGAGTGTTGAGGACTGGCAGTGGCACTGGCACAGCACACTGAGAAGAGGGAAGGAAGGGGAGGCGGCGCTGCTGCCTGTTCGTCATTTGATTGACAGCTGACAGGCGCAGGGAGCAATGGGTAGGGGGCGGATCCGGACATGACATGTCATCCAGGCATTTACAGACAGCGCTACATGCCTCAGCGCGTGTCTGTGAGGAAGAGGGGGCAGGTCGCAGGAGGAGCCAGTGTGTGCGCGGTGCAGGGAGCTGCTCAGCCTCTCCATACTGCCACCCGCTGTCAGACAGGCGCTGCGGGCGGTGTGCCGGAGTGCAGGAGGCAGTGACAGTGAGGGCTGAGGCAGCTTTAGTAGAGAAGGGAGGGAGACAGCGCCTTTTCAGCATGGTCGCCTCCCTGCTTTGCAGGAGCTGCTGAGTGGGTAGCGCCGGCCCTGGGTGGGGTAGAAGGGTGAGACAGTATGGAAATGGTTATGCTGCAAGCACATAGGGTTATGGGCTAAAGGGAGAGCATTAGGGTACTTATGGGATTGCGTATGTATTATATATACACAAATACACACACGGAAACCCCCCTTTACAAATCCTGCGGTTGCTCCTGGCAGGATTAAATCTTCAGGAACCTTTTTGTGAAGTCCCTTTTGTCACATGCTGTCGCAGTGGTACACTGCGGATACTGTACTCACCCGTCCGTGTCCGCCGCCGGCTGGCATGTGTCAGCCTCCATGTCAGGTGAGGCAGCAGGCAGAGTTCTGGCAGTGTTGGAGGGCAGCATGGGAATCTTCAGCGTGGTCCCACTCTAAGGCTATAGATGCCGGGAGACCAGCGCCGCCATCGTGCTTGAGGGCAAACAGGGGATTGGGTCAGGTCAGGTATTCTCACCTGTTTCACTGTGACAGCCAATGGCAGCCGCCCTCTATGCATATAGGGGATCTGCCTAGGTAGCTCAGTGTCAGTGCAAAAAATCTTCTGTGCCGTGCACTTCCTGGAAGGCTCCTCATTGTTCCCTTGCTATTTCACGCTGTGTCCGTCAGCTTGCTATTGGCCATAGACCCCATCGCTTCCTTCCAGTCACGCTGGTCGCCAGCTTCTCTCTGGTACTCTTGGGTGCTACCTCCTGGATTCCTAAACTCTGGTCCCGCTCCTTGGATCTTCCAAGAAGCCGTCTCCAGCATCTTCAGGTCTCAGCCATTCTTCATAATCTCTTTCAGTCACCGGATCCACTATTGTTGCCATCTTTCCACTTCTTTATCAGGACATTCCTCATCATTGTAATCTGGACATTCCTCCTCATTGTTATCTGGATATTCCTCATTATTGTTATCTGGACATTCATCCTTGCTATTTACTATTATTTTGCCTGTCTTTTTCTCAAAGAAGTATTTGAGCCCCTGTATGACATCATTTATTAAACACGCTCATGTGGACACCCAAAAGGAGGAGTTACCTTATGGATGCGGTGGGGGTTGTGCTTCCCCGATTTCACAGATCTCAGTCTGGAGTCTTCTCTTTATACAGGAATGGAAACAGAACACTCAACTACTGGGATTTTTTCCAGAATCTGTCACTGAGGACGTCAACCTCTTTCATTGAATAGTTTAACAGTATTATCACAACAAGCGAATAAAGTTCAATAGTGTAAAAAAGTTTTACCATAATACTAGACAGTGCATAGAAGGAAATGTTTTACCATAATACTAGACAATGCATAGAAGGAAATGTTTTACCATAATGCTCAACATTACTCATTACTTAGGAAGCCAATCAGTGCTTCTGACCTCTATTCACCATAGACTCTTAGCATGCACATATCCTAAGGTTACCGGTAACCATTACGTTTAACTAAAGTCCCGGATTGCAGGTCTTAATAACCTAAACCGTGCACAGGGGTTTCGGTGGGGCCCAAGCGGTGCTCCTATCTGAAGATGGGCCAGGGGAAAACACTATAAGAAGGGCTCTTGGTTTGCTGTGAGCGGGGTCGCTTTACTAGGGCGTGGGTGAATCCCACTCGGAGTCCTGGAAGGGTTAGATCAGTCTCAAGTGCCGGTAAGGAGGCCTTTGGGCCCTTATAGTTACCCTGTTTCCTAACCGGCAATGGGATAAGTGAAATCTCACTGGGAGTGTTTCCCCAACCACGGTGCAGGCATTTAACAGCAAGGCAGTTCTCTCTGAGTAGCATGAACAGGCTATATGGTCAATACTGCGGGGAGAGGTCTCCTTACACTGGTCCCCCCCCCCCCCTCTTTGCATCAGGACACTTTAGCATTAATTGCCTCACGGGCAGACTCACGGTTAGGTAGGTCACAGTGGAGTCACGGTTAGGTAGGTCACAGCAGGCGGTCGGCTGCTTCTGGTGCTGTGCATTGGGCTGACACAGCTGCTGGGGATGGCTGGATCTCTCTCCTATTCCTCTCAGGTGGATGCCCTTTCATGCTGGAGCTCTCCCTCTCAGACTGGCTCTCTCCCTCGGTACTGCTGGTGGCACTTGTAAGCAGGGAGGTCAGTGGGGGTCACGGCCTCCCCACGTCTCCTTCCGTGGCTGGTGGGTAGTGGGGTCAGTGCGGGTCACCACCTCGCCACGCTACGGATGCGGCTAGTGGGTGCGGAGGGATTCTTCCTTCTTCAGTTCCCCTCCGTGCGTGGCGGGCGCGGCTCACGAGCAGGGAGGTTGGCGGGGGTCACAGCCTCTCCGCGCTCCCTCTCGGCTGCTGCGGCAGTCTCTCCCCGCCGCGTCTTCTCCTCCTTCTTGCCGGGGTCGGCGGGGGTCACGGGCGCTCCGCTGCTGCTGCCCGGCGGGTGGACGCTGCTGCACTGTGTCACCCGTTTTGAGGTCGGCGGGGGTCACAGCTGCGTGCGTCTCTCACCCGCTCCGGTGCCTGCTTCAGAGCGCTTCCACGCGCTTCTACTCTCTTCTTCTCCCGGCTGCTCCGTCCTCCTGCTCCACGCTCTTCCCCACGTGAGTCCTTCCTCTCTCTCCTCTTCCTTCCTGGCTCAGCCTTCTGTTCCTCCTCTTCCTCTCCTCCCACCTGTCAGTCACGCAGCGCCGGCCAGGGTGTATTAACCCTACATTCGCTGGAGTGTGACTGCTGGGTCTGCCATTAACCCCTTCCAGTCTCCTGGGGCTTACATTCGCCCCTACTTTTTTGTGGTCGTGTACTCATGCCACGCTATCGTAGAAACAAGTCTGAATAAGTAAAGTCTCTTTCTCACACAAGGGTATAACATCACAACAACTATAAATTAAGAGCGGCATCATAAACAACAGTATTACATATTTATATACAATAATGACAGGCCCTTAGGGCTAGGGAATTTATTGTTGGTATCGGGCTGGTAGCGTACCCTTAGTACTTCGGGAGGTCCGCCTCGCCGGTAACGCTGGCGCTTCTTCTTCTGGCGCCGGGGTCACATAGTCTTCTACAGGTTCTGTGGTCAGTGTAGCCGGGATGTACGGTACGCTCCACCCTTCGTTCAACAGCAGTTCCTGCGGGCCTCTGGGCATGCTCCCCGGGGGCGAAGGTAGGGGCCTCCGTCTGTCGAGAGTATGACTTAGGCTGGTTGTGATGTACCCAGTGCAATAGAGTCCCGTCCGGTTCTCCGCTCTGGTGGACTTCGATTGCTGCCGTCGGGCTCTTGGTGACCACGTAGGGCTCGGCCTCCCATTTATGGTGAAATCTACGCCAGGGATGATTGTTAACGATAAGGGTGGGGTGATTCCACTCCTCTTCTGCGACCGGCTTCTCTCCTCTATTGGCGGGGCCAAGGTTCACTCTTGAGAGTAGATGCCGTGAGACTGGGCTGAGGGAAATCTGTGCCTCCATCTGTCCACTTTGGCACCAACGGGCATGCCTGCGGAAAGGATGCCTGTCGGGGCCCGGCCGGTTTCTTCTCTCTGGCACCCCACCTGGACCAGTCACGTTCACCGCTTTGGCACCCTTTTCCTCCTCCACCACATCGAACTCCACCGTTTTGCCTTCTCTGAGACTGCACAGAAGTCTCCACGAGTGGCTCTTCCTTAGGGCTGTCCGATGGACAAAAATGTCATCCCTTGTGTCGTTCCGGTTGATGAAGCCATATCCCCTTCGGATGTTAAACCACTTGACCGTCCCTTGGGTACGCGGGGCCAGCACTCTCTTCTCCACTTGGCTCCCCTGGACGCAGATTATGTGCCGTTGGGTGATCTCCCCAGCCTGGTCTTGGTTAACTGGTTCCTGTTTTAACGCTGCAATCAGCTTTTCAGGGCAATTCCTTAGTATGTTCATGCCCAGGATGATGGGAGCAACTCTCCCTTCCCCGCAGGTGATCACTAAATACCCCTGCCTGGGTAAACGGGTTCGTCCAATCTGCAAATCTGCTTCCCAGTACCCGTTGCAGACGACCTCTCGGCCATTGTCAGCGACCACCTACACTTGCGTGGGGGGCTGTCTAAACGGTACTTTTCCAGAATACTTTTGGAGAGTGGGTAACTGTATCATGGATACCTGTGACCCGGTGTCGATCATGGCCACTGTTTCTATCCCATTGATCACTACTGGGATCCTCGGGCATTGTCCTACATATTGGGCCCACCATTCCTCCGGGTCTGAGTCTACTCCCGGTGTTCTCCCCAAGGTTCAGCCCTCATCCTCGGGGCATTGCAGTTTAAATGGTCGGACGAGGAGCAGTTTCTCTCGACGTGCCCGGCCTCCTGACAGTGTCGACAGATGGGCTGGCCTTGATGGTCGAATGGGTCTGAGGCTCGCCTCCCATATTCTCGGGGTGGGTCCCATCGATTCCGGTTCGACTGCTGTCCTTCCATCTGGCCTCCCCGCGGTTGGACGCGGTTTGCTGTGTCAGCTGGCGTATGTCTCGCTGCATTGCAGCCATCCCGAGGACCAGGTCTTCCACCTGGCGCTGGAGGGATTGGTCTGGATTCCCCACTGGCGGTTTGTCACTCTGGGTGGTCCGGTCTTTCAGTCGGCCAACTTGTTCAGAGCTCGTGGCCACGGGTCCTCGAGCCCCCGCCATTTCTGGGTATTCTACCTCGGGGTTGGCGTGATTCCAGATGGTCCGGATGGCGGCGTTCTTAAAGTCAGCAAAGGACTTCCCCGGCATCTGCATCTTCAGAATTCGCAGCTGGGTTTTGACGGTGGGGTTCGACGCTCCCTCCACGAACTGGAGAGTGAGCGCCTCGTCGCTGTTACGCACCTCATCTTTGTCAGCCGCTTGGATGAGCTTCAGGGCCTTCTGTAGACTTTGGGCGAAATCCCGGAGGGTTTCGCCTGGTCGTTGTTTCCTACCGTAGAGTTGCATCTTCAACTCCGGGAGGGAGGTGGTCTCGAAGATCACGGCCAGCCGATTCAAGATCTGGTCGGTGTCCTTCTTTTGGTCATCATCCCACGATTCGACCTCGCTAAGGGCAGAGCCCGTGAGTTGGCCAATTACGATCTGTACCCTCTGTTCTTCGCTCGGGGTGTAGAGCTGGGCCATGGACTTCATCTGGTTCCTGAATGCCGTGAACGCGGCGCCCTTGTTGGGGTCCCCACTGTAAGTCAGCATCCATGGGGCCCCAAAGTAATAGGGTAGCGTGATGGGAGCATGAGGGTTTGCTGCTGGAGCAGGTACTGCCACTGGAGGGGCAGCCTGTTGGTCGCCGTTGGGGGGCACAACGGGTGGTTGTCCACCCCCAACCTGTACTGCGTCCATCCTGGTATCAGATTATACTCCGCATCGACTATATCCTGTTCGTGACGCCAGAAAACTGTGGACACCCAAAAGGAGGAGTTACCTTATGGATGCGGTGGGGGTTCTCAGTCTGAGTCTTCTCTTTATATAGGAATGGAGACAGAACACTTGACTACTGGGTTAGGTTGACCTTTTATTCCGGAATCTGTCACTGAGGATGTCAACCTCTTTCATTGAATAGTTTAACAGTATTATCACAACAAGCGAACAAAGTGCAATAGTGTAAAAAAGTTTTACCATAATACTAGACAGTGCATAGAAGGAAATGTTTTACCATAATACTAGACAATGCATAGAAGGAAATGTTTTACCATAATGCTCAACATTACTCATTACTTAGGAAGCCAATCAGTGCTTCTGACCTCTATTCACCATAGACTCTTAGCATGCACATATCCTAAGGCAGTGGTTCCCAAACTGTGTGCTGTGGCACCCTGGTGTGCCTTGGGGGACTTGCAGGGGTGCCCTGGGTTGGTGGTCCAGGACCAATTCAAGATTTTTATGTCCATTATAATATTCAGATTGTGAACAAACAGCAGTGAATACTGTCCATTACCACATAACTGACCCTAAGGATGAGATATAAACACAATTTATTTAACTTAATATTTGTTTCTGACTTTCCCAATAAGAAACCTTTAGCCTAGGGGTGCCGCAAAAACATTTTTGATGCTTTGGGGTGCCATGATTCCAAAACTTTGGGAACCCCTGTCCTAAGGTTGCCAGTAACCATTACGTTTAACTAAAGTCCCGGATTGCAGGTCCTAATAACCTGACCCGTGCACAGGGGTTTCGGTGGGGCCCAAGCGGTGCTCCTATCTGAAGATGGGCCAGGGGAAAACACTATAAGAAGGGCTCTTGGTTTGCTGTGAGCGGGGTCGCTTTACTAGGGCGTGGGTGAATCCCACTCAGAGTCCTGGAAGGGTTAGATCAGTCTCAAGTGCCGGTAAGGAGGCCTTTGGGCCCTTATAGTTACCCTGTTTCCTTACCGGCAATGGGATAAGTGAAATCTCACTGGGAGTGTTTCCCCAACCACGGTGCAAGCATTTAACAGCAAGGCAGTTCTCTCTGAGTAGCATGAACAGGCTATATGGTCAATACTGCGGGGAGAGGTCTCCTTACACTGGTTCCCCCCCCCCCCCTCTTTGCATCAGGACACTTTAGCATTAATTGCCTCACGGGCAGACTCACGGTTAGGTAGGTCACAGTGGAGTCACGGTTAGGTAGGTCACAGCAGGCGGTCGGCTGCTTCTGGTGCTGTGCATTGGGCTGACACAGCTGCTGGGGATGGCTGGATCTCTCTCCTATTCCTCTCAGGTGGATGCCCTTTCATGCTGGAGCTCTCCCTCTCAGACTGGCTCTCTCCCTCGGTACTGCTGGTGGCACTTGTAAGCAGGGAGGTCGGCGGGGGTCACGGCCTCCCCACGTCTCCTTCCGTGGCTGGTGGGTAGTGGGGTCAGCGGGGTCACCACCTCGCCGCGCTACGGATGCGGCTAGTGGGTGCGGAGGGATTTTTCCCTCTTCCGTCCCCCTCCGTGCGTGGCGGGCGCGGCTCACGAGCAGGGAGGTCGGCGGGGGTCACAGCCTCTCCGCGCTCCCTCTCAGCTGCTGCGGCAGTCTCTCCCAGCCGCGTCTTTTCCTCCTTCTTGCCGGGGTCGGCGGGGGTCACGGGCGCTCCGCTGCTGCTGCCCGGCAGGTGGACGCTGCTGCACTGCGTCACCCGTTTTGAGGTCGGCGGGGGTCACAGCTGCGTGCGTCTCTCACCCGCTCCGGTACCTGCTTCAGAGCGCTTCCACGCGCTTCTACTCTCTTCTTCTCCCGGCTGCTCCGTCCTCCTGCTCCACGCTCTTCCCCACGTGAGTCCTTCCTCTCTCTCCTCTTCCTTCCTGGCTCAGCCTTCTGTTCCTCCTCTTCCTCTCCTCCCACCTGTCAGTCACGCAGCGCCGGCCAGGGTGTATTAACCCCACATGCGCTGGAGTGTGACTGCTGGGTCTGCCATTAACCCCTTCCAGTCTCCTGGGGCTTACACTCATTTTAACCCTACTGCTGCTGCTGCCTCATCTTTAGTCCCTGAACACCACACGACCCCATTACAACCTTTAACCGTGAAACCCTTTTAAATGAATTTTGCAGTTAAGCCTTTGCCATGAAATGCCAGTGCCAATGCACAGACACCGGCACATAATTTCCAACCTACTGTAATGGTCAGGAGGTTCCCAAAATATGACGTCCTGCCCAGCCCCCCAAAATTATAGCCAAGTCTTTCGATATTTGAGCCCCCCGCCCAACCACCCACTTAGCAAGTAAAATGATAATGCAATTCTGTATAGTTCAAGCCATCATAGCCATGCCCTTGGCTTTACAATGACAGTAAATTCAGACACAATCCTGTCTCATCTCATTTTTTACAGTGACACCTCCACCCGGCTCCTTTTTCCACATCAACCCCCCTCCCTACCACCTCGTCTGAGCCTAGCTGGCTGTTGTCCCAGACCAGAAGTCCATAACTTATGATCTGGCAGCCATCTTTGTACAGCTTTTTAAAGCAGTCCAAAACCAGTTGTGAAACTGAATCAGGTAATACACCTTCCTTAACAGCTACCGATAAAATAATAGCATTAATGGTTAACAGGTGGCATCACAATGGAAGACAATGCAAGTAGGTCATAGAGCATACTGTAGAGCATTATTATTACTCCATCAGATGTGTAATTCCTGTAATTCTGCATTACACAAAAACAAACACTAAGTTACTTGTAGTAATTCCAACATTACAATAATATAAATCCCACAATAATCATTAACTAGAGATAAATGCAACCAATCCAATCTGTCCGTCAAACAAATAATAAAGGCCATATTCAGTTTGGCTAGAATAATAGGGCCTTATTCAGTTTGGCTCGCTAGGCAGCTTACATTCGCTTATAAACGCCGACTGACCGGACTCCCGCCCAATACCCCCACCCGCTGCCAAATCCCCCGCTGCCAAATCCCCTGGGTACTATGTGTACATGAACACATCCCCTCACATGCGGCCGAAGGGGTGGAGAAACCATTCGATGATCATCAACCCTTTGGCAATAAAAGTCAGTCTATAATGACTTCAACAGGGGCTGGAGCAACGAGCGATCCTGAATTGGCCCCATTATTTGCATGCATGCCAAGAAGTCTCTGCTCAAGTTTATAACCTAAAAGACTTTTTAGTACATTTATATCACTTCTCAACCCTCCTTGCATAAGTCCAGTCCATTGTACTTACTGACGTTAAAGTTCAGTGATACTGCCGTTAAAGTCCAGTGGTACTGATATTAAAGTCCAGTGACACTGCTGTATAGTTCTAGTCCAGTGATACTGCTGTATATGTCCAGTCCATTAGCACTGCAGTTAAAGTCCAGTGGCACTGCCGGTAAAGTTTTGTCCAGTGATTCTGCTGCATAAGTTCAGTCCAGTGGTAATGTCATTTTGTTCAGTGATACTGCCGTTAAAGTCCAAGTTACCAGTCAAGTGATACTGCTGTAAAATTCCAATCCAGTTTTACTGCTGTATATGCCCAGTCCATTGGTACTTCAGTTAAAGTCCAGTGGTACTGTCGGTAAAGTCCAGTACAGTGATACTGCAGTATAAGTCCAGTCCATTGGTACTGCCGTTAATGTCCAGTGATACTGCTGTATAATTCCAGTACCGTGATACTGCAGTATAAGTCCAGTCCATTGGTACTGACATTAAAGTCCATTGGTACTGAGGTTAAAGTCCAGTCCATTGGTACTGACATTAAAGTCCATTGGTACTGAGGTTAAAGTCCAGTCCAGTGATACTGCTGTATAATTCCTGTCCAGTGATACTGCTGCATAAGTCCAGTCCATTGTTACTGTAGTTAAAGTCCAATAGTACAGCCATTAAAGTCCAGTCCAGTGATACTACTATGTAAAGATGGAGCCGGCCTTATTCATCGCCGGCGCACGCCAGATCCTCTCATCTGTCAAGCACGGTGATAGGGACTGGGATGCGTGTGCGCAGCTGGGCAGCATCTCCCTGCCCATCTCCACTTCAGGGAGACGGGCAGGGTTCGGGGGGGGGGGGGGGGGGGGCGGTGAGGGGGTCCGGCGGCGGCGGGGGAGGCATAGGTGACCCGGGGCAAGCTCCATTGCCATGGGGCATGCGAGCGTCTCATGCGAGCGTGCCCCTTGCCAGAGGCTGGCTACTGGTGGGCGCTGGCGATAGAATTGCCAGCCCCTGCAAGGAAGAGGGGTGCTACATCTGTATGTCCAGTCCATTGGTGCTGCCATTAAAGTCCAGTCCAGTGATACTGCTGTATATGTCTAGTCCAGTGATACTGCTGTATATGTCTAGTCCAGTGATAATGCTGCATAAGTCCATTCCATTAGTACTGCCGTTAAAGCCCAGGGGTACTTTTGTTAATGCCCAGTGGTACTGCCGTTAAAGTCTAGTCCAGTGATACTGCTGTATAATTCCAGATCAGTTATACTGCTGTATAATTCCAGTTCAGTGATACTGCTGCCTCACCTTCCCATCACTGTATGGGAATATGTGGCTCCTTCCATTTCCACTCCCTCTGCATATGCTGGAAGGCTCACCCACAGTACAGTTCATGAATTTGAAATTGAAGGTGTCAATGTTGAAGTACATCAGGAGGAGGATATTGATGTAGCTGGCACTGAGGAGGAAGGAATGCCCCGGGATTTGCATTCCTTACGGTGACAAGTACATATAGAAAGCTGAGCTCTGGTGACATGGGCAGGGCAGAAGACATATGGGGCCAGATAAACACAGAGGAAAGGGAGCTGGTCAATAATCAAAAGTGTTTTTTTTTTTTTTTGGGGGGGGGGGGGGGTTCTGTGGTTGCAACTTGTAATCATTGATCATTGTGTTGTTTTTGTTTTTTAACTGTTGTGGCCAATGTATGTATGTCAGGGTTGCCGACCCTCCCGGAATTTCCGGGAGTCTCCCGAGAATCGGGTCCCCCTCCCGGCCCCCCGGAAGGGTGGGCAACCCTCCCGGATTCAGGGGGGACCCCCGCTGTCCCCCGGATCGCGGCATTAAAATGCCGCAATCCTCAGGTCTCAGAGGAGGGGGCGGAGCTAAAACGGCACAATCGCGTCATTTTAGCCCCGCCCCCTCCACGGAGATCCGTGATTTTGCTGGTTTAACATCATGGGGATGGGGCTTAGTGATGTCACTCTTAAGCCCCGCCCCCTGAGCGGCTGCTGAAACTCTCCTCTCCGGGCTTCTCCCGGAGAGGAGAATAATAAAGTCGGCAACCCTGATGTATGTTTATTTTCCTGTAGTGGCCACTGTCACTTTTTACATGTGGGAGCAAAAGTGTATTCTTTTTTTCTGTAGGACCCAGGATGTGTGCAAGTTTCCCTGTGTGGAGGGTGTGTTCAACTCCTGCTCCACGCCTCCACATGCCACCCTGATCCCTCCTGGCTGCCCCCAAAGTCCCTAGTAAGCAGGGCCCTATTTAAGAAATTTAAGGCCATCTAGATGAAACTGGCTCAATCTTTACATAGGCCACAGCCCATTTTAAAATGGCCATTGAGATTTCTGGCTAGTGAAGCCGATATAGGTATTGGAGAGGGTCTTGACTGCAGAAAGGACTTGGCTAAGGTAGCAAGAGAAGGTGGGTTAGGAAGATCCCTGCCACTCCTTCTATGACTGACTGAAAGCTCCCAGTAGCTAAGAAGTGCAGAACAGCCATAAGTTTGTGTAGGCTCATGACCCTACAGTGTCTAATTCATGATAAATTATGACAAGGTCATGCAAGGTTCATTAAATTGTTGTGACTTGAAGCAGAACATCTGTATGACATCATCAGGCACTACATTGAGGTTCAACAGCCCACAGAAAAAACTCAGCTTATGTAGGCTCTGCAGCACTACTACCTGCTTATTCCTCTGTTCCGTTTGTGAGCTGGTGCAGGCCACATGAAATCCAGGATACTCCATAACCTGCCAGTGCTTTGGTTGTGAGCAGAAAGTGAGGGCAGCAGAAGAGTTGGGCTTTTATTAGCAGGCTTGCGAGGCAATTTTGCCTGTGAATCCTAATAGAACTACAACTGTAGCTGAATAGGCCCTTTGTCAAGGTTTTGGCATGAAGTGAAGCAATTTGAAAAAAGGAATGGGGATTGTGAGAAAATTCTATAGAACAGTCATTTTCAACCTTTTTACCTTGCGGTCCACTACTGTAAATAAGATTTTCAAATTGCCAAGGCATACCATGAGATCCCTACAGGGCAAAACGCATTGGCCCCCACAGGGAAAAAAAAACCTATTGGCCCCCATATAAAAAACAATCCCACTGGTCCCCACAGGTAACAAAAATAAAATACATTGGCCCTTTACATGAAAAGAAATGACCAGTAAATAACAGTTGAACTTGTGGTGGCTGTAAACTGGTTTGGGCATCTCTAGATCTGGGGGCGCACTTGAGAACAGATCAAGGCACACTAGTGTGACACCACAGGGGTTGAAAAACACTGCCTTAGAATGTTCGATTACTGGGCAGGATAGTATATGTTAAGAAATGAGCCCCCAAAAAACCTGACACTAAAGAGTCACTTCAGTGAGCCGCAATTGCTCATACAGCACAGGGGGTGAACTAATGAAATCAACCCCAAAGTGTGAAATGTTATTTATGTGAACTAGTTTATGTCTGGCTGGCTGGCTGTAGGTGCTGTACAGTTTTAAGGGCCCCATACATCAGCAATTAATTGTGACAATTTTCAGATATGGAGATGATTGCCACAATTAATTTTAGATGTGTGGGCTCCCCTTTTGGCAATCCCAATCAAAATCGCCAATCGATTGCTTAATCAGGTTTTTAAACATGTTTAATAATCTGGTATTATCTGCAGATCTTTTTTATATGTGTGGGCATTCCCAATTCGTCTTCTTCATCTATTTACATTATGAACAGCTGAAATGACAATCGATTGGGCAATTTCCAGATATGAAGATGCAATCTTTAGATGGAAAAATCTGCCGATCACTGAAATAAATCTGTAATGTGTGGGCAAAGTCAGATAGATTGTAAAATCCATTTATCTGGCCAAAAAATCCCTGTATCTGGAAATCCATAAATTGTGATTGCTGATGTATGGGGCCCATTAGAAACATGAGATAAAGGGACAAAAATGTGTTGTTCTCACAGTCCTGAAGTAAACCTCAGGCTATTTAATGTTCTCTTGTATAACGCCATGGGTATAATACACATACTGTGAGGAGTCGCTCTAGTCCACCAGGTGCTCACCACTGGGTTTATCTTTTATTTAAACAAATATTTCTAGAGATGGTGAAAGTTCAGGACAAACAGTTTTGTTGAGATTGCACAAGTCTGGAAGTTCCAAAAACGTATGTTCCCTAGATGTCAACTTTCTCGTGCTCATGGCTAGATGGAGGCAGGTGCAGCAGAGGCTGACCACAGGACACACACACACACACAGCTACAACCTTGTCTAACGATTGTCATTTTTGACAGCATATCATAAAAGCAATGTTGCCGTATGTAGAGGGAGATTTAGTACCAATTAACCAGCTCCTGTCATTTTCAAGCACAACCTGTAAACTGACTGAAGTAGTTTATCTCTCTCTCTTCTGGTTCTTTCTTTAAGCTTTAACCAAGTGGTAATGGTCTGTCCCATTAAAACAGACGCAGTTGTCGGTGTAGATTATTAGACAGGGGTGAATTTACTAAGATGGAAGTACTAATGAATATGGGATGTTGTCCATGGCAATGACATGCTTTGGCCTTGTCCACTTGACCGTTCTCAATTTTAGATTGGTGATAAAGTATGAAAAAGTTCAAAAACATGAAAAAAAAAATCGCAAAATGCTCAAGTCGACCTTTTCTTGTGTCAACATTTTGACCATGTCAGCCTATTTCATGTCAACAGTTTGAACATGTCGACCTATTCCCACTGTATATCTATCAACTGGAGCTACCTACTGTGTGTATGGTGCCATCTAAGGGGGTACTCTGATGATGAGTCTCAGGCTTGCCGATATGCAGTTTAACAAAGACAAAACACACGTTGCAGATGCACATTCCACATTATTAATCAATAACAGAGGTTCTTGGTATATTTGCACACCAACCAGCTTCACGGTGACCACGTATTTCTGGTGGGTCCCTAATACTGAATTTGAATCTGGAGCGCAGAACCCCAAAAAAGCCTCTATTTAATTTCCACTTATGTGATACTTTCTAGCATTTTAGTTTTGTAACACTTTTTTTAGAGAAATGTTTTAATTTTTTTTTAGAGAAATAATGAAAAAGATAAGTGTTCATTGACTCCCATTGGTGCTACAGTATTCATAAGATTAATCCAAAAGGCCTCTAACCGAGAAAAGAAGCTTCTACAGTCACCACCACGTTTATATATGGGAACCTGGTTAATCACTTTGTAGGACAACGATGCCAATGAATGTCGATGTTCTTTGAAATGTTTCACGACTGGTTGATCGACTTCTTTGCCCTCCAAGACATGTCAAATAGCCATCCTACAGTATGTTGGGCCATCTGAATGCGGAAATTACACAGGGTTTTTTACAATATACAGTATACAAGGCTGCACGAGCAGCGTAATGCATATATCACAAATTTGCTGACGATTTAATACTTGTCGTATCGGAAGCTTGTTTCCAAAATAAGGATGTAGACGTATGGCCCGGGCTCATATACTCCATGTACCCCTGAAAGTCATTTTATTTCTAAGAAGTTGGGGTGTTGTAGGTGCTGGGTATGCTCAGGAGGGGGCACCCCATGCCATTTAAAATTTTTTTTTTTACTAAATACAGTACCACACTTTCATGTCTAAAAAAAATCGCACATTATCAATACTAAAAATGGCACATGTCTAAAAATTGCACATTTTCCTTACTTAAAATCGCACTAAATCGCATGCGAATTCCGACTTTGCCTAAAAAAATTGCACCCTATTACATTTGCGAGTTTTTAAAAAAAATGTGTGATTTTTTTTAGCATGCGATTTAGTGCGATTTTAAAACATGACTAAAAATCGCACCCTGGCTGAAATTTAATAGGATGAAAGAGTCAGAAAGTGAGAGATTTGGTAAGAAAGAACCAGTTTGATTTTGCAGTGTAAATGACTGTTGCTTTAAAAAAAACCTGGAGATTTCTTACCAAAGCTCTCACTTTCAGAATCTCTCATCCTATTACAGTTCACCTCTTATTACATCTCGCCCCTGGACTCGATCCAGGTTTAACCGCTGTTAGATGCCTTAACCAGGGAAAAGCTATTATCCCCATCAATATATATATATATATATATATATATATATATATATATATATATATATATATTTATTGACGGGGATAAATAGTTTTGAATTTTAGTAAATCTTGTCAAAGCTTTAGCATATTTGGACTTTGACAAGACTCTGAATGATTTGATCTCAGTAAACCTGTATTTGTTTATAACAAATAACTGTATTGTCTGGCTTCTAATGATACACAAAGGGACTTCAAATTCTAATTAACATACTATAGCTACTAGTCTATGTAGGAACAATGGTCTCTACAAAGATACACAGTAACATTATTATAACATAATCAAAATGAGAACAGTGTGCGCCAAAGGCGGGCTGAAGGGTGTGTGTAGTTAGGGTTATAGGCTGTGGGGTGTGTGTGTATGGTTAGGGTATAGGCTTTGGGGTGTGTGTATGGTTAGGGTATAGGCTTTGGGGTGTGTGTATGGTTAGGGTTATAGGCTGCGGGGTGTGTGTATGGTTAGGGTTATAGGCTGCGGGGTGTGTGTATGGTTAGGGTTATAGGCTGTGGGGTGTGTGTGTGTATGGTTAGTGTTATAGGCTGTGTGGTGTGTGTATGGTTAGTGTTATAGGCTGCGGGGTGTGTGTATGGTAGGGTTATAGGCTTCGGGGTGTGTGTATGGTTAGGGTTATAGGCTGCGGGGTGTGTGTGTATGGTTAGGGTTATTATAGGCTGCGGGGTGTGTGTGTGTGGTTAGTGTTATAGGCTGCAGGGTGTGTATGTGCATGGTTAGGGTTATAGGCTGTGGGGTGTGTGTGTGTATGGTTAGTGTTATAGGCTGTGTGGTGTGTGTATGGTTAGTGTTATAGGCTGCGGGGTGTGTGTATGGTTAGTGTTATAGGCTGCGGGGTGTGTGTATGGTTAGTGTTATAGGCTGCGGGGTGTGTGTGTATGGTTTGGGTTATTATAGGCTGCGGGGTGTGTGTGTGTGGTTAGTGTTATAGGCTGCAGGGTGTGAATGTGCATGGTTAGGGTTATAGGCTGTGGGGTGTGTGTGTGTGTATGCTTAGGATTATAGGCTGTGGGTGATGTATAGCTAGGGTTAGGCTACAGGGGGGTGTATAATTAAAGTTAGGCTACGGGGGTGTATAGTTAGTTAGGCTGTGGGGGTGTATAGTTAGTCTGTGGGGGAGGGGTGTGTATAGTTAAGCTGCAGGGGTGGGGTGTAAAGTTAGGCTGCGGTGTGGGGGGTATATAGGTAGGCTGTGGAGGGGTATAGGTAGGCTGTGGGGTGTGTATAATTAGGCTGCAGGGTTAGGGTGTGTAGGTAGGCTGCGGGTGGGGGGTGTATAGGTAGGCTGCAGGGTGGGGGGTGTATAATAAGGCTGTGGGTGGGGGGGGTGTATAGGTAGTCTGTTGGGGGTGTGTATATTTATGCTGCGGGGTGGGGGAAGTATAGAGTTAGTTAGGCTGCATTAGAGATGGTGATTAGTTGGTAAGGCTTCTGAGTGTTACTCACAGTGCCAGGGGCAAAGGTCTACTGGGCCATGCAGCAGTAGTGTACTCAGGGAGGTAGAGACAGTTTCCACAGCTGTATGCCATCCTGCAGGGTAGGCGCGCCATGGGTGATAACTACCCAGGAGATGGGCAGTAGCGGTGGCAGGAGGCAAGCCTGGAGATCCTAGCAGACGCTAGGGTACACTTAGGGACCGGCGCTACTCTCCTCCTCTGCTCCCTCCAGCAGCCTCAAGTGGCCTGACTCCTGAACAGCGGCAGTGTAGGTGAGCCGCGGAAGGGAAGTACTGCGGACCTGGCAGATGACTGCCTCATGCTCCCTGGACAACTCACACTCCCTGGCCGGTGAGCGCCTGCGGATTGCCTGGCAAATTCTGCGCCTGGCCTCTAGGTCTCCTCTGCTCCCTGGGAGCCTCCTGCTGGTTCGGACCCAGAGTAGTGTATTTGCAACCACTGGCTGCGAAGTGCGGAGTCTCCCAGCCAACGATTCATTGTCACTGTTGGCTGGCTGCAGTCAAGTACAGTGGCAGCCAACCAGGTGACAGGCAGGTGACATGGAGAAGGAAGGGGAGAGGGGGGCGCAACGCTGCATAAAATAAGAGTACCTCCAGGAAGCACCTCTGGGCAGAACTTTGGGGGGGAGCAATGGAGCTGATGCCCCTTTAAGGCTGGTGCCCGGCGGCTGATGACACCATTGCCTTCGGGAGTTCCGCCACTGCATAGACAAACTTAGGCCAAAAGTCAGTACTGTTACAGAAACACTTCTTGATGTTCTGTCAGGTTGATAATGCTGATTTTTGTTTATTTGGCCATTATTCATATACATCTATTGACATGTTTAATTTGAAACTGTATACAAGAATGAGATGGTGAAAATATGTATGTGAACAATGATTATTATGTACTGTACTATGCTTTTGAACTAAGGGGGTGATTCTTGTTGGTCCCTCTTTAATGAACAAAACCATGTGCACTGCAGGTGGGGCAGATTTAGATTTGGGTAGGGTGTGTTCAAACTGAAATCTACAGTAAGTTGCAGTGTAAAAATAAAACAGCCAGTATTTACCCTGCACATAAACAAAATAATTCACCCAAATGTAACTCTCTCTGCACATGTTACTACAGCCCCACCTACAGTGCACATGGTTTTGTCCATTAAAGACGTAGTTTGCTTTTGCAAACCAACCTGAATCAAACCCTAAATCTTTAAACTTAGTTCATGAATAAAATGTGTAATTGTATATATAGCTATGCATTATCAAGAAGTAGTATTTTGAACATGTAAACAAATAAATAATGCGCCATCTTGTTTGAGGGCCCTCAAACAAGATGGCGCATACTGAAGAAGCCGATCCTGGCGAAACACGTGTCTAGAGTAAAAGCAGCAGGACACCCCATCAGGAGCCATCGGCACCACCACCCTCTGACTGTTCCAGTCAGCCGCACCAGCCTCCACTGGATTCCGCTCATGAGCGTCCGGCGGTGGCACCTAAGGTAACTGTCTCATTCTGACAGTTGCATCTGAGTGACACCTATTCAAGCATATGCCTCAGTCATCTTACCACAGCTGAGGGACGCCTCTTTTTGTATTTACACAGCATCTAGCATTAGACTATGGTGAAGAGTGCTAGATAGACGGGTGTGGAACAGGGGTCCGACAGTCAGGATCCCGACAGTCATTAGCCCAACGTCGGGATCCCGACTGGCCAGACCCAGACAGAATGGTGAGTGCAACTAAGCCCGCTGTGCTCACCACGCTATTCTATTCTCTCTCTATGGGGGTCGTGGACCCCCACGAGGGAAAATAGCAGGTGGCCATCAGGGACCTGGCTGTCGGTGTTTTGACAGTCAGGATCCCGATGTCGAGTAAATGCCTGTCGGGACCCAGTCCGGCACCCAGATAGACTCCTCATGGGAACTGTGAAACTGGAATAAAATCCCACTGTATAACAAAATCCACTACAACCTAAGAGGTATTTGAATTTAATCCGCAGAGGTATTAACCCTATACTGGTTTAGCAAAAAGGTACTTTATTAATACTGTACCTCACCTAATAGGACCAGCTTTACAACAAGAATCAATCTTGATATACAGGGCTCCAGACCACAAAGGACCTTTTTTGTTATGTAAAAAACACATTCTTATATCTTTTTTTTGAAAAAAAAAAAAAGTTTTTCCAAGTTTGTCCTTTATAATAATCCAAAACCAACAGCACTTTATTTAAAAGGCAAAAGATCGGTGAATATTCATAACTATTCTCAAACCATGTTGTTTTGTTGTCTCGTTTGTGGTCAAGAACAGTAAATTCTCTGTTAAAATGTGCAGATGTAATTTATTTATTAAATCTTCTACCTCTGAGTGATTACCTCTTTCAGGTATCCAGTAAGCTATAAATGCTCTAATTGCAGTTAACCAGACAATTATAATGGTGGGAACCTAGCCGTAAAATACCATCACACCTCACTGGCCTGCCCAAAACTTCCCGAACTTGGAAGCCAAGAAGTGAAGGGGCAGAATAGTATCCCAGTGGGAGACCCCTGGAGAACACCTGGTGTGGTATAAAGAAAGGGCATATTGTCCTCAAACAATTGTACTGGACACGCCTACTGCATGATCAATACAAGCTGTCAATACCTGCATTACTGTTGCTAGGGCAACAAATCCCTTAGAAAAATACTTGATGGGGTATTTAAACCTATACAATATAAGGGACTAAAACCATTCACTTTCGCCTATGGTCACATTGTATCTACATCAATTTACATTTTTTTTTCCTACATTTATGTTTATATGTTTATATTCACTAGCTCTTGTCATTTAATTTTAAAAGATCCCAATAAAAGTTATGTTTGAAACTAATTTCATATACATCATATAAATAGTGCGCCCACAAAGCCTTTTTCTTTCTTCTGTTTGCCTTTTCTGCAAACAAATCCCATTATTCAGGTATTGCACTGAATTTTGGGCGCACTACCAATCAATGACTATAAGAATTATTCAATAAATAAGTAAAACTCTTAACACTGGCAATACTGCAACGTCAAAGGTTCAGTGCCCGATTTAATATGTGGCACCTTCGTCAGGTCACAAAATAAATGTCCTAGGTGTGTACTATATTTCACAGTAATGACACAGTGATAAACAATATAAAACTTAGCAGCTTTCCTAGGGATGGACCTTTGTTGGCCCAAAAAATAGATATTGTCCAGTGGTTCTCCCCACTTTTTCAAACATGGGCCCTTATTCTGATCGGTGCGGCCAGAGCCGGTTATGCGGCCAGGACCGTGCGTGCGAAACCCCGCCTTCCATACGGATCGCCAACTCCGTCCGTATGAGGTAAGAAGCTGTCCGAACGGACCGCACGTGTATTTTACACGGAATACGCCTCCTCCATCTCACGGAACCTCCCCCATCATTCGATGGTCGCAGACCATCGAATGCAGGACCGAGTGCTCCACCAGCACCCGCAACCTCAGACCACACGGACATTTCTCCGTGCAAAAGCAGGGATCTGGGCGGGCAGCTGACATCCGGCGATGTCATATGTCCGCCCCCTACACGTGCGTCACGACTGCATTACCATACGTACGCCCAGCGTTTTCATGGGAACTCCCATGAAACGCGGGGCGTATGCATATGGTAATGAGCCCAAATAGCCCTTCACGCCCCTCTCCACCCCCTATTCGGAGTGTTCACATATCATGCGGGATTTGGCCGTACGCCCCGCTCGCACATGCGCAGAGACGCCTCTGCACATGCGCAGACACAAAACATCGGCGGCCCGAACGCACGCGGATATTTCCGCACCGATCAGAATAAGGGCCATGGTTATTTTACTTTGTTTTTAAGGTGCAGTTTCTAGGAAAGTTTCATCGCACCAAGCTTACCTGACAAATAGTCAACATCCTTCAAGTTTTCATAACACCAATAAAATGTATTTAAAAAATGTTTAAAGATTCTGTTTTTAAATAAAAAGTAATACATCTTTCTATTGAGTATCACTCTTGGGGCCTAATTCACGTTGGCTCAGTAAGCAGCGAAGATTGCTGCCTACTGAGTGCTGAAGAATGAAAATCCAATGCGTTTTGTAAAATTGGTACTTGTTTCCTAGCACGGCACCCATTGCATCGCATACCATAAGGCATACGATGGTATGCGATGCGATGTTACGTGATGGCAGCTGATGTTATACAATTTTAAATTGTATACCATCGCATTGTATGCTATTGTATGCCATATACAATGGTATACGATTTAAAATTGTATAAGCACCCTAATAGGTTTTTTCAATGTTAAATGTGCCCCTATCAGATAATTAATTGTATAAGCACCGTAATGGGTGCTTACAATGTTAAAAGCACCCCCACGCCACCCCCACTATCAACGCCAACCCGAAGCTTGGCGAGCGCACCGAGCACACGCGGGGCGGCGGTACGCATCCTCTGACCTCTATCCACGTCGGCGTGGAGTTGATTTTAGATAGTGTGGCGAGCGCAGCGACCCTCCGAGCCAGAAGCGTGGCGAGCGTACGCTCACCACGCTTCAGGTTGGCGTTGATAGTGGGGGTGGCGAGGGGGTGCATTTAACATTGTAAGCACCCATTAGGGTGCTTAAACAATGAAAAATCGTATAGGGGCTTATACAATTTAAAATTGCATCACATGCGGGCATATGGCATGCGATGCGATGCCATAGAACTTAATATCGTGGGCGCCGTGCTAGGAAACAAGTACCGTAAAATTTCTTGACTTCATCAGGGATGTTTTTAAAACGGGATGTCTCCAGCGTGGCTGCAGCCACAGAGAGAAAATAATGCAACAATGACAAGAAAAGTGCATCTTAGTGCAACAAAAAATCTCAGTAGTGACGTGAATTAAACAATACACCATACCATATATGTATGCATAAAGAAGGGCCTAATTCAGACCCCATTGAATTTCCGATGGTGGTGGTCTGCAAATGCGTGAATTTATATATGTGCAGACCCCCTTTAGTGAGTGTCACACTTGCCGAAGTGTTCGCACGGGCAGGAGAGGGAATTGGGCAGCCAGGGGCCGGCATCAGGGGAGTACCCAGTGTTTTATGGGTTTCATGAAAACGAAGGGCATTCCCCTGGGAATGCAGGTGGGGCGATGTCTGCTCAGAGCGGGTGGCTGACGTCAGCTCTCATCCCCGTTTCGGCCATCTCCAGCGACCATCGGATGATTTCTCGTGATTTCCTTTGGCTGCCTGAGAGGCAATGTGTTCTCGTGCACATCACCTCCAATGCTAGCGAGGGGATGCGAGTGGCAAGGGGGCGGTCTTTCAGCTGGCGGCGCTGACCTGTACGCTAGGCTGCAAGTCTACGCAGTCTAACAACCAGGTCTGAATCAGGCCCAAAGTTAAAATGTTTGCCCAATACAGCTGTTTGACTATAAGCACATCCTGGTCCTTGGAGTCAATACACTAAGTAGGGACAGCAACATGCAGTGAGAATAGATAACAATCATTGAAATAACAAATGTATTCAGTACATATCCAATTACAGAGGGCTAGAGATCATTTGCTATTATGCTGGCGAGGAACTAAGGAATCATTCATATCAGTGATAGAGAAGCATACTAGCAAACATCATCCTGTGCAATTAACAAATACCATTAGCCAATCAGCATTGAACAGATGTTTCTATTATTAAACGTGATGGTAAAATGTTAACATCTTTGTTTTAAAAACCTATGGACCGCAATCATTCATTGCATAGACAATCTTTTCACCCAGAACCTCTTAAACGGGTTAATTTGCTCACAATTACTGCGTATTAGGAGAATTATTGGAAAAATTGCAGATAAGTAAACAAATATTATGTTAAAAAAATTCCTACAAAGTGGTTATAAATTAGAATGGAATCACCTTTATTATCCATGAACCTGTTCAACACAAATGATGGCAATCATACATTATGGGGGGTATTCAATGTGAGGGTCACGGCAGTCGAGCTTGCTCGACCGCCGTGACCCAGTCCCGTACTCTGTCAGCTCGGGGAGCGAGAAGGGGGCATGGCCGAGAAGAGGCCACGCCCCCTTGCGACTGAGAAGAGGCGAGCTGCAGCCGGCAGCTCATCACTTCCCGGCCACTCTCGGCAGAATAAGCCTGACAGCTAGTGATGTCGGGCTCGTTCTGCCGAGATACCCTGCTCAATGCTGTCAGGGAAGACAGCATTGAATAGGGCCCGGAGGGCATCTCCCTGACGGGAGATGCTCGCCGGTGATTGAATATCCCCCTAAGAGGGAAGTCCAGGAGCAGAAACATAGAATTTGATTTGACGGCAGATAAGAACCACTTGGCCCATCTAGTCTGCCCCTTTTTTTAAACATGTTACCTCAAACCATATTTGATCCTTATTGCTTTGTAAGGATATCAATATGCTTATCCCAAGCATGTTTACATTGTACTACTGTATTTGCGTCTACCACCTCTGATGGGAGGCTATGCCACTTATCTACTACTCTTTCTGTGATGTAATTCTTCCTCACATTTCCCCTGAATCTTCCTCCCTCTAGTGTCAGTGCATGTCCTCGTGTTCTGCTGCTCCTCTTCCTGTGAAGAATGTCTCCCACCTGTACCTTGTTAAAACCCTTGATATAGTTGAAAGTTTCTATCATGTCCCCCCTTTCCCTTCTCTGCTCTAAAGTATACATATTAAGATCTTTTAGTCTTTCCTGGTACGTTTTGTGATGTAGGCCATGCACCATTTTAGTTGCTCCTCTTTGTACAGTCTCTAATGTATTTATATCCTTCTGGAGATATGGCCTCCAGAACTGAACACTGTACTCTAGGTGAGGTCGTACCAATGACCTATACAGTGGCATTATTACTTCTTTCTTTCTACTGCTGATACCTCTCCCTATGCAACCAAGCATCTGACTTGCCTTCTTCATTGCTTTGTTACATTGCCTACCTGCTTTTAAGTCCCCTGAAATAGTGACACCTAGATCCCTCTCTTCCTCAGTAGTTTCCATTATAGTGCCATTTATACTATATTGAGTCTTTGGATTTCTGAGACCCAAGTGCATGATTTTGCATTTTTTGGCATTAAACTGTAGTTGCCATTCTCTTGACCATTTCTCTAATCTGCCTAGATCCTCAATCATTTGTTTTACCCCTCTTGGTGTGTCTACCCTGTTCCATACCTTTGTGTCATCTGCAAAGAGGCACATTTTACCCTCAATTCCATTTGCAATATCACCAATAAAGATATTAAAAAGCACCGGTCCAAGTACAGATCCCTGGGGTACTCCACTTGTAACCTTTCCCTCCTTTGACTGTACTCTGTTTACTACAACTCTCTGTTTTCTGTCCTGCAACCACGCTCTAATCCATTCAACTATCTTAGAATCCAATCCCAAGCTTTCAAGTTTATTTAACAGTCTGCGATGTGGGACAGTATCAAAAGCTCACACTGTGTCTCTCCTGGAGAGGGTCATGTTGGGAGGTATGCCATAGGTCAGCAATTAAACACAGGTAAGATAGGACTACTGTACCTGTAGATACATCAGAACTAAATATAATTTAGTATTTACTGTGGTGTTTAAAGAGTTTGCTGTTAATAACTGTACAGGGGACTATTCTATAAAATGGGATTCCATAGGAATGAATGCATTGGTTTTATTTATCCTCACCTGGAACTGTTCCTACTGCAGACTAATGAGTGGGAATTTCCCTTCTATTCCCTGTTCCTAATCTCTCTTTAGAAGTAAGAGTTAATCCAGCTCTATCTAGGAAGCGTTCAAACTAAATTTGTTCCAAAAATGTAAGTCTCTCTGGGGATCGGTGAGAGGGAGGAGAAGAGGAGACACTGTTGTGAAACACCATTGTGCAAACATTACAGGGACACTAAATGTGTCTAGTCAGCTTCCCTGGGATTGTATAAAAGGCTGCGCTTCATTCCAACTGCTCTCCACAAACTGAGCTCTGGCAGTTTGGGAGGAACTCTGCAGTGGCAATGGCTTCTACTTTCCAATGGACTCTCTGCATCAGCATCCTGGGTAAGTGACAGGTGCTCCGTTTCATGGTAGTGTGACATAATTATTGCTGTATGCTTTACGCAACTGCAGGTTGGGTATCCCTTATCCGGATAGCCCAAATATTCTGAAAACCGCAGGATTCCAGAATATCCCCCCGCCCCCTCTGCACCTTTTTTATACTCACCTTATTTCCCTGGTGTCCACAGCGGGCATAAGATCCATATTCAGCGGCATCCCTGCTCCCAAGGATGCATTGCGCCGTGACATCACTGGCACACCTGTCACCCGCGCAATGCATCCTTGGAACCGGGGATGCCATTGAAGACAAATCCGATGGACGCCGTGGACACCAGGGGGAACAGGAAACTATATAAAAGAAATCTCTATAGATAGCTTATAAGCAAAGACCTAGTTACATTGTTAGTGTAGTTAGTGTTAGTTAGTGCAGCACAGTTGCCTATCCTTACACATTCTGCAGGAAACTCCCTGAAATAGCAGCAATCTCCCTGACTCCCTGAAGAGTCTATTAATCTCCCTTAGTGCACCCTATGACCATTATGTATCTGTTATATATTTGTGTGTGGAGGGGGGGGGATAAATCAGAGCTGTATACATTCGGATTGTCAGTTCCTTTTCTCCATAGGATGGATGGACAGATAGATAGATAGATAGATAGATAGATAGATAGATAGATAGATAGATAGATAGATAGATAGAGATATAGATAGAGAGATTTTAATCATTTTGCAGTAGTTCCCAAACTCTGGGGCAGATGTATTAAGCCTTGTAAAGTGATAAAATGGTGATAAAGTGGAAGTTAATAATGCACCAGCCAATCAGCTGTTTGAAAAAATGACAGTTGGAAGTTTATTGGCTGATGCATTGTCACCTTCCACTTTATCACCACTTTATAATTGTACCAGGCTTAATACATTTGCCCCTTTGTACTTAGGCACCCTGGGGTACTACAAGGCTCTTGCAGGTTGGTGGTCTAGGATCAAATCAATTCAATGCTAGTGGCTGTCAATCATAAAACAACTGGAAAACCAGAAGTACAACTGTATACCACTACATAACTGAGCATAATGCTAGGTACACACCTAAAGATTTATCTGTCCAATCTTTCTGGTGGAAACAAAAATTTGGCAATGTAACTGAGCAAATGACAAGCAACCATTTGCTCCCAAACGCTGGAAAAACGACAATGGTCGCTCAGACAAATTAGTTACATTTGTTTGGTTTAATAAAGTTAAAAGACCAATTGTCTTGTCCATTTACCAGGATTTGGGAGCAAATGGTTGATTGTCATTTGCTTAATTTCATTTCCAGATTTTTGTTTCCACCAGAGAGATTGGACAGATAAATCTAAGTGTGTACCCAGTTTAGGATGACAGGTACGCACAAAATAATTTTATTAATTAATTTTTTCCCAAAATCTTTTAGTAAAAAACTTATCCTAGGGGTGCCATGAAAAAATGCTGATGCTCCAGTGTGCTGTAATTCAGGATTTATTTGGGAACCATTGTTGTCCATTACAAATGATACAAACAAAGCAACTAATTTGTTGTTATAACTCCCAATGGTACAGCCAAAACTCTTAATCTCATTTTACTATATTTATGTTAACACTTTTGGCTTATTTTCTGCATGAATATTTTTGAACTACAGATGGAGCCCCTCTCAGTCAGCTTCAGCGCTTGCCAGAATGTCCACGCTGGCGAGCGCTGGCTGAGAGGGATTCCATTAGTCTGGGATGCGAGAACGTCTCACACGCACGTGCGTCCCAGTCATTCGGTGGTTGGGCAGCCGAACCCTGCCTGTCTCCGCTTCAGGGAGACGGACAGGGTTGGGGGGGGTGCGGTGGGGCAGCAGTGACCAACAGGGGGGACTGGCGGCGAGGTGGTGGGGACTGACAGCCACCCACCCTACGCAGGTATCGACACGCCTGCATTCCCATGCATTTTATAATATCCTGGGTGTTCCCCTGCTGACGCCCCTGCCCACCCCTGGACCTACCCACCTGGAGCGAATTTCACACTCGTCAAAGCTGTTTGCTCCCAGGGATTGTGCATGCGCATATTTCCACATGCACATGTGCAACCCCTCCAACTTTTCAAAACTCACACATCGACACCAAAATTGACACCAAAGTATCCTTTAAATGGTTGTGGTGCTCATTTTGTTGTGGATTTTTTTTTAAATTCATCCACTTAGCATTGTGGGTAGCAATACTCACCATTCTGCCACCAATCCACAACAATTGGAGAGTTGTGGATTGGTATAAATTGTATTGTATTGGTAGAATTGGTGGATTGGTAGAATTGTGTTACCACAAACATTAGCATTATACAGCTAAAGACCGTGGAACTTTAACCAGGTCATAATGTTGTTTTTCCACTTCTGTATCTACTGTAGCTCTCTGCATTGCTGCCCCGGCAAAAAAAGTCACCTGGTGTGCCATCTCCGAAGCTGAACTAAAGAAATGCAGAGAATTGTCAAAGAATTGTGGAACCCAACAGATATCCCTAGGCTGCATCAATAAAGGCAGCACTGAAGAATGCTTAAAAGCCATTGCGGTAAGTTTACACTAATGGTACATTCATTAGTGATATTTTCTGGAATTATAATCGAACTATAAATAATGCTTTGCAGTGGTGGATCTTGCCTTTTGGCTGTAGGATTGTAGCCTCTCCAGTAAAATACACCACCCGGGTCAGCGTAGTGTAGTGGATACACAGTGCGATTCTGACTAACTTTCTATTCGATTTTGACTATATGGATGAACGGTTTCCAGCCGCATTCCATGCCGATTCGATCCCAATACGTGCTCCTGTTTAGAGGAAATCGAACAGAAAAATAGACTGTGCAGGCAAGACTATATAGTACAGATCTGTACTATATTGTCATAATGGAATGCATTTTGCTTGCCGTGAGATTCGATCCCAATTCATTCCCAATCGCAAGGCAATCGAACCTTGTTTGCACACCTGCAAACAGATGCAGTCCGTGATTGCTCTGGCTTCATTGTAACTGGCAGTGCCTAATGAAAGTTCTCAATGTCAATCCCAGACACTACAGGCCATCCCACTGAGACTGCCGAAATGGGCTGCAATTAGCAAAAAGGGGTTCCTGTGGGAATCCACTCACTGCCTTTCATATACCTGGCTTCTATGGGCTGCAGCCAGTGCAGTCCATAGAAGCTTGTGTTTTGCGCATGCGCTGTTTGACTGCCACTTGTGTCCATGTGCCGATCCCGGCACCTGCCAGGTCCATTGCCAAGGTGCTGTGATCCAGCTAGTGGGCTCAGCTCTACTCTCTTCTTCTGTGGAGAGGCCTAGACAGCACCAGCATTCCTTCCCAAGGCATTGGCTGAAAGCTGAGGGTCCCCTCTTTCCATAGGTACAAGAATTTTAAAAATCGTCCCTTGGGAACCGGAGATATCTGACTTCAAACAGTGGTCCCCATCCAAGTCTGTTAATTGCCATTTCCAGTGAGATATTTCAGGTTCTGTCTGACATAGAGTTTTTCTGAGGGTATATTCCAAAAGCTGTGACTCTCCCCCTTTGATGGACAATAGAAGCTTGTCTTTTCTGTTCCCAAAACCAGAGATATCAGCCTTCGAGCAGCTGGTTACTGCTCCAGCTCTATACACCTGGTATGTAGTTCTATATACTCGTTGGCAGATTGCTCTGCCTCCTGAACTCTGATCCCCTAGTCCCCAATACCATTTGGTAGGTGGGATTCTCTAGTTTTTAATTCCATTAAAATCTAAGAAATCTATTTCCGGGAACTGGAGATATCTGCAGTCAAGCAAGCTGTCCTCCCACCAGAAAATGATGAATAATAAGCCCACTCCACTATACACCCCTCCTCTGCGTATTAAACATCCTATACCACCCTGGAAGTTATGTATCAGGGCCCCTTCATTCAGCCCAATGACCCCTTCTCCCACCCCATCTCCCACCATCTGTGCAGTAAAGGGGTAATTCATGGAAATTACTGATCCAGGCCCTACATGCTGAGGGGTTGATATAATACCCCCTACCACCCGCGAGACATCAAAGTCCCCCCCCCACCACCACCACTGGAGGATCGGTAAAAGCCCCAATACATTGCTATGCCCAGGGGTCTACACTGCTGTTGATGCCCCTGTATGTATATATATGTATGTTTATATATCTATATATATATATATATATATATATATATATATATATATATATATATATATATATATATATATATATATATGTATAGATATATATATATATATATATATATATATGTATATATATATATATATATATATATGTATATATATATATATATATGTATATATATATATATATATATATATATATATATATATAAAATTCATATTATTTATATACATTTGGTCTATCTATAATACTTTCACTGACCCGGAATATACAGGGTCACCTAAGTGTCCATCTCCGTGCTTTGCTCTGCCCCTCTGGAAACCCCCTTCTGAAAATCCTGCGTTTGCCCCTGAGGCATACATCAATAACAGCACCATTGTGAGCATTTGGCTAGACTAACCTGCTGTGCCAGTCTCAGACCATTCCTATACCACAGCTTTGGATATAAGCTGTTGGAGTCCTATGTGCAGGTCTATCCAGATGATATGCCGACCAGGTGCCTGCCAACAATTTGAACCATGTTGACACTCTCATGTCATTATGAACATGTTACTGTCGACTACTCAACCCATGCTCAATCAATCAGCCAGGGTATTGCCCTTAAAAGGTAGTTACGGCCTTTTATGCCCAAACAGAAGTCAGTACTCCTCTCTGCTAATCAAAATTGTTGGTCATGTTCAGGGCCAGACTAAGGGTTTACTTGGCCTAGAGCTTAACATGTTCAAAGGCCTATTATGAGAAGTGGATGAGGCAAGGCCAGTGCCATGTAGATCCCATGCACTATTAGCCCCAGTGTCTCCCTAGATATATAAAACTACAAAAATTGCATCAATGTGTAGAAAATAGGAATGCAATTGTAATACAGGTCGAGTATCCCGTATCCGAATATCCGTTATCCGAATTATTCCGAAATACGGACATTCCAGAAAGTGAAAAAAAATATTTTTTTTGCTAAAAACTCACTGGGGACATTTGTAACAGCATCACTGGGGACATGATATGTAACTGGCACTATATATGTGCAAGACAATGATTGCTTGGCATTCAAATTCAATGCTGAGATAGTACACACATTTTGTTTCACGTTTTGAAACCTTGTTTTTTGAACAATTAAAATATATTTGTGTGTATTTTATGTGGTAATAAAATATATCTGTGTGTATATTATGTGTTTATACAGCATAAATGCAAGATACTTCAAAATACATCATTGAAATATTAAAATATTCCGAAATACGGAATAATACGTTATCCAAAATTCTCCTGGTCCCGAGCATTTTGGATAAGGGATACTCAACCTGTACTTATGATTTCTGCTTTACCATGTGGCCAGCTGGTGTCTGTCTGGTGATCATCATGCTGTTAGGATGATGGACCTACTATTATGTGGAGGACTGGAACTGCCGTTCCATCTGCCCCATTCTTAATCTGGCCCTGGGCATGTTCTTCCATAACTTATACCCAATATGAGCACAGGTTGAGCATCCATTAGCGAAATGCTCGAGACCTTACCTGGTCCCCTGGCCATCCCACGATGTCCACGGTGTCCCCTGGCATCCATGGCGACCATCGGATTAGTCTTCAGCGGCATCCCCAGGCCCAAGGGTGCATTTCAAATGTGTGCAGGTGTGCCGGTGACGTCACCGGTGCACCCATGCAATGCATCCCTGAGACCAGAGATGCCGGTGAAGATGATTCTGATAGCCACCGTGGACACTAGTGAACGAGGCGAGCATGAAAAAAGACAAGGGGGTAACAAACAACCTACGGTTTTCTGAATATTTAGGTTTTGGGATTTAGGGATAATGGATACTCACCTTGTATTTAGATTTATAAGTAAGGCTAAATTTAGAAAAATACTGGTACCCAACCCTATCACTCAACTTTAACTGAAGCACTGAACTTTACACACCCTGATATCATTAGGCACATACGTCTCGCATCCACACTTATTAATCGCTCCCATTCCCGATTGCAGGACTTTAGTCGGGCTGCACCCAATCTGTGAAATGCCTTCCCAAGCACAATAAGACTCTTCTCCAGTCTCCAAACCTACAAGCGTTCCCTGAAAACTCACCTCTTCAGGCAAGCTTATCAAATTCCAGAACCAGCCACTTAACCTTCATATACCATTCCTATCTGATGAAATCCCCACTGTCCAGTCCACACATGTCCACTTTTTCACATTTTCCATCCTCCTGACCCATGGCCCAAACTGCTGGGTCACCGTATCATACAGCACACCAGGAACCTTTGCATTCTGGTGGAATTAATGCAATAAAGAATATCTATCCTTATGTATCAATGCCTATTTCCCTATAGATTGTAAGCTTGCGAGCAGGGCCATCATACCTTTGACTGTATGTACAGTAAATACCCAGTTTGTTGTATCACTGTCTCCTATTGTAAAGCGCAACGGAATATGCTGCACTATATAGGAAACTGTTAATAAAAATAATAATAATAATAATAAATAAGGTGCATATGAATATGAAAGGAACCCCATTGCCAGACACATACTCTATATTCTTTATTAGTATAAATCAGATGTAGAAATAAAATACTGCAAAGTAAAATCAATGAATCAGTTTATTAAACACTGGATTTACAGAAAGCCTTTGTTTTCCAGAAAGGAGACGCAGATGCCATTACTCTGGATAGTGGATATATATACAAAGCGGATAAGAATCCTTATAACTTAAAGCCAATCATGGCGGAGAACTATGGCAGTGAGAAAGGTACAGTAACGGCCATTGACTGCATTGTGTGAGATCACATAACTGGACTTTTTTGATATCCAGCTTCTGACTCAGGGGCAGATTTATTAAGCTCGGTGAAGTGATAAAGGGGGAAATTTACTAATATGAATTTGTAAAAAATAGGTGTATTCGTAGGCAGAAATACACCTATTTTTTACACATTTGTATTTTCGGGAGTTACTATCCCAAAAATACAGCATTTCGTATTCTTAAAGATGGGACATTCGTATTTGTATTTACAAATACGAATGTCTACACCATCGATAGGATGCAACAGGAATCACCATTCAAAAGAATGGTGGTTCCTGATTTACTAAGCAGCCGTATTGATAATACGGCTGCTAATTGGTGTAAAACAGGCACGAAAATATGACAGGAAAATACACCTTGATTGTCCTGTCATATTTGGCTTTAGCCTGTATGGATCAGTCAGATCCGTGCAGGCTTTAGTGTAAAAAAAAATAGAAAAATAAATAAATTTAAAAAAAAAAAACAGCGTGGGGTCCCCCCCACAGCTGTAACCAGCACCAGGCTGAAAGAGCCGGGGCCGGTAATTAAAAATCAGGGAACCCGACAAATAGGGGTTCCCCGATTTTTAACAACCAGCCCCAGGCTCCAGGTCCGGGGCTGGTTCCCAAAACACGGGGGACAAAATGACTAGGGGTCCCCCGTATTTTAAGAACCAGCCCCAGGCCAAACCAGCCAGCAGGGTAATGCCACAGCCGGGGGGAGACTTTTTATACCCCCGGCCAAAGCATTAACCCTCTGACCAGTCAGCCTGGCTAGGGGCCCTGGGGGAGTGGGGACCCCCCCAATAAAGGGGTCCCCCCCTCCAGGACTTACCTGACCAGGCTGAAGCCTGGTGCTGTCCCCGGTGGCCCTGTGCGGTGGCCACCGGGCTGATACTGGTGTAAAAAAAAAATAGATGAATAAACTATTGTTTTAAACTGTGGAACTATGAGTCCCAGCAAGCCTCCCCCGCAAGCTGGGACTTGGAGAACCACAAGTCCCAGCCTGCGGGGCATTAAAGGGCCCGCTGGGTCTTGTAGTTCCACAGTTAAAAAAATAGTTCAATAAATACACACTGACACATGAAAAATAAGTTTAATACATACATTACACACATACTGATACTTACCTATCTTGATCCCATAGGTAGGTCCCAGGGTCTTGATCCGGTGCCTTGTCCTGGTTCCGGATCCATGTCGCCATTTTTCAGCATGTCGATTTCCATGTCGGCGTCCGGTCCAGGGTCCGAAGAAATCCATGGTGGACCTGTGGAAGGAAATCCAACTCACCCAGGTCCTCCATGGAAGTTCTTCAGGCTTGATCCGATGTAGTTCAGGTTTTCTTGCATCTTCTTCAAGCTGCCGGCGACTCTGGCAAGCTCCCCGCTGGAACTTGTTGTTCTACAAATGTCCCAGCTTGCGGGGGAGGCTTGCTGGGACTCATAGTTCCACAGTTTAAAACAATAGTTTATTCATCTATTTTTTTACACCAGTATCAGCCCGGTGGCCACCGTACAGGGCCACCGGGGACAGCACCAGGCTTATTGGGGGGTCCCCACTTCCCCAGGGCCCCTGGCCAGGCTGACTGGTCAGATGGTTAATGCTTTGGCCGGGGGGACTTGTATAAAAAGTCTCCCCCCGGCTGTGGCATTACCCTGCTGGCTGGTTTGGCTTGGGGCTGGTTCTTAAAATACGGGGGACCCCTAGTCATTTTGTCCCCCATATTTTGGGAACCAGCCCCGGACCTGGAGCCTGGGGCTAGTTGTTAAAAATCGGGGAACCCCTATTTGTCGGGTTCCCTGATTTTTAATTACCGGCCCGGCTCTTTCAGCCTGGTGCTGGTTACAGCTGTGGGGGGGACCCCATGCTGGTTTTTTTTTTAAATTTATTTATTTTTCTATTTTTTTTACACCTTGCAGCCTGCACGGATCTGACTGATCCGTGCAGACTGCCTCTACTAATTCGTATTAGCGGCCGTATATATGGCCAGCTAATACGAATTACTACGACATCGGAGGGTTACAAAGCAGTCGTATATGACTGCTTTGTAAATCCCCCTCCGGAACACGACTTTGCATACGACTGAAACAGTCGTATGCAGTCGTAGGGAAAATACTAATACGAAAAACTAGGTTTTTCATATTAGTAAATTTCCCACAAAGTGTCTGGTCTTTATCACCGGCCAATCAGCTTCTAACTATGAAGGGAAAGGTTTGGTTTGAAAAATGACAGCTGATTGGTCGGTGATGAAGACCGGGCACTTTATCACTTCACCAAGCTTAATAAATCTGCCCCTGAATATCTTATATAATAAGTGTGTATGTGTGTGCATGTGCTTCTGTTGCATTGTGGACACACCGTGGCACTCAGAGCTGCCAAATTAGGCAACACGGTACCTCTGGACCCAGTGATGTGCATGACAAAGCCGTTTTTGGGAAATTTAACTTAGAAATTTAAAAAACACCATGGTTCAATTTGTCTTGTTTGAGGAACTGGAAAAAAGATTGACGATCTAGGAAATAGATGACGAATGAACAACACCACACCTGATTTCATTGCTGTCATTGAGTATGAACCAGGGTTGTGTGACACCCCCAAGGCCAGTGGTGGCCCGGTTTACCTGAACTGGGTGGAGTTCACACTGTGAGGTTACTTCAGTTCTTCTTTTCCAATTCGGTCAGGAGTCTTTCTGCTCACAATGGCCCTTATTCTGATCTCGGCGGTACGGCCCGCGTGCGGCCGTACCGCCGATGTTTTCACTCTGCACATGCGCAGAGGTCACTCTGCGCATGTGCAGGCGAAATCGCCGCACAAAAATTTTATACGCCGCAAAGGGGGCGTATAGGGGCGTGAGGGGCTTAATACCCTCATTTCCCTATGCATACGCCCCGCGTTTCATGGGCGTTCCCATGCAAACGCGGGGCGTATGCATGGTAATGAGGCTATGACGCCAGTGATGGGGGCGGAAAGCTGACATCGCCGGATGTCAGCTCTCCGCCCCCATACAAGCTTTCACACGGACGATTGTCCGTGTGGTCTAAGCTTGCGTGAGCTGGTGGAGCGTGCGGCCCTGCCTTCGATGGTCGTCGACCATCGAATGCAGGGGGCAGCTCCCACCATGGTGGAGGCGTACGCCCCACCATTTTCATGCGGATCGCCAGCCGTCCGCGTACGGACGGCCGTGGCGATCCGTCTTGTAGGCGGGGATTGGTTTGTGCGGCCGGAGCAACGTATGCGGCTCCGGCCGCACAGATCAGAATAAGGGCCAATGAATGGACAAGTTGGTACAATTATAACGGTTTATTTTGTGACTCTTGGGTGAGGGTATAAATGATCACCTTCAGTAATAACGGCAATTATAGTATCAAGCAAACAAAGCACTGCACACTTCTGTACACATCTTTAGCGGAAGAGTACAATATATCCAATCCGATGAACAATTCAATTCTTGTAACACAATCTGTGTCTCTGCAATATATGCAAACTTCTCTTCACAATACACTTACTATTATGTGCAATAGCTGCATACATTAACTAGACTCTGCTATATCATCCTACTACTGGGTACCCAGATACAACTCAAAAGTCACTATTCCTTGTAATGATCCTGCAGATCAAATGATGTGTAACAGTCTCTTCAGGTTGGCTCAGTCAGCAGTAAAGCACAGTCTTTATTTGGGGGTCAGAGGCTGAGAGTCTTGCAATAGGTTTGCTAACTGAAAACAGTGCAAGGCCAACTCATTTAGGTGTTCTCAAATCCTTAGACAGGGCTTGGTTAATGCTGAATCCCACATTCAAAGCATGAAGGGGTTAAATGAAGTCTCTGCATTCACAGTCTACTGAGAGATCCTTTTATAAAGGTTACAGTCTTTTTAGGGCAGTCCTGTTATACTCTGCTGGGGGGTCTGACAGGGACCCACTTCTATAGCCAGGAGCTATCTTTTGCCTGAGTTCTCTGTGGATTCTTTCCTCTGTTAATACTGGAGTTGGGGTGAGTGGTGCAAACTTGGATCTAGTGGGGAGCACACTTTTACACAGGGGTGTTATAGTCAGACTCACGCTTTATTGGATGTTGCTGGTACAGGCTGTTACAGTGTCCTCCACTCTGCATGCTGTCCTGCTCTGCAGGGTCTCCTCTGAGCACATAGGGCTCTGTGTGTCTTTGCACCTTGCTGCTGCTGCTGTTAGCAGTTATTTCCACTGTGTCCCACTCAGTAGCCTGCACTTTTATTGCTAGCAGGGATGGCTGGCAGATTAGCTGGGGAGATTAAGAACTCTCTCTGTGTCACTCTCTTCACACCTCAGTTCCATTCAGCTCAGACACCATGCTGCTGCTGCTCTCTCTCTCTCTTCCACATGCATTGCTTCTTCCTGCTTCACCTCTTGACCCCACACTCTGTTAGCCAATACAGCTACCTTTTCTTCAAAGCTGTCAATCATCCTGCTGGGTTGATCCCGCCCCTGCTGGTAGCATTAAAGGGGCCTGCACTCAATTTACCCTCAGTGCTCCATACCTTAGGCAGATACTCACAATGTCAGTTTATAGTGATTAGCAACCCACTGGGGTGCTACATTCGCCCACGCTTTTTCATGTGCGTGTCCTCACGCATCAACAGCTAATGGCAACGGGAACCATCAATCCCCATAACTGGCGGGCAAGATATTCCTTGTGCTTCTGGCTGGTAGAAATTCCTTTTGGATCTTTTTTCTTTCTTTCTTGATGCCTGCTGTAACCACAAGGTGACCTCCTCCTTGCTTATCGTGTGGTACTCAACGTCGGGCCCATGCAATTCTGGGAAGAGCCATGTCACCTTCTCCTTAGCTGCACTAGGGGTTTGTTCCGGGGCCTTACACTCAGACATTGATACATCTGACTCTTTGCTATTGGTTTCCAAGGCTCTAGATCTCTCTGCCAGAACAAGTTGCCCCACAGCTTCAATGGCTCTTTCTCTGTGAGTTGCACTGGAATCTGTTGGTCTGGGGTTGGCTGTGCTGGAACCAGTGTGCTCTATCCTTTTTCTGCCCTCCCGTTCTCTTGGTTCTGGGGGAAATTGCCATCTGACTACATCCTGCAGCTTCGGTTGCATCTTGTTACCTCCCCGGGGTCTTTCCTCAACCAGCAGAACTTCACTTGGTTCCTCTCTACTTTTACTGTAATGGTAATCTTGCTGGCAGTAGCGTGAATGCTCTCTGAAAGGTGGACAGCGCCAATGCTGGCTGCCCTCTGCAGCATGCCTGTTGCCTTGCACCTGAGCCCCATTTAGACTGATCACGTGTACAGCCTTGATACCTTTCTTTCCATTTGCCAACTCAAATTCCACCATTTCGCCACTTCTCAGGCTCCGAAACCAGTTTCGGTTGGTTTTCTGAATGGCAGTAAAATGTACATACACGCTTTGTCTGGTGTCTGTTCTCTTGATGAACCCGTACCCACGTGGTACACTGAACCACACGACACGACCAGAGATCCTTCTTGGGTTGGTTAGCTCACCAGCCACAGCATTATGTACCCCAGACACTCTCATTTGGCTTTGGAATACTGCAGATGGGCCTGCATTTCTGGGTCGTCCTTCCCAGGGTGGTCCTCCTCGTGATGGTCTTCCTGAGGACTGTTGACAATGCCTCTCAATATGACCACTTTGTCTACATTGCCAACATATTGGCCTCCCTCGAGCATGAAACTGATTAGTCCCCCATCTTCCCATCTCCTGGGTAACGTCCCATCTGGATTGGTGCTTCACTCTGCGTTCTGAACGCCATTCCCAGTTTCTGTATACAGTCTGTTCTATTCTCTGGTTGGCTAGGGTCTTCCTCATCTCTGCAGTCATTTTGAGGAGTCCATCCAATGTTACAGACAATTCCCTAAAGGCTTTGTCATCTGCAGTGGGGTTGCCTTTATGCACTTCCATGTCCGATCCTGTTCGTGACACCATATGTGACACCCCCAAGGCCAGTGGTGGCCCGGTTTACCTGAACTGGGTGGAGTTCACACTGTGAGGTTACTTCAGTTCTTCTTTTCCAATTCGGTCAGGAGTCTTTCTGCTCACAATGAATGGACAAGTTGGTACAATTATAACGGTTTATTTTGTGACTCTTGGTGAGGGTATAAATGATCACCTTCAGTAATAACGGCAATTATGGTATCAAGCAAACAAAGCACTGCACACTTCTGTACACATCTTTAGCGGAAGAGTACAATATATCCAATCCGATGAACAATTCAATTCTTGTAACACAATCTGTGTCTCTGCAATATATGCAAACTTCTCTTCACAATACACTTACTATTATGTGCAATAGCTGCATACATTAACTAGACTCTGCTATATCATCCTACTACTGGGTACCCAGATACAACTCAAAAGTCACTATTCCTTGTAATGATCCTGCAGATCAAATGATGTGTAACAGTCTCTTCAGGTTGGCTCAGTCAGCAGTAAAGCACAGTCTTTATTTGGGGGTCAGAGGCTGAGAGTCTTGCAATAGGTTTGCTAACTGAAAACAGTGCAAGGCCAACTCATTTAGGTGTTCTCAAATCCTTAGACAGGGCTTGGTTAATGCTGAATCCCACATTCAAAGCATGAAGGGGTTAAATGAAGTCTCTGCATTCACAGTCTACTGAGAGATCCTTTTATAAAGGTTACAGTCTTTTTAGGGCAGTCCTGTTATACTCTGCTGGGGGGTCTGACAGGGACCCACTTCTATAGCCAGGAGCTATCTTTTGCCTGAGTTCTCTGTGGATTCTTTCCTCTGTTAATACTGGAGTTGGGGTGAGTGGTGCAAACTTGGATCTAGTGGGGAGCACACTTTTACACAGGGGTGTTATAGTCAGACTCACGCTTTATTGGATGTTGCTGGTACAGGCTGTTACAGTGTCCTCCACTCTGCATGCTGTCCTGCTCTGCAGGGTCTCCTCTGAGCACATAGGGCTCTGTGTGTCTTTGCTCCTTGCTGCTGCTGCTGCTGTTAGCAGTTATTTCCACTGTGTCCCACTCAGTAGCCTGCACTTTTATTGCTAGCAGGGATGGCTGGCAGATTAGCTGGGGAGATTAAGAACTCTCTCTGTGTCACTCTCTTCACACCTCAGTTCCATTCAGCTCAGACACCATGCTGCTGCTGCTCTCTCTCTCTTCCACATGCATTCAGTGTTGCCAACTCTGAAACGTAAAACAAGCAACTGATGACCAAAAAACAAGCCCAAAACAAGCCCAATCTAATCCTAAAAAGCCCCAAAACAAGCCCAACTTACATTTGACTATAGATAGGTAGATATTTTACGTATTATTTATACAATCTACATGTAATGTATTTACAATGATATTTTATCAGCACAAAACTGGCTTTTAAAGAATACTATAACACTTCCTGCTTCGCCTCATTGATGAGGCAAAGCAGGAAGGGACATCGACAAGATGTATTAACATCTTGTCTGCCGAAGTGGGCGAACACAAACTTGCGCGCTGACTCCTTCCCCATGGCCGGCTGTACTGGGCATGCGTGAGATCTCGCTACTCACGTGAGATCCCAGCGCAGCCCGAAGCCAGCAGCAGGGACAGTGATGTCACTGGTTTGGGTATAGGGCTTCGTCACCCTGCAGCTGTTGAAGCGGATAGCAGCAGGGGATGGAACAGTCAGCGCTGTGGACCGTTCATACATTTACCTTACATAGCGGCCTGTGCACACCGGCTCCTTCTTACATGGGGGAGAAGCGGTATCGGTGCACATAACATGCACTGATTTCCCCTTCTCCCCCATAGCGCGCCATCATACATCTGCCCCAATATGAGATCTTTTACTTTCATTTTTTTCTCTAAAGAAAAATCTCCAGTGAACATTGTCCTTTGTACGCACTGAGAAATATTTACCATACATGGTGCGACAGGCGATGTACGTTTTGTACTAGATCGCATGCGTTTTGAATGCGCTGCAATGCAATCTAGTGAGCACATACTTTTTGTGCTGTGCGATGTGAGCGGGATAAATTGTACCATGTGTGGACATCTTAAGAAAAGATAGAACAATCTTACTACAAGCATCATTGCTAAAATCAGATTAGCCCTAGAGAATACACACCAGCCGCAACATAGATAATGAGAGTCATTACCATTTCTATAAGCCTAGTTCTCACCTGTGTTTGTCCCTTATCTCTGTGCTGAATAACTGAATTACAGAGAAGCCCAAAATAAAACAAGCCCAAAACAAGCTACTAAAAAAAATTATAAGCCCAAAAACAAGCAACAAGCAACCATCAAAAAAAATAAGCGACTCACGAAAAAAACAAGCCCAAATCCGCTTGTTTCAAGCTGACTTGGCAACTATGCATGCATTGCTTCTTCCTGCTTCACCTCTTGACCCCACACTCTGTTAGCCAATACAGCTACCTTTTCTTCAAAGCTGTCAATCATCCTGCTGGGTTGATCCCGCCCCTGCTGGTAGCATTAAAGGGGCCTGCACTCAATTTACCCTCAGTGCTCCATACCTTAGGCAGATACTCACAATGTCAGTTTATAGTGATTAGCAACCCACTGGGGTGCTACAGTTGCCTCCCTAATTTCTCTCCCTTTTGAAAAAAAAAGTCGGTCTTGACTGACCTTTATTTATAAGATGGGGCGGGCGCTTACATCCTGTGACATCAGCCCACCCCAGGCATCGACCAAGGGAACACCCAGCATTTTCATGGGGACACCATTAAAAAGCTGGACATTGCCCTGCTACAGCCTTGTTTCCACCCCTGTCCATCCCCAGCCCTCCCTCGCCGCAACGAACTGCCCGGTGAGTGTGTAAAATAGGACCTTAATAATTGTAGTAAAGATACAGATATCTGGAAGTCTATAATTTCATGTACTGTACATTTTCTGATAAATCTTTTGCAAGGAGGTTGGGTATAATCGCACAAGACTGTATGTTTATGATTATGGAAACCCTATTCTTTATATTGCTGACACATTTTTATTATCAACTTCTTACTGCAGGACAAAACAATTCTTTGCAGTAAGAGTTTTTTTTTTTCAGGGACACTGACTTGAATATTATCAATAAAAAGGCTCATTGCCGATACACAGTGAACCAGTGTGCTGATTGTAAGCAATACTGTGAGAGATAAAGTATGCGATAAAGTCATAGTTCCCTTATGTATGTATGCTAATACTTATATAAAGATTGTGGTACTTGTGTAGTTTCACGGCGCCAGCATGGCCCCGTGCTACTTCCGGGTTCTACGCTCGCCACAAACTATGTAAAATAAAGTAACTTAACTCCATGCCAACATGGATAGTTCATACCTCCACTATCCATGTTGGCATGGAGTTGATTTTAAATAGCGTGGCGAGCGTAGCGAGCCACCGAGCCCGCAGCTTGGGCGAGCGAAGTGATCCCTGCAAGGGGACTCAGACTCACGGCCAGGGGCGAATTTAGGGGTCAGGCCGCCCCTAGGCACAACATTTTTGACTGCCCCCCCCCCCCCCTTTTTCTATTTTAACATAATTGTTAATAACAAATATGGGCAATGGTGACGTGGCAACATGGAGGGTGGGGAGGTGATGGGGGCAACAGAGAGGGTGGTGAGGTGATGGGGGCAAGATAGGGAGGGGGGTAAGGTGATAGGAGTGAAAGGGAGGGGGTTGTGAGGTGACGGGTGAGATTGAGAAGACAATTGAGAGAGGGGGCAGGTCTGCTCACCAGCATTGGCAGTCTCCTGCTCCCCAGCAGCGTGCTATGCTCTCCTGCTCCACGGCCACCAATCGCCTACTGCTCTCTGCCGTCTCCGGCCACCTGCTCCCTGGCTACCAGACGTCTCATGCTCCCTGGCTGATGACTGCCTGCTGCTCCCTGGGCAGTTCCTGCACTCGCTCCCGGCCCGCGAGCATCTTCTGATTTCCGGACGGCTCCTAAACCCCGACCACCAGACATCTGCTGCTCTACAGGCAGCCATTGCTGTTCTGCCGCCGGGCGGCTCTTCCACCCCGGCCGTCGGGCATCTACTGCTCCCCGGGAGACTACGGTTTGAGAGATTACTGGCTGAGGTCTAGTAAACTCAGCCTCAGCGGTGTTGTCAGCGCACGGCAGGTGGAAGACAAAAGGGCAGTGCGTATTTAATAGTTAATAAAACAGGAGTAGGGCATGGCGCGGCTTGTCACTCACCACTGATTGCTGTCTCCGCCGCTGCTGCTGCATGGTCATGTCAATCAGACTGGACTGGACTGGTGATAACTATTAACATAACATATCAGACTCACAGGCAGCCTGCCATGCCTCCCCTAATAGGTGCCGCCCCTAGGCCCGTGCCTCACTGGCCTAGTCACAAATCTGTCCCTGCTCACGGCGCCATGCTGGCGCCGTGAAACTACACAAGTACCAAGATTGTTATATCTAGAGGACTCTAATATAGGGTACACAACAGGACGATTAGGGCTCAATCCCATTAATCTGGATCCAATTCCAACCGATTGTATGTAGATTGTATGTAGATTGGGCATGTTTTTGCATGTTTAGGTCCAATTCCAATCCGATTCGCGTCCCGCCGTCGTTTGGTCGTTTTACAGATCCTACCTGCTGCTGGTTGGATCTGTGCAAGACCCATTCAACTAGATACAGACTCAGATTGGACTGGGATTGGATGTAGATAGTTAGAATATCGTTAGCAGATTGTGTGCTCCAACAGATCATGCGACCATTGCACAATCTGCTAACAATCTACTAACAATCAGGATCGTTCTGGTGTGTACCAGGCATTAGAGGCACTTGCTATACGTGCACTTTCGGGGGAAATTTACTAATATGAAAAACCTAGTTTTTCGTATTAGTATTTTCCCTACGACTGCATACGACTGTTTCAGTTGTATGCAAAGTCGTGTTCCGGAGGGGAAATTACAAAGCAGTCATATACGACTGCTTTGTAACCCTCCGATGTCGTATACATTCGTATTAGCGGCACATATATACGGCCGCTAATACAAATTTTTCTGGCAGTCTGCACGGATCAGTCAGATCCGTGCAGGCTGCAGTGTGTAAAAAAAAGGTACTCTTTACTTAGAAGGGCGCCCATCATGGCCATCTCGGGCATTGAATGCACTAAAAAATCGAGTGCGATGCGACCGACGAGATGCCCGAGATTTCCCATAGGGAACAATGTTAAATGTCTCAATTGACCAGATTTTCCTGTTCAATGCCTCAATTGACCCAATTTTTCCATAGGAAACAATGTTAAATGGGCCACAGAGGCCAAATAGGCACCCTGAAGTGTATAAAAGCCACCCGAATTGTTAACGCCACCCCACGATCAACGTCAACCCGAAGCGTGGCGAGCGCAGCGAGCCCGCGAGGGGCGGCGGTACGCGTCCTACGACCTTTTCATACCCCCACTATCGACGTCGGCGTGGAGTTGAGAATAGAAAGTGTGGCGAGCGCAGCGAGCCACCGAGCCCGAAGCGTGGCGAGCGCAGCGAGCCCCGCGAGGGGACGCGGATACCTTCACAGGTATCCGCGTCCCCTCGCGGGCTTCACAGCTGTCCGCGTCCCCTCGCCACGCTTCGGGCTCGGTGGCCCCCCCCTCCAGGACTTACCTGACCAGGCTGAAGCCTGGTGCTGTCCCCGGTGGCCCTGTGCGGTGGCCACTGGGCTGATCTTGGTGTAAAAAATAGAAATATAAACTATTGTTTTAAACTGTGGAACTATGAGTCCCAGCAAGCCTCCCCTGCAAGCTGGGACTTAATGAACCACAAGTCCCAGCCTGCGGGGCATTAAAGGGCCCGCGGGCCCCCTTATGCACCATACGGGGGCGATTATTGCAAATACCGCTGGAACTATGGTCGCTAAGCGACCATAATGCCAGCGATGGGATAAATTGCCGAGTGCGCGCTCCCGTTTTCAGCCCCTGAATGGTCGCTTTTCGGAGGAGCATGCTCCTCCGACCAGCAACTTCCACTGCCTCTTCTTCCGGCAGTGTGACATGGGACACTGAGCAATATGATTGCTGAGCAATATATTGCTTGCAATATATTGATAGCCCCGTGTGTACGCACCTTAACACCTACATTGACTGCTTTAACTTTCTTGAACACCAGCTTAATTGTCAAATCAAGAATTCGAAATTGATTTCATTTGGGTATCAATTTTCAAGTTAATTCAATGTTGTCTGAGCAGAAATAAAATGAAATAATGACCAACAGAACACGAGGACATGCACTGAAACTAGAGGGAGGAAGATTCAGGGGATATTTGAGGAAAAATTACTTCACAGTGGTGGATGAGTGGAATAGCCTACCATCAGAGGTGGTAGAGGCAAATACAGTAGAGCAATTTAAACATGCATGGGATAGGCATATTGATATCCTTACAAAGAAATAAGGATCAAATATGGTTTGAGGTAACATGTTTAAAAAAGGGGCAGACTAGATGGGCCAAGTGGTTCTTATCTGCCGTCAATATGTTTCTATGTTTCATGCAGGCCATTAAAGGTCCCGTTGGGACTTGTAGTTCCACAAAATGACAAATACAAGTACAATTCGCATTCTATTACATTTGCGATTTTGTCCAAAATTTGTGCGATTCTGGAACATGACTAAAAATCTCATTCTATTACATGCCACCCACAGTTTCTGCTGCCATTAAACCATACCTCCCAACTGTCCTGCTTATAGCGGGGCAGTCCCACTAATTGCAGTGTCCAGAGGGTGGCGGGAGAGCCGGAGGTCACCAGTGCTCTGCAGAGCAACCAGGGATCACTGAATAGATGCCCAGCTGCTTATGGAGCACTGAGCATGCCCATCAAACCAGTAAAATCCAATTTGAAACATTTATAAATGTTCAAGCATTAAGTATCACCTAGGAACTAGGAACATCTTGACATCATCGGGGTATCCAGACTCATGATAGAATGACTCTAGGTCGACAGTCATAAGGTCAACCACTATTGGCCGACAGTCAAAAGGTTTACAGGCTCAAAAGGTCAACAGGGTCCAAATGTCGACAGGGTCAAAGGGTCGACAGGCAAAAGGTTACAGGGCCAAAAGGTTAACATGGTCTAAGGTCGGCATGGTCAAAAGGTCGACACGAAAAAGGTCAACATTCATTTTTTTTTACAAATTTTTTATAGACGACATATGCCGACAGGCAGTATTTCATACCCTACCATCCACTACGACATGGAGGGATAATACAATAGTGTGCCGACAACAGCGAGGCACCGAGCCCAAAGCATGGCGAGTGTAGAGAGCCATGCGAGGGGACTCGGAACACTTAGACTGTGTCCATGTTGACCTATGTCGACATAGACACCCAAAAACCATGAAAAACACATGTCAACCTTTTGAATGTCGACCTTTTGACCATGTCCACCTTTTCACTGTCAACCTTTGGACCCTGTTGACCATTGGACCCTGTCAACCTTTTCACAGTCGACCTTTTCGACAGTTGACCGTTTGACCCTGTTGACCATTTGACAGTCGACGATTAGTGGTCGACCATATGACTGTAGACCTATAGATATAAAATTCCATAACCCATCATTGGTGCCCCCCCGGGCCGCTTTATCATTTAGTGCTGCGGGCTGCCTGGTGGTCCAGTGAGTATTGTCCACATCTTCTCTTGTTTGCAGCGCCGGCCACGGCTTTAATAACATGGCTGCGGCTTTATGAATATGGCCGCCGGCCTCCTGCACTGAGGAAATGTCTAGTGCAGGAGGCCACAGCCGCTACAGAGGTGCGTTCACCTTACTTCTCCCTAGTGCTGCAGCCTCACCGGTGTCGGTCCAACGGCATTGTCATCCTCGAGATCAGCCCCGGGTCATTGCATCTCATCTGTTCAGGGGGAGAATCCTGTGGTGTATTCTCAGTCCTGTTATTATACAGTGAGAGCAGCCTGTGGTGTCCTCTCAGTATTGTTATTATACAGGGGGAGCAGCCTGTGGTGTCCTGCTATTATGCAGGGGAGCAGCCTGTGGTGTCCTTTATTATTCAGAGGGAGCAGCCTGTGGTGTCCTCGTATTATCATACAGGGGGAACAGCCTGTGGTGTCCTGATAATATTATACAGGGGGAGCAGCCTGTGGTGACCTGTTGTTGTTATTATTATTATTATACAGGGAAAGCTGCATTTGGTGGTCTCTTATGATTATTATACAGGGGGAGCAGCCTATGGTGTCCTGTTATTATTGATATACAGGGGAAGCTGAGTGTTGTGCTCTGTTATGATTATACAGGAGGAGCAGCCTGTGGTGTCCTTCTGTTATTATTATTATTATTATTATTATTATTATTATTATTATTATTATTATACATTGGGATGGATTTTCATCATGTTGGGTCATGATTGTAGCTCAGTCCTCTTACTGAATTATTCTCCGCCTATTTGCAGCAATATTTTTTTTGTTTGGGGGGGGGGGGGGGGATCTTCAGGAATCTATGATGCACTGTTACTTATGGGCCAGTGCTCTGGACTTGCCCCCCAGGCTAAAAGTTGCCAGACAGCCCCTGGATGTCATACACCTCCGAGGTCACCAGAGGTGTGGGATGCTGACGGAACTCTGCCTTTATAAATTGTCCCCGTTCGGCCAGCATGCCACACAACCAGCGACCTGGAACTGTGTTCCATCCCGCCGCATGTCTCAGTTATGTCACTAGTTCCCAGCTAATTGAATAATGGCTAATAAGCAGCTATTGACTAACATTGTAATGCATTCATATCTTTTTTTGCAGAAATAGATACGTGCTACTATGTCGTGGCTCTCGTGAAATCATCAAGTAAATTTACGTTTGACGAACTCAAGGGCAAGAGATCCTGTCACACTGGGGTAAATAGAGCAGCCGGCTGGGTCAGTCCAATTGGAAACCTACTGGCATCGGGTCAGATACAATGGAAAGGACCTGAGGAACAGTCTATTGAGAAAGGTAAAATCTCATTCCTTAAGCTACACTTATAGGTTGGATACATTTCAGCGGCATAACAGCCCCCATTCACATTCAGAAAATTGCAGCAATGCCCAGATGCATCCAGCCACAAAGGCTTTACCATGCCCCTAAATCATAGCAGCCAACCCTCCTGAATTCTACAGCTGACTTCATAAAATAGCAGCAATCAAGGGCGTAACTACCATAGGTGCAAGCAGTGGCGTAACTTCAAAAATTGCGCCCCCCCACAAAGGTTTCTGGTGCGCCCTCCCAAATACCCCACCCACCCCCCCGCCCGCCACCCGCCACATATACATACATACTACATGTATACTTACATACTCAGGAGTCCGGCTGTCAGCAATGCGGGTGGGAGTCCGGCTGTCATCGGCGCGGGTGGGAGCTGGGATGCCTGTCAGCGCTACAGTGGTCCTGGCTCCCGTCCTGGCTTCATTCTGATATGAAGAACGGACCAGCACAAAATGTCCGCCTCCATACAGCAGACAGTTTCAGAGTCTGCTATAGTATCTGCTCTGGGGCTCATCTACATTTGGATGTACAGTAAGTCATTGATGACACGTCTCTCAGATGTAGCAGTACATGTCCACGCTTCTAGGTGTCACCTTCACAATCTGCCTGAAATATTTTTCAAACGTAGATTTTTAAGCCCTAAATTATAAGGACACTAGGTGATTCATCGCGCCCTAGGGGCGCTCTTCACACCGTCGTAAGGGGCTCTGCCCCATAACATGTGAACACCTTTATTGCGGAAAATATGGTTTGGGCTGGTGTGTTTGTATAGCAGGTGGTGTAGTTGAAGGTGTGTGTGTGTTGGGGGGGTGTTGTAGGTGTGTGAGGTGCTGGGGCGAGGGTGCTGTAGGTGGAAGAGTGGTGGTAGGGGTCGTGGGTGTCGGAGGTGTTGGAGGGGTGGGTGGGGGATTTTGGTGTGGCTTAGGGAAGGGGTTTGGTGTACTGTGGATGTGGTAAAGGTTGGTGTACTATTGGTGGTGGAGGGGTGGGTATGGGTGTACTGGGGGTGTGGGAGGTGCAGTTGCTGTGTTTGTGCAAGTGGATGCGCGGGTGGTGGAGGGGGGTTGCATGTGGGTGTGGTAGTGGTGTGGGTGGGTGAGGGTGGTGGGAGGGTGGAAAGGGTGTTTGGGTGGGCTTGTGTAAGGTGGAGGGATCCTGTGGGTGTGTTGGTTAGGTGCGTGGGTGGACTGGTTACGAACGGGCAGTGGCATGGATGCTTTGGGTGTGTGAAGCGTGGGGGTGGTGGTGGTGTGGGTGGGGGAAGGCTGGGTGCATATTCAGCGGTACCCCTGGTGCGCTGACCACAAACCTGTGGTGTGCTCTGCCGCTCCGCTGACCCATACAATCTTCACTGGCCAGCTCCCCGTGGCCTCTGATGTCCCCCCTGCCGCTGCCGAGCGCAGCGAGACCCCTGGTGAGCTGGCGGCTGTGTGCTCTGGTGCTCCACTCCGCTCTGCTGACAGAGTAAGGAAACTGGCGGCACTGGCCAGCTCCCCGTGGCCTCTCATGTACCCCTGCCGCTGCCGAGCGCAGCGGGACCCCTGGTGAGCTGGCGGCTGTGTGCTCTGGTGCAGTGGCGTAAGTTTGTCCATGTCACCTGGAGGCAAGCTAATAGTTGGTGCCCCCCATAGATAGATAGATAGATAGATAGATAGATAGATAGATAGAGAGAATGATAAAAAAGAGGTAGCGAGCAAGAGCGAGAATCATGGAGAAGAGAGAAAGAAGGGTGTCAGCGACAAAGAAAGAATGTCAGGGGATAAGGGAAAGTGAGGAAATTATAGGAATAGAGAGAAGGGGGTGAGAGAGGATTTAAGGGTAAGAGAGAGAGGGGTCAGGTACAAAGAGAGAGGGGAAGTCATGCAGAGAGAAGGGGGGTTATGACCGAGAGAGTGAGAATGGGGTCAGGCAGAGCGAGGGATGTGGTGAGAGGGGGGTTAGGCAGAGAGGGAGAGAGGGTTACGCAGAGAGAGGGGGGTCAGGTAAAGAGAGATGGGTTACAGAGGGGCCTGGCAGAGGGGGATTGGGTGGGTTTGGCAGAGAGAGAGGGGGGATTACATAAAGAGAGAGTGGGGGTTCATGCAAAGAGAGATGGGTGACAGTGGGGTCAGACAGAGAGAGAGAGAGAGGGGTCAAGCAAAGAGATGGGAGACAGTGAGGTCAGGCAGAGAGAGATGGGTGACAGTGGGGCCTGGAAGAGAAGGATTGGGTGGGAGGGGGGTTAGGCAGAGAGGGGGGGGGGGTCCAGGCAAAGAGATGAGTGACAGTGGGGTTAGGCAGAGAGAGAGGGGGGTCAGGCAATGAGAGATGGGTGACAGTGGGGCCTGAGGGGGGGGGGGAGAGGAGAGAGAGAGAGGGGGAGAGAGAGAGAGAGGGGGAAAGAGAGAGAGAGAGAGAAAGGGAAAGGTACCTTCTCCATTCTCCAGACGGTGGTGCAGGGCCTCAATCAGTCCTGCTTAGATCTGGGCTGCTGTAGTGGCCTCGGCAGGCCCTGCGCAGCGGCTGCAGGGTGGCGCTTTTCTGCAGGTGATAGCAGATTAGCTGCTGCTGCGGAGGTGGCCGGCGGCACGGATAATATTTGCACAGCGGACATTGATGGGGGAAGGTGTCATGGGGATGCTTCTCCCCGGAGAGCCCTCAATAGCGGCTGGTGACGGGAGGCGGGGCTGACACCCAGCAGAAGCTCACGCACACGCCGCTAGGTTACCGGACCTGTCTCTGCTGCCAGAAACTGCTGCGTTCAGGCAAGGTCAGATTTATGGAGCGGGGGTGACGGGGGGACGCCACCGCTGCATAGAAAAGGGTGTTTGTTTGCGCAAGGCAGATGATCCGTGCGGGTGTGGGGGGGTTGTTCCTTGGATGGGGTGTAGAGGCTGGGCTGAGTGCCTGGCATCTAGGGGCGGTGAGGGTGTCCGTCCGGAGAGCGAGGCTGGGGGGGGCGCGGTGTGTAGGCGTGGGGCGGGGTTTGGCCGTGGATGGGTGGGCATGGGGAGTGTTGGGAGGCTGTGTGTAGGAAGGGATGCGTGGGGGGGGAGCGGTGTGTAGCCGTGGGGCGGGCTTTGGGCGGTCATGGGGAGTGGCGACCGAGGAGGGGGCGGATAGTGTGGGAGCTGCTGTGTAGAATAAAATAGTGTGTAGAACGGAAGTGGCCAGGTTTTGCAGTGTGGCTAACGGTGGACGGGCCTGTCAATCACCCGTGGAAGCCCGCCCACCGTTACCTACACTGATTGTGAGTGACGGTTCTGGCTAAATATATAAGAGATTCCGTCACTGTCATGTAGATTTAGGACTGTTCAACAAATGAGGCATTAGGTAGATGTATGAAGCAGTGATAAGGGAGAAGAAGTGAGCCAGAGGAGAAGTGGCCCATGCCAACCAATCAGCACTGAAGTAACTATAGTAATTTGCATAATATAAATTGCATAGAGCAGCTGATTGGTTGCCATGGCCCACTTCTTCTCTGGATCACTTCTCCTCCCTTATCACTGATTCATGTATCTACTACCCCACTGTCAAATATTGGCCTAGCAGGTGAAAAATATGTACATAGGCATGGTATGCGGTTATTAAGTCGGCAGTCAAAAGGTCAACCACTAATGGTCGACATTCAAAAGGTCGACACATTAAAAAGGGAAACATGCATTAGGTGGACATGGTCAAAAGGTCGACAAGAGTTTTTCTTATTCATACTTTACCATCCAAGTGGATATAGCATAGACTTATAGTGTGTACACACTGTACTTTTTGCCTTCCGATGTTGACGATATAGTCAACATCGGATCGGAATCGGATGCAGATCGCAAGGGTTTTAACACTTGCGATCCCGATCTGATTCCGATGCGCGTTCACGTATCGCAAGGCAGAAAGTCTTGTCTGCCCTGACTATATAGTGCAGATCTGCACTATATAGTCAGACTTGTATGCAAATCGGATGTGCCTTGCGATCCGATCCGATCTGATCGGATCGTGGATCGCATCTTAAGGCACATCTGACCGTGTGTACATACCAATAGATTATTCAATTGTGCCGAGCGCAGAAATACACCGTGCCCAAAGCATGGCGAGCTGACACATACACTTATATGACAATGAGCATGTAGGTAAGCAGCAATTATGTGTCAAATATGTAATGGGCATTATGGTAATGGTCATCATGATGTGTGGCACACTGTGTAATGGGCATTACGGTGTGTGGTATAATGTGTAATACCACGCCCCTTTTTTGTGATGCCATGCCTCCATCCCATGAGGCCACGCCCCCTTTCTGAATGTGTACCGATTTCTGCCCTTCAAATTTTTGAGGGTATGTATTTACCAATAAATTTTATACATTGTCTGTATTTGTTTTTATTTGCTTATTTACCTTTCTATATACTGTTTATTATATAAATAACATTTTGTGGTACTTGTTTCCTAGCACGGCGCCCGTCGGGTTTGATCGCATGCCTTAAGTTAAGGTACTTAAGGCATGTGATGGACGCTATTTTCTGTCAATTACCAGCTTTAATTGCCGGTAAAGAGAAAATAGCGTTGATCGCGTCCATCGCGGCCCATTATAATGGGCCGTGATGCGACCGACGCGATCAACGTGATCTTCCCATAGAGAACAATGTTAAATGAGTTTTAAAGTTAAAATCGCGTTGATCGCATCGGTCGCATGACATTATAATGGCATGCGATGCGATCGACGTGATTTTACATAGGGAACAATGGGAAAAGGGTCAATATGGCCAATTTCTCATTGTATATGCCCCCTCATGGGTATTAAGTATGGTTAATGCCCCCCCCCCCTTCCATTGTTAACGCCACCCCACTATTGACGCCAACCCGAAGCGTGGCGAGGGGCCGCGTATACCTGTGAAGTTATGCGCGTCCCCTCATATATATATATATATATATATATATATATATATATATATATATATATATCCAAGGAGAAGGTCCGGCACTCAGGACTTTGGTATAGCCCAAAACGAAAATAGCCACCCAATGGAGCTTTGCAGCCCCTAGTATGCAGTGACTGGAGAAGAAGGGCACTTAGGGACTCGCAGAGCAGGTGAAGGAAGGACAAATTTATATATATATACACACACACAAGTATATTTTTTGGTAATTGTTTATATCTTTTCTTTATTTATCTATTTCTAATTGAGCAACTTGCTGATTGCCATTGGGAGCATCCTTTGATAATTTAATAGAACTAATAGAATTAATGGAACATATATATTTATTTTTTGCACCCGATAGTTTTTTTGTCACTGTAGATACATACTGTAGCTTCTAATTTTTATATTGCATTTCTTCTATTCAGTTGTTTCAGGATATTTCTCAGGTGCCTGCGCTCCCGGCGCCAGTGAGGCCACCTTGTGCAAGAACTGCGCAGGGCAGGGGGAAAATAAGTGCAAAGCAAATGACAAGGAGCCGTATTATGGCTACAGCGGAGCACGAAAGTGAGTATGAGGAACCGCCTGCCATCCTATGAATTACCTTACTGTACTAGGTATGAGACTTAAGGTTTTACTCTCTAACTAGGGGCCTGATTCAGGGATTGGAAGTATTCAATCCGGGATTCCGACTGTTGGAGCATCCCGACACTCAGAATTCCGGGCAGTTTTTGTCAGATCCAACAGTACATTGACAGTTGGAGTTCAATGTTTCGAGTGTCGGAAAGTCCGTGGATCAGTGAAAACAGCCTCGGATTGACGAAAAGTGGACGTGGATACGACAATCTGATTGCCACTATTTCCACCGTTGAAAATAGTGGCACAGATTGAATACCCTCCTGGATCCCTAACATGTGAATTGATAATCAATTGATTATCGAATGATCGCTCGCTAAGGGGAAATAGCGACAGAAATAGCGCTTGGATTGAAATCACAATCCCCCTGTGATTTGACTGACAGTAAGCTGGCCTTTGGAATGGACACCTGCTGTTTTCTGGGAGTGCCAGGAAAATCGCCAGGCATTTTCAGGAAGGGTCTGTGCGTCAGCCTGCCTCAGGCGCAGATGACCAGTAGGGTCAGACTAAAGGTGCCCCTACACATACTGGGTGCGATGAGATGCACTGCGCATGCTGCACATACATTTTGTACTAGATCTCATCTAGTACAAAATATATAGTAAATAGTTCCCCCGGCTGTGGCATTACCCTGCTGGCTGTTTGTGCCCAGTGCTGGTTCTCAAAATATGGGGGACCCCTAGTCATTTTGTCCCTCATGTTTTGGGAACCAGGACCGGCCTTTGAGCCTGGTGCTCGGTTTAGAAATGATGGGGATCTCCTATTTGGTTTGAACCATGAATTTCTGCAACCAGGACCGGCTCTTTAACCCCGGAGCTGCAGGGACTGATCCATGGAGGCTTCTGCCATATACGGCTGGAAAATGAGGAATACGAATACCCCTGGAACACAAACTCAAACTTGCCTCCGGGCAACTGGGATGAACTTACGCACCTGCCATAAAAAGGATTATTCTGAAAACTAGAATGTTGGGATGTCTCATATTCAATTTCAAAGTGGTGCAAAGTTTTAAACTTTTTTGCAGTGTTGAAATGACTAGTTTATCAATAGCCTTAAAAATGGACCCACTGCCCCCTTTGCTCTACGGATTTATGTGCTCAGTGCAAACACAGTCAGTCCAAAAAGGCCTCAGTGATAAGCTCAGGAAGCTCCTTTGAACTGTGCTGAACAAACAACAGGTGCATGTCTAAACACCAAATCATCATAGCCAAGTTCCATGCATTACTGCACATCCATCCAAATGAGTGAATCAGATAAATAAAAAACAGCATATCAAAACTCAGTAACTAATTTCACTTCTCTCTCACCGGTAGCCCTTGAGATGTTGTATGGCCCCCCTGCTCTATTCTGTTCCCTTATTTTGGGAAAAAAAACACATTTATGTTATAGATGTAGCAAACTGTGGGCCTAATTCATCTTCCCTTACAGATCCTCGAAAATGGCAAATTGATCTGTGTATGCGTTGCGACCTCAGTTTAAGTAGCAATGGAGTGCTGCAGAGACTCAACTTTTGCGGGGCAGGACTGTCGGGGTACCAGCATCCTCATAGATATGGCATTCTGGCGCAGGTTTTCTGGCTGTCAGGGAGTGCTGGGCATAGCCCCAAATTAACGATAACAGGGCTATGGCGCTAAGCCATGCTCCCTATGCCAGAAGTCCCACCCATGGGGCTTAAACCCCTTTTTCAGGCTGGCTGCATCTTGGGCGTGGCAGGTCCCAACTTCCAAACTAACGTTGGGAGGTATGTTATGCTGCTTTCACATAGCAAAATGCCAGTTCACACTGGGACTTTGAAATGGGTCAGTCCTGGCGCGAACCTTCATTTTGGGATGTTCACGTCCCCATAGTGAACCGGCAATAATGCCGGTTTGCTGATGTCATCAGGGGCGCAGCGGGGAGTCGGCGCATCATTGGGGTCGGGGAAGGAGGCAGCGCTTAGAGCTGCCGCTGCTCCAAGCGCTGCCTCCTGCATTGAGTGAACGGGAAACGGGTCACTCGAACCGTTTAACCCATTCACACCACCAAGCAACACAGCAACAAACTGGTAAGAACTCTGCTTTCCTATCTGTTCAAACCGCTGTGTTGCTACCCATTTTAGGGACAGCATAACCACTTTCACATTGCACTAATTACCGGGTCAAAACGGCTTGTACCCGGTTATTAGTTTCGATGTGAATATGGTATTACGGATGGTGTAATGGTTAGCATTACTGCCTCACAGCACTGAGGTCATGGGTTCGATTTCCACCATAGCCCTAACTGTGCGGAGTTTGTATATTCTCCCCGGACTTGCGTGGGTTTCCTCTGGGTACTCCGGTTTCCTCCCACAAAAATATACTGATAGGTTAATTGGCTCCCAACAAATTAACCCTAGAATGTCTGTGTGTACATGTGGTCTGTAATATAGATTGTAAGCTCCACTGGGGCAGGGACAAATATTCTCTGTAAAGTGCTGCGTAATATGTATGCGCTATATAAGAAACTGTTAATAAATAATAAATAAATAATAGTTCTATTGTATGTATAAGGGGAAGGGTTCCAACGGATTTACTTTTTATTGTTTGTGTTGGTTTGTGCATAAATTGCAGTTCTGTATCTTCAGTTTTCTGCAAGTCTGCATTAAAGAAACATGCAACAGCCATGGTGTCCTGATTACTAACAGACTTATTGAAAGTCTGACACATAAGTCATGTTCAAATAACAAAAGACACAAAACCTAACTTTCATTGTCACAGCGATCAGCCCAATTTTCACCCAAGTATTATGTGTTTTATTTGTGTAGGTGTTTGAAAGACGATAAGGGAGATGTGGCCTTCGGAAAGCACATTATTCCAGGTAAATAAAATATGTAAATGTTCTCTTTTTATGATATAACACCGACATGATCTAAAGGAAAACAAACCCCACATTGCTTTCATAGCGCAGATACTTATACCTAAATCATATAAACACTCATTCCCAAGATGGGAGCTTGCAGAATCCACACTCTTCTTGCATTACATTAGAATTACTCCGATCAGGGGGTATATTTACTAAAAGTCAATTTCATCAATTTAGATTCCCTGAGCTGGCGCTGGCTGGCGGAGAGGCCCTCCATCTGAAGGGGATGCGTGAGCCTCTCACACACTTGCGCATCCCAGTCACTCGGCGGCAGGGATCAGATTCCCTGCCCGTCTCCGCTTCAGGGAGACGGGCAGGGTTAGTGGAGTCTCCGGCCGGTGATGGGGGAGTGACGGGGAGCGGGTGGAGGGCGGTGGCGGGCTCCGTCAGAATGGGGCACCTGAGCGTCTCGTGCCCACATGGCAGCAATTGGCGATAGAATTGTAGGAACTAATGAATTAATCTGAAAAAGCCAACAGAGATCAGACAGTTGCAGACATAATGGGCCAGATGCTCTAAGCTTCAAACAGGGAAAATGTGGAGAGTGATAAACTGCCAGCCAACCAGCTCCTACTGTAGCTGTCTTTGTTAAACCCAGCCTGTAACTTGGTAGTTAAGAACCGGTCTCTTGGTACTTTGGGAGTGATTCAGATCCACTCGGTGCGGGCTGAATTCGCCAATCCGGCCGATTGTTGGGGTTTGCGCATGCATGAATATGCCCCCGCAGCGAACACCTTTCGGTGAGTTTCACACTCGCTGGGGCGTTCGCTCCAGGATGGGTGTGCAGGGGGCGGACACAGGGGACCACCCGGTGTTTTATGATTATGCCCACAGAATATGGTGGGCATACCCATGGACCAGCTAGACGTGCCCCTGCAAATGTGTCACATGAATGAAAAAAATTATTTGATGTGTACGTCAATGCATCCGTTCGCATGCTAGTGAGGGTATTTGGGCGGCGGGTGGGCGGCCATTCGGTGGAGATGCGTTAACCTACTCGCTAGGCAGTGAATATATGCAGCATAGCGAGCAGGTCTGAATAGGGCCCTTTATCACCAGTTTGTACATTCACAACACCTAAAGCTATACCTATCCTATAGGGCTAGATGTACTAAGCCATGGAGAGAGATAAGGTGGACAGAGGTAAAGTACCAGCCAATCAGCTCCTAACTTCTGTGTTACAGGCTGTGCTTGAAAAATACCAGTTAGGAGATGATTAGCTAATACTTTGACTCCATCCACTTTAGCTCTCTCCAAAGCTTAATACACCTGCCCCATATATTTGCAATGTATGCATGACTATGGGGGTTATTCAGGCCTGCTCGATGCTCTGCTAAGTTACAGAGCCCTGCGATCAGAGTGAAACCCCACCCTGTGAAAGCCAGAGAATTGCTGACCATGGCTGGTGAACGGGAGCTGGATCTGTGATTCCCTGCAAATCCATTTGCAAACCCGGTCACCATGAAATGATTATTTGAATGATTGTGTGCAGTCTGTGCGTAGCCCAGGACAGACTCGGCGGCTGCAATATATACAGGCTATTCGGGGCCACAGCTGACGTGACATGACTTCCTTTCTAGGGAACACCTGCATGCACAGTCAATCAATAATCGGATGGCCTGCGAATTTGCAGCCGTCCGATCAGGTCTGAATAACCCCCTATGTTATTACTGTAGCCATTACACAAGCAATATGAATACAGCTATGCATAGAATGAGATAATATACTGCCTTCATTATTGGTTCACCGTTGTCCCTCAGATGAATTTAATAAGGGTTATGAGCTGCTGTGCTTAAACAATACAAGAAGTCCAATCAAAGAGTATAAGGATTGTTATTGGGATAAGATACCAGCTCACGCTGTGATGTCCAGAGCCGATGAGAACATCATTCAAGTGATTACTGAATTTCTCCAAAACGCTCAGGTACAACTAGACTAATACCTATGTTAGGGGCAGATTTATCATTTTCCACATCTCAGATGCGGATGTGATGTGATAAAATCACCCCTATCCACAATCCAATCATTTATTACATTGCATGGATGTACGAACTATCACATGTAGGAACAGACCCAGCGATTATACTAACCAGAACCAGGGACCAAGGGCCAGTGATGCCATTCATTAGATCCTGTTTTGCTGCTGTGACCTTCAATAAATGTATAGAAGACAATCTTGTTATTTTAGTAACAGCAGCAAAGTTGCGGGGGGGCAACAAGTGTCTAGTGATGACACTGATAAGACATTACCAGGGCGTGAGACATTGAGAGAGTGGTATAAAGAGAGGAGGAGCGTTAGGAAGAGAGAGGGTAAAAAGAGAGAGCAGGAGAGACGCTACCCAACTATAAGACAGGATGGGGCGGCGGCATAGATGGACAGATCACTTTATAATGCCATAGTTCGACGGAAGAGAACTGGCATAGAGAGACAGATGGATGGACGGGAGGTGACATAGATGTACAGATGGGAGGGGACTTATACAGACAAATGGATGGAAAGAGCACCATATGGGGGTATAGATAGACAACATAGATGGACAAACAGATGGATAGAGTACCATGTGGGGTATAGATGGATAGGAGGGAGCACAGTCGAATGCAGAAATGGATAACATGGGCATGGGTGGACAGACGGACGTATAGAGCACCATATGGGGTATAGACAGATGTTGCTGGCATTGATAGACAGATGGACAGAGCACCAAATGGGGCATAGATGGACTGACAGGTAGATGGGAGGAGGCATAGACAGACAGTCAGGAGGGGGCATGTACACGGAGACAAAAGGGGGCATATTTCCAGAAACAGGGGCGTGTCCATCCCATTTTTCCGGAGTAGCCAAGCCAAAGACTGCTAATCTCCTGCGAGCAGCTTATCATACTGTATACTAACTGAATTAAGCCCATAAACTATTATTCTTGTGTAATGTGTGAGGGAGAAAAAGATGTAGTGTCACTCGCTGCCAACAGAAGGCAGTGTTTCGAAGTCACACGGACACTAGACATATATATAGATGTTACTGTTCATTCCTTATGTAATATTAATGTTCTGTTTCTTTCAGAAAAAAACAGAGTGTAAACTGTTTGGTTCCTCTAATGGAAAAGATTTGCTCTTCAAAGATTCTGCGAAGGATCTCCGCCTTCTGCCCAAAAAAATGGATGCGTTTATGTACTTGGGAGCGAAGCTTAAAAAAACCCTTGATGCACTGACCAAAGGTACAAGCTGCAGCTTTATTTGTAGATGCCAATATATCCTTACCTCAACTAACATGAATACTACATTTCCATTTGTTACCTGTTGTAATTTAGTACGTACTGTATGTATGTACTTACTAAGTATGTACTTTAGCAGTTGAGAGAGTTATGAAAACTGATTCAAAGTTGGGCACAGTTGCAGCCATGGCTGTTTCTTTTTACACAGCCACTGCCATGTCTATGCTACTGCTGCACCCGATTGGCTTCCTACTAAGATGCCCATGGACTATGGTGCTAATACACCCAGAGGCAGGGGCGGATCCAGGATAAAATGACAGGGGGGGCACATGATAAAAGAGGGTTTAGGTGGGGGAGGGGCAGTGTTAGTGGTGCCAGTGTACATGCTAAGAGAGCAGCAGATAGAGGGTAGGAGTGGGATTAAAAATAGGCCCTGGCATTTAAAGTATGCAGGCCCACCATGGCGACAAAAGCGAAGGATGTAGTTGTACGCGCGCCGAAGGCGCTCTCCGGAAAAGGGGTGTGGTCACTCAACAGAGGTGTGTCCTTGAGTGTAGTCTACAACACCATATACAACTTCTACACATTATGCAACAAAATACTAGACCCCTTTATACTTCCCCCTTACACATGATGCCAAATGAAATGAAACTAAATTCACATAATTCCACATGGATTGAGCCAAATTTCAAATAATGCCACATGGATTGTGTCAAAATTCACATAATGCCACACGGATTAAGCCAAAATTTACATAATAACACACGGATTTAGCCAAAATTCACATAATGCCACACAGATTGAGACAAAATTCACATAATGCCACACAGATTGAGACAAAATTCACATAATGCCACACGGATTGAGCCAAAATTTACATAATAACACACGGATTGAGACAAAATTCCATAATGCCACATGGATTGAGCCAAAATTCACATACTGCCACACGAATTGAGCCAAAATTCACATAATGCCACATGGATTGAGCCAAAATTCACATAATGCAACATGGATTGAGCCAAAATTCACATAATGCCACATGGAGTGAGACAAAATTCACATAATGCCACACGGATTGAGCCAAAATTCACATAATGCCACATATATTGAGCCAAAATTCACATAATGCCACATGGATTGAGCCAGAATTCACATAATGCCACACAGATTAAGCCAAAATTCACAATACACTTCATAAACAGGGACATTGTCCATCAAAGGCATGCATTAAACATTTACACCATAATGGCCATTACACGTTAAGTTACACGCCATTATGTCCATTATGTATTATGCCAAGCACCATAATGCCTATTAAAAATTATGCTACATAAGTGATGCTTATCTACATGCTCATTGCCAAGGGTTCCATGCTCATTGCCAGAGGTTCCATGCTCGTTGCCATGTGGGATTACATGTTCATTGCCAAGGGGGAATACATGCTCGCGGTAAATGGGGGACAGCCGCCACCAGAAGTGATAGCCACTGACAGTGGCAGAGCCTGGCTGTATTCAGAGCACTGCAGGTACCGGCTATTTGAAATAATACCCCTTTCACACCAGAAAATGCATTCCCAGTTTGGCCCCTTTTACACCAGCCTAGTCCCTGCATTTTCTGGTGTGAGGGGGAGAGAAAACCACACCTCCCCCCCCCCCCCTTTAAACCAGTTATCTCATTTAACCGGCTATATCTTTGGAACCAACTGACCCATTTACATGAGACAAGTATCATATTGAAGAACTTTTGAGTGGGCTTTGAATGATTTTGGTCCAGTGAAACTGGAACGTTTGGTTCCAGAGTAATCTGCCCTCAAAGAACATGAACAGCCATGAAATGACATAAAAAAAAAAATTGGTTTACATGCAATATCTCTGGAACCGATTGACCGATATGGACCAGCCTGGTATCATATTGAAGGCCCAGCGATTTGGAATCGAATGAGATCAAGCACAAGCTTCTCTGATGCCAGAGCGGGAACTGGGAGCTGTCGAAACTGGGTGGGGGTCGGAATTGACGGGTCCCATATTATCCTATGGGGAAAAAACGTTACAGCTTTGCCAGGCGATATCTCCGGTTCCCCGGGGGCTAGAGACACGAGGCTGGGCTCGTTGGAAAGCCCTGGTCCTCAGCTACAAAATGAAATGACAGGGGGGGCACATGCCCGGGTGCCCCCCCCCCTGAATCCGCCACTGCCAAGAGGCGTTACTAGCAGTGCAATTGTGCAGGGCGCCGTGCCTCCTGCTGTTCAGTTGTACAATTCATGCACTGACTGCTGACTACTATTGCCGCCAGACCACCAGATCCACGCCCACCCACAGGTTCCATCCTCATTGCCCGCCAGTGTGGCTGACTTCATGCTGCCAGCCAGAGCCGGCCCTAGCCTAAATGATGCCCTAGGCAAGATTTTGGCTGGTGCCCCCTAGCACCGCCACTAGTTCCGCCTCTGTCCCTGCTCCCCTTTCCCAGCACAATCAACCCTCATCATAGCAGTCATCATTTTGGTGCTCCTACCCGCAATATTTAAATAGAAACAGTGCACACATTCGGTGCGCAGCCCAAACTGGAGTGTGTTCTTGCTGGGAAGGGGCCTGGCCACCCAATAGTACCCCCAATTCAAATTATGCCACACAGTAGTGCAACTTTATTCACATTATATCATGCGATGGTGTCCCTTATTCACGTTACATCACACAGTAGTACCACTTTACCTTATGTACATTACTCCTCACATTATTCACATTATACCCTTAGAAAAAAATCCTGAGAAAATATTGTATTTTAAGCACCTCCATGGCCACACTGCAACCCAGCACAAAGCAGTGTGTGCTGGGCAGAGGAGAAGAGCTGCAGCTGCTGCTGTCACTTAAGGGGAGGGGGCCCGGGCCCCCACTGGGCCCTTCCATCAGACTTTGGCCTGGGTAGTTTGTACCCCCTACCCCTTTCTCTCGGCACCCCTGATAATACTACACAGTAATGCCCCGTACACATGACACATTATTAATGTCCTTATAACCATAATGCCCCTTACACATTATGCCAACCTTTATTAATGCCCTTCATACACATAATGACACACATAATGCCCCTTACACATATGTTGCACATTATTAATGCCCTTATACACATGACACACATGATGCCCATTACACATGTTGCACATTATTAATGCCCTTATACAAATGACACACATAATGCCTGTTACACATATGTCGCACATTATTAATGCATTTATCCATGACACACATAATGCCCCTTACACATATGCCAAACACTATTCCACAACCAACCCACCCGCAGACAGCACTCACACAGCCGCGAACACTGTGACCTCTGCCTCTGCTTGGATACATATGTGTCCTCATACATCTTGCCTCAATAGTCCATGCAGCTCCTGGCCAGTTCTGCTAACGTTGGGTGCCTTTTTTGCTGAAAATTCATCTTATTTGCATTGTTATGACCAACACACAAGGAGATTCTGATGATTAAAATGATATGTGGCATGCCTATATTCTGTGTGCGACTGTGGCTGTACCTGCATATGGAATGCTATGTTACAGTGATTTCCATGAATACACTATTTCATATGCAGATACAGCCTCACTCACACACAGAATATAGGCATGCTGCATATCATTTTAATCAGCAGAAGCTGCTGATGCCCCTAGGCATTCCAAATGCCCTAGGCAATTGCCTAGTTTGCCTATGCCTAAGGCCGGCTCTGCTGCCAGCGGTTTTGGGTGCTCCTTCAAGTCAGAGAAGAAAAAAGTATATAAGCCTGGCCACCTAGATGGCTATGCTTATGTAGGGTGCTTAAAGAGATGAGTATGGCTTTCCAAGCTGCTCACACCTGGGGGTGGTAAGGCCCCTATATAGTTGGAGTGGAAGAAAAAGAACGGTTGGTGGAGCGCTAGCTAGTAAATGGATGACCGACCAATTAGGTATTACATTCAGCAAATAGTCGTTTTAATATAATTAAACATGAATAAATGAATACAGATAAAACACAAATAAAAAACAGTATTAAAATTTGCAAAAAATGACAATAATCACCCCTGTGAGGACCTTGAGATAAAGTGCACTTTATGCATGCATGTGTTAGGATGCAGAAGAGTCATTTAGAGTAACTCCACCTACTGAGCGGAGTACTACTGTAGGTCCGACTCCGGATAGTAGGCGCACTGCACAAGTGATATCCTGCTCATGTGCATGGCTGCAAAAGTGTACGCAGCCATGAACACAGGCGGGGTAATCCATTCGATCCAAGCGACGAGTAACTCTGGACTTTCTTGTGCTGCGAAGGCCATGGGGAGAAGGAGCCCTCTGATGACGTCATTGGCCCTCCCTCCCAATGGCGTTTTCTGGGGTACTCTCTTTCCAATCACCGTGCGTACAGACAGAGAAGGCTAGCCTTTGCTGTTCCATTCGTACAGATGGCTAGCGCATTCTTACAGCATACCATGTGCATGCGTGGCCTCCGATAATCAGCAGTGCTGCAAAGTTTACATATAAAGCGCCATAAGTTCCTTTATGCCATAAGGAACATATAAATCCATGAACATAAAAGTCATTGCATGTCAAAACAGGATGTATGTACAGTAAATGATTTTCTGACTACCAAGTCCAATGATAACATCTCCCTACTCATTTTCTGTGATCTGTCTGCTGCCTTTGACACTGGGGATCACTCTCACTCTCCACTAATTAGGTCTATGACTGTGTCCTGACCTCTTACCTCACTCTGTATATTCCTCTTACTCCATCCCCCATTCGATGTAACCAAGGGTCTGTTCTTATGCCCATCTCTTCTCCATTAAACCTCCACAACAGAAAGTCTCATTAGATCATTCTTTGTCCACTTCCACCTTTAGGCTATTGACACAATTAGGTTTTATACCATACCTTTCCCTTTAATCTAACTTGTGTCACTAAATGTATCTGATATATCCTCTTGGATGTCCCAATGCTTTAAGAAATTCAATATGTCCAAATCCAAATTTATTGTTTTCTCCCATGAAGGGCCCTCATCCCTTTCTGGGGTGGTGGGCATAGCCCCGGGTTTCAGCCCTGGCCCTTTGATTCCCTGGAGGGAGGGCACCTTTATTGCAGGGCACCCACGGAATCCCAGCCAGGCCTAACTTGTTAGGGGTAATGCTATGGCCACAGGGACCAGTATAAATATGGGCCCCTGGCTGTGGCATTACCTCCTTGGCTAGTAAAATACCAGGGACCCTAACGTCCTTTTTGCCCTATGTTTTTAGAAACGGGACCAGTTCAAGAGCCGGTGCTAAATACAGGGGGAGCTCACATATTTCCCCCACCCCCCATACACACACACACACACACACACACACCCCTCCTTAATTTTTAGAACCAAGACTGGTTCAAAGTGCCCGGGGCTAGTTAGGCTTAGGAGGGGGGATTCCATGTTTGGTTTTAATAAAATGTACTGTAAAACTCTTTAATTAGCCTTTACATGAAAATAAACTGGATGGATCTGAGTGATCCATGCGTGCTTCTCCAAACACGCTGCCCAAAAGGTGAATTTGAAAAGTGGTCTGATTCACAACTGCAGAAACAAACCTTGGTAAATGTGCTTGTTGGATATGTTTGTAAATGTCTGTTCTACCATGTTTTTCAGTTCTATTTGAGCAAACACTGCCTAGTTTTGTGTTTAGAAAATTACCAAGATGAAAAATACAGCCGTATTTGCAAACTTGAATGAACAAAGTGCTTAGTAAATATACCTTTATGGGGTGGGGTGGGGGGGGGGGGGGGTATTCATGCTGGCCAATATTTCCACCAGGAAATATTGTCCGTTTTCAACAAGAAAAGATAGATCTCATATTCAGCCTATTCAGTGTTGGTTCAGTTTTTCCAATTGTTGAAATAGATTCCGACAGTCGGAAAGTCTGCACATCGGCAAAAACGGCCACCAATTAGGGAACACAATGGTGGATGTACTATTGGGCTGTACACATTTTACATTTATTTTTCAATTTGTGGCATAGCAACGGAACCTCAGTCAGATGACAAGATACGCTGGTGCACACAAAGCAATGAGGAGAAAAGGAAATGCGATGACTGGAGTATTTTCAGTAATGGAGCCATTGAATGCGTTGAAGCATCTCTTGCAGAAGAATGTATTACAAAGATTTTGGTAAGTTAGAAATTCTTATACCCCTTTCAAATTGCAAAAGCCGAGTCGGAACCGGGAATTGCGAATCACGTTCCCTGATCTGACCCGGCTCCAGTGCTTTCACACTAGACCCATTATACAGGGGTTGACCTGGGTTTAACCCCTCTTATAACCCAGGTCGAATTGCTAGGTTGCTTGACCCCAGATATAAGGTTTGGTACTTTCACATTGCACCATTATCCAGATCGTTATGTCAGAAACCTCCAAAAGCTCAGAAAGCTCCACATTAAATATATTTTGCTACAAAATTGTTACAGAATAAATATGTAAAATGTGTGTTAAATATTTTTGCTGTGAGACATACATTTTGTACCTTTTTGCATGTTTTAGAGTTGTTGATGATGATAGATTATCATTAAGATGCAGGCAACCTGCACATAGAATAGTGTATTACATCTATATGAAGAAGGCATTGCAAGATGGGCCTATCTATTCTGCTGTAGCAGGTGTACATCATACAACCACACACCAAGATACACTTGCACCCAACCAGAAGATAAAAGCAAGGCGATTTTGTTAACATTTGGTGTGATAAACAGCAATGATGCGTAGGCACTGCTAATAATACAGTAGATGTATTTTTTTTAAATATACTAATATAATATAAGCATGATCAATGAGGAAAATATCTATTATTGGCATATCCTACAATGGTGGTAGGGGGCAGCTGTGTATGGTGGAGGGCAGTACATATGGCAGATCAACTTAATTAGGGATTGGTTCCTTAACCCGTGAAATCAGGTATAGATCAACACAGGGTTAACAGCGTGCAACAGCAGATAACATGGTACTGATATTTCCCCAGCCAGGAGCATTTATGGGTATGCTGAGCATTGTGGTGCACCTGTCCTCACTTACTGTATATACTCATGGTTATGTCCGTACACTGGGATGGATAAGGTGAAAAACTACAACATGGAAGTCACTAAACTTATGGAAGTCAAATGACTATTTACTCATTGTATTTCATGCTTGGAGAAATGACTGTTGCCTGTTTTGTTTCTGCAGAAAGGTGAAGCTGATGCAGTCACACTGGACGGAGGATACCTGTATACAGCAGGAGAGTGCGGACTGGTCCCAGCAATGGGGGAGATTTATGATGGTAAGACCTTGTTTCCTTGGGAGCAGATGCAGGCAGGTGAAAGCAAATTATACCGCTTAATTACATATGCACATATTAATTATCAAAAAATAATAAAAATCGATCCTCAAAACATAAACAGATACAACTTTAGCATGCAGCATCTTTTGTCCTTTCTGCAGCAGAGTAGATGAGGAGATGGGCTAATACCAAGTACACTCATCTTTATCTCTATCTCTATCATTATCCTGTTTCTTAGCCATTGCTTTTATATACAGTAGAAACGCATGTTCTCCTGAGTTCTCTTACCACACACAACTAGCAGTAGAGAAACGCACGTCCTCCTGTGTGTTCTCTAACCACACACAACCAGCAGTAAAGAAACGCATGTTCTCCTGAGTGTTCTCTTACCACACACAACCAGCAGTAAAGAAACGCACGTTCTCCTGAGTGTTCTCTTACCACACACAACCAGCAGTAAAGAAACGCACGTTCTCCTGAGTTCTCTTACCACACAACTAGCAGTAAAGAAATGCATGTTCTCTTGTGTGTTCTCTAACCACACACAACTAGCAGTAAAGAAGCGCACGTTCTCCTGTGTGTTCTCTAACCACACACAAATAGCAGTAAAGAAATGCACGTTCTCCTGTGTGTTCTCTAACCACACACAAATAGCAGTAAAGAAATGCACGTTCTCCTGTGTGTTCTCTAACCACACACAACCAGCAGTAAAGAAACGCACGTTCTCCTGAGTTCTCTAACCACACACAACTAGCAGTAAAGAAACGCATGTTCTCTTGTGTTTTCTCTAACCACACACAACCAGCAGTAAAGAAACGCATGTTCTCCTGAGTGTTCTCTTACCACACACAACCAGCAGTAAAGAAACGCATGTTCTCCTGAGTGTTCTCTTACCACACACAACCAGCAGTAAAGAAACGCACGTTCTCCTGAGTGTTCTCTTACCACACACAACTAGCAGTAAAGAAACGCACGTTCTCCTGAGTGTTCTCTTACCACACACAACTAGCAGTAAAGAATCGCATGTTCTCCTGAGTGTTCTCTTACCACACACAACTAACAGCAAAGAAATGCACGTTCTCCTGTGTGTTCTCTAACCACACACAACCAGCAGTAAAGAAACGCACGTTCTCCTGAGTTCTCTAACCACACACAACTAGCAGTAAAGAAACGCATGTTCTCCTGTGTGTTCTCTAACCACACACAACCAGCAGTAAAGAAACGCATGTTCTCCTGAGTGTTCTCTTACCACACACAACGAGCAGTAAAGAAACGCACGTTCTCCTGAGTGTTCTCTTACCACACACAACTAGCAGTAAAGAAACGCATGTTCTCCTGAGTGTTCTCTTACCACACACAACTAACAGCAAAGAAATGCACATTCTCCTGTGTGTTCTTTTACCACACACAACTAGCAGTAAAGAAACACACGTTATCCTCTGACCACACACAACTAGCATTAATGAAACTTGGGATGCCAATCCAGGGGGACTTTTTCAATCCCAGGATTGAAAAATGATCAATCCTGGGATTCCCGGGATTGGCGGCAGCCCCACAGAGAGCAGCAGTACTGCGGGTCCAGTGCCTCGAGGTGGATGGCAGCATCAGCAATATCAACATGGCAGGAGGTACAGGGGCTTTAGACTGTGCATGCACAGTGTAATCCCAAAATCCCGGGATTGGATTGAAATTCCAGACATTTTGGGGCCAAATCCCGGGATCCCGGGATTGGCCACCCTAAATGAAATGCACGTTCTCCAGAGTGTTCTCTTACCACATGAAACTAAAATGATAGAAATGCACATTCTCCTGAGTGTTCTCTTACCACACACAACTAGCATTAAGGAAACGTATGTTCTCCTGAGTGTTCTCTTACCACACACAAATAGCATTAATGAAACGCACATTCTCCTGAGTGGTCTCTTACCACACACAACTAGCATTAATGAAACGCACATTCTCCTGAGTGTTCTCTTACCACACACAAATAGCATTAATGAAACGCACATTCTCCTATGTGTGCCTCTGGTGCTGCCCATGTCAGGATACTACATTTTCCAGAGTGACTTTCAGTCCCCGATCTGCCCCTGAGTAAGGGGCATGTGTACCCAAATGTGGCACTGCAGACCTCATTTACAAATGTCACTGGTTTGAGGTGTATCTTTTACATCAACTATAGGGTTGGTTGTACAGGTTGTGTATCCTTTATCCGAAATGCCTGGGACCACGAGCATTTTGGTTAAGGGATTTTTCCGGATTTTGGAATATTTTTTCCCCCACACTTACCTGGTCCCCTGGTGGTGCCCCGATGGTCACCCAATGTCCACGGTGTCCCCCGGAGTCCACCAGGATCCTATAGAGCGGCATCTCCGGTCCCAGGGGTGCATTGCGCGCCTGCACCGTGGACATCAGGGGACGAGGTAACCCCCCCCCCTAAAAAAAAAATGGTTTTAGGAATATTGCATTTTTTGGAATACATAGATAAGGGAGACCCGACCTGTACTAAAGAATCTCTGTTTTGTTTTTTTACTTTCAAATGTACTAAGCCCTAGACTATGGGTGACATAGAGGGAAATAGGGTAATACCAGCTTTTAAAGGCTTTCTACATTCCTAGCTAAGAGGGGTCCAATCAGATCCTTCCCAGCATCCCCCACAGCCACTATGTCCATCTGCACATGCGCAGGCAGATAGGCTCCAGGGTCATAAACCTGGAAGTCCAGACACCAGCACTGAAAGCAAAGGGTAGCTCTGGATGGAACATGCTGCTCTGTTTTATTTTATTTCTTTTTTTCATAGAGACACTATAAACTTTTATGTGTCTTTATTCATTTTGTGTTTAACTCAAGGTACTGTAAATGCATTCTGCCATATTAATTATTAGATAAATGTATTCTGCCATAATAACTATTAGATAGATGACTTCTGCCATATTATCTATTACTCATTTATAGATGAGCTATATTTAAAAATAGTGTTGCTCATGTTTATTTGTGTTTTAAAAGGGAAACCAGCCAAGACCCCTATTTGGAACAGCTGATCTTTATTTATTTCTGTTCTTAATATTTTGTAGACATCTGCTTTACTTAGCACCAGGGGATTGTTTACATCTGCCCCACCTGCAGTGCAACATGTTTTTGTCCATTTGAGAAAGATTTGGCTTTTGCGATCAACTTTGAATCTATGTTACATTTTCATTTCATTTCATTTTCTTTTTTTCTATTTTTGACAGCTGAAGAGTGCAAAAGAGATAGATCAGATACTCCAGGTACAGACAACATGTGTTCTATATACTCATCGGTTATGTATGATTATTGCATGGAATCAAAGGCTGTCATATAATTATCATCTAAGTCTTGTCTAGATGTTCATCACACTTATTCTCACCAATAAGTAATATGCAAATATTGATTACTACAGTATATAACGATAATCTAGTATTAAAAGAATAACAATTCAACCAATAATAATAGGATTGTTATGGTTGGTGACCATCGAATGATTTCTCTTTCCTTCAGCTGCCCGCGAGCCGCCTTCCCTGTACCAGTCCCCGCTATCTCCCGTACTCCACCTTGCCTCACAGCCTCCTCCACAGCCGGCATTGGCTAGGTCCTGGTGTGATTGCCGTAGCTCCCCTCCATCAGTCCCCAGATATAGTAAACTTTGTCCTGCAGGAGGGTGTCGACTGCTGGGCTCGGGCTATTCACATGTGAGCGTCTGCATCGTTCCTGGCTCCTGCTCCTCTCCCCAGTGGCCAGCGCCAATAGACAAATGCCTTAAGCTGCCTAGCGGTGGCGCCGGTCCTACATAAGGTCTGAATCCAGCCCATAATTTCCACCTTGCTTTGTGTAAAATGTAAAAGGCAAGGACTAGATGGCTTTTAGTCTGGCACCTAGGGCCTAGTACATGTTTGTATTCAATGGCCGATTATCATGCAACGGAGCAATTATCGGCCAGGACAGTAGGTAAGAAATTCTACAGGGACCCTGCACTAGAGAAGACACACAGAGCATTCTGCACAACAAAATACAGTAATTGATGTTATGGGCAAGAGAGTAAATAATATCATAGTCCCATGTGATTATGTGCGGTTTATACAATTGGGCAGTGCCGGCTTTGGACCCACATGTCTACTTCCACCTCTGGTCTGGTTATAAAGACATTTTCTATTTAAATAAAACATTGGCATGCTAGAATATTATATCTGTCTAGATACCATGTAGTACCACAAAACAGTTCTAGTTTTTTATATATATTAATTTTATATTAAACTCAACAAATTATTTTATGTCTAGAAGTCCCTGTTAATAAATACTATTGAAAATTATGTAGGAATTATATTTTCCCTCTTCTATATGTAATCAAGGCTCATATTATGCTGTTGTCGTGGCAAAGAAAAGTGACAAAGACATCTCATGGAACAACCTGAAAGACAAGAAGTCATGTCATACGGCCGTAGGGCGCACTGCTGGCTGGATTGTTCCCGTTGGTTTAATTCATAAAAAAACTGGCACTTGTGATATGGGTGAGTTTTCAGTAAAATGCTATTTGTCTGCTAAAATTACCCCCTTCTTCCTAAAATCACCAAAAATATGTACAGTAGTTCTTCCAAGTATACAGTAGATGTGCCAAATTCAGTATGTGTATTGTAGTCAGGAGAGTCCTGCGGGGAGGTGTTGGTTTGGGGGATGGTTACAAAGAGTCCAGTGCCTCGGTCAATCCAGGAACCTTGGGGGTTATTCTGATTCACTCGGAAAGGCACAATCACTCTCTAATGGACAAACCCATGTGCACTGCAGGTGGGGCTGATGTAACCTGTGCAGAGAGAGTTCGATTTGGGTGTTTTATTGTTTCTGTGCAGGGTAAATACTGGCTGCTTTATTTTTACGCTGTAATACAGATATCAGTTTGAAGTACACCCCCCACCCAAATCTAATTCTCTCTGCACATGTTACATCAGCCCCACCTGCAGTGAACATGGTTTTGTCTATTAGAGAGTGATTCTGCCTTAATCTGGGACAAATTCATCCCCATCCCCGATGTTCGCGGTTTGCCCATGTGCAAACATACGTATGCCCAAACACAGGGAGCAGACGGCTTTGCCGAGTTTCACACTCGCTGGGCTGTTTGCTCCAGGAGGGGCAGGAAGGGGGCGAGCAGGGGCCATCAGCAGGGAAATGCCCAGGGTTTTATGGTGTCTCCATAAAAACACTGGGGGCCCCACTGCTAACACAGGCGTGTCGATGCCTGCTTGGGGTGTGTGGCTGACGTCTCATGACTCGATTTCGGAGAACAGTGTGTAAATTAACACAGACTGACTTCTCTACAAGCAGCAGAAACATCATTTGATGGTGAGCGACCACTGAATGGTTTTGTGGCCGTTCAGCCACAAGCAAAAGGATGTGTTAGCGTACATCGCATGCTAGCAAGGGGGGGGATGGGCATTCAGCCGGGTGACGTTTACCTGTTCGCAAGGCTGCAAACATACGCAGCATAGCGAACAGGTCTGAATTAGTCCTAACATATGGATGAGGATGTTTCATGGTGATGCGTAGATCAATTTACACTAAACAGAGAGAAGCATGGCCAGCATCAGCCTCAAAGGTGTTGTAGAATAGTGTATAGGTGATACGGCATAATTATATGAGTATACAGTGCAGTATATGAACAATATATTTACTCATCTTTATCTATTTTGGCAGCAACATTCTTCAAAGCGAGCTGTGCCCCGGGAGCTGACGTGAATTCTAACCTCTGCAAACTTTGTGTCGGTGACCCACAGGTTAAACTGGACAACACTAAATGCTCTGCAAATAATAAAGAGTCATATTATGGTTACACAGGAGCGATCAGGTAATGGAATATGGACTCAGAGTATTGACATTGTTGGTTGAATGTCATGGAGTTGGGCTACAAAATTCTGTTCTCAGGTTAGGGAACGTACCCTTACATTGACCATAACCAGGGCTATTTTTCAGCAGGCTCCAGCAGGAACTGAGGCCCTTATTCTAGTTCATTCTTTCTGACAAAATATCTAAGAAATATTTTGTCAGAAAGAGTGAACTAGAATAAGGGCCTCAGTTCCTGCTGGAGCCTGCTAAAAAATAGCCCTGACCATAATGGTGTCTGCGTCCGCATAAAAAAAAAATACTAACAATAATCAAGGTTGGGAATTACAAGGACAAGGAATGTAAATGACTGCTATAGTACATATTATAGAGGGGGCGATTTATTGGAAAGAGACTAACCAATCAGCTTTTGTCATGCTACAGGCTGCGGTTGAAATATGAGTTAGGAGTTCACTGGTTGGAGCTGCTGAGCGAATCGGCAGTCGCCAGTGATCAGGTGGATGCCGCCCACTATAGTGAAATCCCGCTGTGTGAATTAATGCACTCGCTAGCGAAGAATTCACAGCCAATCAAAATTGTCTGAATCTCGTCACAAGCTGATCACCATCTAATGATTTTTCCACTGGGCACCATTCATCACAATGCTGCGTAGCCCTGGACTTACTCGGAAGCTTCAATGAATACAGGCATATCCGGCCTGGAGCTGGTGTCACACATTCTCCCCTAAAATGCATGGCCACGCCTAGCGTTTTTGTGGCTTGCCTGCGTTTTTCTTAGCACTCCCATTAAACAGCAGGTTAGCACCCCAAAGTAATGCTTCCTGTTAATGACTTTGTCAACTGTTAACGAAGGAAAAAAGTAGCAGGATTCCTTCACTAGCAGGTGTCGCACGCGCGCATTGCGGCCCATACGCATGCACAGTTCATCGATAATTGGCTACTGCGCAAATTCGCTCAGCAGCTATCAGGTCTGAATCAGGACCCTTATCTCCATCCACTTTATACTGTATCTTCCCAAGCCTTGTAAAATCTCCCCCAGTGAGAGCTATAAGGAGGCAGCATACAGGATAATCATATACAGATGGAGCGCACCAGCATCCCATCTCGGCGTATCACTCACCGTAGCTAATGGGACATGCGTGCATGTGAGACGCACCACCATCTCGGCAAATGGCACACCAAGACAGGTCGCTAGGTAAGTGCGGCTCCATCTGTATAATCAGTAAAAACTTATTTAGCTATAAAGGAGAAATGGAATGGTACAGAAAATAATAAGAATGTAATGTTACTTCTTTGGGGCTATTTATCATGTGCCCCTGCCGAGACAGCTCCTCCAGTAAGCAGCCTTCCTAATTAATCTGAAGAGGTATTTTGCCCAGCTCCATGCCGCCCCTGCCCCTAGACTTGTGACATGAGTATGTTACGCCTAGAGGGCAATGCCACTGGCTCTGGGAACTAGATCTCTGCCCAGAGTGTCCTACAATCTGAGCAGCTCCACAGGCTGCAGGGTGTCTGCTGCAGCATCTTTTGGGTGGCTCTACAATAGCCCTACTGGCTGGGTTCAAGGCACCCTGTAAGCCACATCCAGGTGACGTAGAGATGTGATGGTGCTACCTCCAGTGCCCTGCGCCTTATGCTATGGCACCCAGTGCCCTAACTAGACATTTTGGTGCCCTGTGTCAGAAAGTCAATTGACCCCCCCATATTTAAAAAGCAAAAGTGCATGCCAGAGGCGCGTGCCAAAAATGTAGGAGCGTATGTTCACTGTGAACGGGTGTGGTCACATAAAAGGACTAATAATGCCCACAGGAGTATCGCTGCTTCTACACACAATGCCCACAGGAGTAGCGTCCCCCTTCCCCTCTAGAGTCAGCCCTGTCCACCCCCCCCCCCCCCAGTGTCAGCCCTGTCCCCCTTCCCCTCCAGTGTCAGCCCTGTCCCCCTTAAACCATTTCACATACCATATTTTTGAGGCTGCCAGTGCCCACTGCTGCTCCTTTACGACCTCCCTCCTCCACACCAGCATAGCACATCCCCTCTGCACTGCGCTGTGTTCCCCAGCCGGCTGCTCCCATCCTCAGTCAGTCATTGCGCCACCTGCCAAGCAGAGAGCCAAGTCTAGGACACATAGGGGGAGCTCCGATCAGCTTCCTCTCTGTGTTTTAGACTCGGCTCTCTGTTCGGCAGGCGGCACCGTGATTGACAGAGAACCCGCCGGCTGGGGAGCACAGAGTAGCGCGGAGGGGACACATCACTTTCTGTAGCCGGGAGAGTCAGGGGACAAGGAAGGTTATTCTGGTTGACACAGCTTAGCAAATGATTTAAATGCGGGCCTGCATGAACGCCCACCCCTCCACCTCACACGCTGATTTCCCTGCGTGTATGCGAATGGATGTTTAGCATAAACATCCATTCGCAGTCTTGTGTGCAGGGGCAATATCATTCTATGGTCGCCAACCATCAAACGATTTTGCAGTCGCTCGCAGATCTAAAACACCGCTCTGGTGTCTTAGATCTGCGAGAGCGAAATCATCCGATGGTTTGCAGGGTACAGAACAGTTACAAACATGGTGCAGTTAATAATAGTGTAAAATACCTTAGTATATGATGAATGTAAAGATGAAGACTTGATAAATGACGTCTCTTTTACTGTCTCAGGTGCCTCCTAGAGAAAGGCGATGTCGCGTTTGTAAAGCACACAACTGTACCTGAGATCTTCAAAGGTGAGTAAAGTTTTCTGAAAAGTATTCTCTACGAAGGAAAGATAATTAATCCATGCAAACATCATGTAGGTCAGTGGTTCTCAAACTTTTTCAAATCACGGCACCCTTGAGTTTCAAAAAGTTTTTCCTGACACCCTCGAGGCCAAAAGTTTTTTATTGAGTACTGTTTATATGTTATCCTTATAATCAGTTATGTGGTGAGGGACTGCATTTGCTTCTGGTTGTCCACATATTTTATGATTGGAAGCCACAAACCCTGGTTTTGCCAATTGCATTGACCATGGCACACAGTTTGGGAACCACTGATGTAGGTAAATTATATTGTTAATCATATTTTTAATATTAACCCCTTCATGATAGGAGACAATTTTGACTTTAATGAGTAAACTCATTTTTGTGTTCTTCTGCTTTGTTGATTTTTCTAAAACTATGTATTCGAAGTATGCTAATTTTTTATAAACCATGATTTAAATAGCAAAAGTAAATCATAAAAGAACTATTCCAAAAAGTACTCTTTAACAAATAATTTTTTTTAGGGGGGGGAGGAAGGGGAGTGGTTTAGAGGAAAACATGAAGGAGGGTAGTTGTGCTGGAAACATTGACTAATTAGTGAGTACACACAGTGAGATATGTGAAAAAAAACCGAAATCGAATTGAAATCAAATGCACATCGAATGTGGAAATGGAATAGAAAAAAAGTCTTGGAAAGCTATCCAGTGGAAATCTAATTTGTTCACTGCTGCATTCGATTCAGTCTAGAGTCGATTTCAATCTCATGCCTGAAGAATCAGCAACACTGTGAGATCGAAGTGTGGGCCCCTGGGCAAAGCAATGCACTGGGGCCCTTACCCATTCTTCCCTCCTAGGGGAGGGGGGTGCTATCAGCAGCAGCTTTGATGTCCCACGGGTGGCAGGGGGTGCTCTATCTTCCATTCAACATGTAGGACCTGGACCAGTAACTTCTGCTAATTGCTCCTTTACTGCACAGGTGGTGGGAAAGAGAAAGGGGGAGCACTGAGCTGAATGATGGGTCCCTTGTAAATGACTTCCAGGGAGGAAAGGGGTGTTTTATATGCAGGGGAGGGTTGGACTATGGAGTGAACTTAATATTTGACATTTTCCTGTGGAAGGGCAGCTTGTTTGACTGCAGATATCGCCATTATCTGGAAATAGATGTCTTAGCCTTCAATAGTATAAAAACCTAGAGTCCCAACTTTCAGGAGGTGCTGGGAACTTGGGGATCAGAGATCAGGAGCCAGAGCAATTGATTGACAAAAATATAAAACTGTACACCAGACTTTTGGAGCTGGAGCAGGGACCGGCTGCTGGAAGGCTGATATCTCTGGTTCTGGGCATGATAGAGACAAGTCGCTAGTGTCGACAGAAAGGGGAGAGTCCCAGCTTTTGGAATATATCTCTAAGTCAGAGAGAATACACAAGTACCGTGATAATACACACAAGTACCAAAAAATAAAAAAATAAAAGGATTTTTGGTACTCCTATCCTTTTGATCCTAGTAGGCCAGCCCCCTATTTAAATGAAGCTCCAATCATACAATCATGCAGCAGCTGGATTGTATGACGTATTTTATGACAGATTGTGTGTGCAAAAACCACCAAGGACTGCCGGGAGTTGAAGGGTAATTGGACACAATCATGATTGTAATACCGGTCTTTCTGATGTATGGCCACCTTTAGGCCCTTATTCAGATTTGATCGGAGTACAAATTTGTTCTCAAAATGGGCAAAACCATGTGCACTGCAGGTGGGGCAGATGTAACATGGGTACTTGTGGAGTATCACGGCTCCCACGACCTTCATCGTATGCTGATTGTATGCTAAAATCGCATCGCATCGCATGCGATCAAATCGCATGCGATGCGATGCGATCGCACCCGATTTTGCACTGAAATGCATCAGAATGCATTGAAATGTGTATTAAACTTGTGAAATGCTCCCAAATGCCATTTTTCATAGTGCACCTCCCCCACTATCAACGTGAACCCGAAGCGTGGCGAGCGCAGCGAGCCCGCGAGGGGCGGCGGTACGCGTCCTACGACCTTTTCATACCCCCACTATCCACGTCGGCGTGGAGTTGAGAACAGAATAGTGTGGCGAGCGCAGCGAGCCACCGAGCCCGAAGCGTGGCGAGCGCAGCGAGCCCCGCGCGGGGACGCGGATACCTTCACAGCTATACGCGTCCCCTCGCGGGCTTCACAGGTATCCGCGTCCGCTCGCCACGCTTCGGGCTCGGTGGCTCGCTGCGCTCGCCACACTATTCTATTCTCAACTCCACGCCAACGTGGATAGTGGGGGTATGAAAAGGTCGTAGGACGCGTACCGCCGCCCCTCGCAGGCTCGCTGCGCTTGCCACGCTTCGGGTTGATGTTGATAGTGGGGGGGGTGCACTATGAAAAATGGCATTTGGGGGCATTTCACTACTTTAATACACATTTCAATGCATTCTGATGCATTTCAGTGCAAAATCGGGTGCCATCGCATCGCATCGGATGCCATCGTATGGCATCCGATGCGATCGCATACGATTTCTGAGCTAAAATGCTCAAAAATCGGTAAAACATCGTATCGCATCGTATGCCATCGTTTGCCACTACATATGGCATACGATGCCATGCAAAGGCATACGATTTTTGAGCAAAAATGCTCAAAAATCGGTAAAACATTGCATCGCATCGTATGCCATCGTATGCCACTACATATGGCATACGATGCCATACGATGGGAGCCGTGATACTCCACAAGTACCGTAACATGTATAGAGATAGTTAGATTTGGGTGAGTTATTTTGTTTCTATGCAGGGTAAATACTGGCTGCTTTATTTTTACACTGCAATTTAGATTTCAGTTTCAACACACCCGCCCAAAATTAACTCTCTCTGCACATGTTACATCTGCCCCACCTGCAGTGCACATGGTTTTACCCATTTTGAGAACAAATTTGCACTCCAATCAGATCTGAATAAGGGCCTTAATGTGTGATTACACCTGTGGTGAAACACCCTTCTTTCAATGAACCTGTTCAACACAGGTGATGGCAATCATACATTAAGGAGGAAGTCCAGAAGCAGAGCATTGTGTCCCTCCTGACATGGGTCATGTATGAGATACAGTTGGCAGATTTGCATTTCCGGGAGGAGACGATATTACCTTAATATTGTGTGTTTTAACTAACATGCAATGGCGGTTTTACCTATGGGCTGCAGGGCTGCAGCCCACCCAGGTAAAATCCGCCACTGTAGTGAAGCCAGATGCAGTCTTCACTGTGACTGGCACTGACTTCCAATTGGAAGTCCGACCTGCCAGTCACAAAGGCAGTCCCATTGGGAGGTGTTCCCTCCCTCTGGGATGCCTTTGTGTGGGCTCCCGTGTAAAAACGGGGATTGGGCATGCGCAGTACCTATATCGGTACTGCGCACACGTTGGACCCGGTGCCTGTCATTTGTATTGTACAGGTGCCGGGACCAAGATTGCTTCTATGGGCTGTTGCCCAAGCAACCCATAGAAGCTAGCCGCATGCGCAGTACAGATGTTTGCACTGCGCATGTGCCAGTCCTGGCGCCTGTCATCAAAGCACGGGTGCAAGGGACGGGAGGAGAGGAGGCAGCATTGGCATTGAAAGGGGGAGGGGTGCCTTAATCGCGGTACCCCCGCTGCCGCCAGAGACAGCCCTCCTCCCCCAATGAGGTACGAGCCACAACTGCTAACATGTGAAGCAAGTTAAATGTGTAACAGAATCTAAGAGTTATTGAAGCCTTCTCCCCCTCCCCTCTAGGTTCAAATACTCCTGATTGGGCAAAAGGTGCGAGTTTGGACCAGTTCGAGTTATTGTGTCTAGACGGCTCTCGCAAACCTGTCACTGAGTACAAAAGCTGCCACCTTGCCCAGGTCCCAGCTCATGCTGTTGTAACTACTTCAGAAAAGAGGTCGGCAGTTTTAAAGATTCTTGAAGAACAGCAGGTAAGATCAATGCTCATGAGGGACCCTCACCTGCTGCCTCATATTTTCCAGCTGTAAAGTAGAGAAGAGATAACATTCCATTGTTTCTTCTATTGTAGGCCCTGTTTGGAAGAGGTAAGGAAAGAAGTGCCCAGTGGCAAATGTTCACTTCAGAAGGCCGTGCAGATCAGCTCTTCAAGGATTCCACACAGTGCCTGCGTGCAACTACAGGTTTTACCATGAGAGACTACTTGGGAAAGGAATACGTTGATGCTTTAGATTCTATTAATCAGTGTTCACAATCAGGTAATGAACCTGTCTGATTCTTTATATTCTTCAGAGGTGCAGGTGAAATCTTTTCCCCTCGCGAACTGTGTTTCCAGTATAATGTGAATTCTTGTCTTGTTTGTTTTTTTCTTTATTGTATTTATTTTATTTTCGTCTTGTTGTTTTATTTTATTTTTTGAACACAATTCAATTAGGGTAATTGGAACCTGCTCAGACTCTTCTGGTTCAACACCAATAATATATTAAGTTACAATACAACTTCTGTATTCCTCTTAAGTTTGATTTTATCCAAAAAATATTTTGGTACTTGTTTCCTAGCACGGCCACACCGATCAGAATCGCGCTCATCGGGGGTAAAATCGGGGCCATCGCGGGCATCGCGGCCGCTAAAAAAATCGGGTGCGATGGCCAGACGCGATGCCCGCGATTTCCCCATAGAGAACAATGTTAAATGCCTCAATTTACCCGCGATGACCACGATTTCCCATAGGAAACAATGTGAAATGGCTCAATTTAGCCAAATTATCATAGGGAACAATGGTAAATGGCCCCAAAACACCCCTGAACATTGAAATGTCCCCCCAAAAGTTATTGATGCCACCCCGCCATCAACGTGAACCCGAAGCGTGGCGAGCGCAGCGAGCCCGCGAGGGGCGGCGGTACGCGTCCTCCGACCTTTTCATGCCCTACTATCCACTAGGGCGTGGAGTGAGAATAGAATAGTGTGGCGAGCGCAGCGAGCCACCGAGCCCGAAGCGTGGCGAGCGGACACCTGGGAAGCCCGCGAAGGGACGCGTTTACCTGTGAAGGTATCCGCGTCCCCTCGCCACGCTTCGGGCTCGGTGGCTCGCTGCGCTCGCCACACTATTCTATTCTCACTCCACGCCCTAGTGGATAGTAGGGCATGAAAAGGTCGGAGGACGCGTACCGCCGCCCCTCGCGGGCTCGCTGCGCTCGCCACGCTTCGGGTTCACGTTGATGGCGGGGTGGCGTCAACTACTTTTGGGGGGACATTTCAATGTTCAGGGGTCTTTTTGGCCCATTTACTATTGTTCCTATGCTGATTTGGGTAAATTGATCCATTTAACATTGTTTCCTATGGGAAATCGTGGTCATCGCGGGTAAATTGAGGCATTTAACATTGTTCCCTATGGGGAAATCGGGGGCATCGCGTCTGGACCATTTAAGCATTTTTAGCTGCACACGACGCGACCGACCCGATTTTTCACTGTTTTCAATGCATTTCAATGGAAAAATCGGGGGCATCGCGTCGGTCGCGTCGCAGGCCACTCAAATTACCCCCGATGGCCAAGATATGTGGCCGTGCTAGGAAACAAGTACCAATATTTTGTGTTTAAAGATAGTTATAGTCACATATCAATATAATCTGCTTACGTTTGCAAGAGAACCCTTTAACCCTTTCATTTCCAATGTCTAGTCAGCCCTAGCACAAGTAGCAGATCCAATGGGGAGCCATTTTAAAATAAGAACATTACCATCATTCAACATTCAATGTAGACCAGTTTTGAATTAAAAAAAATGTATTAATTAATTTAAACATTTAACCCCTTCCCGACATTTGACGTACATTTACGTCATGGTCGGGAAGTACTTCCCGACACATGGCATAAATGTACGTCATGGGTTAAAACTGTCACCGCGTCTATAGACGCGGTGACAGTTTGGAGATGTCTGCTGTCCCTGACAGCAGACATCCCCCCTCGCCGCCCGGGGGGGGCAGGGATGCCCCCCCCGGTCGGCGATCGCTGTGATTGGCTGTTCAAATGTGAACAGCCAATCACAGCTATTTCTGTGTTACCGGCGGCTATGCCGCTCGGTAACACAGAAAACGGTGGTGATCGGTACAGCACCGATCACCACCGATCCGCGGACACCCCCTCCCTCCCACCCGGCAGCACTGTGTGCTTACCCGGCACCCGGCAGCCGCTCTCCTCCCTCTGTATGCGCCGCAGCGCTGCCTCCCCCCTCCCTCCCTCCCCCCGCCAGCAGCAGCAGCAGCACTAGGGAAAAAAATGAAATGAAATGAAATGATTATATATATATATATATATATATATATATATATATATATATATATATATATATATATATATATGTATATACACACACACACATATATATATATATGTGTGTGTGTATGTGTGTATACACACACACACATATATATATATATATGTGTGTATATACACACATATATATATATATATATATATATATATATATGTGTGTACATATACATATATATATATATATATATATATATATATATATATATATATATATATATATATACAGATAGATATTCCCGACCGAAGACGTATATATACGTCATGGTCGGGAGGTACTTCCCGACCGAAGACGTATATATACGTCATGGTTTTAAACTGTCACCGCGTCCATAGACGCGGTGACAGTTTGGAGATGTCTGCTGTCCCTGAGCCCCGGTCGGCGATCGCTGCGATTGGCTGTTCAAATGTGAACAGCCAATTGCAGCGTTTTCTGTGTTACCGGCGGCTAAGCCGCTCGGTAACACAGTGATCGGTGGTGATCGGTGCTGTTAAGTACAGCACCGATCACCACCGATCGCCAGCCCCCCCATCCCACCCGGCAGCCCCCCCTCCCTCCCACCCACCCGGCTGCCGCAGCGCCAGCACCCCTCCCAACCCCCCACCAGCCGCAGCGCCAGCCCCCCTCCCAAAGCTGTGGACCAAAATGGGGTCACTTGTGGGGGGGTTCCACTGTATTGGTGCTTCGGGGGTCTTGCTAATGCGACATAGCACCCACCATTCATTCCACCACCAAAAATCACTCCTTCCCTTCTGAGTCCTGCCATGCACCCAACTGGTATTTTTTGGTCACATGTGAGGCATTGCCGTACTCGGGAGAAATTGGGGCACAGATTTTGGGGTGCTTTGTATCCTTCATTCCTTGTGAAAATGAAAAATTTTGAGCCAGAACTGCATTTTTCTGTAAAAAATTACATTTTTTTACACAAAAATGCAGATCTGGCTCAAAATTTTTCATTTTCACAAGGAATGAAGGATACAAAGCACCCCAAAATCTGTGCCCCAATTTCTCCCGAGTACGGCAATGCCTCACATGTGACCAAAAAATACCAGTTGGGTGCATGGCAGGACTCAGAAGGGAAGGAGTGATTTTTGGATTTTGCAGCACAGATTTTGGTGGAATGAATGGTGGGTGCTATGTTGCACCAATACAGTGGAACCCCCCCACAAGTCACCCCATTTTGCAAACTACACCCTTCAGGGAATTCATCAAGGGGTATAGTGTACATTTCAAACCCCCAGGGGTTTCACCAATTTTGATACAACTGAGCTGTGAAAATGAAAAATTATTTTTTTTTATTTTCACTGCCCAGTTGTACCACAATTGGTGAAACCCCTGGGGGTTTGAAATGTACACTATACCCCTAGATGAATTCCCTGAGGGGTGTAGTTTGCAAAATGGGGTCACTTGTGGGGGGGTTCCTAACTTTTAGCATCTTATGGTGCCTAGAAACCTACATGGTGCCTAAAAAATAATCTCATAAAAAGGAGGCTCCAAAATCAAGTAGGTGCTCCTTCTATTATGAAGCCTGTGGTTTGGTCACCGTGCACACTAGGGCCACATATAGGATATTTTTGAAAACAAAAGAATTGGGGGAATCAATTTTTAGTCACATTTCTCTAGTAAAATCTACTGTATTCGTTAGAAAAATGTATTAAAATTGAAACTCTGCAAAAAAAATGAAATTTTGAAATTTCACCTACACTTTGTTTTAATTCCTGTGAAACACCTAAAGGGTTAACAAACTTCCAAAATGCTGTTTTGAATACTGTGAGGGGTGCAGTTTTTGAAATGGCATCATTTATGGGGGTGTCTCACATACAAGTCCCTCAAAGTCACATCAGAACTGAACTGGTCCCTAAAAAAATCAGTGTTTGAAATTTTCTTGAAAATTTGAGAATTTGCTATTCATATTGTAAGCCTCCTAGTGTCCAAAAAAATTAAAAGGAAGTTGAAATAATGATGGAAACATAAAGTAGACATATGGTCTATGTTAGTTATTAACTATTTTGAGTGGTATGATTATTTGTCTCACAAGCAGAAAATTTAACATTTTGAAAATCGCTAAATTTTCCATTTTTTCACGACATTTTGGTATTTTTCACAAAAAAACACAGACTGTATCGACCCAAATTTACCACTAATTTGAAGTACAATGTGTCACGAAAAAACAATCTCAAAATCACTGGGATAAGTAAAAGCAAAAAAAAGTTATCCCCACTTAAGTGAGACATGTCAGATTTGAAAAAAATGGCTCTGTCAGGAACGCAAAAACTAGCTCTGTCAGGAAGGGGTTAAACCAGACTGCTTGAATTGCAAAAAAAAAAAAAAAGTGGGTACTTGTGTAGTTTAACAGCGGCAGTTACTTAGTTAGTGTAGCGTCCTTGCTAGAATCTGCGTAGTGTTCCCGTGGCCAGCGTCGGCAGCGTCCCTGTCAATATCAGTGTAGTGTTCCCGCCCGTTCGCGGCTAGCCGGAGCTTACATAGTGAGCGTAGTCAGTCAGGCGTCCCTGTCAATATCAGTGTTGTGTTCCCGCCCATTCGCGGCCAGCCGGAGCTTACGTAGTGAGCATAGTCAGTCAGGCGTCCCTGTCAGTATCAGTGTTGTGTTCCCGCCCATTCGCGGCCAGCCGGAGCTTACACAGTTAGCGTAGTCAGTCAGCTTCACGCAGTTAGCGTACTCAGCGCTTATTACATTGTGTGGGAACCATTGACCATTTTTACCTGCCAGACATGACAGGTGTGAATTTGTTCCTGAAACACCTCCACTATCCACGCCAGCCCGAAGCATGGCGAGCGGACGCGGTACGTGTTCTCCCGACCTGTTCATACCCCCACTATCCACGTCGGCGTGGAATTGATGTTATAAAGTGTGGCGAGCGCAGCGAGTCACTAAGCCCGAAGCGTGGCGAAGCTGCACTCGCCATGCTTCGGGCTTACACTGGCACTGGCTAAGTTGCCATCAAGGCTTTTCTCATCCCAGTGCTGAACCTATTTTTTGTGTTTTTAAGGCTGGTCACATTCAAACTTCAGTATCAATATCTGTAATATCTGTGTCATTTTGCATGTGCAACCCCACTGCTTCTAAGGTCTGCATTGGCTAATGCCCATAGGAGCCAGCTAGGGTTGACCATCAGGTAGGGAGTGGCTTCCTGTGGGAAGCCAGCTCTCTGCTAACCACAGCCCTGACTGGCAGTTCCAAAGGGAAGACACTCCTCCCAATGGGACTGCCTGTACTGCTGGTGACTGGTGGGTAGCTCTTCCAATGGGACGTTACTCCCAGTCACAGCCATCGGAAAAAATAAATACATTTTATAATATTTCATCAATTTGAAAACTGGAGCCAATTCAGCTATAGCATCTAATGCAAAAATAGGCTGCTTCACTTTATAGAATCAACGTAGTGATGCTTTTTTAACAACTACCTTCTTTCAACAATAAAAGTAACAGAACAGTGACAGAGTTCAGAGATCTTGGTTACATATATTTGCGCAAATGTAGGAATAAGCCCCCAAGCAATCGTCAAGGCTTCTCTGTGTATTGGGGATCACTAGCGCTATATTTAGGTGCAGGGTGTAGCATTTGTGCAAATATTTGTAATTAAGATCTCTGAATTCTGCTACTATATAGGATTTATAGTGTTACTGGTGTCATTCACGGGGCTGGGGAAAACAAAAAGTGTTTTTCTTACTTAGGTAGTATAGTACGGGCAATGATACTTACCTTTGAGTAATAGAGTCAATACCTTGAGCCAATAGAGTCTGCAGGGTCCATTTATACTAGAAGACACCCCAGAACCAAATAGTAAATTTAGCAGATGCTGGCACTCTAGTATAATGTTACTAAACATGGCTTTTGCAATCACCCTTCAAAAATGTCAGTATTTACAATGTTGATGTCCGTACTCAAGCATCTTAGGATGACTACTATATACCAGTGGTGTAGCTACTGTAAGGCAGACCCCGCTGCCGCTTGGGGGAGCGAGCATCAGCTGGGTCTGCTCGGGCGGCACAATCAGTGCAAAAATCAGGGTGGCACTAAGCCTAGGCTTTGCCCCAGCTTTGCCCCAGATGACAGAAGCACTTGCGTCACCTGTTACTATGGTGTGTCTGTATATAGAATCACCCAGGGAAATGAGTATCTTTTGCAATGGACCAGCAAGGTTGAAGGTGAAGTAATGTAAAATTCTGTTTAAAAAAACTGCTACTAACATGTTATTAATTTTATGCTGACAGAGACATCATGGCCTTATCCCTCACTGTTGTTTTATCTTATACACAGATCTGCTCAGTGCCTGCACCTTCCACACCTGCAAGATCTAACAAAGGAGTCACCCCCAGCATTGTCTGCTAGATTTCTCCATTTATCTGCTTGTTTCTTCCCAAAAATATCTGCTTGTTTCTTCCCAAAAAACAGTATTGCTCATTTTGTCTTTCATCTCTCAATAAATCGGTACAATATTGCTACTCCACTTTTGGGGATTTTGTTCTTATTTAGAGGCTTATATATATAGAGGCCAGTATCCTCATGCATTATAGTGAGGCCCTATTGACAGAGCGGGAATACAGAAGAGATGATGATTTCTATGCTTAACACAACAAGTTTCATCTTGGCTGCAACACCTACTGTATACCCCTTTCGCATCGTATAGTGAGATCGGAATCAGGATCTGGATCCCAGGTCTGACCCAGATCCAGCGCTTTCAGATTAAAAACTCAGGTTGAATTGCTGGGTTGGTTGACTCACACTCTTTCACACTGCACCTCGACCCGGGTCAACAGGTCACCGACCCTTGCAGTAACCCGGGTCCGAGGTGCGGTGTGAAAGGGGTACTAGAGGAAAAGCATGTATTATATATGTTCTATCAAAGATCTGGATGTGAGTAATAGATTTTTGAAAAATAATAGAGTCATTAATTAATCTCATTAAACAATGCAAACTCAGTATGGACTCTGGCCAAATAGACATGACCCATTTCCCCCAAAAAGTATCAGAATGTTTACTAACGTGATGTATTACTTATATGAGGCTTGCTAGACCAATCTTCTGACACTAAGGGACATGGTTGGTCTTTATGTTAAAATGCCTAATAATAGCTTGAACCTCCAGGTTGTCCCTTCTATTGGATGGTTGGACACTCTATGAGGCTACATGACACAAAAAGTTCATATTATGTAAAGCTCACACTAAATATACAACCTACCTGTCATAGGTGAGGCATGGATAGGACGGAGCGCGCAGCTACTGAAATCATTCCCTCTATTTTCCTAGGCCATAGCTACATAACGCCCAATGCCTGGTGTGAATTCCCACCATTCCACCCTGTCATGTCCACTGCAACATATCTGGCCTCATAAAACTCAGAAGTTATAGCATAGCAGCACCATGGCTTTAGTGGCTCCTGATCCTCACCATGGATCGCCGGATGCAGTTTCCTCTGTTTCAAACTGGAACTCTCTCTGGACAGCATTACAAGAGGATGGACTGCCACCTGAAAGCCTCCAGAGTCTCTGGCCCAACTGCAGCTATATAACAAAATATAGGTGAGACTGCACTACAAAACAAAAGGCAATAAATTAACATATTTCAATTTAATGTAAAAAAAAACAATATAAAAAATTAATATATATATATATAAGAACAAATAAGACTATGGTGTGCACTTTTGTTTAAATGATAAATAAGAAGGTATTTAGACGGATAGTCACCCACTCGGTCCCCCAGTACTGGGGAGATTAATGGTGTTTCCTCACAATGATGTATTTGGTAAGTAGTAATGGGTATCCTCATCCACTTGAAAATCAGTATGCCAGGCCTTTAATGTAGTCTTCCTTCCCACAGTAACGTGGATAGCGTCTGGACTCCCAAGGATATGATACTCCTGCAAGCTGGTTTCCTTGCCTGTGTTGGAAGCATGCGGTTCTAGGTGGTAGGGGAGCAACAACAGCGGGCTTTCAGTGGTACTCCTCAAATGTTAAGAAAAAATGAGGGGAGGGGAAAAGAGGGAACATCAGTCGCACAGGATTATCAGATAATAATTTTATAGAGAACCCCTCAATGAATATTACATTACGTGGTCTATTTGGACCTACAGAGTAAGGGTGTGCTACCACTGGACACAAGACAGTTAATTGTCAGGGGAAAGGAAAGTATGTCACTGTGTGATGCACTATAGAACAGATTAAGATAAAATGTAACCTTTATTGGATATATTTTAAAATGTTGCGAAATATAGACACACAGTGATACACATAAAACACAGTGTATTTAAAAAGGATAAGAAATTCTCATTCAGTGAGGCCCAGCCCAGTAAGGTTCCCTAGTAAATATAATTGTATTGTATTAGCCAGGGAATCAGTTCATTTAATATGTTCTCACAAATCAGAGCAGTATGCTGTGTAACTAAATCCATACCTACAGTAGAGTCCCAAAGATTGACCAATCAGTAATTAAGCATGCGTTTACGCACACACCCATTCACGGCATCTCTCATGAATATTGATGAGGTTGCAGGTACTTAATGAGCTTCCTGTGGCTTGCCAGGTTGGTCCTGACGAAGCTCCTTTGCGAAGCGTACACTGACCATACACTCTCAGTATGCGCCCTCCCATCTTCCCTTTCCCATTGAAATTATATTTTGATCTGTATTAGCTTAAATTCACTGGGTCCGCTCGGTCAGAGGCGTGGCGTGTGACGTCCACACCGTGACTCTCTGACCCCCAGGTTGACGGAGGACAGACAGCGTTGTTACACACCCGCCGCAGCTCCACCATCCTGTACGTGGCAGTTACCGCTGGACGCGGCTCTCCCTCCCAGCAACGGTATAGTGCACTGGTATAGAAGTGGCAGTTCTCACCAGGCACATACCGACTGAGAAGTGATCCGTCCCGCAGCGTTCGGTCAGTACCGTGTAATCATACCACACGATACCCACACCATTTTACCTTAAAGTAACACTGGGTTGTTTCTATTTATTGTTTACAGACCTACAGGCGACCTTATTTGTATACTGTCAGTTTCAAACATCATTTATAAAAGATTACGTGACTATTTGTGATGAACTGATTCCCTGGCTAATACAATAAAATTACATTTACTAGGGAACCTTACGGGGCTGGGCCACACTGAGTGAGCATTTCTTATCCTTTTTAAATACATTGTCTGTGTTTTATGTTTATCACTGTGTGTCTATATTTTGCAACATTTAAAAATATATCCAATAAAGGTTAAATTTTATCTTAAGCTGTTCTTTAGTGCATCACACAGAGACACAATTTCCTTTCCCCTGCCACTCCTCAAATGTTGTAAACAACTCCTGGTAGAAACAAAGTGTAGACAATCCAGGGCAAAAGCTGTGTGGCAAACCTGCAGGGACACCTTATGCGTTTTGCTGCTATCTGCAGCTCTTTGTGAAACACCAACACAGGACTTGCACTCCAAACACTCCCTGGGTTCCCAGAGCTTTAGCACCTGATAGATTTTATCCATCCACAATACCATGGCCTTTGCAATCCAGGGCCTCACCTGATCTGTTGGACCTGTGAGATACAGTTTTGGGGAGAATTTGCTGCCTTACAACTGATGACAAAACTGAAAGAACAAACTGGGTAAAGCAGACAGATATAGACGTTGGAGGGCCCTGCTCCAAGCTTACAATCTATAGGGAAATGGGAGGGAAAAACAAGGACAGGTACCAGTAATATCATAGCAGTCCCACCAAGTTGCAAGTCCAGAAGGGAAGCTACAGTATATAATATATGAGTGCCTCTGATGGTTATTTGGGTGGTACCTAGATTTCATAGGCTTGCCTGAAGAGGTGAGTTTTCAGGGAATGCTTGAAAGCTAGGCGGCTTGATGAGAGTCTAATTGTGCACGGGATAGGGTGGGAGCAGCCCAGTGAAAGTCCTGTAATAGTGAATGGGAACTGGTGATCCATGCAGAAGAGAGGCACAGATCTTGTGCAGAGCGGAGTGGTCGAGATGGGAGATATTTTGAGATAAGTGTGGAGATATAGGTTGGTGTGGTTTGGTTAATATGTGAGTAGAAGTATCTTGTATTGAATATGGTAGAATATGGGCAACCAATGGAGGGACTGGCAGAGCGGATCAGTGATTTTGCTCCAGCCTGCACTTTTTTATCGTCCCGTTCACCATATGTCTCTCACTACTGTGCTTCATTCCTTGGGGCTTTCTAACGGCTGTTCCTGCATGTGAGCTATAGCCAATCTCTTGTTCGCATACCCCCTAGTCATCTTCACTGGGGAAATAGGTGACAAAATACCCTCCCCACAGCCTAACCTTGTCATTGTTGGTGATATCTTCATCACAATGTTAGTCTTGTGGGGGAAACACTAACTTTAATGCAATTCTTCATTGTCTGCACTAATAACCCTAAAAAAAAAATAATTAAAATAAATGTGGTTCTAAAGCAACAGCTGCAGGATGTGTGTGCAGATGTTAATATTGCAGAGTCATATAGGCACACAACAGTGAATGGATCATACTATGGATAGCCCAGTTGCTTGACCAGTGGTTTATTGATAGCAGGTATGTCCATACTCACTGTTGCATTGGTGATGGTGCAAACCTAAATAGGGTTTTATACAGCTCACCAGTTGGTAAGTGTATGTAGGTACCAAATAGCAGTGTATTGATACTGCAGCGGATTAATAGCAGTTATTAACCAAGTCTCTTTCACCATGTCACAGTACACTTTAAATGCAAGATGACCACTGCACATGCTCAGTGGAGATTTTGGTGGCTATCTTGGGATAGGGCATGAAACCTTCCTGGGTAACAGGAAAACTGGATTTGGAGCAGTAGCACACTCCTTTTATAACTAGAGGAATCTAAAGACACTGGGCCTTATTCTGGTTGGTGCGGCCGGCCCGTACGCGTACGTTCCGGGGTTTTTAATGACCTGCGCATGCGTACCATCTCCAATGCGCAGGCGCGAACACTCCACAACGCTTACGGACGGGTCTCTCCGTGCGAAAAAACCTGTACGCGAGAGTACGGGCATTGGGGGCGGCATAGGGGCGTGATGAGGGGAGCGGCCGAAATAATGAGGGAAAATGGGCGTAAATATGGGCGTACACGGGGGTGTGCACCAAAAATGAACGGTGCTACTACCGCACGATCGGCTAAAGCACCGTTCATTTCGGACACAAAACAGGCGGCCGCCAACCGCCACCTCAGACCACCCCTACAGATACCGCATGACAGCGTGCGCCTGGGTTTGCTAATTTACGCTGATTACTACTCAAACACATACACCTGAATGTAATAAGCAATGCTGCAGTCTATTAAGTCCAAACCATGATTTCACTACCTGCAAGCCTACACACAGCACTCAAACACATTGAAAGCTTATCTTTCTATACTTCTCTACATTTAAAGGTTTGTTTAATTTAAGGTAAGAATCTTTTTAAGACCTGCTTATTTATGCTAAGGTAGGTATTTGTTAAACAGTTATACACATTCACTACGTGCTTTCATAGACTTTACACAGTAGCACACTCAATCTACACAAGTCGACATGTGTCAACAATAATTGAATAACAATTAGAATAATTAATTAATTGTCAGAATTATAGTTGAAAGGCAAGATTTGCAGGTCCATATATGTGAAGGGTATGCCAGCTGGCACGGACGTACGCTCACTCTCACGAGCGGTGACATAAGCTGAGTTTTCCATTGAAAACAATAGGGACCCGTCCGTGCAAGCTGGCGTACGCTCAGATAGCCGCAAGAAGTCGGTGGGAAGACGGACGAGAGACGTCCGTAAACGGTGGCGTACGCTCTGTTGTACGCCAGTTGTCGGAGTCTAAGGGCTGATCCGTCCGTGTACGCCACTCCCCTTTGACGTTGTTTCTGACCGTACGTCTGCGCCTGATCTGTGGGTGGACTTAACCTCAACGGCCGCGTACGGAGAGCGTACGTTAATATGGAACGTACGCACGTTTGGCCGCACCGATCAGAATAACCTCCTCTGTTAAGATCTATCATTCTTGACTCTAAGAGATACATTGCTTTAAGAATCCCCAAGAGGCTGTATTATAGAATGGATGACCTTTAAAACTGTGGACAGAGAAATAACTGACTTTTATTACAAGATTTTATTGAAGAGAATGAGATTACGTAGGACACTTTAGGTGATATCCTCACTAGGCTCTACTACCATACTGACGGTAAATAGTAAGTATGGCAACACCCCATTCAACATTGACCTTTTAGCTGTAGCGTGGAGATCTACCAGGACCTGCCCTGGCACATTTTTGTAACAGCAGTCATTCCTATGAACACTGATTGATGAATTATGGAAATGTAATGTGAAAAACAGAAGGGGAGTTTCATGTGAGACCTATGATGTTCATAATAGTAAATGACCCTCTCTCTGGGAACCTGAATGTCAGGACAGACTGTGATGGGCCACTGGAAAGTGCTGGAAACTCAGAGGTTTTATGAAACTGGAGTACATACAATGGAATGGACTGGTATGGTAGACACAAGGGCACACCTGGGACAGGGAGTCAGCGAATATGCATAGCAGAGGTGTGAGGGCTGACCCGCCAACGGTCTTCTCCCCCCCCCTGTGACCCCCCCTCCCATGATTCGGGCACCCCCCTCCCATGATTCACGGCCAAACCCCCCCGCGACCCCCCCTCCCGCGATTTGCGGCAACGTCGCTCCCGCGACCCCCTCCTCCCGCGATTCACGGCACCCACCCCCCCACGACCCCCCCTCCCGCAATTCACGGCACACACCTCCGCGACCCCCCATCCTGCGATTCGCGGTACCCCCCCACCCCGTGACCCCCCCTCCCGCAAATTGCGGCAACCCCCTCGCGACCTCCCACGATTCGCGGCAACCCCCACCCCCGCGACCCCCCCTTCCACGATTCCCAGCACCCCCCCTGTATGCTCACACACCCCTATCACTACCCAGCTTCCTGCTCTCCTGAACCTTAACTTCCACCACTGGGGATTCTCTGACGCTGTGTTGCCCACATACCCCTATCATGCCTCATAGACCAGCCTCCTGCTCTCATGCACCCTAACTCCCACCCAGTAGGAGGAGACACTGACTCAGGGCCACCATCCTGTACTCCTGTACTGCCACGCTGGACCCTCACCCACTGGCACAAGCTGCACAGTGTCTCCCACCCTCCTCTTTAGTCCCCCTTATGCCCACACACCCCTATCACTACCCAGCCTCCTGTTTTCCTGTGTTGTGACCAATGTTCCCTCTAATTTTATGAAGGCTGTGTACGGCAAAAGATTTTGGCTGTGCAACTTTTGAAGGAAATTTAAATTTTTGTGCGTCACTTATATATAACTGAAAAATTACGTTCAGCATTTGTGTTAACTTTGCTTCAAAATGATATTAAACATTTAAACATTCAAAACACAGCACACAATGTAGTTAATGGGTGAAACACACATTAATTGAGTCCACAACTGCAAAAAGGGACCACTACTGCTTTGTGCGCTCTGTTGTCATGTCTGTGCGCATGTTCGTCGAGTTGTGTGCGCGCGCACGTGCGCACAGCTTAGAGGGAACACTGGTCGTGACCTCCGCCAGTGGGGAGCCGCTGACTCAAAACACCCTACTATACTATTGCACACACACACACCTAAACAACACGCACACACAGCCCAACCCAACCCCCACAAATGTCACTGTACCATCCACACTATCAATGTACATCTTACTCTGTAACCGCTTTTTAATTAAACAAAGCAATACCCACCCCCTTCCACATCATATGCTCTCTATTTAACACATTTCACCTATAACTCAAGCTGCAATACAATTCTAACCATATTTCTCATATACAAACGTTCACAAATTAAGGGGGGTGAATCACCTAATATATATATATATATATACAAATGGTCAGGCTGGAACCCAATGACGATGGTTATATATTAGAATCAAATGGTTGGTCTGGAAACTGAAGGTGATAGTTATCGGTCTGAAATCCGATGGTCAGTCTGCTCTGGGAACTGATGAGTAATGCGGGGTACACACCAGGACGACCCGCTCACGATGCACATCGTGAGCGGGTCGTCAGTGTCTCGTCCGACCCGCTCACGATGACGCGGGGGGGCACGACCCGCTCACGATGTGCACCGTGAGCGGGTCCGATCCGATGGCGACCCGCACCCGGCTGTATGGTCGTCATTGAGATCCTACCTGCAGCAGGTAGGATCTCAATAACGACCGACCGACCCGCGGGACCGCGCATCGGATCGGTATCGGTCCACACCAGGTCAGAAAAGGGCCCAATCAGCACACAATCTACATCCAATTGATCGGAATTGGATCTAGATTGTGGGGATCGGGCCCTAGTCGTCCTGGTGTGTACCCAGCATAAGAGTAAGCACCAGTAAGAGGTGCATGCGTGTACCAGGATTATTTACTGGTTAAACCATATAGAGATTTGTATTACCGCTTTTTCCAAGAAAGGGGAGACTGGCAGATGAGTAGAGGTCACATATCTTGACTTGATGTCACCGGAGCTGCTCCTCCTTTAAATAGTGATAGACTTGAGTTCTTTTGTTACCTGTGTCAAAAATGAGATAAAAGGGCAGTTCCAAATGGCATTCAATCTCGGTGACCTATAGAGAAATATCAGGTTTCCCAATTTACAGTATTCCCAGGTGGATAGAGCCAAAAGTACTCCCAGCACGGAGAAGTGTATAAACCTATATAAACTTATCTATGGCACTTTAGCCATGAATACTGTGGTTCATAAATTTGATTGGGCTCCAGAATATTGGAGCAGTTCCTCAATAGAACTTTTTGTAGACAAGTTCTGGGTCTATAAATTTTAGCCATGTATTAAATCATAGACGCATTGGTATATTTGTAACGGCTTATGTCTGTACCCGCTGACCCCAATTATGTATGACCGTATAATATTTTTGTAACAGTAGTAATCACAATGTTATGCATAAGGTTTATACATAAATGGGTATTCAGGATAGAGATAAAGAACAGCGTGTTTGACCCAACTCTTTCTGCTCCCTACCATCTTCAGTAGAGTGGACGGGAGGTGAGAGAAGAGCTGGACGCATAGACAGGAATAGATGCAGTGTGTGCAGAGGACACTTCTGTGTGCAGTGTTAGGTCAGCACTGGTGCAAAAAGCCTTGCAGGACTGAGGTGTGCCACCAGAAGGTCTCTCTAGGCACAGAAAAAGGATTTATAGATACAGTACATACATTTGTTAAATAGCATTAGTGTAATAGTTGTTCAAAAATATCTGGTAACATTGTTGCATTCTGCTTGTGCAATGATCTGCCAGCCAAATGTCTCCCTCTGCATTCAAGGCAAAGTATTATCAGAGGTAATCTACTTTAGTAATAAGCATATGCCTTGTTGTGCAATAGGCAGTATTCAAAATAGACCGGAAACCGTTCAGCGTGATGAGTCCTGGGAACTGCCTCTCGTCTTCAGAATGGGCGGGCAGGAGGTGAGAGTAGAGCCAGGCACGCTGGGGAGAAGACAGTAGCGTGTATAGAGGACACCAACTGTATACGGCGTTAGGTCAGACCTGATGACGGGACATTGCAGGGCCGAGATGTGCCACCAGCAGGTCTCCCTGCACAACAGTAAAAAGAAAACACTACCTGAATAGAACAGCAGGTGCACAGGAAACTTCTTGGGAAGTCAGCTGTCAGTTCCCCCTGCAGAGCTGCCTTCAGAGCACATTTCACCATGTGGGCTTGTTCATCTAGAAACCGCCATGCATGTGCCATCCACGCAATTTCCAGTACAATGAGTAGTACAATTTCTAGTGCAATGAGTAGCACAGTTTCCAATACCATGAGTCGCACAATTTCCAATACAATAAGTCGCACAATTTCTAATCCAATGTCGCAGTTTTAACTAGCAGTTGCTATATCTCAGATTGTATTCTTTTGCTATTCAACATGCGCTAATGTGGATTTGGGTATGTTATGCAACAGTTTTCCAAACGTTATGCTTGTGCGTTTACAGTTTAATAATCAAATGATTATTTCTTGCCAACCCAGGGTGGTTGGGCACACATTCAAAAAGGTAAAGACAAATTGCTTGTGGTAATACACTCAGGGGGGAAAAACAATTTATTGAGGTAAATCGCCAGCCAACTTGTTGTATATCAAATCTTACAGTTGCACAACCACCAATAAGGTTGCTATATTCCAAAGCCAAGATTTGTAAGTTTATGCAGTCACAACTAAGGTTGTGATTTGTGCTAGGCACTGTATATTTACAGAGCACATTCGCAGTTCTCATCAAACTGATTGTGATAGTTGGCAGATCGCCACACAATTTCTTATGTGCCAGACAGTGTATGTCCACTCTATCTTAATTAAAACAAATTAAAAGTTAAGTTTTAATACAATTCAGATACAAGAGTGCCCCACAAAAAGAGTCCACTTTCCCCTCTCCCCCACTTTAGATGTGTAGAGGTCACATATTTTGACTGAATGCCAAATGAGCTGCTCCTGCTTTAAATATAGAGTGACTTGAGTTATTTTGTTTCCTGTGTAAAAATAATATAAAAGGGCAGTTCCAACGGGTGCTCTATCTCGGCGACCTATGGAAAAATTCAGTTTTCCAAATTTATAGTATTCCCAGGTGCATAGAACAAAAAAAAGCAGAAAGTACTCCCAGCACTGTGAAGTGTATAAACCTATAGAAAGTTATCTGTGCCACTTCAGCCATGAATACTGTGGTTCATACATTTGATTGATTTAAATGGACCCAAATATAGGTCTGTCCTGCTTTATTATCAGAACTGAATGCTGAGAGCAAACACGGAAACTGTGGGTTGATTCAGGTTGGTTTGCAATCCACATTTGGTTTGCTAATGGAAAAAAACATGCGCACTGCAGGTGGGGCTGAGGTAACGTGCAGGGAGATTTGGGTGAGGTGTGTACTTCAAACTGATATCTACTGTATATTGCAATGCACAGAAACAAAATAACTCACCCAAATCTAACTCTCTCTGCACATATTACATCTACCCCACCAGCAGTGCACATAGTTTTGTCCTTAGCAAACCAAATGTGCTTTGCAAACCAGCCTGGAATCTCCCCATGTGTTCCATATCTTTCTACTGTACACACACACACACATATACACACACACACACACACACACACATTATACTATAACTTGCCAGGATTTGTCATATAGAACATTACTGTGGTGCCAAGTCTGGTTTGCCATCGAAAATGCAAGTCTAGTTCATGTGTGTCATTGGCATGCTGTTCCCATATGTTTGTCTAACCCCTGTATTATGGTGCAGAAACACATTACACCATTCAGAGTTGGACATAACAAGATTAGACAGTACTTTGTACCCAGAACTAGGGCAATCATCTCTACTGTATACAAATATAACAGAAAGCCATTAATATGTCACCTATCACAGCTCTGTTACAGCTTTCCATTGTCTCAGTATAATATATAAGTAAAAATTAAGTATACCATAACGTTTTTTTTTTTTATCACAAAACACTAAAACATAACTAGAAATTACAAAAATACAAATGAAACATGAGGAAATCAATGGTAGCATTCTCCTTGTATCTGTGCCCCCATTAATCTAATGCAATAATCCCAAAAATCACTTTAATGGGTGATTCGCCTTGGGGTTTTTTCCATGCCACCTGGCACTGTCCTGCTCCATGAGTCTGAGGTCGATGCTGCACTTTTTTTACTGTGAATAACAGAATAACAGATAATTTCCCATTTTTAAGAGGCAGGGAGCAGTTTAAATGGCCATAACATAGAGGACCAATTGCACTAAGCTTCAAAAGTGATAAAATGGAGAGTGATCAACAACCAACCAATCCTGTAGGAGCTGATTGGCTGGCAGTTTATCACTTTTGAAGCTTAGTGCATCTGGCTCACAGAGAGGGTAGATGGACAACGTACACTGTGGGCCATATTATAGTTCACTCTTAGAGGCAAATTCCTTCTTAGCTGGACAAAACCATGTGCACTGCAGGGGGGCAGATGTAACATGTGCAGAGAGATTTAGCTTTAGGTGAGTTATTTTGTTTCTGTGCAGGGTAAATACTGACTGCTTTATTTTTACACTGCAATATAGATCTTTGAAGTAAAACCCCACCCAAATCTAATTCTCTCTGCACATGTTAAATCTGCCCCACCTGCAGTGCACATGGTTGTGTCCACCCAACACACCCTATTAAATGTGTGATTTTGGAAAACGTGCAAAATCAGCTGTTTTTGACCAAAAATTGCACGTCTAAAAAATCGCACCCTATTGCATTTCACCCAAATAGTGCTCTCAAAACAAGCAGCACACACATCCCCAAAATATGTGTTCTTGCATTCAGAGAGGCACTATTTGTTCTCAGGTGAATATATTATGTTCAGTAGTGAATGCTTATTATTATTACAGACTATCATCCATTTGTACAGTTATTTCGACACTTAAGGATCTATATTTTTACAAATTGAAGGTCGTCCTGTATGGGCTGAAATTCTGGCAGTGTATTTAATCTGTGTTTCTCAGTACTGGTCAGTTTATTGCACAAGGTCCCATCAAGGGTAAAATAAAAAAAATGATTTGTGCCAATATGCTGTTATATCAACAGTAATGGATTAGACAGAGGTTTATGGGTAATATTGAGAAACACTTTTGTTAAGTAATACAAGGACAGCAAATATGCCCCCACTGTCTCCTATCTTATTTAAAAAAAAAAAAAAAACATTTCAAAAAGATATGAAAAGGCAGAGAGGTCTGTAGAGGACAGTCACTGTGTGCAGGTCTGACAGGATGACTCCTACGTTCCGAGTGGCCCTGTGCTTCTGTGTGCTGGGTAAGTAAAGGAGTAGTCATTCATTCAGGTAAAGAAACAACTGTAAGTGTTACACACTGGACGAGATGCAGTAAGCTAAAAAATGTGACCAGTTTTCTGAGGTCTGGCCACAGCCCACATATGCACCAAGCCCTGAATGCGGTACATTCTGGGACCTGGATGCGGTGGCATTGCCCATAGAAGCCGATGGGCTTCTTTTGTGCTCCCCTGCTGTTAGGGTTCCAACCACATCCCTCCCAGCATCCCTGGTGGCACGCTCACTATTTGACACATGCGCAAATAGGACTTAGGGTGCAGAACCCGGAAGTCCTATCACCGCAAAGTATGGCTCTTCCCACAAGAGCTGTCCTTGGCATTATGCATATGGCATTAGTAAATGCTGGTATGCATGCGGAGGCTGGGGGTAAGCATCCCAATCTTTTGCAATGCTTGCTGCATCTCGCCCTTTATGCGGGCAACATAATTCTAATTCTTCACCATATATCGCCACATGCGCAAAATACCGCTTAATGTAAGGAGAAATGACTGAAGGTATTTAACCTCCAAGAGCCTTCATACCTGTTCCAGTAATACATTGCAGAGAATGTCCTTACCCTCTGCAGGGTAAATTACTAAAGTGGGAATGTTGCCCGTAGCAACCAATCAGAGTCTGTCTATTATTTATCTATTGCATCCTAGAAACTGATAGGTTGCTATGGGCAACAACACCTTTTTTTCGTTGTAATAGTATTGATTATTTATATGGCGCCATAAGGGTTCCGCAGCGCCTGACAATACATGGATGAGCGAAAAACAAGAAATGAACGAATTACAGTACAATGCAATTTAAGACAAGTACATGGTAAATAAAGATATCAGGGGACAGGACACTGACGCAGTTATCAGGGTGGCAGATATATACAGATTCTAAGAACAGCACTTAATGAGAGAGGGCCCTGCTCATTAGAGCCTACTTTAGTAAATACTGTATAGCCTTACAGTATATGTCTATGTGCGTAAATCAGTTCGGCATACGTGGTCTGATAATAGTCTTACAAAGTTATAATAGTCCGCTGGGTTTGTGGGTTGTCCAGAACAGGAACTTTTGTTCCTAAATATAACATTTAATGCAGGTAAATGTAGGGTTATGTAGTGTAGTCATTCATAATAAGAATAATACAATCAGGGGGATGCAGTCAAAATCCTAAGGTCAAAATTCCGACAAGGTCAAAATACCGACATTTAAAATCCCGACAAGGTCAAAATCCCGACATTTAAAATACCGACAAGGTCAAAATCCTGACAAGGTCAAAATACCAACATATAGACATGTAGACAGGTGAAAAAGTCGACATGATTTTCGGTCGACAAGTCACGAGGTCGACATGGGTTTTGTCACTGTTTTTTTACATGTGCCAACAGGCGGTATTTCATGCCCCACCATCCACTAGGGCGTGGTGGAAGAATAAAATAGTGTGCCGAGCATAGCTATATGTCAGGATTTTGACCTTGTTCGGATTTTAAATGGCGGTATTTTGAACTTGTCTGTATTTTGACCTTGTCGGGATTTTGACCTTGTTGGGATTTTAAATGTCGGGATTTTGAACTTGTCTGTATTTTGACCTTGTCGGGATTTTAAATGTCAGTATTTTGACCATGTCGGGATTTTGACCTTGCCGGGATTTTGACCGTCGGTCAATAGCTGTTGGTATTTTGACCGTCTGGATTGCATACCGAATCCCAAACGGGCCATACAAAGATAGTAAAGGCCTACTGTAGTAATTTTAGGTGACATAGAGATGAGTAGCAGCACACACTAGTACCTGGCAGCAGCTGCATAGATGGGAAACACAAACTGGACGATGTACACATGTTGTGTAAAAAAAGCATTATAATTAGAGCTATCATTACTTAAATCACTAGTAAGAATTCTAGGATTCCTAGGTTGACAAAAAGCTCTTTAAGTGGCCTATTTAATATGTATAAATTTAGTTAGGATAATACAACAGCAAACATGAGAAAATGACAGTTAATAAAGGGGGGTGCCATTGTGTGATCAAGTTTCCAAAAAAAGGGAATGCTGTACCCTGTGGGGAAAAGAGACATTATTTCTATGTGGTACTAATAGCGCGTGCCAAAAGTGTGCATGGTCACATGTTGTGAGATGGTGTGGTCATGTGGCTACATATGACTACATATGACAATAGGGGCATAACCACATTATGCCACACGCCGTATTGAATCTTACACATTATGCCACAACCCGTAATGCCCATTACACATTATGCCACATGCAATTATGACCATTACACAATATGCCACATGCCATAATGCCCATTACACATTATGCCACACACCGTGATGCCCATTGCACATAATACCGCACACTGTAATGAATCTTACACATCGTGCCACACACCATTATGCCCATTATACATTATGCCACACACCTTAATGACCATTAATTATGCCACATGCCATACTGCGCATTACACATTTTGGCACACACCATATTGACCATTACACATTATGCCACACGCCATAATGCCCATTACATATTATGTCACACACCACAATGCTCATTACACATTATGCCACACACCGTAATGCCCATTACACATTATGCCACACACTGTAATGCCCACTACACATTATGCCACACATTGTAATGCCCTCTACATGTTATGGCACACTCCGTAATGCCCACTACACATCCTAGTCCTCACGGTCGCAGTCAGACATGTCACATGAATGATTGCAGGCAGGGAGCTCTGCTCTCCAAATAAAACTTGCAGCTGAGATCTTCCCCCAAGATAACAGGCATCATCCTCATCCATACTGACATCCTCACCAGTGTCACTGTGCACTGCTGGCCAGTGCTGCGGCTCCCGGTTCCGCCTGCCTCCTCACGGCACCATCAGTTCTTCCCTCCATGCCGGCATCACTGGGAGGATGTTGAAAAACCCTGGGCCCGGCTACAAAAGATTCATAAATAATGAAAAAAAAAATGGTAACAAAAAATAAAAATTACTCTGATTATGAACAATTGAACATGCACTGTGTGCATACACGAGCTGTCCGCCTGAACATACATGTTCACGTTTGCAGCGTGTAGGGGGGGAGGGTGCATTCAGTGGGGTGGCGGCTACCTGCATGCTGGTCTACAAACACTTGCACCCCAGGGAGAAGGACTGGATCAGGCCCAATATGCAACAGGCTGCAAGTTGCAGGAACCAGGATGAATGCAGTTATATTAGCCTGCAAATTTAAAGTGGCAATATAGCAATATTTATAAGGTAAAACCAACCTGATTTTGTCATTTAAATTATTTCCTCGTTACATCTATGGGCTAAGTTGCCCGAATCACACGATTCCTGCACCATGCAGACTGTCACACATGGGCTATGGTATCCATAGCTGTACAGTACATTGCTGAATTTCTTATGATGAACAATCACATTTATAATTTATGACACTAATGATCTTTTGACATTTCTCCACCTTACTATGTTCTATTATACGAATTGCAATCATTTTGCAAAACCATTTATATTCCTGTAATCATTCTATAGTCGCCTTTATCTCTGGTTTACTGTTTCTTTTCTACCTTTGACTAGGACTGTGCTTTGCAGCCCCCAAAACACGGAGCGTCCGCTGGTGTGTGACATCAGAGAGTGAAGAGAAGAAGTGCAATGATATAGTGAATTCTTGTAACCTCCAGGATATTGTGCCTACTTGTGTGAAACGCTCCAGCACGGAGGACTGTATGAAAGCAATCAGTGTAAGTACATATTATACAGGGAGGCCACAGCTCATCAAGTTATATTGGAGACCAGGCACAACACAGAATGACAATTCCTCAACCAGGAAAAAGGACTGCACTCACATCCTGAGGGCCTAATTCAGGTTGGCTCACAAAAACAGAATCTCTTTCTAATGTGCAAAACCATGTGCAATGCAAGGGGGTAGATGCAACATGTGCAGAGAGAGTTAGATTTGGGTGGGTTATTTTGTTTTTGTGCAGGGTATATACTGGCTGCTTTATTTTTACACTGAAATATAGGTATCAATTTGAAGTACACACTCCACCCAATCTACATCACCCCCACCTGCAGTGCACATTGTTTTGTCCATTAAAGAAAGCAACAGTGGAACGGCCATCTAAACCTGTCCCACACACGCTGCACGTAACCATGCAGGCATCAGCCGCACCAGGTCTGGAACTCGCTGAGTTCCCCGCTCCCCTGAGTGCACAGAACGCTGCAGAGCGATATCTGAATCTATTAATAGAAGGAAACAGTGGTGACCCCATTGTCAATGCTCCCATTCATTACCTCTGGGCAATCCACCAGCCCACATAATTCTGGTCCCTTTCCCCCACTTTGGATCGCTCATTCCCCACCTATACCTCTGGCAAGTGGGCAAAAGTAGTGTCCAGCAGTGTGGGGACAGGTCACCACTAATTCAATCTCCAATTCACTTTCAGGGGCAGGGCACTCTCATGAGGGCCTCTTTATGTGACTTCCCTGTACTGACCTACAGATAATAAGGTATTCACATGCACTAGCCAGGAAAGTAGAAGCCCGAGTGAGGGGGCTTCTACTTTCCTGGCTAGTGCATAGGTGACATAAATTTGCATGCACTCGCTCACTTGCAATATTAGCAGCAGCAGTTACAGTAAATGTATTAATCAGGAGATTTTCTATCTAAATTCTCTAGATACAGTATTTATTTGGGTCACTGCTGGTCTTCTGCATAAAGTACATACACATTAAACTGCGCATTTCAATTTTATTGGGCACAAATGGAGTGTTTTATACACTATAAATTATATCAGCGATAGTCCTATTTATCATTCCGCGCTCTGGTTTAATTGAGGGAGCCTTTAATTATTACTCTCTCCCTTTCCCATTAGCAAGCTAATTAAACTCACACTTATCTGTAGCAGGAAGAATACTGTATCTTGCATATGTTCCAGAGACATTGTTTATTCAAGATTTGGTTGTTACAAATAAAAACAAAAAAGTGTGTATATACATTAAGGATCACATTTACAATGCGATGTGGGTGGAACGTTACCACCCAGGATCGCATTGTAAAATGCGATCCCATCGGAGGTATGTATCATGGGGACAGGGATCCGAAAAGAGCCCATCCCTGCGATGTCCGGAGCCAGAAGCCGGGGGTTCTGCGCATGCACGGTTAGTGATGACCCCCCGCCGAGTCCGCTGACCACAAGGCCACTGGAGCAGTGCAATCCAGTAGCCATAGGCTACAATGGGCTATCGCCATATCAGAATGGCGATAGCCCAGGGATGCAAAGCCGGGCTGCCCAAGGTTGATACATCGGGCAGCTTTGCATCCACCATAGAAACCTATGAGGGATGCGGCCGGTGGTGGTGAAGGGGGGTATCACAGCAGGGATTGGGATCTCCCTTTGGTACATTTGGGGTCTACTTAATATTAGCAGCTGACCCCCGAAAACTGGTATTTTGGGGGATTTAGCTGCAAATATTCTTTGATAAATGTACCCCATAGTCTTCACCCTCTTTTTTTACATTCTTATGATAGAAGAATTACAGGTGCCTAATGATTGATAGAAGAATTACAGGTGCCTAATGATTGATAGAAGAATTACAGGTGACTAATGATTGATAGAAGAATTACAGGTGCCTAATGATTGATAGAAGAATTACAGGTGCCTAATGATTGATAGAAGAATTACAGGTGCCTAAAACTGAATTTCAGTGATACTGTGTGATACTGTACATGCTGATCTATAAAATTACATATCTTGATTAAACACTTCTGTGTTTAAACAGGAAACAATTGTTGCAGTTCGTTATCCAATCACAGTATCTGCTATACAAGCACCACTGTAACCTGTCTATTGTATCAGTTCTTGTTTCACTCTGTTTCCGAAGCAGGGACCAGGAGTGAATACAACTAATAGCTGAACTTCATTCATGAGACTTTATTGACAGTACTGTATGTACTATATTAATTTAAGATATTTTCGCTAGTCCGCAATCAGCATTTTATATAGCCCTAACTATTATTGATATTTGAGTCTCTTGATAATGGGCTTTTTTCGCCGTATGTATATTTATGTGTGTTAATGTCCTGTTAATCGGTTCTACATTTTTTTTATATATTCACATTAAATAAAAGTTAAGTTTTTAAAAAAAATAACAGCAATAAATTAAGTCATGGCCCAAAAAAAGAGAGAGTACTTTTTCTCTTTCTCCTGTCCTGTAAAGAAAGAATTTGCTTTTGCTAGCCAACCTGATCATAGGACACAATTGTTCTCAAATCGACAAAACCATGCTGCACTGCAGGTGGGGCTGATGTAACGTGCAGAGAGAGTAAAGATTTCAGTGAATTATTTTGTTTCTGTGCATAGTAAATACTGTCAGCTTTACACTGCAAATTAGAGTTTGTACACACCTCATCCAAATCTAACTCTCTCTGCTCGTTACATCTGCCCCACCTGCGGTGCACATGGTTTTGTCCATTTTGAGACAAATTTGAATAGTGATCAGGACTGAATTAAGCCCTTGGAAAATGGCAAATGCAGAATTTTGTGATGGGGGAACATTGTAGCAAGTGCAGGGATCTGGGGAAGTAGTAGATTAACCTAGTACTGGCCCTAGGATAAAGTATATGTATGCACTGGTCTTTCCATACACAGAATATATAGATGGTCTACAGCAGGCTTTCCCAACCATGGTCCTCAAGGCACACCAACAGTGCAGGTTTTAGTGATATCCAGGCTTCAGCACAGATGGTTTAATCAGAATCACTCAGGTACAAATTAAGTCACCTGTGCTCAAGCCTGGATATCTACAAAACCTGCACTGTTGGTGTGACTTGAGGACCGTGGTTGGGAAAGCCTGGTCTATAGTATAGACCTGGGGTAGCCATCCCTAGTCCTCGAGAGCTACCAACAGAGCATGTTTTGCAGGTCTCCTCACAGAATCACAAGTGAGCTAATTAGCTCCATCTGTGTATCTTTTAAAATGTGTCAGTGATTAATGAGTGCAGCTGTGCAGCAGCTAGGTTGTCTGGAAAATGTGAACTGTTGGTAGCTCTCGAGGGCTAGGGTTGGCTACCACTGGTATAGACTGTATTACATATATTTAATATAAATAACAAATGGTCAGGAAAAGGTTTTAATATTCAATAATATATATAATTACACGCAGATAATAGAAATTGTAGGAGACAGAACTGCACTTTATAAGCAGACATTCTATTCTCACACCTCATTGTAAGACTCCTGTCTCTTTTACCTGACATCTGCTCTCTGGTCCAGTGCACTGATTGAGCCCTCAGATCCACACACACACAGCAAACTTGGTAGAAGTTGCTACCACTGGGCATGTGCAGCAGCTCTGCTCTGTCCCTTAACTTGGGTACACACAATACGATTTTAATAAAAGATATGCTTGATAACGATATTGTTAACATATCGTGCAGAAATACTAATGCTATTGATTTTTAACAACTTTCTAGTCCTAGCTCACTCAGCGCTGCAAGCAGGGGGAAATCATTCGATGGTGAATGATTTTCCCCCATTGTGTACAGCAGCGTATGCATTCACAGCCGTGCACAGGAGAAGGGAGGTGCGTAGGGGCATGCGTTTGGCGAGGTGGCAGCTACCTGCTTACTGGACTCTGAACACTCGCAGCCCAGCAAGCAGGTGTGAATGGGGCCCAATGTACGGTATAACTCAGGTAACGTGAGTTTAATAATGCCCATATAGGTAGGCACAGATGTACAGTACTAACGCATATTGTTTTTCAGGCTGGAGACGCAGATGCCATTAGTATAGATGGTGGAAATGTTTTCAAAGCCTCCCTTGACCCTTATCACTTGAAGCCCATCATGAAAGAAAGTCATGGGATACAAAAAGGTGAGTACATATGGATTCTATACTCATACAGTGTACACTGGTACTACGCTGCTGTAGTGATAAATCTATTTCATTCATGATATATCTACAGTAGATGGATGTCTAGTAATTTGCTCTGCATTATATACACATGTCTCTGCTGTGCATGCGCACTGAAACATCCTCCTGTCTAGGTGTTTGCGTAGGGTTTGACTGTCCCACAAGAACATGGGGCAGTGTCAGCCTGGGACATGAAGGGCCCACTGGGGGAATGCCGTGGTTGGGGACCATGCTTAGAAGCTCGGTTAACAATGAAAGGGTACATGGTCTGGGCCCCTTCTAATAGGGATGAGTGGTTCGGATTCTGTGGAATACGAACACTGGGGATCCGAGTCCAGTCTGTTCCCACCAGACTCGAATCCCACTTCAAGGCCCAATGCCATCCTCCCGGTGTCAGATTCTTGTGGGACTTGCGTCCTATATTAGGCACTATGGCTGCGGCTTAGAGCTATTTGATGGCAATGCAAGCAGTTGTATGATGTGCTATACTTTGCTGAACCATACCCCACTGTGTATGCAAGTACTGTGACTCTGCTGGCCATACCCCATGGTGCATACAAGTAATGTGACTCTGCTGGCCATATCCCACTGTGTATACATGTCCTGTGACTCTGCTGGCACACTCCACTGTGTATACAAGTACTGTGACTGCTGGCCATACCCCACTGTGTATGTAAGTACTGTGACTCTGCTGGCCATACCCCACTGTACATTTGAGGACCTATTCGAAAACTACATATCCAAAGGGAAGTAATATTTCATTTTACTAGCGCCAGTACATCTCTGTCTGACATTTCTATTTTGTGTATGCGCAGCCATGTCCTCTCCTAGCTCTGTTATGTCTAATGCTGCCCATACACTTGTGCAATCGGATTCGATGCGACATCAAAGTGCGATGTCCATCGAATCTGATCGCATCTTGTGGTGCTAAAGTGCACCTTTGACAGCACCCGATGTCGCATGCCATCTTGAGATGGCACATCGGATGCTGGAAGAGGGCGGGCAGAAGGCGGCGTTGTGTAGTGCAAGAAGTAGCACTAGTGGGCGGCAGGGGTCAGTCAGTGGTGGCGGCAGAAGTGTTTAAAACACTGGGCAGCCCTCTGATTGGCTGAGCTATCTCAGCCAATCAGAGGGCTGCCCAGTGTTTAAACAATTCTGCAGACACAGTAGCGCTAGCGGGCGGCGGAGGTCATTGGTGGCGGCAGAAGTGTTTAAACACTGGGCAGCCCTCTGATTGGCTGAGCTATTTCAGCCAATCAGAGGGCTGCCCAGTGTTTCAAACACTTCTGCCGCCACCTCTGACTGACCCCCGCCGCCTGCTACCGCTACAGATGCGCCAACCTCTGCCCGCTGTCTTCCACGCCGTCAGCGGTCCCTCCGGCTCCCTCTCCCCATCCCCACGCCGCTGAAAAAGTGTTCCCTCCGCCCACCACCAGCGGATTGCTTTTGAGCATCCCATGTGGTTAAAAACCACATGCGATTGCTCCTGCAATTCGATAAATATTATGTGCAGCACATAAGACCTTGAGACCTGACATTCGACTGGCATGTCCGTGCATTGCGTCGAATGGTACACATTTTGTGCATACAATCATTTGATTTATCGGCCAGATGTTGTCGAAATTGAATGATTGCATGCAATATCTCACAAGTGTATGGGCAGCATTAGTGAGTTAATTGCAAATAACTCACTAAGACATAACAGAGCTAGGAAAGGACATTGCTGTGCATAAGCCCAACAGGCTCCTCCCACTCTGCCTCATTGAAGCAAGACTTTTAACCTAACTTATTAAAAATTTTCACTGCAATTCATTAAGGGAGACCGTAGACCCCAGGGAAAAGGGACCTACGGGAGTGTAAAGGAATCCTTAGCGGACTACCTGAACCCCGATCGGGAATCTCCCTATAGTGACACTGTACTGAAAATCCCCAATTGAGGGACCCCAAAAAAGGTGTAACCAAACACCAAGTAAGCCCATATCCGAAACCCAAAACCATTTTGACCTCTTGATTTATAAACCAATAAATTGATACTTACTATTCTGCATAGAATCTTCTCTTCTTTTCTAAACATACAATCACACAAAGATGTGATTTTTTAAATCTGATTATTGACCTGTCAGCGGCCCTGTGTACAGGCATTGGACAGTTCTCACACCAATGTCCTGCTGTTGTTACCTAGGCAACAACCAGTAGTCACCCTTTTGTCCCATGTATTTGCACCTCAGATGATCCCTATTTGTTAAAAACTCAACCTCCAAAGGACAGCAGTATGAACATTATCACCTTAGTTACAACACTATGGTTCCAGGCTTTACTCCTGTTTGTATAAACCTGGTAAATGCTCTTCAATACGCATAGTGGGAAGGCAATAGTATGTTAAGATTATGGGAAACCTGTCTGAACTTGTATTTCATTCATGTAGATACAACCCCCTGCTTGATGGATCGTAAACGAATCTTGGCACAGAAGCCGACCCTACGGGGAAATTATATGCCCGAATGTGATGAAAAAGGCGCCTACAGTCCAGTGCAGTGTCGCGGTAACCCCAGTTACTGCTGGTGTGTTCACGCAGATGGTGAAGAGATTGCTGGTACAAAGACAGAACCTGGCAAACCTCGCCCGAAATGTAATGTTCCAGGTAAGACTAATGGGGCCCACACATTGGTGTGATTATCACGTGCGGTGTGAACTTTTTGGTTCAATAAAAATTCAGAACAATTTTTTTTTGTGGAAAACATTACCAGATTCAGTTACTTCAGCTTTCGACATTTACAGTGCTCAAAAACTGATTTAGCCCCAATTTTTCAAGTTCTTAGATTACACAGAAAATTGTAAAAAATAGAACTGCACAATAACAGGAATAGATTTGATCAATAATATGACATTTATTTATATTTGCCTCTAATGGATGGCACAATATCCCAAAATCACATCAGACATCTACATAAAACAAATAAAAGAAAAAAGGAAAGAAAAAAAAATCACAACCTGTTGTGACCACATATAACACTTAAAAAGACATACTAATTAAGAATAAAATATGTTAATTAAGCATGCATTTTCCCTACGGCTGGTGGTTAATCAATGGGCAAGTTGGATTTACTTAACTGTAGCAGCTGGTTAGTAAACAGTTCTATATCGCAAGCTTGACAACTTTAGTTATAGATGTTTGTTATTATCATTGATTTGACTTTTCAGAATTTTCAGTCATTAATTGATGTGATAAGAGAATTTGGAACTGTCCAGTTTAGTATGTCTGCCCAGACATTATAGCAGGGTACCTTACAGATGTCACCTTTCCGCTTCTCAGACCACTTCTCCGGCCTCCCAGTCGATGTCACCTTTCCGCTTCTCAGACCACTTCTCCGGCCTCCCAGTCATTGGTGCTGAATAACCTTTAGAACAACTTTATCCGGAGTGGCTTTTAGATGCGTGACATATTTTTACTGCATTCAGTAGTGGTACCCCTCTTATGCATTCACCGATGAAACCTCTTCTTATGGATTCACCGAGGTGTCCCAAAACCTGAGGGAAGATAGTGCGGGCGGGTACAGCACCCGCTCACCCACCCAAATGGATCCCACTCTGGGAAGTGAGTCAAAATCAGCATCCCGGCCTACAACCACCACCACCGGGTTATTGATAGATAGATGATAACTGCCTGGCGGCAATAACAAAGACATTTTGCAGATGCCAGGTAAATTGGTACTGGATCACTGACCAGCGGCATCAATTTATTAAATGCTTGTCAGGCCCTGCCCCCCTAAAAAGTGGGCTTGATCAAAAATCACCTGAGCGATGCGATTAGTTGCATATCCATTCGCAATCACTCACAATTGAATGATTTTTCTAGTGTATGTATGTATGTATATATATATATATATATATATAGATAGATAGATATGTATATAACATTTCTGTACTACTGTATATTAATAACATATTCCTATTATTTAATCAAAGTCTTAATGTGGACAGATGCATGAGTTCCTTATACAGACATTCCTCACTTAACAAACAGGTTCCGTTCCTACGACCTGGTCGTTAAGCGAATTGGTCGTTAAACGAACCTACTATATATAAAACCCCTTAATACAAGTAAAGTAAACTTCTGAGACGCAGGTCGCTAAACAGGCTGGGCGGGTCGTAAGTGCAAGTGGGTAGGTGGGCGGGTCGTAAGTCCGAGCAGTCGCAGCGCAGGCGCTAAACAAAGGCCAGGTCGTATGTCCGGGTGGTCGATAAACAGGTAGATCGTTAAGTTTGGAATGTCTGTACTTTTTTATTAACTTATCTTAAAATGTCACATAAGCTTTTGTCTCTATTTTAGTTGCTGACCAAGCCTGCCTAAAGGAACGACAGAGACTACAGACTCTACATGGAGGCAAATTCCCATTGGGACTTTATGTACCTCGATGTGATGAAAAGGGCCACTACCAACCAAAGCAGTGCCACGGCAGCACCGGTCACTGTTGGTGTGTTACCTCAAATGGAGAAGAGATTGCCAATACAAAGGCCGCACCTGGCCAGACTCCCCCAACATGTGGTGTTCCAGGTAAGACTCATTGGGGCTGGTACGGGGTTGGTGGTAAAGTCAGAACTTTGAGTCAGCAGCATTCCTATGCCCTATGACACCCAAGTCCCCCTGAGCACGTCTTTGTTGGATGGCAGCAAAAAAGAGTATGGTCTTGCATGTGGGGAGTGGCCTACCAGCTCAAACCCCAGTGTCATTGATCCACCAGTCAGGGACAGGCTGGGCTGCCCCTGAACACTGTTGTGGCTGCACTACTGGCTCCCAGAAGATGAGGGGTGCACATAATGTTACAATGCGCTGTCACTGAGGAGGAGCTACCGTTTTGTTGTCACATCTCGGAGGGTGATACCTGGCATGCTGTTATGATTTGATGACATTTGGACTGCACCCCTTTCTGTAAAATTTCTGTATTCGAAAAATACATCTCCCAGCCGTTGGGAGGGAAGCTGACTTCAGCAGTGGCCATGATCTCCCTATGGCCATCCCAGCACAGACTAAGTCTTGGCTTATGCGGCAGCTACACGTGGGGGTTAAAGCCATTCTCTCACATTTGCAGCCATATAATATGGACAGGATTACACTGTGACAAGGCGGCGGCTAACTGATCATTGCGCTGCATAAAGTTGAAATCCATCAATCATGTCTGAATTGGGCCCTATTTTCCTAGACACTCTTGTATCGCAAGGCATGTACCGGGGTTCCTGGAATGGTTGTCCAGGACCAAATAAAATTATATATGATCGAAGCAATAGGCAAATCCAGTTCTGTAATTGCCAGTCATAAAATATATGGGCAAACCGTAGGACCAATGTACACCACCACATGATGACCGGTAGGAACAATTTAATAAAAATAAAAATTCTAAAGTTATCCAAAAAAAAGGTTTTTCGGTACTCCTTACCTAGCACGGCGCCCACGATTTTGATCGTGGGCATTGCAGGTAAAAAAAATTGCGGCCATCGCGGGCATTGAATGCACTAAAAATCGGGTGCGACGCGACCGACGCGATGCCCGCGATTTCCCATAGGGAACAATGTTAAATGTCTCAATTGACCCGATTTTACTGTTCAATGCCTCAATTGACCCGATTTTTCCAATGTTAAATGGCCCACAGAGGCCAAATAGCCACCCTGAAGTGTGAAATGGCCCCCACAATTGTTAACGCCACCCCACGATCAACGTCAACTCGAAGCGTGGCGAGCGCAGCGAGCCCGCGAGGGGCGGCGGTACGCGTCCTACGACCTTTTCATACCCCCACTATCCACGTCGGCGTGGAGTTGAGAATAGAATAGTGTGGCGAGCGTAGGGAGGTGACGCGGATACCTTCACAGGTAAACGCGTCCCTTCGCGGGCTTCACAGGTATCCGCGTCCGCTCGCCACGCTTCGAGCTCGGTGGCTCGCTGCGCTCGCCACACTATTCTATTCTCAACTCCACGCCGACGTGGATAGTGGGGGTATGAAAAGGTCGTGGGACGCGTACCGCCGACCCTCGCGGGCTCGCTGCGCTCGCTACGCATCGGGTTCACGTTGATCGTGGGGTGGCGTTAACAATTGTGGGGGCCATTTCACACTTCAGGGTGCCTATTTGGCCTCTGTGGGCCATTTAACATTGTTTCCTATGGAAAAATCGGGTCAATTGAGGCATTGAACAGGAAAATCGGGTCAATTGAGACATTTAACATTGTTCCCTATGGGAAATCGCGGGCATCGCGTCGGTCGCGTCACACCCGATTTTTTAGTGCATTCAATGCCCGCGATGGCCGCGATGGGCGCCGTGCTAAGTAAAGAGTACTGGTTTTTCTCATGGGGTGCCATAAAAAATGCAGATACTCTAGGGCACCATGGTCATGGGCGTTACTCCCGGAGGCATCGGAGTCCCCTGCCTTACTGGAATCATTATGTCATGATTCGATAAAAATATGTATCCTTTCTGTCGAATCTGATTTTAATCCTCTTTGCAGTCTAGTTCATTGGATCGAACGGACAGCTGCAAATTCATACACAACTCACTTACCATCAAATGATTTTGCAGAAGTAACACCACCACCCCCCACCCCCTCAATAGCACCCAAGGGCCAGGACTGAAGTCCGAGGCTGTCCCTGGCACCCCTGGGTGTGGGTGCAGATTTGATAGCTTTTTGGTACAAAACACAGGCTCTCAAACTTTACTTACTGAGGACCCCATACGGTGCATGTTTTGCAGGTCTCCACACAGAATCATAAGTGAAATAATTAGCTCCACTTGTGGATCTTTTAAAATGTGTCACTTAGTAATGATTGCACCTATGAACTACAGTATGTAGGGTAATGAGGACCAAGTTTGAGTACCCCTGGTGTCAAATATATGAATCAATATTGTGTTTGGCTGTGGAACTAAAAAGTCACACAAAGCCTCCCTTGCATGTTGGTACTTGGAACACCAAAAGTACCAGCATGTGGGACATTAAAGTGTCCGCTGACACTTGTAGTTCTACAGCCAAACCAATATAAATAAAAAACATGCACAAACCACAGTAAAAGTAGAATTTGAATAAATATACACGCACACTTGTCTGGTAGTAAGCCAACAGGGTAACCTCTTAGGAAACAAATACTCACCTAAATCCTTTGCAGATCATGTCCTCTTCTGTCTTTGTAGGCATCCAGGTTAGGAGATGCATTACTACCAACCAGGACGCATTACCACCAGGAGATGCATTACCACCAACCAGTAGGCATTGTACATGCCTGTACAGCAGAGTATATATATTCGCATAGCGAGCACCTTAACGCCACCCTTCTGAACTGCCACTCCCCGGTGCCCGAATCCCTTTAATAGCGTGCGAGGTCATGTGTTCGCTTACCCATGCCCTCGCATGTGGCCGCTAGCAGGAGAAATCATTCGATGGTCACTCCCATCATCAGTCTGAACTGACTTTTATTACAGCTGCTATCCACCAAAAAAGAAGATAGGCGCTGAAGTCATGTGACATCAGCCACTTGCCCAAGCAGGCATCAGCCCCGTGTTTGGCCCATTCCGAGCAAGCCTGAAGCAGGCTGTATATAAAGAACATATTCCTATTATTTAAGCCTTTATGTGAACAGATGCAGGAGTTCCTTATACTTTTGTATTAACTAATCTTAAAGTGCAACATCTCTTTTTAGTAGTTGACCCACCCTGCATGAAAGAACGACAGAGACTACAGAGTCTACATGGAGAAAGATTCCCATTGGGACTTTATGTACCTGAGTGTGATGAAAAGGGCCACTACCAACCACAGCAGTGCCACGGCAGCACAGGTTACTGTTGGTGTGTTACCTCAAATGGAAAAGAGATTGCCAACACAAAGACTGGACCTGGACAGAAACCCCAAACATGTGGCGTTCCAGGTAAGACTCATTGGGCTGGTGCAAAGTTGGTCGTAGAGCCAGAGCTTTGGGGAAGCAGCACCATCCCCTGTGACACCAAGTGTACTGTAAGCCCCCCGCCTCCCCCCATCCCCCTACACCCATTTTCATTGCTCCGTTGGTCAGGGACATGCTGGGCTGCAGCACTGACTACAAGGAGAGGAGGGCTGCACATAATGTTACAATGAAGTACCCAGCTCCTGTCACTGAGGAGGAGCTGGCAGCCTGGCACCAGCCCATCCCCTGCATTGATGCCACTGCTATTAGATGGTTATTTTTCCTGAAATTTTTTTCCTGGCATTGGTCCTCAGCTTGTTTTCAAAGACTTCAGGGGCAGTGTTCTCTCACATATTATTATGCGTTATAGTTGCTTGTGCAACAGTTCATATAGGCCCTAATTCAACACTGCTCGCTAAGCAGAGGTCCTTTGCTGCTTAACGGGCTTCTTAACAATATCTGTCCAAATATCCGCCCCCACTACAGATGGAGGGCCATAGTTTGATATCAGGAGGAGTGATAAACTGGAACCGGTGATGAAAAAGAATCAAACTTGTACCGGTGGTAATGTATAATTAGGGGGATATGCTCAACATGGGGGGATATGCTCAACATGTATAAATATATTAGGGGCCAATATAAGGAACTGTCAAACACCCTTTTTTCTACTAGAAAGGAATCTAGGACGCAAGGGCACGAATTTAGATTAGAAGAAAAAAGATTTTGTTCATCTATAAGAAAAAATTTCTTTACAGTCAGAGTAGTCAAACTTTGGAACTCTCTTCCTGGAGAAGTGGTGTTGGCAGACACTATAAATATGTTTAAAATAAGGTTAAACATAAGGATAAGGATAAACATTTATTGGTTAAAAACATTCATGGGTACGAATAAGCAACATAATCTGTCTTTAAAATATCGGTACTTGTTTCCTAGCACGGCGCCAGTGATTTTAATTGTAGGCATCGGGTCGGAAAAATCGGGTCGATCGCATCGCATGCAACCAAATCGCATGCGATGCGATGCGACGCGACCGACCTGATTTTTACATTGAAACCAATGTAAAATGGTCCCTTAGACCCTATTTTACATTGGGGACAATGTTAAATGCCCCCCAGACCCCAATTTTCATTGTATACCCACCCTGATGGGTGAAATGCCCCCTCCCATTGTTAACGCCACCCCACGATGAGCGTCAACCCGAAGCGTGGTGAGCGCCGGCGGTACGCGTCCTCCGACCTTTTCATACCCCCCCCTATCCACGTCGGCACGGAGTTGATTTTATATAATGTGGCGAACGCAGCGAGCCACCGAGCCCGAAGCGTGGCAAGCGCAGCGAGCCCCCCTCGCCAACGCTTCGGGCTCGGTGGCTTGCTGCGCTCGCTACACTGTATAAAATCAACTCCACGCCGACGTGGATAGTGGGGGTATGAAAAGTATACAATGAAAAATCGGGTATGGTGGGCCATTTAACATTGGTTCCTATGTAAAATCGGGTCCATCGCATTGGTCGCATTGTATGCCATTATAATGGCATACAATGGACCCAATTTTAGATAGGAATTTAACATTGATTACAATGCTTACAATGTAAAATCGTGTCGGTCGCGTCGGACCCGATTTTACATTTGTCAGGAAACCTTAAAAAAAGCCCGAAATCGGGTTGGTCGGGTCCCATCGCATAGCTTAACTTAAGGTATGCGATGGGACCCGATGGGCGCCGTGCTAGGAAACAAGTACCAAAATATCAGAACATACTATACAACAAGGGATAAGCTACTATAAACATAGGTTGAACTAGATGGACGCAAGTCTTTATTTAGCCTCACCTACTATGTTACTGTAAATTATTGGACTGGAACCAATGCAGAGGTATTATTGGTCTGGAACAGATGGTATTATCGGACTGGAACCAATGGTGAGTATTATCAGACTGAACCCAATGAACAAATGTTACCAGACTGGAACCAATGGTGATCTGCAATGGAACTGTAGTGCTGACTGGTCTAAATCCAGAATGATGTCACTAGAATGCTGTCTGGGTTGAATCTGGAATGAGGACACTGGAGTACTGATCAAGCTGGATCTGATATGATGACACTAGAGTGCTGACCAGACTGGATCCAGACTGATGACCCTAGATGATTACCAGGAAGGGAAGAAGGTATAGCAGAAGCAAGTAGAGAACTCAGAGAACACAGGTACTAAGCAATAACTGGATAACAGATAGATAATGGGGCCATCTCTTAACAACCCAAGAGACTGTGACAGCAAACCCTTCTGTTTCAAATGGCCACTGGACACCTCTTGCGCTTGTGAGGAGACTTATGATGGAAATCTCATACCAGTCTTGGATAAGAAAAGAGTTTGGAAGTCAGAGGAAAGATGGGAACCTGAGCTTCACAGCCACGGGATTAAGAACATTCTCCACAGGAAAAGGCCCAATGTATCAAGAAGCATATGTCATAGTATGCAGAAGAAAACTTTAACATTACATGTAAAGCTGAACACGGAGCTCTCCAAAACCTGGCGATGTACCCCCTTATTAAGGATCATTTCTTCAGGGAACACGTCACAAATTAAAAGGACTGCTAAAGTTGGAACAGATGGTAACCCATGACATGGAAAAGTGTATCACAACTTATTCTAAAGTCTGATGAGGTATTAGTTCTTCTTTGTAATAGTCTTGCCGGAACGACATATTGGCACAACCAACATGTTACGGTATTTGAAAGGATGCTTTTTTTTTTTTTACAAGGAGGTGATGTGGGTCCTTCATTACTAGAGATCTAAGCCGTGTTACTTCTCCATTTATCCTGTATTCATCATGGCAAATCACTGTATGCTTCATTTTGTTACACTATACTGACAGTATACTAAAATATAGGGATCATGGTATCGCTAGGAATAACCTTTGAATAGAAATCAGCCACACACTTTAGTTATTTAAACACCAATCATGCTGCAGTTTAGGTTTTCCCAATGAGTCCAGTGCTACTTTTACTGAAACAAAGAGATACTTACAGTACTGCCTGGGCGGCTTCAAATCATTGTTTTATGAAAACCAACATAGAACGTGAAATTAAGAGGTTTTTTTTATATTAATAATAACATGTACTATACTGTACTATATTAATAACATATTCCTATTTACTGTATTTAATGAACGTCTTTATGTGGGCAGATGCATGAGTTCCATATAGTTTTGCCTTAACTAATTTTAAAATGTCACATAATCATTTGTCTCTTTTTTTTTAGTGGCTGACCAACCCTGCCTAAAGGAACGACAGAGACTACAGACTCTACATGGAAACAGTTTCCCATTGGGACTTCATGTACCTGAGTGTGATGAAAAGGGCAACTACCAACCAAAGCAGTGCCATGGCAGCACCGGTCACTGTTGGTGTGTAACCTCAAATGGAGAAGAGATTGCCAATACAAAGACCGCACCTGGCCAGAATCCCCCAACATGTGGTGTTCCAGGTAAGAGTCATTGGGTCTGGTGCAGAGTTGGTGGTATAGCCAGAGCTTAGAGGCAGCGGCATTGCCCTGGCCTGTGACACCCAGTGCTCTGTAAGTCCCTTCTATCGATGCTTTTGGCAGATGGCTTTAAAAGAGAGCATGGCGTTGCTGTGGGGGCTACACATGCAGTATCCAACTCCTGTGACTGAGGAGGAGCTGGCATTTTGTTGTCACCCATCTGAGGGTGACACCTGGCAGTGCCCCCCTTACCCATAGTAACACCACTGCTTTGAGGTTGTTATATGTTTAATTACTTCCTCTTGCCTTCATTGACGGGTGCCGGACGGCTCCCCGACAGTCGGGATTCCGACAGTCATTCCTCCGACGTCAGAATCCCAACTGCTCCCTTGTGGGGGTCCACGACCCCCATAGAGGGAGAGTAAAATAGGTGGCGAGCGCAGCGTGGCGAGAGAAGCGAGCCCGCAAGGTGCTTCATTGCGCTCCCCCCGCTGTGCAGTCGGGATTCCGATGTCTGAGTAATAACTGTCGGAATCCCTACTGTCGGGGAAATATACCACACCCTCAGTGACAGTGTTCTTTCACATTATATTATTCAGGATAGTCTGTTGTGCAACTGTTCAAAAACCTCAACTTCCATGAGCAACCGTCTCTGCCATCCAAATAGGAAGACATAGACAATGGGATACTTCTTAGCAGCATCCCTGGAACTGTGACAGTGTAGTTATACTGTATCTTCAGCATCGATGTAAGAGGATATGGACCACTACATCGCTGCCAGGGCACCAGATCAGAATTGTCATTGATAGCCAGGGAACAGACACTGATGGCACATTTTCATGGGAAGCTACTATGTCAGTGCTAGCCCATTTGGTTGTAGTTGAGCCCATGCAGCCGTACCAGGTCAATAGTTAATAAACATCAGTAACAAGATACTGTAGATAATCATTCAGTGTTTTATTTTTGTATTGGCTGAGTTATTTTAAAAGTCCTTCTTTGTATTTCATTGTTTCACAAAGGATTTGGAACTAATAATTTTATTGGTACTTGTTTCTTATCACGGCCACAATCGCGGGCATCGTGGGGCAGATGTATTAAGCCGGGCGAAGAGATAAACTGGAGATAAAGTGGAAGGAGATAACCCACCAGCCAATCAGCTGTGTTCGAAATCTGACAGTTGGGAGTTGATTGGCTGGTGCGTCATCTCCTTCTACTTTATCTCCAGTTTATCTCTTCGCCCGGCTTAATACATCTGCCCCCGTGTGCCTTAACATTGAGGCAAACGATGCCCGGGATTCCTTTGAAAAAAGCAGTACTCGGGTACATCGCGTCGGTCGTGTGCCTTAAGAAGGCACACGACGCGACCGACGCGATGCCCACGATTTCTCCATAGGCTTCAATGTTAAAATATTTAACATTGAAGCCTATGCGATGGACCCGATTTGTCCATAGGCTTCAATGTTAAATTATTTTAACATTGAAACTGACTCCATTTAACATAGTAAAAAATGGGAAAAGGCCGAATAAGGGCCATTTCTCATTGGCTATGGCCCCGTCATGTGTGTAAAAAATAATGGCCCCCCATTGTGGCCGCCACCCCCACGATTAACGCGAACCCGAAGCGTGGCGAGCGCAGCGAGCCCGCGAGGGGCGGCGGTGCGCGTCCTCCGACCTTTTCATTCCCCTACTATCCACGTCGGCGTGGAGTTGAGAATAGATTAGAGCCCGAAGCGTGGCGAGCGGACGCTGATACCTGTGAAGCCCGCGAGGGGACGCAGGGATCTGTGAAGGTATCAGCGTCCGCTCGCCACGCTTCGGGCTCGGTGGCTCGCTGCGCTCGCCACACTAATCTATTCTCAACTCCACGCCGACGTGGATAGTAGGGGAATGAAAAGGTCAGAGGACGCGCACCGCCGCCCCTCGCGGGCTCGCTGCGCTCGCCACTCTTCGGGTTCGCGTCAATCGTGGGGGTGGCGGCCACAATGGGGGCCATTATTTATTACACACATGATGGGGCCATACCCAATGAGAAATGGCCCATATTGGCCCTTTTACCATTTTTTACTATGTTAAATGGACTCAGTTTCAATGTTAAAAAAATTTAACATTGAAGCCTATGGACACGATGGACCCGATTTCTCCGTAGGCTTCAATGTTAAAATAATTTAACATTGAAGCCTATGGACACGATGTACCCGATTTCTCCATAGGCTTCAATGTTAAATTATTTTAACATTGAAGCCTATGGAGAAATCGGGTACATCGCGTCGGTCGCGTCGTGTGCGCCCGACGCGACCGACGCGATTTTTTCCGACACGACCACCACGATAGAAATCGTGGTGGCCGTGCTAGGAAACGAGTACCATTTTATTTCTCACATAGAGCAGCACCATTTTGACAAGTGTGTTCCCAAGCAGTAGTCCATAGGCTCTTTAGAGTCCATGGTGCATTTCATAGTAAAAAAAATGATGCAAGTAGCTTCAAATAGTTCATCAGATCGATGAAAGCTATTTTATCCTCAATATTTATGGGAATATAAACATGGACAAAGGTTCTGTATGTTGGGAAGACCAAGGGCAGCATTCAGAGTTATGAAAGTTTCTGCTTTTTTATGCTTCAGTTTTTAGTAGAGAGGAGCAGACTGGATTGCCTTAAATCCAAACCCGCCTGAACTGCCAGTATCGAGTCACAGCTGTCAGGAGGCGTCTTATCGTCCTCCGCTGCCGTCGCTGTCCCTGAGTTCCATTCCTGGGACTTGCGCTGGAGGCTCAGGGATGAGGAGTGATGGCGGCCATCTTTTTCCGGCGACTGCCGGGCAGGCTGGGCAGAAGAGTCTGGAATGTTGCTAGGCAACGCCATGAACTTCCACCACAGACGCTGCAGCAGGGGGAGACTTTTGCCGGGCACACCCAGCGTCACTTCCACTGGGGGTAGGCAGGAGATTTGAATAAAATCCAGCCAGCCTTTCCCGCGATCCACAAGTTATAGTGTGTTCCTGTGACAGCTTGCCTGTGTTTGGTCCTGCATGTTCCCGTTCCCAGTCAGCTTTCCTGCCAGTGTTTTGCCTGTCAGTGACATCAGCCGCCTGCCCTAGCAGGCATTGGAAAACCCAGCATTATATGGGGATGCCCATAAAACACTGGGCATTCCCCTTATGCCTCTCCATGCCCAACCCTCCCTTCCTTAGCCTTCCAAATGCCTCAGCGAGTGTGATACTCACCAAAGGCGCTTGCACAGGGGCTCTGCACATACACAAATATGCATATGTGCAGAACCCCCATCATCGGAAGGGGCCAAATTTTGGCCCCTTCCCAGCAAGCCTGAATCATGCTGCATATAAGTGACATATTCCTATTATTTAAGTCTTTGTGTGGGCAGATGCATGGGTTCCTTATACTTTTGTATTAATTAATCTTAAGGTGAAACCTTTATCTCCTTTTTAGTAGTTGACCCACCCTGCTTAAAAGAACGACAGAGACTACAGAGTCTACATGGAGAAAGATTCCCATTGGGACTTTATGTACCTGAGTGTGATGAAAAGGGCCACTACCAACCACAGCAGTGCCACGGCAGCACCGGTTACTGTTGGTGTGTTGCCTCAAATGGAAAAGAGATTGCCAATACAAAGACCGGACCTGGACAGAAACCCCAAATATGTGGCGTTCCAGGTAAGACTCATTGGGGCTGGTGCAAAGTTGGTAGCAGGGCCGGATTAAGGTCTGTGGGGGCCCTGGACAACAAATTTGTGGGGACCCACCACAGATCATGCCGACGATGCCCCCCCCCCCCAGTAAAGTTAGCTACCCTCCCCCAGTCAGCCCATGCCTCCCTCGTGCCGCCTTACCCCTCCACTCAGCAGGGACCTGCAGATCTTATCTGTGCTGTCCCAGCTCCCCTCCTGCTTCTGCTATGTAAATGGTCCATCACAAAATGTCCGCCCCCATACAGCAGACAGTTTCACAGAACTGTCTGCTGTATGGGGCGGAAATTTTATGATAGTCCATTTCCAAAGCAGCTTTAGGCAAGGGGGGAGCCTGGACCGTTCCACAGAGAAGATGTGCGGGTCCCTGCTAAGCGTAGTGGTAAGGTGGCCGAGGCACCAGGGGAGCATGGGCAAATTGGGGGGGGGGCGCTGCCGATGTGGGTCCTGTCTGTGCGGCAGCCTTACAATAGCCCTGCAGACCCCCGGCGCCCACACTTGCACAGCACCTCCCCGCGACCGCGGGGTCTGCGGAGCAATTGTTACTCAACTGGCTGCCCGCCATCATTTGACAGCGGCACAGTGAGTGTGGGGGCCCCTGATGTGTGGGGGCCCCGGGGCAACCACCCCTATCGCCCCTGCTTTAATCCGTCACTGGTTGGTAGTATAGCATGGTTGCCTACCTGACCCTCTCCTTCAGGAAGAAAATGCTCTGTTCCTGGACTTCCCTGGTAATGTATGATTGCCATCACCTGTGGAGAGCTAGGTAATTGATAAGGTGTTTCACCACAGGTGATGGCAATCATACATTACCAGGGAAGTCTGGGAACAGAGCATTTCCTCCCTGAAGGAGAGGGTCAGGTAGGCAACAATATAGTATAGCCAGAGCTTTGAGGAGGCAGCTCCATCCCTATGCCCTATGACACCAAGCGTACTGTAAGTCCCCCACCTCCCCCATCCCCCAACACCCATTTTCATTGCTCCATTGGTCAGGGACATGCTGGGCGGCAGCACTGACTACCAGGAGAGGAGGGCTGCACATAATGTTACAATGAAGTACCCAGCTGCTGTCACGGAGGAGGAGCTGGCAGCCTGGCACCTGGCAGCAGCCCATCCCCTACATTATGCTCTGCTTAAAGATGGTCATTTTTCCTGACATTTTTTTCCTGGCATTGGTCTCAGCTTGTTTTCAACGACTTTCTCTTGTCTTCAGGGACAGTGTTCTCTCACATATTATTATGCGTTATAGTTGCTTGTGCAACAGTTCATATAGGCCCTAACTCAACACTGTTCGCTAAGCAGAGGTCCTTTGCTGCTTAACGGGCGTCTTAACAATGTCTGTCCAAATGTCTGCGCCCACTACAGATGGAGGGCCATAGTTTGATATCAGGAGGAGTGATAAACTGGAACCGGTGATGAAAAATAATCGAACTGGTACCGGTGGTAATGTATTATTGGACTGGAACCAATGCAGAGGTATTATTGGTCTGGAACAGATGGTGTTATCGGACTGGAACCAAGGGTCAGTATTATCAGACTGAACCCAATGAACAAATATTACCAGACTGGAACCAATGGTGATCTGCAATGGAACTGTCGTGCTGACTGGTCTAAATCCAGAATGATGTCACTAGAATGCTGTCTGGGTTGAATCTGGAATGAGGACACTGGAGTACTGATCAAGCTGGATCTGATATGATGACACTAGAGTGCTGACCAGACTGGATCCAGACTGATGACACTAGATGATTACCAGGAAGGGCAGAAGGTATAGCAGAAGCAAGTAGAGATCTCAGAAAACACAGGTACTAAGCAATAACTGGATAACAGATAACAGACTGGGGCCATCTCTTAACAACCCAAGAGACTGTGACAGCAAACCCTTCTGTTTCAAATGGCCACTGGAAACCTCTTGCGCTTGTGAGGAGACTTATGATGGAAAGCTCATACCAGTCGTGGGATAAGAAAAGAGTTTGGAATTCAGAGGAAAAATGGGAACCAGAGCTTCACAGCCACGGGATTAAGAACATTCTCCACAGGAAAAGGCCCAATGTATCAAGAAGCATATGTCATAGTATGCAGAAGAAAACTTTAACATTACATGTAAAGCTGAACACGGAGCTCTCCAAAACCTGACGATGTACCCCCTTATTAAGGATGATTTCTACAGGGAGCCCGTGGAGTCTGAACATGTCACAAATGAAAAGGACTTCTAAAGTTGGAACAGATGGTAACCCATGACATGGAAAAGTGTATCACATCTTACTCTAAAGTCTGATGAGGTATTAGTTCTTCTTTGTAATTTTCTTGCCGGGCCGACATATCGGCACAACCAAGACGACACTTGGTATTTCAAAGGATGCTTTTTTTTTTTTACAAGGAAGTGATGTGGGTCCTTCATTACTATAGAGATCTAAGCCGCATTACTGCTCCACTTATCCTGTGTTTATCATGGCAAATCACTGTATGCTTACACTATACGGTCGGTATACTAAAATATAGGCATCATGGTATCGCAAGAAATAACCTTTGCATGCAAATCGGCCACACACTTTAGTTGTCCAATGCTACTTTTATTGAAACAAAGAGATACTTACTGCCCGGCCTGCTTCAAATCATTGTTTTATGAAAACCAACATAGAACTTGAAATGAAGAAATTTTTTTATATTAATAACATTTCTGTAATATATTAATAACATATTCCTATTTATTTAATGAAAGTCTTTATGTGGGCAGATGCATGAGTTCCATATACTTTGGCGTTAACTAATCTTAAAATGTCACATAATCATTTGTCTCTTTTTTTTTTAGTGGCTGACCAACCCTGCCTAAAGGAACGACAGAGACTACAGACTCTACATGGAAACAGTTTCCCATTGGGACTTCATGTACCTGAGTGTGATGAAAAGGGCAACTACCAACCAAAGCAGTGCCAAGGCAGCACCGGTCACTGTTGGTGTGTTACCTCGAATGGAGAAGAGATTGCCAATACAAAGACTGCACCTGGCCAGAATCCCCCAACATGTGGTGTTCCAGGTAAGAGTCATTGGGTCTGGTGCAGAGTTGCTGGTATAGCCAGAGTTTAGAGGCAGTGGCGTTGCCCTGGCCTGTGACACCCAGTGCTTTGTAAGTCCCTTCTGTCTATGCTTTTGGCAGATGGCTTTAAAAGAGAGCATGGCCTTGCTGTGTCTGCACTATTGATCCTAGGAGCTAAGGGCTGCACATGCAGTATCCAACTCCTGTGACTGAGGAGGAGCTGGCATTTTGTTGTCACCCATCTGAGGGTGACACCTGGCAGTGCCCCCCTTACCCATAGTAACACCACTGCTTTGAGGTTGTTATATGTTTAATTACTTCCTCTTGCCTTCAGTGACGGGTGCCGGACGGCTCCCCAACAGTCGGGATTCCGACAGTCATTCCTCCGACGTCGGAATCCCGACTGCTCCCTTGTGGGGGTCCACGGCCCCCATAGAGGGAGAATAAAATAGGTGGCGAGTGCAGCGTGGCGAGCGCAGCGAGCCCACAAGGGGCTTCATTGCGCTCCCCCCGCTGTGCAGTCGGGATTCCGACATCTGAGTAATAACTGTCGGAATCCCGACTGTCGGGAAAATATACCACACCCTCAGTGACAGTGTTCTTTCACATTATATTATGCAGGATAGTCTGTTGTGCAACTGTTCAAATACCTCAACTTCCATGAGCAACCGTCTCTGCCATCCAAATAGGAAGACATAGACAATGGGGATACTTCTTAGCAGCATCCCTGGAACTTTGACAGTGTAGTTATACTGTATCTTCAGCATTGATGTAAGAGGATATGGACCACTACATCGCTGCCAGGGCACCAGATCAGAATTGTCATTGATAGCCAGGGAACAAACACTATTAGCACATTTTCATGGGAAGCTACTATGTCAGTGCTAGCCCATTTGGTTGTAGTTGTGCCCACACAGCTGTGCCAGGCCAATGGTTAATAAACATCAGTAACAAGCAGGGGCGGATTGGGGACTAAAAGTGGCCCTGGAATATTTCTGGAAGTGGCCTCATGTGGGCGGCAACAAATCAATAATGGGCGGAGCCAACATAACAGTAGGCTGGATTACCACATCACTATACTTTGACAGGCAAAACTAAAGCATCAATAATGTCTGAATATCAGATTGATTAATATTAACTCCTCCGCTCCGAAAAAGGGGGTGGGGCCACTCAAAAGGGGGTGTGATCTTGAGTGTAGTGTACCACACCATATACCACTTCTACACATTATGCAACAAAATAGTAGACCTCATTATACCTGACACTTACACATGATGCAACACAGATTGAGCCAAAATTCACATAATGCTACAGAGATTATGCCAATACTGTATTCACAACATGCTCCATAAATAGGGACATTGCGTCAAAAATGTGCACCATTACACATTAAGCCACACATCATAATGTCCATTACGTATAATGCCAAACACCATAATGCCAATTACAAATTATGCTACATAAGTGCTGCTTACCTTCATGCTCGTTGCCAGGGGTTCCATGCTCATTGCCATGTGGGAATTTTTTTTTTGTGTCCAATGATGCTTATGCAGAAAGAAATAGTGGGTCCTGGACTCCTGGTGAGTGTGTGTGCGGTGCGGGGTTGGGCGCATTGGCACCCAGTATTGGTGCAGCATAGCGGGCACAGGGGCTGAGAACGGATGGATTGCTGGATCAGTGCTGTTAGCAGTGAATAGCTGGAGTAGCCACAAGTGCCCCTTTGTTCCCTGCTGCTGCAGGTGGGTGGCTTATAGCTAAACGTTATCTTTCCCCCGCAGAGATGTCCGGCTCCATTAGAGGCTGCACAGTGCAATGCCCCAGCAGGTGTCACATTATAATGGTGTGACTATACAGCCATGTTTCATATGATCGCCTACATGGTGTACAGGCATAACGGACCCCACAGAGGAACCTAGTTCTATTGTCAATGCATGCATAGGTCATGTTGCTCTAGCACATACATGTGCAGTATATAGTGCGGGTGCAGAGTATAGGGGTGCAGGGTGTGGGGGGCGCAGGGTGTGGGGAGTGAGGGGTGTGGAGGTGCAGGGTGTGGGCAGTGAGAGGTGTGGAGGGCAGGGTGTGGGGAGTGAGGGGTGTAAGGGGCACAGTGTGTGGGGAGTTAGGGGTGTGGAGGTTGTGGGGGCGCAGGGTGTGGGGAGTGAGGGGTGTGGAGGTGCAGGGTGTGGGGAGTGAGGGGTGTGGAGGGCAGGGTGTGGGGAGTGAGGGGCACAGTGTGTGGGCAGTTAGGGGTGTGGAGGTTGTGGGGGTGAGGGGTGTGGAGGTGCAGGGTGTGGGCAGTGAGAGGTGTGGAGGGCAGGGTGTGGGGAGTGAGGGGTGTAAGGGGCACAGTGTGTGGGGAGTTAGGGGTGTGGAGGTTGTGGGGGCGCAGGGTGTGGGGAGTGAGGGGTGTGGAGGTGCAGGGTGTGGGGAGTGAGGGGTGTGGAGGGCAGGGTGTGGGGAGTGAGGGGCACAGTGTGTGGGCAGTTAGGGGTGTGGAAGTTGTGGGGGTGAGGGGTGTGGAGGTGCAGGGTGTGAGGGGTGTGGAGGGCAGGGTGTGGGGAGTGAGGGGCACAGTGTGTGGGCAGTTAGGGGTGTGGAGGTTGTGGGGGTGAGGGGTGTGGAGGTGCAGGGTGTGGGGAGTGAGAGGTGTGGAGGGCAGGGTGTGGGGAGTGAGGGGTGTAAGGGGCACAGTGTGTGGGGAGTTAGGGGGGCGCAGGGTGTGGGGAGTGAGGGGTGTGGAGGTGCAGGGTGTGGGGAGTGAGGGGTGTGGAGGGCAGGGTGTGGGGAGTTAGGGGCACAGTGTGTGGGCAGTTAGGGGTGTGGAAGTTGTGGGGGTGAGGGGTGTGGAGGTGCAGGGTGTGGGGAGTGAGGGGTGTGGAGGGCAGGGTGTGGGGAGTGAGGGGCACAGTGTGTGGGCAGTTAGGGGTGTGGAGGTTGTGGGGGTGAGGGGTGTGGAGGTGCAGGGTGTGGGGAGTGAGGGGTGTGAAGGTGCAGGGAGTGAGAGGTGTGGAGGGCAGGGTGTGGGGAGTGTAAGGGGCACAGTGTGTGGGCAGTTAGGGGTGTGGAGGTTGTGGGGTTCAGGCTGTGGGGTGATGCAGGGACCGCGCACAGAATTTTTGCTACAAAATCTTCCTAGTGTCTTCACAGCCGGGCAGAGAGCAGATAGCTGCCCGGCTGTATTGTCAGGACACTGTGACTGCAGCAGCCCTAGGTTCACTTCCGACTCCCGGTTATTTTAAAACTTGCGCTGCTGCAGCTGCCTGCCGGGTCCGCAAGCCAATCGGAGCTCGCTTGCGGTCCGACAGCCAATCAGGAGTGGTGTCTCCTGATTGGCTGCCGGACCGCGAACGAGGTCCGATTGGCTTGCAGACCTGGCAGGCTGCTGCAGCAGCGCAAGATTGATTTAAAATAGCCGGGAGTCGGGAGCTAGGGCTGCTGCAGTGACTGTCCTGACAATACAGCCGGGCAGCTATCTGCTCTCTGCCCGGCTGTAAATTGTTTCCGGCGGCGGGCGGGAGCTGATAGTAAAATAAAAATATGAGTCTAATCCCGGGTCGCCAATCAGCGGCCGCCGCCGCACCCAGTGCCCTGCCACTAGATGTGGCCTCGCCTCCTCCTGCTCACTGTTCTCTGAGTCCCGGCGTACAGTATTAGTGCGGCGTCGGCGGCCGCTGATCAGGGAACCCGGCGGGACTGGACTCATATTTTTATTTTATTGTGGCCGATGGCTGGTCGGCGCAGAGGATCCAGGAGGCGGGGCAATGGACGCCAGTCACAATAGGTAGACTAGCGCCGCTGCCCGCTGGCTCAATCTCTCATAGGAGAACAGTGGGCAGGAGGAGGCGGGGCCGGGCCACTATGTCTGACTGCACTGCAGCCAGTGACAGTCAGGGTCGGAGCGGAGGCCACCCGGCCGGGGACTTCACTGGGCTGACCCTGATACTGACGCCGCCTACTGCTGAGCGGCCTGAGCCAGGTGAGCTGGCGGCCTCCTGCCTGAGGCTGTAGCGCTGGCTCTGCTTAGCAGCCTGTATATGTTTGCAAATTGTGCAGCGTGCTCTGTGCTGCCCCTGCTGGCTGCTGCATAATTCGGCCTCAGTAGCAGCGGCCTCCCGGGAAAGTTCCCGGTAAATAGAATGGCCAATCCGCCTCTGGTAACAAGATATTGTAGATAATCATTCAGTGTTTTATTTTTGTATTGGCTGAGTTATTTTAAAAGTCCTTCAGGGTATTTCATTGTTTCACAAAGGATTTGGAACTAATAATTTTATTTTTCACATAGAGCAGCACCATTTTGACAAGTGTGTTCCCAAGCAGTAGTCCATAGGCTCTTTAGAGTCCATGGTGCATTTCATAGTAAAAAAAAACATGCAAGTACTGTAGCTTCAAATAGTTCATCAGATCGAACGTGGACAAAGGTTCTGTATGTTGGGAAGACCAAGGGCAGCATTCAGAGTTATGAAAGTTTCTGCTTTTTTATGCTTCAGTTTTTAGTAGAGAGGAGCAGACTGGATTGCCTTAAATCCAAACCCGCCTGAACTGCCAGTATCGAGTCACAGCTGTCAGGAGGCGTCTTATCGTCCTCCGCTGCCGTCGCTGTCCCTGAGTTCCATTCCTGGGATTTGCGCTGGAGGCTCAGAGATGAGGATTGATGGCGGCCATCTTTTTCCGGCGACTGCCGGGCAGGCTGGGCAGAAGAGTCTGGGATGTTGCTAGGCAACGCCATGAACTTCCACCACAGATGCTGCAGCAGGGGGAGACTATTGCCGGGCACACCCGGCGTCACTTCCGCCGGGGGTAGGCAGGAGATTTGAATAAAATCCAGCCAGCCTTTCCCACGATCCGCCAGTTATAGTGTGTTCCTGTGACAGCTTGCCTGTGTTTGGTCCAGCATGTTGCCGTTCCCAGTCGGCTTTCCTGCCAGTGTTTTGTCTGTCAGTGACATCAGCCGCCTGCCCTAGCAGGCATTGGAAAACACAGCATTATATGGGGATGCCCATAAAACACTGGGCATTCCCCTTATGCCGCTCCATGCCCAACCCTCCCTTCCTTAGCCTTCCAAATGCCTCAGCGAGTGTGATACTCACCAAAGGCGCTTGCACAGGGGCTCTGCACATACACAAATATGCATATGTGCAGACCCCCCATCATCGGAAGGGGCCAAATTTTGGCCCCTTCCAAGCAAGCCTGAATCATGCTGCATATAAATAACATATTCCTATTATGTAAGTCTTTGTGTGGGCAGATGCATGGGTTCCTTATACTTTTGTATTAACTAATCTTAAGGTGAAACCTTTATCTCCTTTTTAGTAGTTGACCCACCCTGCTCAAAAGAACGACAGAGACTACAGGGTCTACATGGAGAAAGATTCCCATTGGGACTTTATGTACCTGAGTGTGATGAAAAGGGCCACTACCAACCACAGCAGTGCCACGGCAGCACCGGTTACTGTTGGTGTGTTACCTCAAATGGAAAAGAGATTGCCAATACAAAGACCGGACCTGGACAGAAACCCCAAACATGTGGCGTTCCAGGTAAGACTCATTGGGGCTGGTGCAAAGTTGGTAGCAGAGCAGGATTAAGGTCTGTGGGCGCCCTGGGCAACAAATTTGTGGGGAACCCCCACAGATCATGCCGACGATGCCCCCCCCCCCCCCAGTAAAGTTAGCTACCCTCCCCCAGTCAGCCCATGCCTCCCTCGTGCCACCTTACCCCTCCGCTCAGCAGGGACCTGCAGATCTTCTCTGTGCTGTATCGGCTCCTGCTTCTGCTATGTAAATGGTCCATCACAAAATGTCCGCCCCCGTAGAGCAGACAGTTTCACAGAACTGTCTGCTGTACGGGGCGGAAATTTTATGATAGTCCATTTCCAAAGCAGCTGTATGCAAGGGGTGTTGGCAAATGAGTTTCACCCAAGCTTCATTCAGAAGGCACACACTGGAAAGGTCTTTGTGGTATGATTGGTTTTATATAAACTGGAACTGGTCATAACATGAACTTGTAATGAGAACAAGGTAAATATACATGAATAACTTTCACTGCATGCTGCATCTCTCTTTCTCATTCATGTAACCTTCAGACACAGGAAACAACAACCAACAAGTATATACATACATCACAGACTGTAAGACACACAAACACAAATGTGACAGCACCGCCTGCTGTCCCTCCAGTGTAATTGCAACTTAAGTCTCATCTGATGTAGTTTTCTCAACACCCCTTCTCAACAGATGAGGTTTGATCCACGAGACCCATCTTTCTGGATAGTCTGTGATGTCTTTCTCCAACCAATGGCTTGGTGAGAATGTCCGCAGTCATCTCTTCTGTTGGGCAATATTCCAAGTTAAGAAGACCTTGTTCCTGTAGATCCTTTTAGAAATGGTATTTCACATCGATGTGCTTGGTCCTTGGATTTACCCATTCTGTTTGAGCTAATGCGAGACATCCTTGATTATCTTCAAAGATTTTTGTAGATTCTACTTGTTTCTGTCCCAAATCAGCTAACAATTGTCTTAGCCATATTAGCTCTTGACTTGCTTGAGCTGCTGAAACATACTCTGCTTCTGTTGAAGAAAGTGCAACGCATGATTGCTTCCTACTTGTCCAACTGATTGGTCCTTCACCAAGTAGAAATAGGTGTCCACTTGTAGACTTTCTGTCGTTAGAGTCTCCAGCCCATAGTTGGTTTCCATGGGAGTACTTGCCGGTTTTGCATCTTGCATCCCAAACTCTTCAATGGCTTCCTGTATCTTTTGTTTCTGGTTTAAGGTAACGTCGACAATTTCTTCTATTGATATTTGAATACCTAAATAGTGTGTTATATATCCTAGGTCTTTTGTTTCAAATTCCTTATTCAGGATCTGCAGTAATTCCACTTTATCCCCTTCTTGCTCGAAACATACTACAAGATCGTCCACATAGATTAACAGGTAGATCCACCTGTCAGTTATCTTCTTGACATATAGGCAGGGATCTGCTTTGCTTCTCACAAAGTCTTCCTGTATGAGGATTTCATTTAATTTTGTGTTCCAGGCTCTTGCCGCCTGCTTCAGACTATATATATACTTTTCTGGAGCTTGCACACTAGGTCTGGTCTTTCAGGGTCTTTGAAACCTGGTGGCTGCTCCATGTAAATATCCTCTCTTAGCTCACCATGTAAGAATGCTGTCTTTACATCGAAGTGTCTTACTTGCATATCCTTTGGGGCTGCTACTGTAAGCAATGTCCTGATGGTTGTGTGCTTTTCTACTGGAGCAAATGTCTCATCATAGTCCTCTCCATATTTTTGCGAGTATCCTTTAGCTACTAGTCTGGCCTTGTATCGCTCCACTTTTCCATCTGTGTTGTATTTAACTTTGTCCATTTGCTGCCTATGGTTTTCCTTCCTGATGGCAGTTCTGTTAGTATCCATGTCTGATTGTCGTGCATGGATTTAATTTCTTCTTTTGCTGCTTCTATCCATTTTTCAGCTTCCCTTTCTGGTAAGTTAGATATTTCTTCCCAGGATGTGGGTTCACATATACTAGTGGTACTAGCTTTATATGAGAGACGCACTGGTGGTTTGCCTTTGTTCTCTCTGCTCGAGCGCCTTACTTCACCTGTTGTGCACTCTTCCATACCTTTAGTAATTGGTTCCAGACTGACTTCAACCTCTTTGATGGTATCTGTTGTGATGGTGTCACTAGAGTCAGCGTTGTCTTCTTTATCCAGATCGGCTGGAATCATTACTTCATTTCTTAGTTCCTCCACAAAGGTCACGCTGTTGCTTATGGTTATCTTATCTGTCTTTGGGTTCAGAATTCTGTATCCTTTGGAAAATTCACTGTATCCAACGAAGATTCCTTCTACTGCGCGATTCTGCAGTTTACTTCGTTTTTCTGCTGGAATGTACATAAATGCTTTACATCCAAAGACTCTTATGTGTTTCACATTTGGTTTCTTGCCATGCCACAACTCATATGGTGTTTTCTCCACTGTTCTTGAGAATAATCTGTTTTGTAAGTACGTGGCTGTCATTACGGCTTCACCCCAGTATTTGTCAGGTAGTCCTGAATCTGTTAACATGCATCTAATCATTTCTGTCAGAGTCCTATTCTTCCTTTCGGCTACCCCATTCTGTTCCGGTGAATAGGGTACTTTCTTATGGTTCTCTTTACCGAGCTGTCTCAGGAAGTGTTCTATTCTGTGACTTGTGAATTCACCTCCATTGTCGCTACGAAACACTAGTGGATTTCTTTGAAATGTATTTGTAGCCATTGTTATATAATCCTTTAACTTGTCCAGTACTTCATCTTTGCTTTTGATCAGATAAGTAATTGTGTATCTGGAGTAGTCATCAGTGAAAGTCACTATATATCTGTTACCGCTTGGTGTATGTACATGCATTGGGCCACACACGTTGCTGTGTATGAGATCTAGAGGTCTCTGGGCTCTGTTTTCACTTTGTTTTGAAACTGTCATTCTTGTGGCTTTGGCTTTTATACAGCATTCACGCCTCATGGTTGTTGAACGGTCTGATACTGTGAGGTCCTTTGTTAGGCCTCTCTTTTGTAGTTCCTTAATGCTGTCTGGATGCCTGTGTCCTAGTCGCCTGTGCAACATATGAATACAGTCAGTGTGTTCGTGTGTGGTTAATCTCACCTGTTGTACTGTCGTGTCTAGGCGATACAGGTGTTTCTCTGCTTTGGCTGTGGCTACTGTTTCTGTTCCATTCTGGATAAGACACATCTTATCTTGAAATTTAACAGTAAGTCCTTTATCCGTTAAGAACTTTACAGATATTAATCCGCCTTCCAATCTGGGAACATATAGTACATCTTTGATTGGTATTGTTTTGTCACTTCCATTAGTACTGGGGCATATAAAGCATACCATGCCCTTTACCTTCTGCAGTGATATTGGTACCATCTGCAAGATAGATTGCTTCTCTATGACTTGTGTCAATCTCTGTAAGTCTAAGATCTGTGCTGCTTGCCATCTCTTTCTGTTTATCTGCTATTCCCCTTGTGTTATACTGTAATACTGGGTTTACTCACAGTTGCTGTGCAGATCTCTCAGAGATGTTTCTTGTGCCTTAATCCTTGTAACTTTGATCCTCTTGTCTGTGTCTGGGCCCATAACCTGTTGGCAAATGAGTTTTACCCACGCAGTCAGGATAACCTTCAGTATCAAGCTTCATTCAGTAGACACACACTGGAAAGGTCTTTGTGGTATGATTGGTTTTATATAAACTGGAACTGGTCATAACATGAACTTGTAATGAGAACAAGGTAACTGTACATGAATAACTTTCACTGCATGCTGCATCTCTCTTTCTCCTTCATGTAACCTTCAGACACAGCAAACAACAACCAACAAGTATATACATACATCACAGACTGTAAGACACACAAACACAAATGTGACAGCACCGCCTGCTGTCCCTCCAGTGTAATTGCAACTTAAGTCTCATCTGATGTAGTTTTCTTAACAAGGGGGGAGCCTGGACCGTTCCACAGAGAAGATGTGCGGGTCCCTGCTAAGCGGAGGGGTAAGGTGGCCGAGGCACGAGGGGGGCATGGGCAAATTGGGGGGGCCGCTGCTGACGCGGGTCCTGTCTGTGCAGCAGTCTTACAATAGCCCTGCAGACCCCCGGCGCCCACACTTACACAGCACCTCACCACGACCGCGGGGTCTGCGGGGCAATTGTTACTCAACTGGCTGCCCGCCATCATTTGGAAGCGGCACTGTGAGTGTGGGGGCTCCTGATGTGTGGGGGCCCCGGGGCGACCGCCCCTATCACCCCTGCTTTAATCCATCACTGGTTGGTAGTATAGCATGGTTGCCTACCTGACCCTCTCCTTCAGGGAGAAAATGCTCTGTTCCTGGACTTCCCTGGTAATGTATGATTGCCATCACCTGTGGAGAGCTAGGTAATTGATAAGAAAGGTGTTTCACCACAGGTGATGGCAATCATACAATACCAGGGAAGTCTGGGAACAGAGCATTTCCTCCCTGAAGGAGAGGGTCAGGTAGGCAACCATATAGTATAGCCAGAGCTTTGAGGAGGCAGCACCATCCCTATGCCCTAGGACACCAAGCGTACTGTAAGTCCCCGCCTCCCCATCCCCAACACCCATTTTCATTGCTCCATTGGTCAGGGACATGCTGGGCTGCAGCACTGACTACCAGGAGAGGAGGGCTGCACATAATGTCACAATGAAGTACCCAGCTGCTGTCACGGAGGAGGAGCTGGCAGCCTGGCACCTGGCAGCAGCCCATCCCCTACATTATGCTCTGCTTTAAGATGGTCATTTTTCCTGACATTTTTTTCCTGGCATTGGTCTCAGCTTGTTTTCAATGACTTCCTCTTGTGTGTTCTCTCATATATTATTATGCATTATAGTTGCTTGTACAACAGTTCATTTAGGCCCTAATTCAACACTGTTGCAGAGGTCCTTTGCTGCTTACTGGGCGTCTTAACGATGTCTGTTCAAATGTCCGCCCCCACTACAGATGGAGGGCCATAGTTTGATATCAGGAGGAGTGATAAACTGGAACCGGTGATGAAAAATAATCGAACTGGTACCGGTGGTAATGTATTATTGGACTGGAACCAATGCAGAGGTATTATTGGTCTAGAACAGATGGTGTTACCAGACTGGAACCAATGGTGATCTGCAATGGAACTGTCGTGCTAACTGGTCTAAATCCAGAATGATGTCACTAGAATGCTGTCTGGGTTGAATCTGGAATGAGGACACTGGAGTGCTGGTCAAGCTGGATCTGATATGATGACACTAGAATGCTGACCAGACTGGATCCAGACTGATGACACTAGATGATTACCAGGAAGTGCAGAAGGTATAGCAGAAGCAAGTAGAGATCTCAGAGAACACAGGTACTAAGCAGGGGCAAACGCAGGATTTTCGGATCGGAGCAAAGCAAGGAGATAGACACTTAGGTGACCCAGTATATGCCGGATCAGTTAAAGTATATACATATACATACATATATATATATATACATACATATATATATATATATATATATACACGGGCGTCAACAGCAGTGTAGACCCCTGGGCATAACAATGTATTGGGGCCCCTACCGATCCTCCAGCGGTAGGGCTGGGGGAAACTTTAATGTCCCGCGGGTGGTAGGGGGTTCTATATCAACCGCTCAGCATGTAGGGACTGAATCAGTAATTTCCACTAATTACCCCTTTACTTCACAGATGGTGGGAGAAGGGGGCATTCAGCTGAATGAAGGGGCCCTGATACATAACTTCCTAGGGTGGTAGAGGATTTTTAATATGCAGAAGAGGGGTGTATAGTGGAGTGGGCTTATTATTCATAATTTTCTGGTGGGTGAACAACTTGCTTGACTACAGATATCTCCAGTTCCTGGAAATAAATTTCTTAGATTTTAATGGAATTAAAAACTAGAGAATCCCACCTACCAAATTGTATTGGGAACTAGGGGATCAGAGTTCAGAAGGCAGAGCAATCTGCCAACGAGTATATAAAACTACATACCAGGTGTGTGGAGCTGGAGCAGTAACCAGCTGCTTGAAGGCTGATATCTCTGGTTCTGGGAAGAGTAGAGTCAAGCTACTTGTGTCCATCAAAGGGGGGGAGGGCCAGCTTTAGGAATATACCCTCAGAAAAACTATGTCATAAAGAACCTGAAATATCTGATTTGGAATAGCAATTAACATGCTTGGATGGGGACCACTGCTTTGAAGTCAGATATCTCCGATTCCCAAGGACCAATTTTTACAATTCTTGCACCCATGGAAAGAGGGGACCCTCAGCTTTCAGCCTAGGACCCTTAGACTCTTGGGGGTTTTCTGGGTACTCAGAAACCCTCCCTGCGTGCGCTACTGCTAAGCAATAACCGGATAACAGATAGATAATGGGGCCACCTCTTAACAACCCAAGAGACTGTGACAACAAACCCTACGCTTTTCAAATGGCCACTGGACACCTCTTAGGCTTGTGAGGAGACTTATAAGAAAAGAGTTTGGAATTCAGGGGAAAGTTGGGAACCTGATCTTAACAGCCACAGGATTAAGAACATTCTCCACAGGAAAAGGCCCAATGTACCAAGAAGCATATGTCATAGTATGCAGAAGCAAACTTTAAAATTGCATGTAAAGCTGAACATGGAGCTCTCCAAAACCTGGCGATGATCTGTTCCCCCTTATTAAGGATGAATTCTACAGGGAGCCCGTGGAGTCTGAACATGTCTCAAATGAAAAGGACTGCTAAAGTTGGAACAGATGGTAACCCATGACAAGGAAAAGTGTATCACAACTTACTCTAAAATCTGATGAGGTATTAGTTCTTCTTTGTAACATTCTTACCGGGCCCACATATCAACACAACCAACACGGCACTTGGTATTTTAAGGGATGCTCTTTTTCTTTACAAGGAAGTGATGTGGGTCCTTCATTACTATCGAGATCTAAGCTGTGTTACTGCTCCACTTATCCTGTATTTATCATGGCAAATCACTGTATGCTTACACTATACTGTCAGTATACTAAAATATAGGGATCATGGTATCGCAAGGAATAACCTTTGCATGCAAATCGGCCACACACTTTAGTTATTTAAACATCAATCACACTGCAGTTTCGGTTTTCCCAATGAGTCCAGTGCTACTTTTACTGAAACAAAGAGATACTTACTGCCTGGGCGTCTTCAAATCATTGTTTTATGAAAACCAACATAGAACCTGAAATTAAGAATTTTCTATAATATATTAATACCTTTTTCCTATTTATTTAATGAACGTCTTTATGTGGGCAGATGCATGAGTTCCATAAACTTTGGCCTTAACTAATCTTAAAATGTCACATAATCATTTGTCTCTTTTTTTTTTTTTAGTGGCTGACCAACCCTGCCTTAAGGAACGACAGAGACTACAGACTGTACATGGAAACAGTTTCCCATTGGGACTTCATGTACCTGAGTGTGATGAAAAGGGCAACTACCAACCAAAGCAGTGCCATGGCAGCACCGGTCACTGTTGGTGTGTAACCTCAAATGGAGAAGAGATTGCCAATACAAAGACCGCACCTGGCCAGAATCCCCCAACATGTGGTGTTCCAGGTAAGAGTCATTGGGTCTGGTGCAGAGTTGGTGGTATAGCCAGAGCTTAGAGGCAGTGGCGTTGCCCTGGCCTGTGACACCCAGTGCTCTGTAAGTCCCTTCTGTCTATGCTTTTGGCAGATGGCTTTAAAAGAGAGCATGGCCTTGCTGTGTCTGCACTATTGATCCTAGAAGCTGGGGGCTGCACATGCAGTATCCAACTCCTGTGACTGAGGAGGAGCTGGCATTTTGTTGTCACCCATCTGAGGGTGACACCTGGCAGTGCCCCCCTTACCCATAGTAACACCACTGCTTTGAGGTTGTTATATGTTTAATTACTTCCTCTTGCCTTCATTGACGGGTGCCGGATGGCTCCCCGACAGTCGGGATTCCGACAGTCATTCCTCCGAGGTCGGAATCCCGACTGCTCCCTTGTGGGGGTCCACGACCCCCATAGAGGGAGAATAAAATAGGTGGCGAGCGCAGCGTGGCGAGTGCAGCGAGCCCGCAAGGGGCTTCATTGCGCTCCCCCCGCTGTGCAGTCGGGATTCCGATGTCTGAGTAATAACTGTCGGAATCCCGACTGTCGGGGAAATATATCACACCCTCGGTGACAGTGTTCTTTCACATTATATTATGCAGGATAGTCTGTTGTGCAACTGTCCAAAAAGTTCAAAAACCTCAACTTCCATGACCAACCGTCTCTGCCATCCAAATAGGAAGACATAGAAAATGGGGATACTTCTTAGCAGCATTCCTGGAACTGTGACAGTGTAGTTATACTGTATCTTCAGCATTGATGTAAGAGGATATGGACCACTACATCGCAGCCAGGGCACCAGATCAGAATTGTCATTGATAGCCAGGGAACAGACACTGATGTCACATTTTCATGGGAAGCTACTATGTCAGTGCTAGCCCATTTGGCTGTAGTTGATCCCATGCAGCCGTGCCAGGCCAATGGTTAATAAACATCAGTAACAAGATACTGTAGATAATCATTCAGTGTTTTATTTTTGTATTGGCTGAGTTATTTTAAAAGTCCTTCAGGGTATTTCATTGTTTTACAAAGGATTTGGAACTAATAATTTTATTTTTCACATAGAGCAGCACCATTTTGACAAGTGTGTTCCCAAGCCGTAGTCCATAGGCTCTTTAGAGTCCATGGTGCATTTCATAGTAAAAAAAACCATGCAAGTAGCTTCAAATAGTTCATCAGATCGATGAAAACTATTTTATCCTCAATATTTATGGGAATATAAACGTGGACAAAGGTTCTGTATGTTGGGAAGACCAAGGGGAGCATTCAGAGTTATGAAAGTTTCTGCTTTTTTATGCTTCAGTTTTTAGTAGAGTGGAGCAGCTGTCAGGAGGCGTCTTATCATCCTCCTCTGCCGTCGCTGTCCCTGAGTTCCATTCCTGGGACTTGCGCTGGAGGCTCAGGGATGAGGAGTGATGGCGGCCATCTTTTTCCGGCGACTGCCGTGCAGGCTGGGCAGAAGAGTCTGGGCTGTTGCTAGGCAATGCCATGAACTTCCACCACAGACACTGCAGCAGGGGGAGACTTTTGCTGGGCACACCCGGCGTCACTTCCGCCGGGGGTAGGCAGGAGATTTGAATAAAATCCAGCCAGCCTTTCCCGCGATCCGCCAGTTATAGTGTGTTCCTGTGACAGCTTGCCTGTGTTTGGTCCAGCATGTTCCCGTTCCCAGTCAGCTTTCCTGCCAGTGTTGTGCCTGTCAGTGACATCAGCCGCCTGCCCTAGCAGGCATTGGAAAACCCAGCATTATATGGGGATGTCCATAAAACACTGGGCATTCCCCTTATGCCGCTCCATGCCCAACCCTCCCTTCCTTAAGCTGGGTACACATAAGTACAATTTCATTTTTCTTGCGACCGTTCGATCGACCGAATACACGTTCGGCCGTCCGAAACATACGACCGATCTGCGCGTACACATATGTACAATTTTACTTGCGACGTCCGATGTACACCCGTCCAAACAATCGCAAGAAAAAGATTGTACCACCGTACACACTCTCCCGTTCTGGCTATTGGCACGATAAAAATGCACACAACATTATCATAATGGGCTGGATTAAAAGAGCATACCAAAACGAGGCGTGATCACGGAACAAAGAATCGTTCGTGTAGTACAGTGAATAGAGCCGTGACTATTCAGATCATTGCTAGCTGTACAGGATATACGTACGTACGTTTGTCTATCGGTGCATTTGGGCCTTTTGGATGTTCCCATGTGATGCGTTGCTGCCGTGGGACCGCTTTCCACTACATACACCACCATGTTCAAATGTGTTTTATGTTTTTTGGGTGGGTGGGCGTTCCTGCTACACCTTCACGTGGCACTTATGTCATGGCAAGCACCTCACTCTGTTCAGGTCCGACCACCGTTTTACCTCAAATAAACAAAGTGTTCACAGTATTTTTTGTCAGTATTTCTTAATAAATGTTCAGTGTTTATGCAGAACAATGAACATCACATATCTATCTATCTATCGATCTATCTATCTATCTATCTTCTATAACTATATCTGTCAGGAATGCACACACAACGATTATTTATTTCAAAAGGAATGCACACACAACGAATATTCTTTAACAGCATGGGGCGGAAAGTACGGGGGAGAAGACTTCCTGTTGTTTACATGCTGCGCTGATGGAGGGATGACGCAGCTAGTCAACACCCACATGGGCGTGCTGCTTTTGGGAGGAATGATCGCAGGAACGGGCTGCATATCGATCGAATGTGCGTACACATGTCACTTTTCTTTCGATATGGAGCCGTCCTGTCGGAAGAATATTAAGCAGCAAAGAACCTGCGACCGACCGTGGACGGCCAAGAGCGTTTTTGGCCGTTTATCGATCGCAACGAAGGGATCGGGACAGCGTACACATATATACAATCGAACGGCCGTTCGTCCGCAGATCGGAAGAACGGCCCGACGATTGTACATATGTGTACCCAGCTTTAGCCTTCCAAATGCCTCAGCGAGTGTGATACTCACCAAAGGCGCTTGCACAGGGGCTCTGCACATACACAAATATGCATATGTGCAGACCCCCCATCATCGGAAGGGGCCAAATTTTGGCCCCTTTTGAGCAAGCCTGAATCATGCTGCATATAAATAACATATTCCTATTATGTAAGTCTTTGTGTGGGCAGATGCATGGGTTTCTTATACTTTTGTATTAACTAATCTTAAGGTGAAACCTTTATCTCCTTTTTAGTAGTTGACCCACCCTGCTCAAAAGAACGACAGAGACTACAGAGTCTACATGGAGAAAGATTCCCATTGGGACTTTATGTACCTGAGTGTGATGAAAAGGGCCACTACCAACCACAGCAGTGCCACGGCAGCACCGGTTACTGTTGGTGTGTTGCCTCAAATGGAAAAGAGATTGCCAATACAAAGACCGGACCTGGACAGAAACCCCAAACATGTGGCGTTCCAGGTAAGACTCATTGGGGCTGGTGCGAAGTTGGTAGCAGGGCCGGATTAAGGTCTGTGGGGGCCCTGGACAACAAATTTGTGGGGACCCCCCACAGATCATGCCGACGATGCCCCCCCCCCCAGTAAACTTAGCTACCCTCCCCCAGTCAGCCCATGCCTCCCTCGTGCCGCCTTACCCCTCCGCTCAGCAGGGACCTGCAGATCTTCTCTGTGCTGTCCCGGCTCCCCTTCTGCTTCTGTTATGTAAATGGTCCATCACAAAATGTCCGCCCCCTTACAGCAGACAGTTTCACAGAACTGTCTGCTGTATGGGGCGGAAAATTTTATGATAGTCCATTTCCAAAGCAGCTGTGGGCAAGGGGGTAGCCTGGACCGTTTCACAGAGAAGATGTGTGGGTCCCTGCTAAGCGGAGGGGTAAGGTGGCCGAGGCACGAGGGGGGCATGGGCAAATTGGGGGGGGGGCGCTGCCGACGCTGGTCCTGTCTGTGCGGCAGCCTTACAATAACCCTGCAGACCCCTGGCGCCCACACTTACACAGCACCTCCCCGCGACCGCGGGGTCTGCGGGGCAATTGTTACTCAACTGGCTGCCCGTCATCATTTGGCAGCGGCACAGTGAGTGTGGGGGCCCCTGATGTGTGGGGGCCCCGAGGCGACCGACCCTATCGCCCCTGCTTTAATCCGTCACTGGTTGGTAGTATAGCATGGTTGCCTACCTGACCCTCTCCTTCAGGGAGAAAATGCTCTGTTCCTGGACTTCCCTGGTAATGTATGATTGCCATCACCTGTGGAGAGCTAGGTAATTGATAAGAAAGGTGTTTCACCACAGGTGATGGCAATCATACATTACCAGGGAAGTCTGGGAACAGAACATTTCCTCCCTGAAGGAGAGGGTCAGGTAGGCAACCATATAGTATAGCCAGAGCTTTGAGGAGGCAGCGACATCCCTATGCCCTATGACACCAAGCGTACTGTAAGTCCCACACCTCCCCCATCCCCCAACACCCATTTTCATTGCTCCATTGGTCAGGGACATACTGGGCTGCAGCACTGACTACCAGGAGAGGAGGGCTGCACATAATGTTACAATGAAGTACCCAGCTGCTGTCACGGGGGAGGAGCTGTCAGCCTGGCACCTGGCAGCAGCCCATCCCCTACATTATGCTCTGCTTAAAGATGGTCATTTTTCCTGACATTTTTTTCCAGGCATTGGTCTCAGCTTGTTTTCAACGACTTCCTCTTGTCTTCAGGGACAGTGTTCTCTCACATATTATTATGCATTATAGTTGCTTGTGCAACAGTTCATATAGGCCCTAATTCAACACTGTTCGCTAAGCAGAGGTCCTTTGCTGCTTAACGGGCGTCTTAACAATGTCTGTCCAAATGTCCGCCCCCACTACAGATGGAGGGCCATAGTTTGATATCAGGAGGAGTGATAAACTGGAACCGGTGATGAAAAATAATCGAACTGGTACCGGTGGTAATGTATTATTGGACTGGAACCAATGCAGAGGTATTATTGGTCTAGAACAGATGGTGTTACCAGACTGGAACCAATGGTGATCTGCAATGGAACTGTAGTGCTGACTGGTCTAAATCCAGAATGATGTCACTAGAATGCTGTCTGGGTTGAATCTGGAATGAGGACACTGGAGTACTGATCAAGCTGGATCTGATATGATGACACTAGAGTGCTGACCAGACTGGATCCAGACTGATGACACTAGATGATTACCAGGAAGGGCAGAAGGTATAGCAGAAGCAAGTAGAGATCTCAGAGAACACAGGTACTAAGCAATAACTGGATAACAGATAGATAATGGGGCCATCTCTTAACAACCCAAGAGACTGTGACAGCAAACCCTCCGCTTTTCAAATGACCACTGGACACCTCTTGCGCTTGTGAGGAGACTTATGATGGAAAGCTCATACCAGTCGTGGGATAAGAAAAGAGTTTGGAATTCAGAGGAAAGATGGGAACCTGAGCTTCACAGCCACGGGATTAAGAACATTCTCCACAGGAAAAGGCCCAATGTATCAAGAAGCATATGTCATAGTATGCAGAAGAAAACTTTATCAATACATGTAAAGCTGAACACGGAGCTCTCCAAAACCTGGCGATGTACCCCCTTATTAAGGATGATTTATACAGGGAGCCCGTGGAGTCTGAACATGTCACAAATGAAAAGGACTTCTAAAGTTGGAACAGATGGTAACCCATGACATGGAAAAGTGTATCACAACTTACTCTAAAGTCTGATGAGGTATTAGTTCTTCTTTGTAATTTTCTTGCCGGGCCGACATATCGGCACAACCAACACGACACTTGGTATTTCAAAGGATGCTTTTTTTTTTTTTTTACAAGGAAGTGATGTGGGTCCTTCATTACTATAGAGATCTAAGCCGCGTTACTGCTCCACTTATCCTGTGTTTATCATGGCCAATCACTGTATGCTTACACTATACGGTCGGTATACTAAAATATAGGCATCATGGTATCGCAAGAAATAACCTTTGCATGCAAATCGGCCACACACTTTAGTTGTCCAATGCTACTTTTATTGAAACAAAGAGATACTTACTGCCCGGCCTGCTTCAAATCATTGTTTTATGAAAACCAACATAGAACTTGAAATGAAGATTTTTTTTATATTAATAACATTTCTGTAATATATTAATAACATATTCCTATTTATTTAATGAACGTCTTTATGTGGGCAGAGTTCCATATACTTTGGCCTTAACTAATCTTAAAATGTCACATAATTATTTGTCTCTTTTTTTTAGTGGCTGACCAACCCTGCCTAAAGGAACGACAGAGACTACAGACTCTACATGGAAACAGTTTCCCATTGGGACTTCATGTACCTGAGTGTGATGAAAAGGGCAACTACCAACCAAAGCAGTGCCACGGCAGCACCGGTCACTGTTGGTGTGTTACCTCAAATGGAGAAGAGATTGCCAATACAAAGACCGCACCTGGCCAGAATCCCCCAACATGTGGTGTTCCAGGTAAGAGTCATTGGGTCTGGTGCAGAGTTGCTGGTATAGCCAGAGCTTAGAGGCAGTGGCGTTGCCCTGGCCTGTGACACCCAGTGCTCTCTAAGTCCCTTCTATAGATGCTTTTGGCAGATGGCTTTAAAAGAGAGCATAGCGTTGCTGTGGGGGCTACACATGCAGTATCCAACTCCTGTGACTGAGGAGGAGCTGGCATTTTGTTGTCACCCATCTGAGGGTGACACCTGGCAGTGCCCCCCTTACCCATAGTAACACCACTGCTTTGAGGTTGTTATATGTTTAATTACTTCCTCTTGCCTTCATTGACAGGTGCCGGACGGCTCCCCGACAGTCGGGATTCCGACAGTCATTCCTCCGACGTCAGAATCCCAACTGCTCCCTTGTGGGGGTCCATGACCCCCATAGAGGGAGAATAAAATAGGTGGCGAGCGCAGCGTGGCGAGCGTAGCGAGCCCGCAAGGGGCTTTATTGCGCTCCCCCCACTGTGCAGTCGGGATTCCGATGTCTGAGTAATAACTGTCGGAATCCCGACTGTCGGGGAAATATACCACACCCTCAGTGACAGTGTTCTTTCACATTATATTATGCAGGATAGTCTGTTGTGCAACTGTTCAAATACCTCAACTTCCATGAGCAACCGTCTCTGCCATCCAAATAGGAAGACATAGACAATGGGGATACTTCTTAGCAGCATCCCTGGAACTGTGACAGTGTAGTTATACTGTATCTTCAGCATTGATGTAAGAGGATATGGACCACTACATCGCTGCCAGGGCACCAGATCAGAATTGTCATTGATAGCCAGGGAACAGACACTGATGGCACATTTTCATGGGAAGCTACTATGTCAGTGCTAGCCCATTTGGTTGTAGTTGATCCCATGCAGCCGTACCAGGCCAATGGTTAATAAACATCAGTAACAAGATACTGTAGATAATCATTCAGTGTTTTATTTTTGTATTGGCTGAGTTATTTTAAAAGTCCTTCTGGGTATTTCATTGTTTCACAAAGGATTTTGAAACTAATAATTTTATTTTTCACATAGAGCAGCACCATTTTGATAAGTGTGTTCCCAAGCAGTAGTCCATAGGCTCTTTAGAGTCCATGGTACATTTCATAGTCAAAAAAATAATGCAAGTAGCTTCAAATAGTTCATCGGATCGATGAAAGCTATTTTATCCTCAATATTTATGGGAATATAAACGTGGATAAAGGTTCTGTATGTTGGGAAGACCAAGGGCAGCATTCAGAGTTATGAAAGTTTCTGCTTTTTTATGCTTCAGTTTTTAGTAGAGAGGAGCAGCTGTCAGGAGGCGTCTTATCATCCTCCTCTGCCGTCGCTGTCCCTGAGTTCCATTCCTGGGACTTGCGCTGGAGGCTCAGGGATGAGGAGTGATGGCGGCCATCTTTTTCCGGCGACTGCCGTGCCGGCTGGGCAGAAGAGTCTGGGATGTTGCTAGGCAATGCCATGAACTTCCACCACAGACGCTGCAGCAGGGGGAGACTTTTGCCGGGCACACCCGGCGTCACTTCCGCCGGGGGTAGGCAGGAGATTTGAATAAAATCCAGCCAGCCTTTCCCGCGATCCGCCAGTTATAGTGTGTTCCTGTGACAGCTTGCCTGTGTTTGGTCCAGCATGTTCCCGTTCCCAGTCGGCTTTCCTGCCAGTGTTCTGCCTGCATGGGTTCCTTATACTTTTGTATTAACTAATCTTAAGGTGAAACCTTTATCTCCTTTTTAGTAGTTGACCCACCCTGCTCAAAAGAACGACAGAGACTACAGAGTCTACATGGAGAAAGATTCCCATTGGGACTTTATGTACCTGAGTGTGATGAAAAGGGCCACTACCAACCACAGCAGTGCCACGGCAGCACCGGTTACTGTTGGTGTGTTGCCTCAAATGGAAAAGAGATTGCCAATACAAAGACCGGACCTGGACAGAAACCCCAAACATGTGGCGTTCCAGGTAAGACTTATTGGGGCTGGTGCAAAGTTGGTAGCAGGGCCGGATTAAGGTCTGTGGGGGCCCTGGACAACAAATTTGTGAGGACCCCCCACAGATCATGCCGACGATGCCCCCCCCCCCAGTAAAGTTAGCTACCCTCCCCCAGTCAGCCCATGCCTCCCTCGTGCCGCCTTACCCCTCCGCTCAGCATGGACCTGCAGATCTTCTCTGTGCTGTCCCGGCTCCCCTTCTGCTTCTGTTATGTAAATGGTCCATCACAAAATGTCCGCCCCCGTACAGCAGACAGTTTCACAGAACTGTCTGCTGTATGGGGCGAAAATTTTATGATAGTCCATTTCCAAAGCAGCTGTGGGCAAGGGGGGAGCCTGGACCGTTCCACAGAGAAGACGTGCGGGTCCCTGCTAAGCGGAGGGGTAAGGTGGCCGAGGCACGAGGGGGGCATGGGCAAATTGTGGGGGCGCTGCCGACGCGGGTCCTGTCTGTGCGGCAGCCTTACAATAACCCTGCAGACCCCTGGCGCCCACACTTACACAGCACCTCCCCACGACCGCGGGGTCTGCGGGGCAATTGTTACTCAACTGGCTGCCCGCCATCATTTGGCTTCGGCACCGTGAGTGTGGGGGCTCCTGATGTGTGGGGGACCCGGGGCGACCGCCCCTATCGCCCGTGATTTAATCCGTCACTGGTTGGTAGTATAGCATGGTTGCCTACCTGACCCTCTCCTTCAGGGAGAAAATGCTCTGTTCCTGGACTGCCCTGGTAATGTATGATTGCCATCACCTGTGGAGAGCTAGGTAATTGATAAGAAAGGTGTTTCACCACAGATGATGGCAATCATACATTGCCAGGGAAGTCTGGAAACAGAGCATTTCCTCCCTGAAGGAGAGGGTCAGGTAGGCAACCATATAGTATAGCCAGAGCTTTGAGGAGGCAGCTCCATCCCTATGCCCTATGACACCAAGCGTACTGTAAGTCCCCGCCTCCCCCATCACCCATTTTCATTGCTCCATTGGTCAGGGACATGCTGGGCTGCAGCACTGACTACCAGGGCTGCACATAATATGTTACAATGAAGTACCCAGCTGCTGTCATGGAGGAGGAGCTGGCAGCCTGGCACCTGGCAGCAGCCCATCCCCTACATTATGCTCTGCTTAAAGATGGTCATTTTTCCTGACATTTTTTTCCTGGCATTGGTCTCAGCTTGTTTTCAATGACTTCCTCTTGTCTTCAGGGACAGTGTTCTCTCACATATTATTATGCATTATAGTTGCTTGTGCAACAGTTCATATAGGCCCTAATTCAACACTGTTCGCTAAGCAGAGGTCCTTTGCTGCTTAACAGGCGTCTTAACGATGTCTGTCCAAATGTCCGCCCCTACTACAGATGGAGGGCCATAGTTTGATAGCAGGAGGAGTGATAAACTGGAATCGGTGATGAAAAATAATCAAACTGGTACCGGTGGTAATGTATTATTGGACTGGAACCAATGCAGAGGTATTATTGGTCTGGAACAGATGGTGTTATCGGACTGGAACCAATGGTCAGTATTATCAGACTGAACCCAATGAACAAATATTACCAGACTGGAACCAATGGTGATCTGCAATGGAACTGTCGTGCTGACTGGTCTAAATCCAGAATGATGTCACTAGAATGCTGTCTGGGTTGAATCTGGAATGAGGACACTGGAGTGCTGATCAAGCTGGATCTGATATAATGACACTAGAGTGCTGACCAGACTGGATCCAGACTGATGACACTAGATGATTACCAGGAAGTGCAGAAGGTATAGCAGAAGCAAGTAGAGATCTCAGAGAACACAGGTACTAAGCAATAACTGGATAACAGATAGATAATGGGGCCATCTCCCTCTGCTTTTCAAATGGCCACTGGACACCTCTTGCGCTTGTGAGGAGACTTATGATGGAAAGCTCATACCAGTCGTGGGATAAGAAAAGAGTTTGGAATTCAGAGGAAAGATGGGAACCTGAGCTTCATAGCCACGGGATTAAGAACATTCTCCACAGGAAAAGTCCCAATGTACCAAGAAGCATATGTCATAGTATGCAGAAGAAAACTTTAACATTACATGTAAAGCTGAACACGGAGCTCTCCAAAACCTGGCGATGTACCCCCTTATTAAGGATGATTTATACAGGGAGCCCGTGGAGTCTGAACATGTCACAAATGAAAAGGACTTCTAAAGTTGGAACAGATGGTAACCCATGACATGGAAAAGTGTATCACAACTTACTCTAAAGTCTGATGAGGTATTAGTTCTTTGTAATTTTCTTGCCGGGCCGACATATCGGCACAACCAACACGACACTTGGTATTTCAAAGAATGCTTTTTTTTTTTATACAAGGAAGTGATGTGGGTCCTTCATTACTATAGAGAACTAAGCCGCGTTACTGCTCCACTTATCCTGTGTTTATCATGGCAAATCACTCTATACTTCATTTTGTTACACTATACTGTCAGTATACTAAAATATAGGGATCATGTTATCGCAAGTTATAACCTTTGCATGCAAATCGGCCACACACTTTAGTTGTTTAAACACCAATCACACTGCAGTTTAGACCAATGAGTCCAGTGCTACTTTTACTGAAACAAAGAGATACTTACTGCCTGGGCGGCTTCAAATCATTGTTTTATGAAAACCAACATAGAACTTGAAATGAAGATTTTTTTTTTTATATTAATAAAATTTCTGTACTATATTAATAACATTCATATTATGTAATGAACGTCTTTATGTGGGAGGATGCATGAGTTCCAAATACATTTGCATTAACTAATCTTAAAATGTCACAATAATTTTTCTCTATTTTTAGTGGCTGACCAACCCTGCCTAAAGGAACGACAGAGACTACAGACTCTACATGGAGACAGTTTGCCATTGGGACTTCATGTGCCTGAGTGTGATGAAAAGGGCCACTACCAACCAAAGCAGTGCCATGGCAGCACCGGTCACTGTTGGTGTGTAACCTCAAATGGAAAAGAGATTGCCAATACAAAGACCGCTCCTGGCCAGAAACCCCCAACATGTGGTGTTCTAGGTAAGAGACATTGGGGCTGGTAAAGAGTTGGTGGCAGGGCTGGCAACAGAAATCTTGTGGCCCTGTACAATGATATTTCTGTGGCCCAACCCCAGGCATTCGGCGGGGCGGCACTAACCTGTTCGCTAGGCTGCGAGTATATGCAGCCTAGTGAATAGGTCTGAGTCAGACCCTTAGTGCTAAAAAAAATAACAACAAGCAGTCCAGCATCAGCTAGATCCCTTCTCTTAGCTAGATCCCAGCACCTGCCATCTCCTCTGCCAACACCTTCAGCCTCAGTATCCACAGTAATGATCAGAGGTGCAAGTGCACAAAACACAATATAATTTAAAAAAACACACAAGTTAAAACAGGAAGCGTACCAGGAGAAGTGGGTGTACAGAATACAGGTCTGCCCTTGTAAAATGTATTATTAAGAAATGTATTTTGTTTTTAATAATAATATATGTATTAAATCTTATTATCTTACAGATTCAGACACTTATCATTATGCAGTTGTTGTGGTTAAAAAATCTAGCAAATTTCAATTCAATGACCTGAAGAACAAGAGGTCCTGCCATTCTGAACTAGGACAGCTAGCCGGCTGGGTCGCCCCTATAACAGTACTTCTTAAGAAGAAATTGCTGCAGTGGGAAGGACCTGAAAAGGAACCCATTGCGAAAGGTACACATATTATACACAGACAAGGAGAATTAACCACAAAGTGTATTTGTTGGTCATTACTGAATGATTCATCGTAATTAAATTTTAAAATGTCAGACATGAAGCTACATGTTACATTCTCAAAAGGATAAAACCAAATGCAATATAAATGCAGCACTGATAACCCCAGGAATATTTTGATTAATGTCAAGATCCTCTTGTGTTACTTGATGGTCATGTTTTTTTTTCGAGGATGACAGTCACAGTAGACTAATGTAGATGTCACTTTTCTCACCTCTTTTTAGCACTGATTTTAATATTAAACTGATTTGTGATGGTCTTCAAGGAAGAAAAAGCAGCAGCCACCAAAATAAAGGAGAATAAATAAAAAAGAATATTCTTTTTGGTACTTGTGTAGTTTCACAGCGCCAGCATGGCGCCGTGCGTCTAAGTCCCCTTGAGGGGCTCGCTTCGCTCGCCCACGCTGCGGGCTCGGTGGCTCGCTGCGCTCGCCACGCTATTTAAAATCAACTCCATGCTAACATGGATAGTGGAGGTATGAACTATCCATGTTGGCATGGAGTTAAGTTACTTTTTTTAACATAGTTTGTGGCGAGCGTAGAACCCGGAAGTAGCACGGCGCCATGCTGGCGCCGTGAAACTACACAAGTACCTTCTTTTTGGGGGTCTGTAGGCATACCTCCCATCTTTTTACACTTTCTGATTGGGGCTTCTGCACGCAATCCTGCCATGCAGTCCTGAAAAGGGGCGTGGCCTAAAGTAAAGGAGGTGTGGATATGCAGCAATGCGGAAATCGCGATCCACAAACCATGATTTGCATCACTTTGGGGCATGGCATTTGCATCACTTTTGGGGCATGGCTTTTTGAGCTGCTGGCATACCCACAGTCCCTTTGCCTCCCTGAATAGCTTATAGATCTTAACCTTTATAAAAAATATGTATAATTTATAAGGCATCTGCAGCACATTACAAAGTAAATAAACAGAAACAGTGTGAACGAAATAAGAAAAAGTGACTTCCAGTACATAACATGGACATGCATCTTACTCAAATAAGAAGCACAGAGGTAGAACCCAACGGTTAGGCAGTGGAGAGGAGATTATCATGGAGATGATAATATAAATGATGGAAGGAAAAGCTCATGAAGGAAGAGGACCCTGCTCATGATAGCTAACAGTCTAAAGGGGGATGTGGTCAAAATACCAGCAGTAGGGATTCCAATGGTTACAATGCTGATCAGGAGGCATCAGTAAGTAAGTACAAGGGTTAGGATTAGGCAATAGGGAAAGGCTTAGGCTGCAGAGGTGGGTGAGGATAGTGTTAGACTGCAGAAGGGCAATGTTGGGGTTAGGCTCCATGAGGGGTAGATTAGGGGTAGGATTAGGGGATGGTATTGGGAGAAAATACATACTGGGATGTGTTGGGACTGTATCAGTCGGGATCCCCCTCCGGAATGCGGGGTTTTCATACTCAACCGCTAAAGGGGCAGGCAGGGAGTGGTAGACAGACAGTGGTTATATTTAGTGCTAGGGTTAGACTGTGGTTAAGGTTAGATTTAGGAATAGGCAGGGCTATTTTTCAGCAGGCTCCAGCAGGAACTGAGGCCCTTATTCTAATCACTCTTTCTGACAAAATATTTCTTAGATGGACAAAACCATGTGCACTGCAGGTGAGGCAGGTGTAAAACCCCACCCAAATCTAATTATCTCTGCACAAGTAACACCTGCCTCACCTGCAGTGCACATGGTTTTGGCCATCTAAGAAATATTTTGTCAGAAAGAGTGAACTAGAATAAGGGCCTCAGTTCCTGCTGGAGCCTGCTGAAAAATAGCCCTGGGAATAGGGTTATGGTTATATTTATGGATATGGTTAAGATGGGGGTTAGGGTTTGATTTAGTAAGATTGAAGACTAGGGTTAGGCTGTGGTTAGGGTTAGATTGAAGACTAGGGTTAGGCTGTGGTTAGGGTTAGATTGAAGACTAGGGTTAGGCTGTGGTTAGGGTTAGATTGAAGACTAGGGTTCAGCTGTGGTAAGAGTTAGATTGAAGACTAGGGTTAGGCTGTGGTTAGGGTTAGATTGAAGACTAGGGTTCAGCTGTGGTAAGAGTTAGATTGAAGACTAGGGTTCAGCTGTGGTAAGAGTTAGATTGAAGACTAGGGTTTGGCTGTGGTTAGGGTTAGATTGAAGACTAGGGTTAGGCTGTGGTTAGGGTTACATTGAAGACTAGGGTTCAGCTGTGGTAAGAGTTAGATTGAAGACACGGGTTAGGCAGCGGCTGTGGTTAGGGTTACATTGAAGACTAGGGTTCGGCTGTGTTAGGGGTTAGCTAAGATGTCTATAGAAAACTGAACAGTTTGCATGCCATCTATCATCCTTCTGCTAATGACCTCCCAACAGTGTTTACATTCTGATCATGTCAACAATCAGAATGTTAACAAAATGAACGTTTTTATTTTTTATAAAATAATAATATGAGAAGCGCACTAATATAACAAATACAAAATGTATTCTGTACCAACTATGTTGCTTATGTTCCTAAAATTCATAAAATTAGTTTCTGATATTGTATTTGTGCTGTGCAGCGGTTTCACGGTTCTTCTCAGCGAGCTGCATCCCAGGAATCAAGGAGCAAAACCTGTGTAAACAGTGTGCAGGAATGGGAGATGCCAAGTGCAAGCACAGTCATGCTGAGCCTTACTATGGGGACGATGGGGCTTTTAGGTGAGTAGGAATGGACTTTACCTAATATTTGTAAAGAATGCACCCACCTCTAGAGCTTGCACCCGATTTCACCAGGCCTTACTCTATATATGTATGTAGTACAGGTTTCTCTAGAAGCTGGTTTAATTATAAATATAATGAAGACTGAATCCTAAGTAGTGATCATCTTCTGAGCAGGCATCTGCTAAGATGAAACCAAACGAAGTACAGTATAGTCACAAATATATACAGTATAGTCACAAATATATATCAGAGGTGAGGGCAGGCAGCTAACAGAATAGCAGGACTGCAAGCTGAGGTCAGGGCTAGTGGCATACAAACATGAATAGTAATGGGCGAAAGTCTGGCTGGGCGGCAGACATGTATAAGTAGAAGCTGATGTGTATGACGGACAGAGTAGGCAAGATTAGTAATAATGACAGGATAAGGGCAAAGGAGAGAATAGGAAAAAAGTTAAGAAAACTAAATCATAGAGGAAAACGAGAAGGTCCAAAAATAAAAATGTGATTAAGGGCTAGATTTACTAAAGGGAAAATGCCGTAAAACCCCCGTTTTACGGCATTTTCCTATGTATCAATCCCCGTCCGCCCCGTTTTCGCAAGGCTGGGTATCGCCCTGGGTGGCGATACCCTATAGAAGCCTATGGGCTTCTTTCGCCTCCCGCCGTACGACGTCCGCGCGCCCCCTCCCTCCCGTCCTCCAAAATCTCCTCCTCCCCCTGGTGTGACAGCCGGCAGGACATCCGGCTTCAGGGGGGAGGAGACGCAGGGGGACGCTGCCAGCCGCCGGGAGGTGATGGATTCCCCCGCAGCCCACATCACAGGTATCGCAGGGGTCTCCGTCACCGCAACCCGATGCTGGCCGCATATGTTAGTACATATGCGGCAGCATCGCGGCGGCTGCATTACGAAGGGCGGCGATGTATGTTAATACATCCCGCCCTTAGGGGGTTATTCTGGTTGATTAGCTCGGATGCAAATTCGCATCCTTGCGAGTCAACCTAAACCCGCCTTGCGAAAAGTGGTACGCCGCCAGCCCACAATTCACAAGTCGCATACGTTCGCAAATGGCTGAGAATGGATGTTTTACCTCCAAGCCTGCGGGGCGACCATCGAATGGTGTGGAATGTGCACGCATATGTAAGGTTGCTTTGAGCATATGTGTGTACGTTCAGAAGGAAGTGGGCAGGCAGCTGACATTCAGAGATGTCAGCTGCCCACCCCCTGCACCCACGCCATGGTCTCATTAGCATGAGAATGGCCAGCGCCCACGCCACGCCCCTCTCCACCCCCCAGTACCCTGTACGCACCCTGCGTATGCACTTGAGCAGAAATGCATACAGAAAAACCATCGGACCCCGAGCAAACGCAGGTAGTCTGCAAAGGGACCTGAATAAGGGCCTTAGTGCATTGACACAGAAGTAATTGTATATTTTTGTTATTTTTGCAGATGTTTGAGAGATGATAAGGGAGATGTAGCGTTTGTGGATAGCACAGCTTTGTCAGGTAAAGTAATACACAAATCGAAACCTTTCAATGATTTGCTGCTACTTAATACGGTATATTCAGGGTTTTTTTTGCAGGCTGTTATACACACAGCAGACATACTAATATACTTTAGGACAGTTCTTCAATCAGCCTGGAGCAGTGATTTTCAAACTTTTTACCTTGCGGCACACTAAATAAGATTTAAAAATTGCCAAGGCACACCATGAGATCCCCACAGGGCAAAACACATTGGCCCCCACAGAAAAAAAAACAAAACTATTGCCTATTGCAACCGACCCCCCCCCCCCCCCCCAAATAAAAAAAACAACCACACTTGTCCCCACAGGTAAAAAAAATAAAAATAAATACATTGGCCCCTCACATGAAAAGAAGAGACCATTAAATAACAGTTTTACCTGCAGCCTCCCAGGTAAAATCCACCACTAAAGTGAAGCCAGATGCAGTCTGTGAGACTGCACTGGCTTCACTGTGACTGGCAGTGACTTCCTATTGGAAGTCCCATTGGGAGGTGTTCCCTCCCTCCGGGACCCCTTTCTGCGGGCTGCCATGCTCAGTGCCTGTCATCTGTATTATTCAGGCGCCGGGACCATGATTCCCTTCTATGGGCTGCTGCTGACGCAGCCCATAGAAGCTGGCCACATATGCAGTGCAGATGTTTGTACAGCGCATGCACCAGTCCCGGCGCCTGTGATCATTCATTGCAGAGGTGCAGGGTACTTTCTACAGCAAGGACCGGGAGCAGCAGCAGCGGTGGCGACAGGGGGGGTGCCTTCATTGCGGTACCCCTGCGGCGGCTGAGGCAGCCCCCCTCCCCAGAACAGGTACAGGCCGCCACTGAAAACAACCCCTGAAACCTGGACTGTAAAGGCAGAGTCTGGGATTGCGGCATTACAGCAATACTTAATTAGGACATGGGCATGTGCAAATACTAATTATGACAGAAAAGGATCATTAGCATCAGAAGTTTTATGTTTCTGGCCAGATAAATGCTTTAGTGAGAGTTCTCTCTTGGATAGATGCTTTTAAGCGAGCAGGGCCCTCGTACCTTTGACTGTCTGTAAATAGCCAGTTTGTTGTATTACTGTCTCCTTTGTAAAGCGCAACAGAATACGCTGCGCTATATAAGAAACTTAATAAATAAAATAAATTAATTACAATTTGAGGCTGACACACTCAGGGGGCCGTGTGATGCTGATCTCCAGAGTTAGTAACACCACAGCTTATGTAAAAGATCCAATTGCCCAGTGACACTTCTTCCACTGGTTTCAGTAATAACCAGACAAGGAGGCAGCAGGTCTGGTTTTCAGCTGCACTTGTTCAGTGTGCCCCAGCCTGCGGTCACAGTGCGATGAATATATGCTAGCCGTGTGGAAACAGTCCTTGCGGCAAAGATCTACAGTAGCGTCAGTCATAGGTGTGCGCAGCACATTTTATTAGGGGGTGCACCATCAAAGGGGTGTGCCTAGCACCGCCTATTGGGAGTGTCTTACATCGTCCATTGGGTGTGTTTAACACCACCAATCAGGTGTGCCTACCATCATCTATTGGCACTCACTACAATATAAAATGTCTCAGCCACAACATAATCTCCTGCCTATTTCAGTGCTAAACATATATGGATGACACAGGTATGTAGTGATATGACAATGGTCTAGTACAATTAACAATGCAAAACACACAAAATTGATTGATGGGCGCTTCTTTTAATGGAATACAGTTCTAAAAAGCAAAAGTCTTTGGTAAAAAGTATTGCTGTTATTGCTAGTGGCAGGGAGGTGTTCATAAGGGTGTGCACAGCATTAGGGGGTGCCTCTGCACACCTAACACTCAATGTGCGCACACCTATGGCGTCAGTGGCAGCTGTGCTCTGCTGCTCACACTTCCCCAGTAGTTGTTGGCCATCTAATGTTAGAATCAATTCTCCTACACGGAGACCGATGGCGGGACACAGACCCTGACTGACCGGCTGACTTGGAAAAGGCAATGGGGTCTATTCAATGTGGGGGGCAAGCGGCTGATGGTGAGCTATACAGCAAGTAGTGACGATAGCTCACCGTCAGAACATTCACTGAGGTGAGGTGGAAATGGCGAGTGCAGCCATCAAAACAGCGAGGTTCGCCGCTATATGCAGTGGACGCCCTGCAATTGCAGCGAACCTCGCCGTTTCTGGGAATCCTCGCCACCCTCTGATGGTGAGGATTACCCGGGACATAGAAAACAGTGAGCGACCGACGAGAGGGCTGGACAGAAAAGGATTACTTTTCCTCGCTAAGAACATACAAACCCCCCTCACCGCCACTCACCCCTCCCCAACCCAAAGCGCGCATTGAATACCGCCCAATATGTATAAAGTAGGTAATGCAGCACTCAGCTAGGGTGGGCAAAGTGCTACCTAACCTAACTAGTTTCAACTTTGTTGATCATACAATTTTGTCAGAGGGATGCCTCCTCCTGTGTATTGTATATCTTACATCTGTTCCCTGGATAAATGCACACTTTTATTCTTCAGGCGAGTATTCTGAGAATTATGAGCTGCTGTGTCCAGACAACACTAGGAGGCCATTAGATGGACCTAAAGATTGCAATTTAGGAAAACTCCCAGCTAATGCTGTGGTGACCAGGAGCGCTGGAGACAAAACTGCCGATATCACTGATTTTCTTCTAGAAGCTCAGGTAAGCAATAATGCATATAGTATAGTCAGGGTTATTTTTGGTCTGAAACGCCGTTCTTAAAGCTCTTTTGCTTTTTTGCAAAATTACATCATCAGGAACGGCGTTCTGGGACCTCTGCGGCCTGCCCTTCTGTCTGTCTCCTCCGCCACTGCTGAACCACGTCGCCACTGCCCTTCGGAGGAGAGGAGAGTGCATCACACGTCTCTCCTTCCCCTCACCGTGTCTCTGTGCCTGGGCCGTCAGTCAACCAGAGGTTGCGGGCCGGCTCCTGACTGGCTGCCAGCCTGCGAGCCACTGCACATAGCATAAACTACCTATCATCACATGCCCTATTGTGCCATTTACCCCTTTTAAAATGCACTTGAATATGATCTATAACTTAACAAAAACCTTATCTAAAATAAAGACACACACAAGAATTTTGACATTTCAAATTTGTCAGTTCTTTACTAGAAACCACCAAAAAAAAAAAAAAAACCTTAAATAGGCAATATGGCAAAGAGAAAGAAGGACATATGACCAGTGGCCAACAAGCCACTTAGCTAGGTCTCCACAAAGCTAAACTTGCAGGGCCAATTGCCCTTACACAGGAAGTGTAGTTTACCAGCCCCAACTCCCAAGACAATGCTGACAGCCAGGCAGTCAATGCCACTTATCCCAGATGGGTTGAAATAAACAAGTTCCATGCATTACTAGGGAGCGCACCCAAATGAACAGAACTTTAAATCAAACACTGGGTTGTCGTTCCTTCCCAATACAAAAGGAATGAGATAAAGTGATCACAGATAAGTCAATAATAGACTTCCCGAGTAACCCTACGGCTGTACAGAATGGTCAGCGGAACTAAGATGATGCCTGGTGCCATTTTGTGCATACTGTACAGGATCCAAGTTGTAGGCCGAGACACCCTAAATGTGAGACTCTGCATATTTGCTGCCACTCACCTCCCTAAAAACTAAAAAGTAATTTTTCAAACACGGCCTGTAACATGGTAGTAAGGAGTGATTGGCTGGTACTGTATCCATACCTCCCAACATTTTGAAATGTCTCAGTAGGACCCCCATGTGCTTCCAGAATTAGGGCGTGTCCTCCGACAAGGGTCCACGCCCTTGTTTTCTTCACTGTTGGGGGCATGGAGGGAATCCCCATTTCCCCATCACCAGACACTATCGGACACAAATAGCAAAGGCTTCCATGATTCCCAGCTACCCTAAATGTATACCCTCCAACATGGCCCATTCCATTAGGTACAAAATGCTCTGTTTCTGGACTTCCCTGCCAGTGGCAGTTGCAGAGGTGAGGCTGCAGCACAGTCCAATATTCAAAAAGGGGAGCCACACCTAATGCCACTCCAAACATCACTGTCCTGGACTCACTGGCAGTTAATGTGACCCCCCTCTTTGAATTTTGCTCTGTGCTGGAGTCCAACCTCTGTAACTGCCACTGGCAGGGAAGTCCAGGAACAGAGCATTTTGTACCTAATGGAATGTATCATGTTGGAGGGTATGTAAATGCTTCCTCCTCATATATCACTTTGATTTTAACCTGATGAATGTTCTGTATGTTTGTCATAGAGTAATCGCCGCTAGAGATTTCCATTCCTTGCAAAGAACAATAACTAGACTAAAAAGTGGTGGCGTTCCCATAGAAGCCAATCACATTCTATCTATCATCTCTATATTGCTTTCTTGTATGTTGTAGACAGAATCTGATTGGTTGTTATGGGCCATACCACCACGTGTCTGTTTTAGAAGCTTTAGTTAATTATCTACCATAGTGTAGATTGGGTGCAGTACGATTAATTGTCTTTCTGTTTATGTATTCACTGATCATAGAAAAAGCAATGTAACCTGTTTGGCTCCCAATATGGGAAACACCTGCTCTTCGAAGACAGCACCAAAAGTTTGATTCCTCTTCCATCAAAAATGGATGCTTTCCTGTTTTTGGGGGTAGATTGGATTCATGACATGAAAGCACTGACAGTGGGTGAGTAACACATCTGTAAATGAATTCCCCCACTTGTGTATGTATGTACAGTAAAATACTATGGGCCTCATTCAAATATTATTGCTGCCGACAGCCACTAGAGGGCGCCCAACAGAGCTATTCAAATGTAGCTCCATTGTGGCGCACCTGGCTGCCTGTGTTGGCACTTCAGCTCGCGTCCCCTTGGGGAGGAGAGCTGAATTGCATAAAAATTCCCCATTTAAAAGCTCATATGGGACATTTCGTTGCACACCAATTAGTTTGGTGGGGTTTAGCCAAAATGTGCGGCTAACCCAACCTCAATCAACATCAACAGCAACAAAAAAAAATCAATTGAGTTGCTTTATACAGGAGATAGGGAAGCATTATATCAATTGAATATCAATTGAATATGGCCCTATACTGTATACCGTATACTGTATGAAATAGATATTCATAGAGAAACAAACTGTACTCATTTTAACTCTTTTATACTTTTTTTTTAAAGTGCATCACTACTCCAACAATACAGTGCGCTGGTGTACGCAAAGCAAAGCGGAGAAGAAGAAGTGTGATGACTGGTCTGCTGTCAGCGGTGGGGCCATTAAATGCACAGTGGCGTCCTCCGCACACCAGTGTATTATACAGATTATGGTGAGTACATTACTGCATCACAGCGCTGTGGTCACGGGTTGCAATCCCACCACGGCCCTAATTGTGTGGAGTTTGTATATTCTCCCCATGCTTGCGTGGGTTTCCTCTGGGTCCACCAGTTTCCTCGCACAATCCAAAAATATACTGGCATAATTTATCGTCATTCAAAATACCGACAAGCATTGGCAGACAGTCAAAATGCTGACATGGTCAAAATGCCAACATTTGAAAAGTCAACATGTCAAAAAGTTGAGATGGACACTGTATAAGTGTACTGCATCCGCTGGCATGGCTTGCTGCACTCGCCATGCTTCGGCACCGTGCCTCATTGTACTCGGCACACTATTATAATCTATCTCTATCCCACTTGGATCGTGAAGTAAGAAAAAGACAGTTTCAAAGAAAAAAATCATGAAAAACTCATGTTGACATTGTAAATGTTGACATTTTGGCTGTGTCAGCATAATGAATGTCGGGATTTTCATCATATTTTGAGTGTCTGACAATGGTTGTCGGTATTTTGACCGTCGTTTTTTGACTGTTGGTGAATTGAATGCATGTCACTGGTAGGTTAATTGGCTAGAGACAAAAATGACCCCTAGTGTATAAGTGTGTGCGTGTACATGGCAAGACTGGATGGATCAGTTGGTTCTTATCTGCTATAAAATTCTATAGGCCAAATGTAATAGGGTGTGAGAATGAGAAAGTTGGAGAGTTTTCCCTTTTGTTTTTTAAATCAGCAATCATTTACACTGGAAAACAACTTTGATTTTGTCATGTGATAGATTGCCGCTTTAAAAAAATGGGAAAACTCTCCTAAAATCTCCCAATTTCTGATTCTCACACCCTATTACGTTTGGCCCTATATTTCTATGTTTAAGAATCAGCTCTTGGTGTTCTATTATGATATAACGGGAGACTAGTGGCTCCTTCTCTCCACAGAAAGGAGAAGCTGATGCAGTCAGGCTGGAATCAGATCACATGGAGGCAGCACTGAACTGTGGACTGACGGTAGTAGCAGAAGAGTATAACAACCAGGGTAAGACTGTGGACACTTTCAAGAACTCGTATAGCCCCATTATTCATTGCCATGTTGTCAGCCATTTTGAATTCTCTGGGTGACATTTAATAGGATGCGTTTTTTTTCGCACTTTCAAAATCGCCCATTATCGCACTTTTTTAAAATCGCATTTTTGCCATGGATTTGCATACATACACATACACACATCTCACTTTTACACCAACATACTCACCAATCCAGGATCCAGCACTGTCCACCCTCCTGCATAGCCGGCTCAGCCTGCACTGACAGCGGGCTGAACCGCCTTTCTCCGGTGCAGATAACAGCCTCTGTCGCGCTGTCCCTGAGCTACAGAGGCTGAGAGCATCTTGGGCTTATGCATCTCCATGGAGACGCATCGGCCAATCACGCAATCAGCCTGTGTAGCGCTGGGACAGCGCGACAGAGGCTGTTATCTGCACCGGAGAAAGCCGGTTCAGCCCGCTGTCAGTGCAGGCTGAGCCGGCTATACAGGAGGTTGGACAGCGCTGGATCCTGGATTGGTGAGTATGTTGGTGTAAAAGTGAGGTGTGTGTATGTGTATGTAATAAAGTTATACTTCTCTGTGTGTGTGTTTTCTTTTAACATTCTTTTTACAGGTGGACTACAAGTCCCAGCGGGCCCATTAATGCTCTGCATGCTGGGACTTGTGGTTCTCCTGTATAAAGCAATGTTAGGTATGTCAGATTTAACCCTATCAGGCCGGCGTCCACTGGCCACGGACACTGGTGACAGCCCCGGGCTTCAGCCCTGGACGGGTGAAGCCTGGGGGGGACCCCTTTATTTGGGGGGTCCCCACTCCTCCAGGTACCCCGTCCAAGGCTGACCAGCCACGGTGCTCATGTTTCGGCCGGGGGACCTTATGTAAAAAGTGTCCCCCGGCTGTGGCATGACACCGCGGGCTGTTGGAGCCCAGTGCTGGTTTCAAAATACAGGGGACCACCAGATTTTTTGTCCCCATATTTTTGGAACCAGGACCGGTCCAAGAGTCCGGGGCTGGTTATGCTCAGGAGGGGGACCCCACGCCATTTTTTTCCCAAAAAACACTTTAACACATTTTTTACCACAGGACCATGCACAGATCTCAATGATCTGTGCAGGGTTCTGGCCAATTCTCATATCAGAACCTGATCGTATTTTTTGGCGTTTTTAAGACACATTTCCCAAATTCGCATCTCTTTAAATATGCGAATTGTATACTTTTCAATGGGAAAACATCTGGATGCGAGTTACGGCGCTAGTAAAAATCGCACTTTCAGAAAGTGCGATTTCCCAGCAAAATCTGCTATTGTTGCCATTTTTCGCATCTCATTAAATATGCGAATTCGGGATTTCAGCCGTTTTTGGCGAAAATATCGCAAAAGTCACATTTTCGCAGCTCATTAAATGTCACCCTCTGTCTCTAAATAACACATTAAAAAAACACAATGTCACCTATTTACACAAGATGTACCAAACCATGTGTTGGTTTGGAGTGTGAATGTGAAAATTAAAAGTCTTCATTTTATAGCGTACAGAAACTGGGACAGTGCGGATGGTGTAATGGTTAACATTACTGCCTCACAGCACTGAGGTCATGGATTTAATTCCCACCTTGGCCCTAACTGTGTGGAGTTTCTATGTTCTCCCCATGCTTGCGTTGCGGGTACTCCGGTTTCCTCCCACAATCCAAAAATATACTGGTAGATTCATCTAACCCAACAATGAATCTGTGTGTGTGGGGCAGATTTATTAAGCTTGGTGAAGTGATAAAGTGTCCGTTTTTTATCAACGGCCAATCAGCTCCTAATTGTGAAGTTACAGGCTTGGTTTGAAAAATGACAGGTTGGAGCTGATTGGTCGGTGATAAAAACCATACACTTTATCACTTCACTGAGCTTAATAAATCTACCCCTCAGTGTGTGTGTGTGTGTGTGTGTGTGTGTGTGTGTGTGTGTGTGTGTGTGTGTGTATGTGGTAGGGAATATAGATTGTAAGCTCCACTGGGGTAGGGATTGATGTGAATGTTCTAATATTATCTGTAAAGCGCTGAGAAATATGTGTGCACTATAAATTTGCTGTTAATAACTATGAAGGGAAGGGACAGACCCCCTAATTATTATTAAAACTTAGTCAGCTTCAGGAACAGGTAAATGTGGCTATGTGCCTGTTCCCGAAGCTGGCTTAGTTCTGCTTGGTTTGACTTGATTTACATCGTCCTCCGCCAGTACATTCTGCAGAGGGAGATCAAGGATTATAGGTGTAGCAGCTTGCCAATGGAAATTGTTGTTATGCTTTTATATTCGTCTCAAATTTGTAAGTGCAAAGATGAATTAAAACCTTTTGTTTTATCAAAAGTGCTGCACTCTTATTTTATGTTTTATGGTCTTATTTGATTCCCTGTGGAGGGAATAAAGACCATTATCATTTCAGAGCCTGTATGACATCAATTTGATCCTCAGTATCATCAAAGGGAACAAGTCTATGTACTTAGTCATTTTTTTTACAACTATGGTCACATACAGTAGATATTTAAGGCATACTTGCATACCTCCCAACTTTGGAGGAGCCTGAGGAGGGACGAAGCTGCTGCGCGCCGCAGGCGTGTCGAAAAAATTTGCCCCCATATTGACGCCCCCATTTTGACGCTATGGGGGCATGACCCAGAGGCTCTGTGAGCCTCTAGCCATGCCCCCAGCCCCCTGGTTATGGGAATAGATGCTGTGCGCATGCGCACAGCGTTTATTCCCCGCTGCTTAGCAGCCGACAGGGGGGACTCCCAACAGCCCCCCCTTACCGCGGGACACTGTCGACCGCGGGAGGGACAGCGGGACAGGCCCTGATAATCGGGACTGTCCCGCTAAAATCGGGACTGTTGGGAGGTATGTACCTGCCTACTTTAGAAAACTAGTTTCAGGGAGATTATAGTTGGTAGTAGAATTTTGCACAGCGCCCCATTGAGGGGGCGTGTCATGCTCCACCCAAAGGGTGTCTCTAGTTCCATATACTGTATGGAGAGATTGTGAAAAGATATTGTGAATGTGGCACCTAGAAGCGTGGGTGTGCACTGCTACATCTGAGAGGAATCTTTTAAAATTACTTATATACAAATGTAGATGAGCCCCAAAGCCGTTGGTAAGAGCTACTATACCTGGTAAAGTGCTGGAAAATAGCACTGATGATTCAATGTAAATGTATCTGTCTCGTATTCCTTATTTTCACCAAAAATTGAACAGTGTAATGTGGGCTAAGTGACATGAGGGAGATTGCTAGAATAATGAGGGAGAGAGGGAGATTGCTGCTATATCAGGGAGTCTCCTGTAGAATGCATGAGGGGAGGTAACTATTTTAAGGGCACTACAAGGATGTGCAGGCTCTGATTTACTCTGATTTCAAAGCAGGATCTTATTGGCTATCAACTGTCAACAACTGTCATGTGATTTGGGATAGCCAATAAGATCCTGCTTTGAAATCAGAGTAAATCAGAACCTGCACATCTCTACTACAGGGAGAGTGCCATTTTATTCACACTATCCCAATTGTATCTGTATGCAGTACTCTATGACAACCTTTTGCCTACTTTAGCTAATAGGAAAGTTAATGAAATGAGTTAGAGAACAGAACACCTTATAGCAGGCATGCCCAAACTGTGGCCCTCCAGCTGTTAAACTGTGAAACTACACATCAGAGCATGCCTTGTACAAATAAAAGTTGTAACTTATTCATTCTGCTCTATTTTTTGCAGAGGACTTCACCCCATGCAGAACGCATGTATCACCCATAAAAGGTATGTACGCTGTGTGAAGCAATATTGTAGAAAATGTATTGTTGTTCAAAGAGAGGGTATGCTGGGAAGGATCCATGACGGATCCCTCACATAGCGCTGCGGTACGAAGCCCATACGCTTCTGGATTAGCTGGTGATTCCCTCCGCAGCGCTGCCACTAAGGAGGGGCAATAGAGACTACAGAAATGCGGTAAGACCCCCGATAACAAGTTTTTACCGCATTTCTAGTTTAGAGCACCCCGCCCAAAGTGAGGACAGATTTTACTTTCATTGCAAAGTGCTGCTGCTGTTGTCCCAGCAGGCTGGCTCCATATCTCCAGTCCCCATGATGCTAGGAAGAGGCATGAGGATATTCCATTCTCAACAGACTCATCAGGCCATGTCCTCCCAGTATCCATGAGGTCTGGAGAGGCAGAGCAGGCCCCTGTGACAGCAGATGTGTTTGCAGGGGTGTAACTACCATAGGTGCAAGGGGTGCAGCTGCTATGGGGCCCAGAGCTGAAGGGGGCCCATCTTTACTCTCCAAGTAATATGTTTTACATACATTTATCACCATCAGTTGGTAAATGGGGCCCTTACAAACTTTTGCTATGGGGCCTACTGATATATTCGAGTTAAGCCCCTGTGTGTTCGCATCAGTAAACTGCAAAGAAAGACAAAGCCACCCAGGGGACTGAGAAGGTGAGCATCCACCCCTACACTTAGTAGTACATGTCAGGGTGTGAGGGGTGGGACCACCGGACCATGCCCACCCACCCACCCACTTACCCTTAGGCCTACTCCCACCTCCAGGTCCATCACCCCACCCCTAGGTCTATAGTAGCATTTAAGGTTAGAACAAGTTGGATGGAATTGGGCAAAATCGGATAAGTGTATGGCCAGCTTCTCAAGTCTAAGGAAATACAATAATTGTTAGGACCCAAATCACTATTCTAGTGCAGGGGTTCTTAAACTCGGTTCTCAGGAACCCACAAAGTTCACATTTTCCAGGTCACCTGGCAGGTGCACAGGTGCATTCATTATTCATTGGCACATTTTAAATGATCCACAGGTGGAGCTAAAAATTTCACCTGTGATTCTGTGAGGAGACCTGCAAAACATGCACTGTGTGGGGTCCTGAGGAATGAGTTTGAGAACCTGTGCCATAATGTACCACTTCAGTATGGATCCAGCTTTTAGAAAATAAGTTGAAGCTAAATTAACCTAGAGCTACAGTATACTGTACATACAATATATATAAACTAAAGGTGGCCATACACACGCAGATTTATCTTCAGATCTGGCTGGTTGGAACAAAAACATGGTTATGGATGAGAGCAAATTACAGTTGACCATTTGCTTGGAAATGCTGGAAAACTGACAAACTGTCACACATCCATAACCATGTTTTTGTTCCAACCAGCCAGATCTGAAGATAAATCTTACTAGTGTATGGGCACCTTAACTCCTACTGCATACCCTCCAACTGCACCTTTTTGGCTGGCACAGTACCATTTATTTGGCCTGGACCAGCTTTGTACCGGGTTTCTGAGTATCCAACTATCTTTTGAAAGTGTAGGAAAGGGACATGACCACACCCCCTTTACCCGTGGCCATGCACCCTTTCTAAATTTGTACCGGTCTCTGCCCTAAAGATGTTAGGGATATGCTAGTGCCCAGAGTCTGCAGTTTGAGTGGAGGGGCTTGATGGAATCTGTGCACGGGCCTCCTCATCTCTTGATGCACCCCTGACCGCAGATATATTGTTCATTAATATTCCAAAAATAAGATATGGGCTTCAAAACAGAATGCCTCAACATGACGCAGCCCAAAACTTAAGGCGGAAAGAAAATCAATACTCCAAAACTAAGATGTGGTCTAGAACAAACCTATCTTTCTAGTGTGTATCCTACTTAAGACTAGAACACTGGTTTATATGACTTCGCAATTGTTTCATGTGCCTAGAGATAGAATATAATTATTGTTCTTGTGTTCTAGATTACGGCTCAGACTATGTTGTAGCCTTGGTTAAAAAAAGCAACAAAAATATTTCGTGGAATACCCTTAAAGGCAAGAAGTCCTGCCACACGGATGTAGATCACATCTATAGCTGGAGTGTGCCAGCCAGTCTGATCAGTAAGCAGACGGGCAACTGTGATATTGGTGAGTGCTAACATATACTGTCGGCATCTTCCACAACGAGTGGAAACAGCTACTGCAGTAACCATCAGAGGAGTCAGAGGCGTAAGTCCTAGAAGCTATGGAGACCCCTGCTCCTGGGCTCCAAGCCCTGAAGCACCTGAGTGGTTCACAGCGGGATCCAACTACTCTTCCAAGGGAATGCTGCGGTGCACTCACTGTTGATTTATACCAGCGGTGGGGAACCTCCTGCCCGCGGGCCGTATACGGCCCCCGCAGCCGGTCTGTCTGGCCCGCCGACCCACCCGCCCAGCGGCTACGGAGGGAGTCAAGTACAGGGGAAATCTCGCGAGAACTACCGACCTCTTGCGAGATTTCCCCTATACTTCACTCCCTGCACAGCCGTCGGACCACACAGACGGGCAATTCTTAAACTGCGGCAGCTGCCGGGGCTTTGTTGCGCTCACCATGCTGTCTGAGTAAGGGCAGTCGGGATCCCGACGTCAGGATGATTGTCGGGATCCTTACTGTCAATACCCTATACCACACCGGTTGCTATATGGCAACCAATCAGCATCTACTTACTTATTTAGCACATTCTAGAAGATAATAGATAGTAGCTGATTGGTGTCTCATAGCAACAACCCATCTGAAATTGAACTACTATCTTAGTAAATTTCCCCCTGTGAGTCTTATGGGGCCTACACACGGGGTGATTTGCTGATCGCTCAGAACGCTGTGTTCTGAGAGACCTGTCACGGTCAGTGTTCTCCGGTGAGCGCATCACTATAGCCCCTACACACGGAGCGATATAGGGGCATTTTCTAAGCAATCTAGTTAGATCGCATACAAAATACCCTGAAATCACTCCGTGTGTAGGGGCCATTACCCTGAGCTACTGGCGAGGTCACTATGCAATCCTGGAGCCCCGCCCATTAACTGCAGGCTCCAGTCCCTATAGACCAGCTGATCTAAATAATTCTGTAAGTCATGCGTGTATCTATACACAAGTACATACACATCCACACACCATGGGGGGGATTCTGATTGATTCAATAAGCAGCGAAAAAGTGCTGCTTAGGAAGCCTTCTAATGCCACCCGTTGCCCGCCACCCCTGTGAGAACGCCATGGCAACTATGCAAGTCAATGAAGGCGTCCTCACAGTAGCCCTGCACATGTGAATATGCATTGCAAATTCGCCAGGGACCTAATAAACCAAAATGAAGGCCCATTTTTTTTTTGGGGGGGGGGGGGGTTGCTGGGGGGCACACAACTCCAACTCCGGGCTACTGGGATGAACATACACAACTGTTTCATGATTTCGGCTGCTTCTCTAGACCCTGGCACAGAATTCTTGCCTACCCTCCTCCTGGCCCCTCGGAAAAGGGGGCAAGTCTCCCGAAACGCTGGGAGTTGCCATGGGCACGTCCACCTGCCGCCACCCTATGCCCCCCACCGATACTGGTGGGTGCGAACCGGTTGCCGAACTTGCAGTTCACCGTCCCGTTCACACCCAGCGCATGTACATGTGCAGAAATGTGCATTAGGAGAACAACGGTCCCCTGTGCAAATGCGTGGGGGACTGTGCAAATTAGTATCCGGACTATATTTGTTTTGGGAAAACAGAAATTGTAACACATAGCTAGTGAGTCCAGGGGAATTACAGTGATAATACTGTCATTTATCTGTCCTATACAGGTTCCTTCTTCAGCCAGAGTTGTGCTCCTGGATCGCCTATTGACTCCAACCTTTGCAAACTGTGTATTGGTGACCCAGGGAACCCCAGTGCAAATACAAAATGTTCTCAGAATGACAAGGAGGCTTATTACGGCAAAGCAGGTGCATTCAGGTACTGTGCATCCCAATATTTTCTGGAGCGTTCTTGAAATATTCTCAGGCAGTAAGTTCCACGCCTTTACTGCCCTTACCGCAAAGAACCCCTTTCCTTCTAACGGTATGACATCTCTTCTAGTTTATGTAAATGCCCTATTGACTTGGTCACTGAGTTTAGGGTAAAAAGGGTGCTTGATAGTTCCCTATATTGCCCTTTAATATATTTATACATGTTACGTGTTTCTCCTCTTAAATGTCTTTTTTGCTTAGTTTCCCCTTGTTAAACCTTTTCCAGTTCAATAATGTCGTCATATGTTTAGGGGGTGGAGCCTGCAAAGGGCAGTGTGCCTCTGCTGGCTCTACCCCTAAACATGTGATGTCATGACATGCACCTAGTGGGTGGAGCTGCTTGCTTTGAGAAGTAGAGCTAGAGTTCTAAGCTCCATGGGCTGTAGGGTGCCTGCCTGGAGCATCCCTTGGATACGCTGTGTGGCTCTGTAATTTTGCTACTGGCTGCAGCTCCCATTTTGGGGGCAGTACCATCCCCCACTCACACAACCCTATTTACAACCTTGATATTCCTTTACTCCTGTATATTTCAGTGAGTGGTGCTATTACACATGGCACAGGCCCTTAGAAAGTGGCTGACATTTTAGGTCAGTTGTGGGAAACCCATTATATATTATGTACTGAAATGTGCCCTTTCAGAGGATCCAGTTTCCAAATTTGTTTACTTTGTTTAAACAAATAATTATGAATTTGCCAGCTGTAAACTGCCAGAAATAATACATAAGCATTCTGCAATTGATATGTCATGAACAATTTGGACTCTGGATCCTCCAATGGGGCAGATTTCAGTACATAATATATATAATGGGTTTCCCACCACTGACCTACAATATCAGTCTCTTCTAAATGGTTACACTGCATGCCAAACTAAACTGCTTTGTATAGTATGATCTCTTGTGGGGGTCCTCTTGCCTGTTGGATCAGGATATATACAGTACAGGTTGATGTATTAAGCAGTGAAAAGATTGGACAAAGTGGAGAAGTTGCTAAGTAACCAATCAGTATCTCTCTTTTTATCGCATGCTACCTTGAAGCTGGGCTCCAGTCTTTCCCTGCTTGACACATCAATATCTTTATATGATACAAATCATATTTACACTATGTATATCTCTATTGATATATAGAAGTGGACATTAGGTCTCTTACATGACTTGTACTTTTGGTTTCAGGTGTCTAGTGGAAGCGGGAGATGTGGCTTTTCTATCACACAATGTTGTTTTTCAGAACACAGATGGTAAGTAACACAGATGCCTCATAGAATGCTAATTATTTGCAGCGCCCATAGCCCTGGTGCGTAGTTATGTGCTGATATTGATCTTCTTCAATGTCTATATTTACTAATTAAAAATATATATTTTTGTAATGGTAAAACTCTCTACCTAAATGAAGATACAATCACCAGTGCTGCAGTTTGGAATGCTAACACTAAGCACCTGCCCCACCTGTAAGACACAGCAAGCCCTACCAGGATGTGCACTGTAGCAGAGACCTGCAATCTGCGATTCCACTGTTATAATGCAATACCAGCCCCAGCCTGGTCAGCAACTTGTCCTATCACCCTATGTTTGGTTGATGGCTAGTGAGACCCATGAAAAATACAACTGAATCCCCCTCTTGCGCAGCAGCTGCCACACAATCTCAACACCAAAAAAGGGTCACCAGCCGTGAAGAACTAGACAATAGAAAGATGATCCAGTACGGGTTTTCCGAAGATGTGAATCACTGTCTGCTAATTAACAACACCTTTTACTTCCTGTTAAATGTTTGTTCAGAGAATAAGGATAGTCTTCCTAATGCCTTTTAATGGCTGGGTGATAGGCTGGGAAATGTGGGGATTATGTCAGGATTCTCTGGAGTGTACCCTTATTGTGAAGCATATGTGTTGCCTGCTGAAATCTGCCTTTGCTGTAACCTAAGAATTGGCAAGCTGCCTACCTGCTACAAATAAAGAACCAGAGTATTATATATATATATATATATATATATATATATATATATATATATATATATATATATATATATATATAATATACTCTGGTTCCTTATTTGTAGCAGGTAGGCAGCTTGCTATATATATTGTTCAGTTCTTATTAATGTCTGTCTCTACTCTGGTGACTATGGGCCTGATTCAGACCTGCTTGCTAGGCTGCGCATATTCGCTGCCTAGCGAGCACGCAAATGCCTCACTGCCGAACGCACGATCCTCCCCCAACCCCCAATTGCGTATGCTTACACATCCACTCGCATGCGGACGCACATAGGAAAATTCATTCAGTGGTCACTCACCATCAAATGATTTTTTCCTCTCTTCGTGGACAAAAAAGTCTATACTTACTTTTATCCTGGCCAAAATGGGGTGGGCACTGCGGTCATGTGATGTCAGCCACCCACCCCAACCAGGCATGGACACTCCTGCACCCAGTGGGGTAGATTTATGTACCGGCGATCAGGGGAATCTGCGCTATTCCCCGTGCGTTATAGCAGGGGATAGCGCTTCCCCTGATCTATCACACCCGCCGAGCGTTTACTCTAACGCCGGCGGTGTGGGGCAGGAGGCATAGCGCAGGGGCGATATTTTGCACTGCGCCCCTACCTCCTGCCAGATTTTTGAACGGTCAGCATCGCTGACCGTTCCGCCGCCTGCAGCTGTCGACTTCGCCAGCTGCAGGCGGCGATGCCCTATACCTAACAGCAGGGACAGCTCTGTCCCTGCTGCTGGCACTGAGCTGCGCTGGGATCTCGCGAGACTAGCGAGATCCCGCGCATGTGCAGTGAGCCGGCCGGGGGGAAAGGAGATGGCGCATCAGTAATAACTGATGCGCTGTCTCCAGGAGGGACATCGCCGGAGGGGGGAGTTAGCGCTCCCCCACTCCGGCGGCAAGATCTTAATAGATCTTGTCGGTGTCCCCTCCTGCTTCGCCTCGCTAATGAGGCGAAGCAGGAACTGTTATAGCGGCGCGATAGGCGCCCCTATAATAAATCTACCCCAGTGTTTCTATGGGCGTGCCATGCCCACCCCTTCCCACCCACTATTAAGCAAATGCCCCAGCGAGTGTGAAACTCGTCAAAGGCGTTCACTCCGAGAGTTTGCGCATGTATAAACCCCAAACATCGGCCAGGGTAGCAAATTTAGACCAGAGCGATCAGAATCACCCCTTATATTTGATGTGTATATGGCCTACTCAAACAAGAACATGAGCAGGCTATCAGCCAAGACCATACGCCAGGCATCTGCCATTGTGGCCCTGGCTTCAGAATCCCATTTCAAATACTAAGAGAATGATCTGTGACCAAAGCAATAAACCTTTAAAGTCAATTTTCTAATGCACTAATGGAATAAGTTATTTCTTCTTTACTAGGTAAGAACCCTGCAGTTTGGGCAAAAAATTTGAAATCAGATGATTTTGAGTTGTTATGTCTTGATGGTTCTCGTGCCTCAGTCCACGACTTCAAAAACTGCAGCATTGCAAGAAACTCGTTTTTTGCCATTGTATCTCGTGAGGAGAGTGTCGATGATGTTGAAAGGATTGTGCGTAATCAGCAAGTAAGTGTCTGATGATATTAGGCCTAATACCAATTTGACATAAAGCAAATAAGCACTATGCTCCTGGGAAAAACCATGTAGCCAGGGAGAGGAGGAGGTCATGTGCAGTCTCCGTCCAGGCCTCCTCCTCTGTACTCTGGGCACTCAGGTCGGAAGTAGACCCTAGCGCTGTCCCACAGTTAATGTGCATGTGCAAATCCCTGGGAAAATGGCATAGTATCCATTTTCCAGATGGTATTTGCAGTGCTGCTTATTGAGTCTACTGTATCAGCCTTGCATGTCTACCAACTGGACCGGCTCTACCACTAGGGTGCCAGGATCTAGGGGGCGCCACCGAGTCTGATCCCTGGGATAGAGCCAGGTAACTATGTGCGTGCACCACAGAGCTCCAGTGAAAGAGCAGCGGTCACACTTGGATCACAATGTGAACCGCACCGGTGCTGCTGTACATGCAGGTGTCCCTTTAGTGCTGTTAGTCCAGAGGCAGGCGTCTCTATTGCCTCTGGGAGTTACACCCCTGGGGCACTAGGTGGATGTTTTGCCTAGGGTGTTGAGAAACCTTAAATCGGCCCTGTCTACTATTATCAGCTCAGATTGTGTCTGTAATAGTAGCAGTTTGGAGGCAAATGCCCTCCTGCCTCACTAGCCAGTCCTCTCCTGGACCCTGTGGGACTATTATTATGGTAACCTGGAACTGCAGCCCCATCTGACCCAAGAGAAGTGGTTAATAAGCATGCATAAACGGTATCCGGACTGGTCATGGACAAACACATCATAGACAGTCATATGGTCGACCACTAATGGTCAACAGGGTCAAAACATCGACAGGCAAAATGTCGACATACAATAGGTGGACATGGTCTAAAGGTCAACATGGAAAAGGTTGACAGGCAAAAGGTCGACAGGGTTTAAAGGTCGACAGAGTTTAAAGGTCGGTAGGCAATAGGTTGATATGGTCAAAAGGTCGACATGGAAATGTCGACATGAAAAAGGTCGACATGCATTTTTTTACAACATTTTCAGCCGACATGTGCCGACAGGCGGTATTTCATGCCCTACCATCCACTAGGGCGTGGTAAGAGAACAAAATAGTGTGCAGAGCGCAGCAAGGCACAGGGCCCAAAACATGGTGAGCCATGCGAGGGGATGCGGTATAGACAGTGTCCATGTCGACCTATGTCGACATAGACACCCTAAAAACATTAAAAACTCATGCCGACCTTTTTCCATGTTGACCATTTTAATGTCGACCTTTTGACGATGTCAACCATTAGTGGTCGACCATATGACTGTCTATGATAAGTCTGTCTATCATCCATACCATAACCGCATAAACAGTCACTCAAACAGACCAGCATGCAGATGCAAATCTCCTGTCTAGAAGCATATGTCTTGCATGGGTGTAGAGAGCTGTGGTGAGTTCAGGTCATTTTCATGGGAGGCATGGCCAGGCCACTTATGCAAATGTAATGTATGTTTAAAAAATTATTTTTAACATTGCAAAGACTTAGGGGAACACTATCATGCCCCTCAGCCAGTGTGATTGCCCCACTACCTTTCCACACAGGCAGAGGAGATGTGGCAGTGCATGTCAGTAGCGTAGCTATAGCACCGCAGATCCTGGGGAGGCGCTGAGAGAAAGTGTGGGTGCCAGGGGTCTGCGGGGCTATGGTTACCCTGCTGCAGTGTCTGTGTCCAGGACTCACTGTTACTGGTCTGTGTGGTCCCGGCTCTCCTTGTCGCCTCTGCTGCAGTGAAAACTGACCTTCCCAAAATGGCTGCCCCCATACATACTGTAAGACATTTTTTTAGGATGCTAGAAGAGGCGGCGGTGGCCTCCTCTAGCATCCTTAAAAACGGTTTGCCATTTTGGGAGGGTCCGTTTTCATTAGGAGAAGAGGAGCGCCAGACCGCGGCACAGTTCCAGCCAAAGAATGCGGCGGCAGCAAGCGTCATGCGGAGGGGTAAGGAGAGGGATGGTAACTTTACTCGGGGGGGGGGGGGGGGGGGCACCACTGCGGAAAACGGTGGGGGGGGGCACAGTTTTATTAGTTACGTCACTGGTGCATGTGTTATAGGTGCAGGAGGGATGGATTTCAATACGCAGTTATGATAACTATCAGTAGCACTATCTAGCCATTTCTGATTGGCTGCTTGAATATAAAACACTTAAGCTGATAGATCTTAAATCATTACATTCATGAATGTAGCTTTAGTGGGTGCCAGGGCTCCATCACTATGGGGTCGATGGGCCTCATACACAGGTTATATAGTTTAGAAAGACACACAAAAAATATCCCATGACTGGAGATCTTTACACTGCACGATAACAGCGCCCAATATGGGCCATATGCAGTGCACACAAAACATGGCCCAGAGTGATTTACCAGACTCCTCCAGCAGCAATACCATATTTAAGCATTGATCATGCTTCCATTCCACTGTCTCTGCCTAAAATGAAGCCAGATGCAGTCTGTGAGGCTGCTCTGGCTTCAATGTGACTGGCAGTGACTTCCTATTGGAAGCCTGACCTGACAGTCACTCAAGGCAGTCCTATTGGGAGGTGTTCCCTCCCTCTGGGATGCCTCTCTCTGCGCAAGTGCAAGGCAGTCCCCAAAATGGGTTCTGCACATGCGCAGTACTGTGGACCACGCTGTGCATGCGCCGGACCCAACAACCTGCAAAGGCAGCCCATGGAGGCTTGGGCAGCGCATGCACAGTATGTATAAAGGTACTGCGCATGCACTGCCCCGTGCAGGGGACCGGCGGCCGGCGAGCGCGGCAGTGGGGGGGGTGCATTGCAGCAGCCCCCCTCCTCCAAAACGATAAGAGCCGCCACTGCTTCCATTATTATGTCACCCAATGATTTTATTATTGCATCAATCCTTTAATAATCTTAACATCATAAACTAAACAAATAGATTCTAAGTGGTAAATAGCGAGCCAGAAGTGTGGCAAAAGAGGTCACAGCTGTGATTTATTGACCCAAAAAGGTCTTCCGGGATTGAAAAAAATACCCCGGGATTGGCATCCCTAAGTGCAACCTTAGCCACAGCCAGATAAAATAGTTAGATTCATTGGTGCTGCACTCACCCCAGTGCAAACGAGATTGGATAGTACCCAGGGGTTAAAGTGAGGGGGAACAGGGTGGAACTGAGTTCCACCACCTCTAATGGTGAGGTGGAACATTTTAACCTCCACATTGGCCCTGCACAGTAATTCTTACAGGAAAGCATTCTAGTTTGCAGGGGGGATGCCATAAACCCTACCACTGACACTGTCTCTGCCTAATGGGGGAAGGTGAGGGGGTATAATTACAGTAGGTGGCATAAAGAAATGAGTTCCCCCACCTCTGCATGACCACTTTATGCCCTGATAGTACCACTTCCCTTCAACTGGCATAGCACTGACACCTCACTGAGATGGAGACCAGATCCTCCCCTGAGGTAGAGACAAAATGTACAGGTCTCAAAGGGGTCAAAGAGGAAATGCCACTTAACCAGCCTTGCATTACATAACACCAGAGAGGTGCAATGCTTTCCACCGAACTGCTATTCTGTACATTTCAACAAAAATAAGAGACCTACAAACAAACAAGTGGGTGGTCGGTTGAGTGGGCATCTCAAAACTGTGAGAAGAAAAATAGCATATAAATGTTGCATCATCACTAGTGTTTAGAATGTATTAATGTTTATCATTTTTATTTTTTATTTTTTTTATTTATTACAATAAATATTGTTATATTACTGTAATGTAAACCAAATTGATCACTTTTTTTAACCTAATTTAAATATTTATTATTACATTTGACCATTAGTGTACTATCGCTCCACCTTCTTTTTTTCTTTTCCTTCTTTACCAATTGCTAGGGAACTGGCCTTCCCTTTGTGTGAGCAGCTGGCCTAGCACCCCAATTGTAGGTGCCCACCTTCCCTTCTTTTGAAGGAAAGAAATACCCTTTTTTCCAATTTAAATTGTTATGTCATTATAACGGTGCTTAGGCTAAAGTGCACATTATAACGAGATGTTATCAGTCAATTAACTATTTGATTTTTACAGAATTTGCACTAGATATTTTAATAGTACATGATAAATATACCTTAACACTGAGAAGGTAATGATGCAATGAAATGATTGTTAGTTTTCTATCACACGCCTGACACCAGCTTACGTTCCTTTGCAGTCCCTGTATGGACGGAATGGGTTTCAGAAAGACATATTTCAGCTGTTTTCGTCACCGAAAGGCCAGAATCTCCTGTTCAGTGCGCACACACAATGCGTGCTCGACTTTGATTATATCCCTGAAAAAAATATTTATGTTGATTATTTTGGTAAACCCTCTTATGACATCCTGAAACGATGCCCAGCGAAGACAGGTACGTTTTCCAATCTTTATTTCTCATCATGGTAAAGATTGTTTCCAGTTTAGTATAAAGCCATCATTCCATTCAGATTAAGGGGTCGATCCTATTAGTGCCGAAGGGTGTTAGTTGCCGTTCGGGTGCCGTTTAAACGCTGAAAACAGCACCCGAATGAAGCCGATCTCGCTCCCTTCGCCGAATTCACTTAAAATTGCTCCCACCCCTAAGGAGGTGCGAGCACTTTGTAAGCAAATTCAGTCTGCCGTAAAGCGTGCCCGCTGACGTGAGGATTCGCGAGTGCAAATTATCCGCACCTAATAGGATCGACCCCTTAGAATAAAACTGCAGGATTTATTAAGCTAATCGTATTTCACTTTATATGATTCAAGTCTAGACAGGATGATTTGTAACACGCCCTTAGCCATTTCTTGACCAGTATGAGTAGTATTAGGCATTAAAGGGCCTTATTTTGGTTCATTCTTTCTGACAAAATCCTTCTTAGATGGGCAAAACCATGTGCACTGCAGGTGGGGCAGATGTAACATGTGCAGAGAGAATTAGATTTGGGTGGGGTTTTACTTCAAAGTGAGATCTATATTGCAGTGTAAAAATAAAGCAGTCAGTATTTTCCCTGCACAGAAACAAAATTACTCACCCAAATCTAATTCTCTCTGCACATGTTACATCTGCCCCCCTGCAGTGCACATGGTTTTGTCCATCTAAGAAGGATTTTGTCAGAAAGAATGAACCAAAATAAGGCCCTAAAGTGATCACAGTGGGCAGATATTCTGTTGGCCAAAGCAGCAGTTATGAGAATCCGGGTCGGCTTTCCCGCTAGGTAACCTAGGTACCCGCCTAGAGCTCAATGGGTATCAAGGGTCCGTGGATGGGCCCCAGAAAATCCAACCCCCCAAACAGGCTTTCCCAGAAGTTGAGTATCCCTTATCCAAAATGCTCAGGACTAGAAGCATTTTGGATAACAGATTAGTCCATATTTTTAAATATTTTTATATTTGAATGAGATATCTTGAGGTATCTTGTATTTATATTCTATAAGCACATCAAACACATGAAATACACACAAGTATATTGTATTTGTTCATGAAACATTGGGCCTTATTCTGATCGGTGCGACCGGATCCGATTATGCGGCCAGGACCGTGCGTGCGAAACCCCGACTTCCATACGGATCGCCAACTCCGTCCGTACGCGGTAAGAAGCTGGCCGAACGGACCGCACGTGTATTTTTCACGGAATACGCCTCCTCCATCTAAGGGAACCTCCCCCATCATTCGATGGTCGCAGGACCGAGTGCTCCACCAGCTCCCGCAACCTCAGACCACATGGACATTTTTCCGTGCAAAAGCAGGGATCTGGGCGGGCAGCTGACATCCGGCGATGTCATATGTCCGCCCCCTACACGTGCGTCACGGCCGCATTACCATACGTACGCCCAGCGTTTGCATGGGAACGCCCATGAAACGCGGGGCGTATGCATATGGTAATGAGCCCAAATAGCCCTTCACGCCCCTCTCCACCCCCCTGTTTGGAGTGTTCACATATCATGCGGGATTCGGCCGTACGCCCCGCTCGCACATGCGCAGAGACGCCTCTGCACATGCGCAGACACAAAACATCGGCGGGCCGAACGCACGCGGATATATCCGCACCGACCAGAATAATGGCCCAAGTTTTAAAACATAAAACAAAGTTTGTGTACTATCTCAGGTCCCCAGTAGTGCCAGTTACATATCATGTCCCCAGTAGTGCCAGTTACATATCATGTCCCCAGTAGTGCCAGTTACATATCATGTCCCCAGTAGTGCCAGTTACATATCATGTCCCCAGTAGTGCCAGTTACATATCATGGCCCCAGAAGTGCCAGTTACATGTCATGGCCCCAGTAGTGCCAGTTACATATCATGCCCCCAGTAGTGCCAGTTACATTTCATGTACCCAGTAGTGCCAGTTACATATCATGTCCCCAGTAGTGCCAGTTACATATCATGTCCCCAGTAGTGCCAATTACATATCATGTCCCCAGTAGTGCCAGTTACATATCATGGCCCCAGAAGTGCCAGTTACATGTCATGGCCCCAGTAGTGCCAGTTACATATCATGCCCCCAGTAGTTCCAGTTACATATCATGTCCCCAGTAGTGCCAGTTACATATCATGTCCCCAGTAGTGCCAGTTACATATGATATCCCCAGTAGGTTTTTAGCACACAAAAAAACTACATTTTGGAAATTATTGTTTTCGGAAGTATTTGGATAAGGGATACCCAACCTGTAATAGATTCTTGAAATTTGATTATGCTTGCAACATGTCTGCCTGCACGGTGCACAATGCAAAATACAAATGAAACAAGGGCTACATTAAAGTGTAGAAGCTGCAGTGGTTCAAATTAAAGAAATAATGTTGAGCTTACTGCAGCTGATTGCATTGACTGAAGCAATATAAAAAGAGAAGTGTGCAAGTGCCCATCAGCGGAGTATTCACACACTTCCTCTAAATACCAGTAACCTGGCTAATAGGTGCGTTTTGCAGGTAAAATATTTTCAGGGGTCTACACTCCTTATGTTAATAATTTTAAGAGAATATACCAGATCTTAGTTCTGCTACCTCAATATTAACATTGGAGCATCTTCTAGTTTTATTTTGGTGTCACCGTGTAAAGGAATCTCAGAGACCATGACATTTTTTTCTACCATAATGTAGAGTAGTGTTACACAAGCAATACTTAATATAATGTTCTTTAGCCTGTAAGCACAAGGTACATGGGGGGGGGGGAATGCCGAGGTGGAGATGCATGTCTAGGGGTGTGGCCAGATTCCAGAGGGGGTGTGGCCAGCCAACACAGAGGCTTGGCTAACCATTAGAGAGTGTATGGTCTTGGCCCAATTATAAAAATATTCCATGCATGATAAATTAGCAGATTAATACACTGTAGAACATACACTATAGTCCAGTGCAGTATAATGTATAATTCAAATGCACACACTTGAGTCTGATCTGATGGTTGTATTTCCATAGCTAGTAACTGGAATCCCATAGAAACCGCATCATTTTACACTTTTGACTTCAGGAGGTGAGATATGTAGCCACAGACAAATGGATATTATAACATGTTTATTCTGACCAGATGACACAGGGGAGCATCTAGAGAGGAGGAGGTCCATGTGCAGTCTCTGTCCAGACATCCTCCTCTTTAGCCAGCAGAGCAAGAGAATGGGGGCACTAGAGTCAATGGGAGATTCTAGCGCTGTAACAAGTCTAGTGCAGGTCTCTAGGAAAATGGCATGGCTGCCATTTTCCCAGTGAATTTCCTACTGCGCCACGCACTGATGCAGAGCTCAGGAGGGTAAGTATCAAAAAAATGGGGCCCACACATACTGTATTTATTACAGATACACCATTGGATGAAAGATATTATCAAAAGTCTATTTTAGTTCTTATGTGATTCGCTCATCATCTTACTCTGCTTCCCTCTACAGGACTGGCCTACGCTTGCGCATTTGACAGATATTGATCAGAAGACTTAGTCCTGCGGATTTGTGCATCATTGTGCTTCCATCTTGTCCCATTCCTCTATTTGTACCTCATAATTTCAGTCTCACAGACCTTGGTATCCTTGTTCTTTCTTGTTCAAAATGGTCTTTTTGTCCCAGTGTGATATCTGTGCTATTCCTTTTTGTATCCAATTGCAGGACAATGTCACCTCTAATGTTAAATCCCTTCCCTCCACCCCCATCCAAGCAGGAGTAACTATCAGAATTTTGCTGATTAAAGTATACCATGCTAAAGTAGGCAGCATATGTGAATAATGGTTCTAGATAGGTAGTGTTTAATTTGCATATCTGGTCTGTTATTTTTCATTAAATGCATTAATGTCCAGGCATTAATACTAGTTTGCAAAAATATATTGATTGTTCCCGTTTGCTCTTTCAGCCATATAATTACCTGTATCGCCAGCCACAGTTTTGTTTTTTTTGTTTTGTTCCTGGTTAGTTTGCCCCAGAGAAGGTCTGGGTCCTATCCTGGGGCAATAAATATAAATGACTGTCAGCTGAAATACATTTCTACATATCACAGAATCAAGCAAGTATTCACTTCAACCATGTACAACCACTTATTTCAATTGTAAGGCGCCACCGAATGTTCAGTAGCTATATAAGTAATAAAATAAAGTGGAAAATTCCTTTATTATTTTATATTTTATTGAAAATAAATGTGGCATAATTAGGCTTAAATACATTTTTTTTGTTTGGGTCCCGCACTGGATACTCCTCTATGTTGACTTGAAATCCATCAATTTCTTAAGTGGAGTGAATAATTCAATCTAAGTCCAAGGGGGAGATTCTCTAAGCAAGAAATGCGGTAAAAACCCCGTTACCCTGTAAGCATCCCCCGCTGGGTTAACGCGGCGGGGGGCATCGCCAGAAAAATCTGGCGATGCCCCAGAGAAGTCAATGGGCTTCTACCGCATCCCACCGCCGCCCGGCAAAGACCCCTCGCACGGACCCCCGCCGCCCCCTCACCTGTGTCCGGGCAGCACAGCGCAGTGCTGCCCGGACCTGTGACCTCCTCCCTGCACTGATCCTCTTCCGGGTGCAGGGAGGAGGAGAGCTGCCGAGACCTGCTGGGACCCGGCGACTCTCACCGCAAAGGACGGCTCCTAACGCAAGAGCTGTCCTCTGCAATAATTATCGCATATGTTAGAACATATGCGATAATTATAAATGCAATGGGCGGCGAAGGGGGGTGGAGATTCTTAGAGAATCTCCCCCTATATCCTGTCTCAATTATTTGTCAAAAGGATTCTTTTGTCAAAAAAAAACAAAACCTTTTAGAATTTCACTCATTTATAGGTTGGAGGTGCTCCCCAGAGTCAGAGGTTAGTATATGTTTATTCACATGGAGAAAAAGAAGACTCCTTGTGGGGGCACTCTTAGGATATATATATATATATATATATATATATATATATATATATATATATATATATATATTCCTATTTTCTACCACAAAGATAGGGAAAGAAAATTAGGTACTTGTGTACTAGCACGATATTTGGTTGCACTACATATAATTGCATGCCATACACCCGATGCACTGCGATGCAATGCGATTTAAAATTGTATAAGCCCCCTATACGATGTTTAATTGTATAAGCACCCGAATGGGGTTTACAATGTTAAATGCACCCCCACTATGAACGTGAACCCAGCGGCGTAGCTAGGCTGGAGCCGGTGGAGCACATGCTCCGGGCACAGACATGTCACCTGGCGCCGGAGCTCTGCCACCGGCTCCCCCGCCCTGCTCGCCCACTCCCCAGGGCAGCCGCCAGGCACCTTCTACCACTGTGAATCCTGCGCCCTCCTGTGTGTCCATCCAACCGCACGCCCTCCCGTGTGTCCGTTGCCTGCCACCTTCCCCTGCACAGTGCACACACTCCTCACTTCGGAGGAGACAGACGCTGGAGGTCATATTTGACAGAAGCTGGAGGTCATATTTGACCTCTAGCGTCTGACAGGAAACACAGCACTGCAGCGCTGTGCTCCCTCAGGTGCCGATACAGAGGAGGGCGAAGGGGGCATGGAGCAGCCAGCCCCTGCCCCGCGCAGAGTATCCTCCAGGCAGCCACAGCACACTAGCTCCCGGCAGCCTGGAGTGGCCAGCCCCACACAGTGTCAGTGGCTGGGTATTGGCCAGACCGCCGCAGTACAATGTCTCCCGGCAGCCTGGAGCGGCCATCCCTGTGCGGTGAGTGTCAGAGGCTGGGTGTCAGCCAGACAGCCTGACGCGGTGAGTGTAAGCAAGCCTCCCATCACTGGGAGGCTGACTACTGTGCTCAGTGTATGGGGTGGGGGGATTATGTTTAGCTCTGGTTAAGTGCAACTGTTTTGGAAGTTGTGTGTCAGGACTGGGAAGGGGAGGAGACAATGAGCATGGCAATGGACATAACCCCTGGCAACAGACATAACCCCTTGGCAACTAACATTAACCCCTTGGCAACGAGCATTAACCCCTGACAATGAACATTAACCCCTGGCAATGGACATTAACCCCTGTGCAATGAGTATTGACTCCTGGGCAACGAGTATTGACCCCTGGCACTAAGAAGGTAATTTGCAATTTATTAGAAGTTTTACTGTGGGTGGCATTGTGGTGTAGCATAATGTGCGCAGGATATTGTGCAGGGGCATTACAGTGTGCAGCATATTGTGCAGGGGCATTACGGTGTGCGGCATAGTATTGGACAAATTTTAGTAGCTCTCCGGGAGTTTTTTTTTTGTCTTTTTTTTTACCTCGAGTAGCTCACACTCAAATAAGGTTGGAGACCACTGCTCTAGCCTCTCCATCCCCACAGCTGTGCCTGTATTATGCTCCCACACCTGCGCCCACCCCACATCTGCCCCTCTGATAACTGCAGTAACTCGGCACCCACCACTCCCCCACCCACACCCCCAATCATGGGCATCATGTGTGGCCTTATGTGTAATGGGCATTATGGCATGTGTCTTTATGTGTAATGGGTATTACAAAGTTCGCTAAAATGTGCAATGGGCATTACGGTGCGTGGTATAATGTTAGGCTGTGCCCCCTTTTCGCCACGCAAGGGTCCCACCTACTACAAATCGGGGGGCGCAAAACATGCCCTTGCTCCGGGCACCGTGGAACCTAGTTACACCACTGCGTGAACCCGAAGTGTGGCGAGCGCAGCGAGCCCGCGAGGGGCGGCGGTACGCGTCCTACAACCTTTTCATACCCCCACTATCCACGTCGGCGTGGAGTTGATTTTAAATAGTGTGGCGAGCACAGCGAGCCACCGTGCTCGAAACGCGGCGAGCGGAGCTAGCCCGGCGAGCGGACACGTATTACTCTACATGTATTCTACGTTCCCTCGCGGGGCTTGCTGCGCTCGCCGTGCTTCGGGCTTGGTAGCTCGTTGTGCTCACCACACTATATAAAATCTCTACGCCGTCTCTACGCCGACGTGGATAGTGGGGATATGAAAAGGTCGTAGGACGCGTAGCGCCGCCGCTCGCCACGCTTCGGGTTCACATTCATAGTAGGGGTGGCGTGGGGGTGCATTTAACATTGTAAGCCCCCATTAGGTTGCTTATACAATTTTAAATCGCATACCATTGTATATGCGATACAATGGCATACAATTCGATGGTATACAATTTAAAATTGTATAACATCGGCTGCCATCGCATCGCATACCATTGCATGCCTTATGGTCTGCGATGCGATGGGCGCCGTGCTAGTACACAAGTACTGATAATTATCAGGAAAGTGATACTAATTTAAAACTTAGCTTTTAATACTCTTATTTAATATAAGTGGTAATTAGCACAACATTTATATATAAAAATCACACAATTAAACTAAAAATAAAATATGCACTGCAACCCGATTTCACACCCCTGTCTGAATATAAATTCATCAATAGACAAGTTTTGAGCTCCTAATTAGCACAATACAATTGTCAAATTTTAGTCTGGGAGCTCACACACGTATCAACCGCCGTAATTTGACTAATTTGGCATAATTGCCACTAAATTCAAAATATCATGATTTAGTATCTCTTAATTGATATCACGATAAAGGGATAATTAGCAAAAAATCATGGCAATTTATGCCATACACTATGCTTATGACAATAATACAGAGCGTAACAATCAGAGTAAGAACCAGTTGATTCTAAACAGCATTAGACCTTGTAGCTGGTATATTCAAACATTGTAGCAGTTGTTATAGATTCACATAAGAAAAGTAACAAATTAGTTCATTTATATTAGCATTCAACACTGTCATCAAAGTTTTTAGCTAGTTTTTAAGCATACATAGCAATTTCACATATGTGTACCAGTAGCCACCAAATTATATATAATTAGGCTTACCAGGTCACCCATGGATTACACAGTTACTGTGCCTCATTAAAACCACCTGAATTCAGCCAGCCACAGAACCTGTGTTAAGGTGTGTGAGAACTGGGCGATATACCGGCCGATATATCGACGCACCATCGGCCAGTATATAATAGAGATGTATCTGTGAATGGCATCATTCAGAGATATATCGCGCCGGCTGTGCAACACAGCCGATGCCTGATATATCTAGAGCAGGCATATCCAAACTATGGCCCTCCATCTGTTGTGAAACTAAACATCCCAGCATGCTTTGCCATAGTTTTTGCATTCCCTAATAGCACAACTGTGGCCAGGCATGGTGGGACTTGTAGTTTCACAACAGCTAGAAGGCCATAATTTTAAACATGCCTGATCTAGAGATATATCAGTGCATTGTGCTGTGTGTACGGGCTATCTGCCGACCACCCGTACACCCGTGCTGGGAGCAACTGGTGATTGGCAGCTCAATGCGTGGGCGCATGCAGATGTGCCCACCCACTAGTGATGTCAGTTCCAACAGATCGGGCAGTGTGAACCGAGAACGCGGTGCCCGATCCATCTGTAGATATATCTGCAGATCATTTGATCTACAGATATAACTATTAGTGTGTACCAAGCGTAAAGCCAAGGGCCTAATTCAGGCCTGTTAGCAAGGCTGCAATTTTTGGCAATGGGCAAAACCATGCTGTACTGCATGTGGGGCTAATGTAACATGTGCAGAGAGAGTTTTTAGGTGCCCACACACTAGAAAGATCTGCAATCTTAAGATGTGTGCATAAATAAATTACCCTTGAAATCTTTTGTCCTTCCCGGACAAAAGATTTCAGGCAAGCGAACATCTTTACCAAGGAGTTCTCTTAAGATCCCATGTGCACTGTTATCTATCATTTGCTAAATCTTCTGATATTTCACGCAGCATGTAAGATCAGAAGATTTAGCAATAGATCGATCGGCAAAAAAAATCGTTCTCGTTCTAGTGTGTGGGCAAATGTAAATAATGGTCGGGTTGGCAGGATATCTGTGACAGGTATATGATGGTGGGGGCTGGCAGGTTATATAGCCTGCGTTATTAAAATGAAAAGTGCAGAAAATAGAAGTGGTGGTGCTATAAATGAATTTCACATGTGTTATTGATTTGTGCTTACACAATGTTGTTGGTGAAGGACTAGACTGTTCCTTTATTTTATTACTCAGCTTTCCAGGCAAAGAATAAGCCACAATAACAGAAAGACATGAAGGGCACCAAGTGTGCTGCACACTCAATTTCACCAGACAAAAATGGAGTCAAGCTTTTTAGGTTAGTAGGAACGGCCTCTGGTTGGAGGCTATTGTCATTGGTGAAGATTTAGAAATGGGTGTATCCTACCAGGCTAGTGGCTGGATGTACTAAGACGAAAATGCGGTAAAACCCCCGTTTAACTGCATTTTCAAATGTACTAATACCCAGCCGCCGCGTTATCACAGGGCAGGGTATCGCTACCTTTGGGTGGTGATAGCCTATGGGTTTCTATCACCGTCTGCCACAGACCCCTAACCCCCTCCCCGTCCTCTGTGCTGCTCCTCCTCTCCATTGTGTCTTTATTTCTTGTCACAGGTGTTTGTTCTTGTGGTAATTGTAGGCAATATGAAACGGCATCCTCAATTTCCATTAAAGCATAGCCTGTTTGGACAAAACATTTGCCCATCTCATCTAGGGCTTCTGGAAGAGCCAAAGGATCAGACGTGTTTCTCACTACATGTAGTAATGTGAGAGGGGTAAACCTCGTTTTTGAGGTAATGGATGGAAAGAGTCTGCTGACAACAGCAAATTCTTATCAGTGTTTTTCCTGAAGATGCTAGTTGACACAACGCCATCTTTACAGGTAACTTATACTGATGGTACTAAACCTAATTGTGGTGTCCAAACAGTTGAGGATTTCAATGAACTCGGTCAGGAGCTGGGGCCCCCCAGTCCACACAAATAAAATATCATCAATTATATGTTGTTTCTCGTACATGCTTATAAACAAATTAGCATAAGAGGGCACCATGTTTAAACCCATAGCGGTTCCCCTTAGCTGTAAATTAAAAGAAATCTGAAACAAAAAATAATTATTTTTAACACAATATCCATATGCAATAAAAGAAATTCAATCGGTGGACCTGAGTAGTGTGGACTGGAGGCAACCAGCGCTTTGACTGAGTCCATGCCATCCTCATGTGCAATGTTCGTGTAAAGACTTGTAATATAGAAAGTAACCAGTAGACTAGGAACGGGTAAAGTGCCAAGTGCTTCCAACTTTTAAATAAAATCAGTAGTGTCTTTGAGAAAATAATCCATTTGCTGGACCACAGTCTGTAACCAAAAGTCTATGTACTGCGAGATAGGCTGAAATAAAGAACCACACGAGGAGATAATAGGTCTCTCCATTGGTCGAATCAACGTTTTGTGTACTTTTGGCAGTACATAGAACATAGAGTCCTAGGATGGGATTTTACAAGGAACTCCGATGTGGGATCATCTATCCAACAATTTTGTAATCACGGCATCAACCTCTTTTTTGTAAACATAGGTGGGGTCATAGGTGAGTTGCTTATAACAGGTGTCATCATAAAGCTGTCTCATAACTTCAGAGACATAGTCAATTTTATTGAGCAGCACAATGCCTCCACCTTTATCAGATGGATGAATTATAAGGGCATCATTGTTTTTCAATTTGTCGAGAGTCAGATTTTCTTCCCTACTAAGATTAGAGTAGGAGATGTCCTTCAATAAACGGTAACCCTTTCAACCAAATTAATAAATGTATCAATAGCAGAATTATTACAGGGTGGTTCAAGTGTACTCTTGGGTTTAAATTTGCTCAAAGGTCGATCATTACTTTTTTGTCTAGCAAAAAAGTCTTTAAGCTTCAAAGTACGGTGAAGTCTGTACAATTCATTCTCAAAACTGAATGAATTTTGCCTAAAGGTTCTCACAAAGGATAGACCATGTGAGAGCACACCCATTTCGGCTTCAGTGGGTGTATAGTCTGAAAAATTGAAAACAATCATCTAATCACCTCCTTATCTCCCTGATCGGATTTCTTCTTACGTGTGGCCCCTCCCCTCCTGCAAGGTTTGGATCTTTTGGAGTTTTTCTCCTTCTGGTGGTTTTGCCCCTTAAAAAAGAAGTTGGGCATGATTGATCTGAGTCGCTGGCTGATGTAAGTGTGTCCAGCTCAGAAAAGTCCCTGTTGGCATGTACCCGTCTAGATCTATTGGCACCTCGCCAGGGTGGTCTATTATCACTTCCCTGTAACCAATAATAAACTTGTGACGCTTTATAATCCACGTTCACTGTTTTGTATTTACCCTTTTTAAAGGAAAATAATTCAGAATGAAAAGTAGACAAATTAGTTTTAATTTTTGATAACCAATCAACACTGTTATCAGACCTCAGGACACTCAAGCCCAAATCTTCACAAGCAGTGATCTCCTTATCCAAAAGCTGCAAATCAGTATTAACTTGTTCTATTACTAGAATAATGAGCTGGAATGAACAATCATTAAGAATTTGGCACCACTGCTTGCAAAAATTGGGGTTGGACCTGCCAATTGTGGGTTGATTAGGAATCCTAAAACCGCAAGGTACTAGCTTCTCTTTAAAATATTGTGAAGGAGTTAAGCCGTGCAGTTGAAGTTCTACTCGGCGTCTCTTTAATTTTATTAAATCGACAAAAATCTCAGAGGGGCTATCCACATCAAATTCCAAGGCAGAGGTATCTTCATGTAGGATCCGAGAAATGTCTTTGTATATATACATATACACACACCTATAGCACGCACACAGTGCCCCTGCTTGAAGGCATCAAATGTTGGGAGTTATGGGTGTGTAACTTCATATATGCCATAGGGATTTATATTTAGCATACAGAGAACCATAAGCGATTAGTTAGTGTATGTATTGGGGAAGGAAAGTTATATTTTTGCATATTGAAAACCGATTGCTTATAGCCTTACCTGTGATTCATCCTGCGGAAAACCGCAAGAGTTTCCTGAAAAATAAAGAATTATTATTTTGTAACCAAAATTCCTTTTATTAATATATGGTACTCTTAATGTATAGTAGTTACAGTGTATATACTGCTTGTAGAGACCCATATAGTCTGAGTTGTATTGGTAATAATTAGGGTTTACCCAAGCAAGCCCTTGAGATACCTCTAACAACATAGGGTGGAGGCACCAATATTTAGTTTAGCCCTACCTGGCCAGGGATATAAGGTAGGCTACAAAAGAAAACCCCTAATTCTGTGATATATATATATATTATTTAAATACAGATCTAAAACAGGGTTGCCTACCCTCCCGGATTGGCCAGGAGGGTCCCAGATATCAGGTCCCCCTTTCCTAGCCCCTGGAAAGGTGGGCAAACCTCCCGTATTCCACTGGGCCCACCCATTCACCGCCTCATCCCGTTGTTTCAATACCCCAACCCGGTGTTTAAATGCCGCGATTCGCGGCTTTTCAGGAGGGGCAGGACTATTGCATCATTTAGCCCCACCCCCTCCTTGGAGACCTGTGAATCCTTATATTATTGATTATGCTGATAACAGGCCCCACCCCCCCACCCCTCCCCCCCGCAGATCTGCTAACAGTCTCCTCTGTGGGCTTCTCCTGTAAAAAATACTGTCAATGTAGGCAACCTTGATCTAAAACCAAAACCCAAAAGGGTGGATTTGGCAAAACCAATCCGAATCCAAAACCAAAACATAAAACATGAAAAGTGTCCGGTGCATACCCCTAAGTTCAGTAGTGTATGCTTATTATTATTAATACATACTATCATCCATTTGTACAGCTATACTGTATATGGACACTTGAGGATCTGTTTTTGTACAAATTGAAGGTTGTCCTGTATGGGCTGAAACGCTGGCTGTGTATTTAATGTGTTTATCAGTATTGGTCAGTATATTGCACAAGGTCCCATCAAGGGTAAAAAAATATTTGTGCCAAAATGCTGTTATATCAACAGTAATTGATGAGAAAGAGGTGTATGGGTAATAGAGAAATACTTTTGTTACGTAATACAAGGACAGCAAATATGCCCACGCAACTGCCTTCTACCATATTTAAAAAAAAAAAACTTTACAAAAATATATAAAAAGGCAGAGGTCTATAGAGGACAGTCACTGTGTGCAGGTCTGACAGGATGACTCCTGCGTTCCGAGTGGCCCTGTGCTTCTGTGTGCTGGGTAAGTGAAGGGGTAGTCATTCATTCAGGTAAAGAAACAACTGTAAAAGCTAGACTATGGGCCTTATTCTGATCTGAGCTCAGTACAAATTTGTTCTTAAAATGGGCAAAACCATGTGCACTACAGGTGGGGCAGATGTAACATATATAGAGAGAGTTAGGTTTGTGTGAGTTATTTTGTTTCTGTGCAGGGTAAATACTGGCTGCATTATTTTTACACTGCAATTTAGATTTCAGTTTCAGCACACCCCACCTAAATTTAATTCTCTTTGCACAGGTTACATCTGCTCCACCTGCAGTGCACATGGTTTTGCCCATTTTAAGAACAAATTTGTACTGAGCTCAGATCAGAATAAGGCCCTTTATGTGGGCAACATTATTCTCCACCATATACCTGCCACATGTGCACAATACCACTTATTACAGTAAGGAAGTTCTACCATACCACCCAACTTTCAGTGGTGGCTCTGCTGCGCACCCAAAAAATTTTTTTGGGGGGGGCCTGGCCTCACAGTGAAGGGGCATGGCCTTCAAATCACATCACTTGTGTGAGGCCACACCCATTTTGCCGCCGCAGCCCCTTTGTCTGCGGGGAATAGATGCTGTGCGCACAGCGTCTATTCACCACTGCCCAGCAGGTGGAGCGGGGGCTACAAACTGCACCCTTTTCAAACCAGTTGTGAATTCCTGCTCTGATTTGCTTTATTCAGCTTGATTTTTAATCAAATATTTGGCGATGGTCTTTAATATTTATTGATTCTACCTCTTGGGACCATTAATGCAAGATCGCAGAGCAATTCTGCGTCCCCTCGCCACGCTTCGGGCTCGGTGGCCTGCTGCGCTCACACACCTCACAATATTGTTTTTAGGTCAATAGGTTGCACCGATGTGACTATGCAAAGCGACACAAGTGGGTGGCACAAACACGTGGCCCATCTAGGGACGGCAATACAGTGTCAGACAGGATAGTACTTGCTCCCACTCCCGATTGCAGGACTTTATTCGGGCTGCACCCACTCAGGAATGCTCTCCCATGCACATTAAGACTCTCCTCCAGTCTCCAAACCTACAAGCATTCTCTGAAAACTCACCTGTTCAGGCAAGCTTATTTAATCCCAGAACCTGCTACTTTACCTTTATATACGGTTCCTATATCTACTCTTCTTTTTCACATTTTCCATCCTCTTGACCCCTGGACAAACTGTTGGGTTACCTTATCATACATCACACCAGGAACATTGCATTCTGGTAGAATTAATGCCTATTTCTGTATAGATTGTAAGCTTGCAAGCAGGGCCTTCATACCTTTGACTGTAAATACCCAGATTGTTGTATCACTGTCTCCTATTGTAAAGCACAATTGAATACTAGATAAGAAACTGTTAATAAGTAAATACTGTAATAGTAGTTTTAAAAATTAGGCCCCAAAGAGCACATAATGCAAAAAAAAGAGGTGCAAGATGGAACTCCAACCAACCCTTATTCTGTATTAACAGGACATTCACAGTTTAACAAACCAATCATTTCAATGACAGGGTCTTCCACAACTGTGGCAGAAATTATTGGTTCATTTGGACCCCCCCCCCCCCACACAAAAAAAGGTGTAAATTTAAATTTTCCTTGGGCCCTACCACCTAACCTTATGTTGTATTAACAAACCATTTCAGCGACAGAGTCTGCCACAACTGTGGCTGAAATAATTGGTTTGTTTGGGCCCCCACAAGAAAAAGAGGTGCTCTGTTTGCTGTAGCCCAGGGGTGCTGCCAAATCTGTTGTATAAGCCCTGAGGTGCTAAGTCTAGTGAATACGTTCAGAAGTTTGACGTAAAAGTCTAGGGGTGCTTTGTATTGAAAGAAAGGGAGGACAAATAATAAAAGATCAAGAAACAATTCCTACCACTAGTGCTGAAGTTACTGGAACCAGTTATGACATTGACGATGCAAGTCCATCAACCTTGTCTGCTCAGGCCGATGCCATAGAGGGCATGGAAATCCAAGAACCTAAATTGAATAACCCCAAAAAATTATATGATGAGAAATGTAAAATGTGCAATATGCTATTTACAAAATTGCAAGAAAAGGCTAAGGCCTTGAACTATGTTAATGACTGATGGTTTAGCTTCTCATGAAGATGGAAGCCCCTCTCTCTCTAAAAACTAAAATATATAAAGCTTGTGAAAGCACAGAAACTAACTTTGCATTCAGATATCACAAATCCCCAATCATTTTGTGAGTCCAAGTGTATCCGTGATTTGCGATGTCTAGGTCTGACACTACCAACCCTACCAATACAGTTTGGTAACTACACTTGACTGGTGGGAATATAATGAATTCGGTTTTGAAAATGCTGAGTTTAAGGTTGTGAGAGGACATCCAGGATGAAATGTCACAGAATGAGGTGATGGCAGTGTACAGTAAAGTAGACAGGATGTGGTTTGTTTAAATTAGGCAACAGTGGACAGTTGTTGCCCATGGGATGAAAAAGACCATGGTGATGCCTGGGCAAAAGACCCAAAAATCAACCTCTTCTGTCTGGAATATTTATTTACTACCCAAATCCAGACTACTATTGTCAAGCCTTAAGGCCCCCATACACCAAGGCGATTTGGTCCGATTTTGGCCGATTGCGACCAATCGGCTCGTTAAACTACATGACTGTGACGGTCCACCACCAACAGCAGCAGTAGCATCTCACAAACACCAACTCATTCCTAGGCAGGCTATACTGGGTATTACTGGTTTCAGTAAAAGGACAAAGCTGAGAAACTTTTACAAAACCAGGACGTCATTGGACAACAGGACGTCATTTACACCACCTGGATTATGTTATATAGCATTTATTTATTTTATTCATTAACATTTATATAAATAGAGCACACATATTCCACAGCACCTTACAAAGAAAATGTGTACATTGACAGTCACTGCCCCAGTGGAGCTTATTATCCATATTACCTTGCCACATGTATTGTATGCAAACGCATTCATTGTAGGGATAGTTTATGTTGGGAGCCAAGTCACTGGCAAGTATATTTTTGGATTGTGGGATAAAACTGGAGTACCTGGAGGAAACCTCTCACAAGCATGGAGAGAATATACAAACTCTACACAGTTAGGGCCATAATGAATATAATAACTGACCTCAGTGCTGTGAGGCTGTAATGCTAACCAGGGCTATTTTTCAGCAGGCTCCAGCAGGAACGGAGGCCCTTATTCTAGTTCACTCTTTCTGACAAAATATTTCTTAAATGGACAAAACCATGTGCACTGCAGGTGAGGCAGGTGTAAAACCCCATGCAAATCTAATTATCTCTGCACAAGTAACACCTGCCTCACCTGCAGTGCACATGGTTTTGTCCATCTAAGAAATATTTTGTCAGAAAGAGTGAACTAGAATAAGGGCCTCAGTTCCTGCTGGAGCCTACTGAAAAATAGCCCTGATGCTAACCATCCATTACACAGTCCGTGCTGCCCTATCTGACAATGTCACCGTGAGAGCATTACATTACATTACAAGTCTCATGTTTAATAAATTTAAGAGAGCACAAATCCAATTATAATTTAAAAAAATCAGGGTTTCTTAAGCATATATTGATATTGATTTGGTTTAAAATAACATATAAAACATGTACAATTCAGTATAAAAATATATAGCGCATTACAACCACATTCCACTACTAAATAAAATTATTATGGAGCGCTATGCTCAACCTCTTGTTTGTAGTAATGTCCCGTTAGTCTTGGGAAGATAAGTTCCTTAATTCACACTTGGTATATGCAAAATACGTAAGGGTGGAGAGCCCAGTGCAGATAGTTACTGTGAATGATCCTGCAACATCTGAGATTAGGTAGTCTCCATTTTCTCTCACTTGTGGCAAAGGTCCCAGCCGCATGGCGAACTCCCGATTGTACCTCCCATCTGGAGGGAGCCTCTTGGGCTCTATTCGCAAGTGCAAGGAGCTGTGTCCACCGCCGTATGGCGGACCACATGCTGACTTCAATGCAGATGATAAGTGAGCAGTGTTGGACAGAGCGGTTTTGCGTCTGTGCAAACGCCGGGTGCGAACGGGTCGAGCATGACGAAATGCAAGTTTGCTGTCTCATTCATTGGGTGTTCCCATGAAAACGCTGGGCATTCCCAGGGAAATGAGCAGTGATGTGGCTTTTGGGGGCAGGTAGCTGACATATCCAGATGTCAGCTGCCCGTCCTGTCCTCGCACAGGGTGCACACAAAGCTAAGACACCAGAGAGTGCCTTAGTTTTGCATGCACGTTCCACATCATTCTGTGGTCGGTGACCATCGAATTATGTGGGTCTCACCTCTTAGCCTGCGAACTGATGTCTATTCAAAACATCGATTCGCAGCCATGCAGGCGAATTCGCCGTGCAAAGGGGGCGGCAGAAATGCAAACCGTGGGCGGCCTTAAAAACACACGCAGCACTGTGAAATTCACTTGCATGTCAACCAGAATAAGTTCCTGAATCTGTACAGCATATGTGATTTGATAGTGTGTGAAACAGGAACTTTTGTTTCTAAACATAACATTTACTGCAGGTAAATGTCGGGTTATGTTCCTAAGCCATAGTAATAGCCATTCAAAATAAGAATTGTTTATAATTCCAGGGGTGCCCCATGTGTGCCGTATAATTCCACCGGTGCTGCAATGTATGTCATTTAATTCCAGGGGTGCTGTGTCATGTATAATTCCAGGTATGCCCAATGTGTGTCGTATAAATCCAGGGGTGCTGCCATGTGCAACCTATGATTCCAGGGATGCCCAATGCATGCCATATCAGTCCAGCGATGATGCCCAGTGTCCTGTATCAGTCCAGGGGTTCAGTGATGTGTGCTGTATAATTCCAGGGGTGCTACCATGTGTCATGGATAATTCCAAGGGAGCCCCATGTGTGCCGTGTATTTCCAGGGGTGCTGCCATGTCTGATGTATAATTCCAGGGATGCCCAATATGTGCCGTATAATTCAAGGGGTGCTGCTATGTGTGACATATAATTCCAGGAGAGCTGCCATGTGTGATGTATAATTCCAGGGGTGCTGCTATGTGTCATGTATTATGTACCAGGGATTCGGCCATGTGTTGTGTAGAATTCCAGCGGTGCCCCATGTGTGCCTTGTAATTCCAGGGGTGCTGCCATGTGTGCCGTATAATTCCAGGGCTTCTGCCATGTGTCATGTATATTTCCAGGGGTACTGCCATGTGTCATGTGTAACTCCAGGGTTTCCCCATGTGTGCCAAATAATTCCAGGGTTGCTGCCATATGTGATGTATAATTCCAGGGGTGCTGCATGTGTGCTGTATAATTCCAGGAGTGCCATCACATACCTCCCAACTGTCCCGTTTTTCGCAGGACTGTCCCACGTCCCTCCCAGGGCCGGCATTGTCCCGCGGCGGGGGGGGGGCAGTTGGGAGTCCCCCCAGCCTGAAGGAATAGACGCTGAAGGCATGCACACAGCATCTATTCAGCAATACAAAGGGCAAAAAGGGGGCATGACCCGTGTCGGGATCATTTGCATATGATACGCCCTTATTTGCATATGCCAATCCCCCTTTTCGGCGTGTCCCGCGGCTACCTCACACGAGGGTCCCGCATCCATGGATCAAGAAGTTGGGAGGTATGCTATCATGTGTGATGTATCAGGTCAGGGCTGCTGCAATGTATGCTGTATAATTCCAGTGGTGCTGCCAAGTGTGTCACACTGTATAATTCATGCAGTGCTGCTAAATCGGAGGTATCAGCTGCTAAGGGTCCCATATAATTCCTGGGGTGAGCCAAATATGTCATATAATTCATGAGGTGCTGCTAAATTTACAGTATACAGTATAATTCCAGTGTTGCAGACCTTTTTTTTTTTCTTAAAGAATAAAGTAGTATTTTTTTTGGGGGGGGGGGGGGTTTGTACTGTGGGGGTTCACCATGTGTGCCATATAATTCCAGGGGTTCCATAATGTGTGATGTATCAGGTCAGACGCACCGCCATGTACGCTATATAAAGTTCAGGGTGCCGCCACGTTTTCTGTATCAGGCCAGGGGTGTCCCCATCTGTGCCGTATAATTCCAGGGGGGCCACATGTGTGCCGTTTCAGTCCAGGGGTGCTGCCCAATGTATGCCATATAATTCCAGCGGTTCTGCCATGTGTCATGTATAGATGTGCTATATATCCACTTAAAATCATACTTGCCTACTTTTAAAGTCTCCTTTCCAGGAGAACCCCAGAGAGGAGACTGTCAGCAGCACTTTTGGGGACGGGACAATTTGTGATATTTAGCCCGCCATCCCCCGGAAAGCCGCTAATCGTGGTGATTTAACTCTGCCATGGGGGAGATGCGGGGGAGATAAATGGAGGGGAGGGACCAGTGGTATCCGGTTGGGTTTCCCACATTTGCAGGGGTCGGGAGAGGCTCCTAATTTTCAGGAGCCTCCTGGCCATTCCATTAACCCTGCTTAAATGCCAGCCTCGCTCACAATTTTTTTTTTCCCCGGGGGGGGGGGGGGGGGGGGGGGGGGCGCAATATTTAACTAAACATCAATTAATTGACATCAGACCATTTGCCGGCAATAACTGGAATTTTTAGTGGATATTTTACACATCTCTTACAGCAACGTTTGCACTCAAAGGGTTAAATTATTTACTCTTTAAATCTATAGGCTAAATTGCCAAAATCAAACAGATTCCAGCAACATGCAGACGGTTAAGGCCCCTTACATTAGGCCGACTAGTCCAAGGGACAAGTCGGACCCAATTCTCCTGCGAGCCGCCCGGCAGCTCCCCGGGCGGGTCACATACAATTTGGCACATGATGGGCCATTTTTTTCATGTGATAAATCGCATGCGATTTATCACATTTAAGAAAAAACGGGGAGCTGCCGGGCGGTGAGGATCAGGCGGGGGGGTGGCAGCGGAGGTAATGGGGGCGGGCGGCAGATGTGGGGAGGGATGGTGCCGGTGACAGTGGGGCAGGCGGCGGTGATTTGTCTGTGCTCCGCAGTGGGTGGGCAGCAGCGGGCGGGTGCCAGCGACAGTGGGGCGGGCGGTGCTGACATGTGTGTGCGCCGCAGCGGGCGGACGAGCAGTAGCTATTACAACTTTGAAATAACATGTCAAATGACTATCCGATTTTTGATTGGCTGAGATAGAGCACTCTCAGCCTATCAGCGGCCTCCCTCCCAGCGGAAGCCGGACTGACAATGTTATTTTAAAGTTGTAATAACCGCTGCAGTGCACACACATATCACCGCCGCCCATCCCCACTGTCACCGGCACCCACCCGTTGCGGCACACAGACAAATCACAGCCGCCCGCTCCACTATCACCGGCACCCGCCCGCTGCTGCCCACCCGCTGCGACGCACAGACATATCACCGCCGCCCGCCCCACTATTACCGGCACCCGCCCGTTTCTTGCCCACAGACATATCACAGCCGTCCGCCCCACAGTCACCGGTAAGGGAGCAGTGATAAGGAGGAAAAGTGATAAAGTGTCTGGTACCTGGTCACCGGCCAATCAGCCGGTTACAGGTTGGGTTTAAAAAGCAACAATTAGGAGCTGATTGGCTGGTTGATAAAGTACCAGGCACTTTATCACTTCTCCTCCCTTATCACTGCTTCATACATCTACCCCTGATGTGACAAACGGGGGGGACAGTATGCCAGTAACCCTTTCTGTACCTTGTTCCTTGGGTCTCGACACCGTATTCTTCACCGCTGTCAACTCTGAAGTGTAGACAAGTACCTGTACCTTCAAGATGATGAGTTGGATCAGTGACTTCTCCTTATGGGAGCCTGTGGCAGAAAGGATGGACACCCCAAGCAGCACACCCCACACATAGAGATCACACACAAAGTGACGGTGACAACAATATTTATTATGCAGGAAACCACTAGTCACCTCTGCAAACCAAATATTGTTAAGGTCATTTATATGAAATAATCATCAACACAATGCACGGTTATTATTGTGGACTCAATAACAATAACTGCAAAGGCACATAAATCCTACTATCACACACACTGGCACAAAGCACATATAATGGTAAACATTCAAATATAGACATTACAATTCAATATATAAAGGCAAGTAACACTGTCACTAAAAGGCGGTAATATCGGAATTGTCCGCAAGGTGACGCTACCTCAACCATGTGTCAGTTAATGTCTTCCAGATGAAACCGTGAATTGGAAGCAAAATGGTGCACGGTATTTGTAATCCAAACAGGTATATTAGAAGAATAGTAACTTGTAGTGGTTATTTGCAAAGCACAGCATAGTCTTCCAATGGAGGGTGCTGTGACTATACAAAACCTCCATGAACAGTCTCTGGGCGGTATTCAATGAGAATACCTGCGAGGTGCAGCGAATCCTTTTTTGGATTCGCTGCACATTCGCCGCACATTCGCCACGTTCCGGAGCCGGCGGGCTCCGGTATTCAACGTGTCAGGGGCTCGCTGCCCCTGACTGGCGAATATGAGCTCCTGCGGCGATTGCCGCAGGGAGCCTGAGGACGGTGCCAGGCAGAGAGATGGAAGTCTCTCTGCCTAGCCCAGAACGTTTGTGGGGGTTAGGTGGGCTCCCCGGGTGCCAGGCAGCACAGGCTGCCCCCCGGGGGTGCCAGCAGGGGAGCGTATGTTCACTACACACGATCGTAACGATCGTGTGCAGTGAATATATGAATATGTAATGAGCGGCTCGGCTCCGGCGCCCCCTGCTGGCTGCTGTGTTAAAAAAAATATATTTTTTTTTTTTTTAAAAATTAAATATATATTGATGTGCTTACAGCACATGAATAAAAATAGCATGCCCCTCCTCAGAAGAAAATTCCTGATTTTTTTACACCAAATGTAAAAAACAAAACACTTTATTTTAAAAGTTCACATTCCACTTCACCATAAAAAGATAGCGATTGCTACTCGGTGAATCATGGTGAAAAAAACCTTCAAATGTATTCGCCATCTGCTCATTGAATAGGGTGATTCACCGTTTTAGTCAGAAATTCGCCAAACAGCACAAATTCGCCATAAAAACATGGCGAATCAGGCTCATTGAATACCGCCCATTGTCTCTCTCTGTCTGTGCTGCTAGCAGTAGGGTGTCCTCTTCCTGCAGCCTACTGTGCTCACAGGCCTTTGTAGTGGGAGGTGATTAAGTGTCCCTTTCAAGGCCCAATGTGTGAGGAATTAAACTTGGTAAGTTTGCACTGTGTCTTGGGCTGAGCTTTCTGTGGCTGCTTCACATGTAGGGACAGAAAGGGGCCAGTGCTGCCTGATATGCACTGCCTGGGCTTCAGGGGTACTGTGGGGTGCCTTCAGGTGGATACTGGGGCAGTCTCTCAGGGCAGATTGTGAAGGGCTTGATGGGCTGGCAAGGGCTGTGTGTTATTGGGGTACCTGTACTAACTGCTACAGTTGCTGGTTCCTGCCAGTCACTTCTCTCACTTGTGGCTCCTTCTCCCACAGGCACACTCTGTCTGCAGCTGCTGTCTCTGTCCTCCATAGCATGCCAAGCTGTGTCCTCTCCACATGTGGTCCTGTCCTCACTTGCTACACTGCTTCTCACTCTTCTGCAGCCATGTCATGCTGCTGCTCTCCTCACTCTCTCTCGCTCAACTCAACCTTCACCTCTCTGACCTCTGCCCAATAGCAGCACAGCTCTGTTTCCCTCTCTTTCAGGGATTCTGTCAACTCCCCTAGGTCCTAGTGCTCTACAGATGCTCTCTCTTCTGGCTGCTCCTGTTACCAGACAACCAGGAAGGGCAATTAACCCCTGCAGCCCCAGTCCATAGGGGCTCCATAAGAAGCATTTGGCTGCAGTCCCAGTTTAAGCACACAAACAGGGGTACCTCAGGACTGGGGTACCACACCAGACACATTTATATTTATAATTTATGACATTAATGATCTGTGTCATTTTTCCACCTTACTATGTTGCATGAATCCGCAACTTTTTGCATAAAACCATTGGAATGGAGCTTGAGCATCATTCCTATAAACGCTTTATAGTCACTTTTAGTTTACTGTTTCTTTTCTACCTTTGACTAGGACTGTGCTTTGCAGCCCCCAAAACACGGAGCGTCCGCTGGTGTGTGACATCAGAGAGTGAAGAGAAGAAGTGCAATGATATAGTGAATTCTTGTAGCATTCAGGATATTCTGCTTATTTGTGTGAAACGATCCAGCACGGAGGACTGTATGAAAGCAATCAGTGTAAGTACATATACATATTACAGGGAGGCAACAACATACCTCCCAACTTCTGTCCGTATGAAATAGGGACACTTGCGCGGCAAAGCCGCGCGAGCGTCCGAAAAGGGGGCGGGCGTATGCAAATGAGGGCGCGGCTTATGCTAATTAGCCGCGACCTCATTTTCATACGAGAATAGACGCTGTGCGCATGCGCACAGCGTCTATTCTACTACATTGGGGGTCTCCCAACTGCCACCCCCCGCAGCGGGACAATGCCTGCCGCGGGTGGGACAGCGGGACAGGACCCGAAAATCGGGACTGTCCCTCTAAAATCGTGACAGTTGGGAGGTATGCAACAACTCATAAAATTATATCTGAGGCCAGGCACAACACGGAATGCCAATTCTGTAACCTGGAAATACAGTAGGACTGCACTCACATCCTGAGTACACTTAGGGGGTTATTGTGGTTGATTTGCTCGGATGCAAATTTGCACCCTTGCGAGTCAACCAAAACCCAAGCCGCCCCCCCCCCCCCCCCCCCCCTTTGCAGCGTGTGTTCGCACGCAGGGCCTGCGAATGGATGTTTAAACAAAAACATTGATTAGCAGCCCTTGGGTAAACACCCACATCATTTGATGGTCGCCAACCATCGAATGTTGTGGAACGTGAAAGCATATCTAAGTGACTCTCAGGTAACTTAGATTTGGGTGCACCCTCGGGAGGAAGTGGGCGGGCAGCTGGAATGCGGTGATGTCAGCTGCCCGCACCCATGTCATGGCCCGACTACCATAGGATTGCTCAGCGTTTACATGGGAACACCCATGAAATACTGGGCGTTCCCATGGGCACGACTATCTGCCGCCGCCCCACGCCCCCTGGCCGCAGCCTTGGGTGCTCGCCGTGGCCGCACACACACGGCATATGCACATGCGCAGAAATGCGGCTGCGAACGGACCAGAATAAGGTCCTTAGGGCCCAATTGTTAGATCTAATCGCAGGACAAAATTGTTCTCAAATGGACAAAACCATGCTGCAGTGCAGGTGGGGCTGATGTTACATATGCTGCAAGAGATTTGGGTTTCTGTGCTTTATTTTTACAATGCAATTTAGGTTTCAGTATGAACACACCCCACCCAAATCTGGCTCTCTCTGCACATGTTACATCTGCCCCACCTGGGTTGCTCATGGTTTTGCCCATTTTGAGAACAAATTTGAACAGCGATCAGGTCTGAATTAGACCCTTAGTATGATGGCAAATGCAGGATTTTTAGATGGGGGATTCGAAATACATTCCACGATCTCCCAGTCTGTGGAACATCAGAGCAAGTGCAAAAATCTGGGGAAGTAGTAGACGAATCTCATATTGGCCCAAGGCATGCACTGTGTATACACTGGTCTTTCCATACACAGAATATATATATGGGCTGTAGCAGGAGACAGGGGAGCCAACTCCAGTCCTCGAGAGCTACCAATAATTCACATTTTCCAGCTCACCCAACAGGGGAAAAGATCCACAGTTGAATCTAAATACTTCACTTGTGATTCTGTAAGGAGACATGGAAAACGTTAACTGTTGGTAGCTCTTGAGGACTGGAGTTGGCTACCACTGGTCTATAGCATGGGTCTTCAAACTGTGGCCCTCCAGATGTTGTGGAACTAAATGTCCCAGCATGCCCTGACAGTTTTGGCATGCTCTTATAGGAAAAAATGTGGCAATGCATGTTGGAACACGTAGTTTCACAACATCTGGAGGGCCACAGTTTGAAGACCCATGATAGTATAGGCGGTATCAAAATATTTAGTATATAAATATCATAAATGGTCAGGAAAAGGTTTTTATAGTCAATAAGATATAAATTACACACAGATAATAGAAACTGTAGGGGACAGAAATGAACTTTATAAGCAGACATTCTATTCTCACACCTCATTGTAAGGCTCCTGTCTCTTTTACCTGGCAGCTGCTCTCTGGTCCAGCGCACTGATTGAGCCCTAAGATCCACACACACACACAGCAAACTTGGTAGAAGATACTACCATTGGACGTGTGCAGCAGCTCTGCTATGTCCCTTAAGCTGTGTACACACAATACGATTTTAATAAACGATATGCATGATAACGATATTGTTAACAATATCATTGTGCATATCGTTCAGTGTTTACCCAGTATATAGTTAATGATGCGCACTCCTGCACGTCATTAATGATATGCCCAATCATTTGAACATGCAGTCCAATCTGACAATATCATCAGTAACTGCATGCTCGGTAGGGAGATTTCGGTGACGGCACTTAACGATATTTTTAATGATATCATATCGCTTACCTTTGGGTCATTCATTTTTGCCGCACCACCAATATCGTTAACAATATTGCAGTGCCGCATATTGCACAGTGTGTACAGACCTTCAAATTGTATGTTGTAGTGGCAGCTCTAGTAATTGTATTATATACAGTGGCGGTTTTTACCTATGGGCTGCAGGGCTGCAGCCCCCCAGGTAAAATCCGCCACGGTCTCTGCCTTAGGCGAAGCCAGATGCAGTCTGCGAGACTGCACTGGCTTCACTGTGACTGGCAGTGACTTCCTATTGGAAGTCCGACCTGCCAGTCACTCAAGGCATCCTATCGGGAGGTGTTCCCGCCCTCCGGGATGCCTCTTTCTGCGGTAATACGCGGCAGCCCCCAAAATGGGTTCTGCGCATGCGCAGTATCGCGTACCATACTGCGCATGCGCCGGAACCTGGGAACCCGATCAAGCCTCCAGGGGCTGCTGCAAAGGCAGCCCACGGAGGCGTGGGCCAGCGCATGTGCAGAATGTATGAAGGTACTGCGCATGCGCTGGCCCCGTGGCTTGGGGCGGCGAAGGCAGCGGCAGTGGAGGGGGGGCGCATTGCTCACTGAGCTGCTCATTCCAAGTTTGAGCCAGATGGCTAGGTTGAAAGGGTTATGGACACCATCTAGCAATGACTGCAGGCAGGGGCGGATCCAGAAGAAAATTACAGGGGGGGGGGGGGCACCAAGATAGGAGACACCATAATAGGAGAACAGCAGTGTACAGCTAGGTAAAAAGGGGTGTAATCTCACACAAAATGAATGCCACAATTTCTAGTTATTAACATTTGAAAGGGGAAAGTAAAGTGAGAAGGAGAGAGTGTATGCTATGGGTGAACAACCCAGTGATTAGGGTTGCCAACTCTCTGTCATTTGATTTGCGGAAATACCCACTTCACAATTTAAATGCGCGCGCCGAAAGTGGGTGTGGTCTATTCAAAAGTGGGCGTGACCTGTTCAAAATGGCTGTGCGTGTCAACTGACAGAAGTAGGCACACTCCGGACTGGAACTAACGCCCGTGTAGTGCAGTATAGAGCCAGGTTAATGACACAGATATATGTGTATACCATGGTAATCACAAAATTGGGAGAATCCCGGAAATCCGCGAGAGGCAACCTACCAGTGATCCTTGTGCATGCAGAGACCACAGCCATTACAGATGGGGCAAAGCTCGGGAGTCGGGCCCAAAGAGTGACAGAGACCAGGACTGGCATTCCTGACACTGGTGTAATCTAGTAAGGCAGGCCAGGTCCTTCCTGCTGTTTTTTGAGCCAAGGTCCCCTCCTCTACTCTGTCCGGACCTACACCTGTTTTTTGTGGCTGGCCACAGTGGAAAATATATTGGGGCTTGTACAACGAATACTACCAATTAATGTACCCCCTTTATACGTTAGACCACAATACAACTGCTTAATACACGTTACCAACACAGTACAGCCAAATTAAAAGCAACATCTATGCATGTAAATATCAGCACATATCCAAAAATAATTAATCATAAACTGTGGGGAAAGGATGGGATGCACAGTGTAGATAAAGGTGTATTCAATGGTGGGGGAAAGCCTCAGATGGTAAGCTATACAATGAGCCGTGCCGATAGCTCGCTGTCAGATTATTTAATGGCATCCTCTTCACTTGCCATTTCCATCTCGCTGGTTGTTTTCAGTGAGGTTGAAATGGCGAGTGCAGCTGTCAAAATGGCGGGGATCACCACAAAATGCAGCAGGCTCCCTGCATTTGTGCTGAACCTCGCCGTTTCGGAGAATTTACCTGGAACACAGGCTATGGCAAGCAGCCGGCGAGTGGGTTAGATGGTAAGGATGGCTTGTTTTTGGCAATCCTTGCTAAAAAACAAAACATCCTCGCCATACAAACCCCTTCGTCAGCGGCATTGAATACTGAGTCTGCAAATGCTGTGGAGGTTGTCGGAAGGGGGTGGGGGAGGCATAGAAGAGATAAGTACAGTAAATGAAAGAAAGGGAATTTTTTAGGGCAGGGTGCTGACCACCGAGCTGGGCACATTTCAGAGACCAGGAGAGGCAGAAGCTGGTAAATACATTAAATACAGATATAGCCACTCTTATAGTTGCCGCAATACGGCCGCCTGTGACCGTTTGTCACAGCAAATCCGCACCTAAAATAGATGCCGATCGGGCAGCACCGATCGCCATGGCAATTGCCACAGCAACAATGAATGCGGCTACATCTGTATGACATCAGATAAGAACCACTTGGCCCATGTATACAGTGGTACAACTAGCTATTTGTAATCAATGCTGCCTCAGAGGGTTCAGGGCCCCATAGTGCACTTACACATAGGGAAGAGGGAGGCGGGAGGCAAAGCCGCTTCTTCTGCAGATTCCGTCAGTGTAGCTGAGCCTGCAGTACCGTCCCCGGCTACACGGATGACTGATGTGGCACTGTATAAGCACAGTCAGTCAGCGTCCATCAGCCACGCAGATCCAGCACTGCTGTACTGTAGGCTCAGTTACACTACCGGTATCTGCAGAAGCTTCGCCTGTGTCCTCCCTCCGTGTAAGAACACTAGTACTGGGCCCTGAATCTGGCATTGCAGCGCTGATTAAAGTCCCAACTCCCTCCATGTAAGTACAATGCTGGGACCTGAATCCAACGGGGCAGCGCTGATTAAAGTACCGACTCCCTCCTACCTTGTATAAGTGCACATGCCGGGGTACCTGGAAGAGTGACAGCCGCTTAACAATTACTGCTAAGTTAAGCGCATGTTAGCTCTTCCAGGTGGGTGCAGGGGCGCAGACAAAAGGGCAGGGTGTTTTAGTACATTATAAAACGGGCAGGGTGTGGCGCCATGCAAAACAAGGCTAGCAGGAATACTATACACACACAGTATATACACAAACACACATTCAAACTGAGACAGCACTCACATATAGAAAATAACAGGTCCCAGTTTCTTCTTTAGGTAAATCCAAAAAACCAGGAGATCCAAATATAGCAGAAATTGTTGGCAGCGCCAGCACACAGTTAATAAATCATAAATATTGTGGATAATGCCAACGTTTCGATATTTATTATATCGTTAGCAGGGTGTAAAACATTACAAAACTTTTTTAGAATCTTTTATACACTGGTGACGATATAATAAATATAGAAACAATGGCATTATTCTCTATATATATATTTCTATGTTTATGTGAATAGATAGATAGACAGACAGACAGATAAATAGATAGATAATGTGCAGTATAGGATAGAGAGAGCATGTAGCTTACTGGCCTGTGCTGATGATGGGGCTAGGAACCAGAACTGCTCTGGTGATGATGGGTTTCATCACGGCCGGGGCAGGCTGCCGAAAAACGCACACAAGGACTAGGTTCATGTAAATGCAGGTTATGACAGATCATGGCATGCAGCGCAACTCTCTCCCCCGCGGCCGGCCACTCCCAGAATGCCACGCACAATGACATTGCGCTCGCACCGGCATTCTGGGAAGGTGGGAGGGAGATGCACAGCAGTGGCGGTCTTAGCTAGGTAACCGGCAGCCGGGACCTGTCACATTGTCAGCTGCGGACCCAGCCGTCAGCTGGTCCCGCGAGGTGCTCCTTGAAGCAGCCCCAGCAATATAGGAAGTGAAAGCAGGGAAGGAGGAGAGACTGTGAGGGGACACCCTGGGACAGCTGAGCATCTCCCGATTTGTTACGTGCCGCAGCCTCTTCATTGTGCGGCTTCAATTAAAAAAAAAAAAAAAAAAAGTTGGAAATGACAGGGGGGCGGGCACGTGCCCAGGTGCCCCCCCCCCCCTAAATCCGCCACTGACTGCAGGGAAACTTCCTTATTCTAGAGCAGATAAGACTTTATGGTAATAGCGGAACATCTATTATATAACGTAAACACAAATATATTCATAGAAGAATTCCTTCATGGCTGACCAAGAACAATACAAAATAAAGGTGGCCATACACACGCAGATTTATCTTCAGATCTGGCTGGCTGGAACAAAAACATGGTTATGGATGAGAGCAAATGACAGTTGACCATTTGCTTGGAAATGCTGGAAAACTGTCACTTATCCATAACCATGTGTTTGTTCCAACCAGCCAGATCTGAAGATAAATCTTACTAGTGTATGGGCACCTTAAGAAATGAGAAACAGAGAGGCACAGTACAATGTAAGTAATTAAGTTTAATTTATATAGCGCACTTTCTCCAACAGGACTCAAGGCACTTGTAAATACTGTACAGTACATTGTGTTTAATGAAGCCTAAACCCGCCATCATACACATCATCATATGGATTATTCCCCTTTCCACATTACTTATCAGGCATAGAACAATGTGCAATGTAATGTACTGTATAACTCTGGTAACTTGAGTTTAACAATGCCCATATACAGTAGGTAGGCACAGATGTACAGTACCAACGCCTATTGTTTTTCAGGATGGAGATGCAGATGCCATTAGTATAGATGGTGGAAATGTTCTCAAAGCTTCCCTTGACCCTTATCATTTGAAGCCCATCATGAAAGAAAGTCATAGGATACACAAAGGTGAGTACATATGGGTTCTCTACTCCTGCAGTGTACACTTGTACTATGCTACTGTGAATGAAATTTAGAGATGGACGTGTGGTAATTTGCTTTGCATAATATACACATTTTCTGTGCTGTGCATGTGCACTGAAATGTCCCCCCTCCCTTTCTAGATGTTTGCGCAGGGTTGGACTAGCCCACAGGGGCAGTGTCAGACTAGGACATGAAGGGCCCACTGGGGGAATACCGTGGTTGGAGCCCATGCTTATAAGTTTGGTAAACAATTAATGGGTACATGGTCTGGGCCCCTTCATAATAGGGATGAGTGGCTCGGATTCTGTGGAATTTTAACACTGGGGATCCGAATCCAGTCTGTTCCCACTAGACTCAAATCCCACTTCAATGCCCAATGCCATCCTCCCAGTGTAAGATTCTTGCGGGACTTGCATCCTATATAAAGCGATGTGGCCGCGGCTCTGCGCTATTATATGGAAATGCGTGCTGTTGTATGCTGTGCTATACTCTGCTTTGGCACTGCTATTATTTTGGGTTATGGATCATTGGGTAGACAGTAGGATGGTCGAAAAGCATTAGGTCAACACCATTAGGTCGACATGCAGGAAGGTCAAGATGTGTTAGGTCGACATGGTCATTAGGTCGACACAAGCATTAGGTCAACATCGGGAAGGTCCACAGTCAAAAGGTCGACATGGGGTTTTTAAAAATAAAATTGTTCTGAATTTCTACACTAAACCGTACCACCGCGTCTGCTCGCCATGCTTCAGGCACAGTGCCTCGATGCCTGAAGCATAGTACAAGCCATGAAAAAAATGGTACTTTACCTGCCAAAAAAGGTACGTGTGTCCAGAGTACCCAACTGTACATGCATACAAGTACTGGGAATCTGCTGGCCATACCCCATTGTGCAAGAACTGTGCTGGCTGTGCATATACAGTAATTTCTGTGACTCTGCTTCCTTTACCCCACTATGTATACAAGTACTGTGACTCTGCTGGCCATACCCCACTGTGTCTACAAGTACTGTGACTCTGCTGGCTATACCCCACTGTGTATAAAAGTAATGTGACTCTGCTGGCCATACCCCACTCTATATACAAGTACTGTGACTATGCAGGCCTAATCCTACTCTGAATAACACAAGAATTACCAAGATTACTGTTTGTTAAAAACACAACCACCAAAGGACATCACTATAAACATTTTTGAAACAGAACATTTTGGTTCCAGGCTTTACTCCTGTTTGTATAAACCTGGTAAATGCTCTTCAATTCGCATAGTGTGAAGGCAATAGTATCATACTTGCCTACCTGACCCTCTCCATGAGGGAGAAAATGCTCTGTTCCTGGAATGCCCTGGTAATGTACAGATGGGGCAGATCCCATCTTTGCAGGGGATGGCGATGGTGATGCCACCCGCCATCCCCCGCCAGCGCCATCTCTATAGCGAGAAGGGGACGCGCGCGCATGAGAGGCGCGCGTGTCCCCTTCCGACGGCGCTTCCAGTGCTTCCCCCTGGTCACTGCCGGCTTGCCGGAGGTCACCCGGGGTCCCCGCCGCCTGCCCGCACCCCCCCTAACCCTGTCAGTCTCCCTGAAGCGGAGACGGACAGGGTTCCCGTCGCCCCGCCGACGGAGATTGAGACGCACGCGCGTGAGACGCACAGGCGTCTCAGTCAGATGGTGAGGTAGGCTGCTGGAGGATCGCCAGCGCTGACGTTCTGGCAATTCGCCAGCAAAGAAGAGGCCTGCCCCATCTGTAGGATTGCCATCACCTGTGTGTGGTGACACCTTTCTTATCAATTACCTAGCTCACCCCAGATGACAGCAATCATACATTACCAGGGAAGTCCTGGAGCAGAGCATTTTCTCCCTGATGGAGAGGGTCAGGTAGGCAAGTATTGTTGATATTTTAAGATTGTGGGAACCCTGACTGAACTTGTATTTTATTAATGTAGATACAACCCCCTGCTTGATGGAGCGTAAACGACTGCTTGCACTGAAGCCGACCCTACGTGGATATTTTATGCCCAAATGTGATAAAAAAGGCGCCTACAGACCAGTGCAGTGTCGCGACAGATATTGCTGGTGTGTTCATGCAAATGGTGAAGAGATTGCTGGTACAAAGGCCCAACGTCTGCCGACATGTGATGTTCCAGGTAAGACTAATGGGGCCCACTCACTGGGTTATTGTGCAATTTGATCTTTTTAGTTCTGAAAAAAATCAGAACAAAAAATTATAAAAAAATATTACCAGATATGTTATCATGGTCACTCGTCACCGACGTTACACAACTTCTCAGCTGTGGCTTGCCTTGCGCTGGATGGAGGTCTGATGCCATGTTGGAGGTCTCAACAGGGACCTAGTCGCAGTGGCCTGCAGGAGTAGTGTGGTTTGGTTTCTGGTAGGCGCCTGGAGGCCAGTGCTGCCATCTTGGATATGGTAAAATGCACCATTGGCCAGTCTGCACTCCTTTCCTGTGCTTCCTTACTCTCGGCCTATGGGAGGTGAGTGCTGGGTATTTATCCTGGCTTCTCTGACCACAAAGAGGTCAGTCCAAAGTGTATTTTAATCTGTGCACTACCTGGAGCCTGCAGATGCCCTTAGGCCAGAGGTAGTCAACTCCAGTCCTTGAGAGCTACCAACAGTTCACATTTTCCAGCTCACGTCATAGGTGGACAGGTGCACTCATTACTGACTAACACATTTTAAAAGATCAACAGGTGGAGCTAATTACTTCACTTGTGATTCTGTGAGGAGACATGGAAAATGTTAACTGTTGGTAGCTTTCGAGGACTGGAGTTGGCTAACCCTGCCTTATGCAGGCCACACATCAGACCACCTTTCCTCCAACCATCCAACTAGTTGCTTGGATGGAATAAAAATATGGTACTGATGGGAGCAAATGTAATATTTACAACAGAAATGTGCTCCCATAATCTGGAAAAGGACAAAAACTGTTGCACAGACACGGTACTGTAGTTGAACCTGTTTGATTTAAACAATTTGACTGAAAGTTTTTGTCAATTTTCCTGGGTTTGTGAGCTCATTTCTGATTGTCCTTTGCTCCCATACAGTACCAGATTTTTATTATATCCAAGAAACTAGTTGGATGGTTGGAGGAAAGTTGGTCTGATGTGTGGCCAGAATTAGGTCTATGCTCATACCTTCCAACATGACCCTCTCCAGGAGGGACACAATGCTCTGCTCCTGCGCTTTCTTCTTAATGTAGGATTACCCTCATCTGTGTTGAACAGGTTAATTGATAAGAAAAGTGCTTCAACACAGGTGATTGCAATCATACATTAAGAAGAAAGTGAAGGAGCAGAGCATTGTGTCCCTCCTGGAGAGGGTAATGTTGGGAGGTATGAGACAACAACCACTAGGTGGCAGCTAAGTACTGTTGGATTGTACCCAATTTGTATAGATAAATCCACAGCAATAATCACTGCATACATAGGAGCTGATAAAGCTGCCTAGCCTCCCAGAATAAGTGGGAGACTGAGCCCCAATAAAGGGGAAACCAGAGCCATACTGGTAAGATATCCCAATGTGTTGGCTCAAGCACAAACTTTTATTTAAAGATTGGAAAGATGTCCATCAATAAATCTTTTTGAAATCTCCCAAATTTAAATGCCATAAGATATTCAAGCCAATTAAGGCTACAAGTAACCACTGTAACTCTATATCAGTAATACATCGCTGTGGTTTTAAATACACCTCTTTACTCATTTCAAGCACTATATATGTGTGTATGTTACATGTTTTTTGTGTGTGCCTGCGATTTTAACTTCTTTATTTTCACTGCTATTTCCCTCAGAATATTAAAAGGGAATTTGAAAATAAATTCATTGAAAGTTAAGTTTTATTAAAAATGTACTAGTGTGCGTCCCATAGAACAGTCCCTCTTTCTTCTTTGCATAAAATGTCCAGGAACAGAGCATTTTCTCCCTGAAGGAGAGGGTCAGGTAGGCAACCCTGCTTTGTCCTTTTTGGCTCCTTCCCTTGCATCTTTCCAAGTCATCTAAATTCAGCTAAGTCACTTTATTATCATTACTGATTTTAGTCATTTTTAGAGTATATCAGAGATTGTCTTTGTTTTCTTAAAGTGACAGAATCATAATTCTTTCGAAATCATAGTTAATGCATTTCAGAGATTAAAGTCACAGTATCATTGTTCTTCAAATACAGGCATTACAGAGACTATCACTGTTTATCTTAAAGCCACATTACCTTTGGCAAAGCATTCTAGAAACTGACATTAAGGGTGACATTCTATGGGATGAGATTGGTGTTATTTGGCGAAATTTTCGCAAAAAACGTCCAAAATCCCGTTTTTCGCATATTTAAGGAGATGCGAAAAACGGCAAAATCGCCGATTTTGCTGTGAAATCGCACTTTTACAAAGTGCGATTTTAACTTGCGCCGGAACTCGCATCCAGATGTTTTCCCATTGAAAAGTATACAAATTGCATATTTAATGAGATGCGAATTTGGGAAATGTGTCTTAAATTCGCCAAAAAATCAGACCAGGTTCTGATATGCGAGTTGGCCAGAACCCTGCACAGATCATTGAGATCTGTGCAGGGTTCTGTGGTAAAATAATTTTTTTTTTTTTTAAATTGCGTGGGGTCCCCCCTCCTGAGCATAACCAGCCACGGGCTCATTAAGCCGGACCTGGTTCCAAAAATACGGGGGACAAAAAGTGTAGGGGTCCCCCGTATTTCTGAAACCAGCCCTGGACTCTTGGACCGGTCCTGGTTCCAAAAATACCCCAGCACGACACAGGCTGAGAGCGTGATTGGGCGATGCGTCTGATTGGCATAAGCCATAAGCCGAAGACGCTCTCAGCCTCTGTTGCGCTGGGACAACGCGACAGAAGCTGTTAGCTGCATCGGAGAAAGCTGGTTGTCCCCGCTGTCATTGCGGGGGTAGCCGGCTCTGCAGAAGGGAGACCAGCGCTGGATCCTGGATCGGCGAGTATATTGTTGTAAAAGTGAGATGTGTGTGTGTGTGTGTGTGTATGTAATAAAGTTTAACTTTTCTGTGTGTGTGTTTTCTTTTAACATTCTTTTTACAGGTGGACTACAAGTCCCAGCGGGCCCATTAATGCCCCGCATGCTGGGACTTGTGGTTCTCCAAGTCCCAGCCTGCGGGGAGGTCTGCTGGTACTTGTAGTTCTCCTGTATAAACCAATGTTAGGATTGAAACGGGTGAAGCCTGGGGGGGGATCCCTTTATTGGGGGGGTCCCCACTCCTCCAGGTACCCCGTCCAAGGCTGACCAGCCACGGTGCTCATGGTACAGCCAGGGGACCTTATGTAAAAAGTGTCCCCCGGCTGTGGCATGACACTGCGGGCTGTTGGAGCCCGGTGCCGGTTTCAAAATACGGGGAACCCCCAGATTTTTTGTCCCCCCTATTTTTGGAGCCAGGACCGGTCCAAGAGTCTGGGGCTGGTTTCAGAAATACAGGGGGCCCCTACTCTTTTTGTCCCCCATATTTTTGGAACCAGGTCCGGCTCAATGAGCTGGTTATGCTCAGGAGGGGGGACCCCACGCAATTTTTTTTAAAATTTATTTATTTTTTTATACAAACCCAAAATCGCACATAAGCTCAAATTCGCACATTTTCATGCCTAAAAATCGCACATTTTCATGCCGAAAATTCACCCATTATCGCACTCAGGCCCTTATTCACATTGACACGTTCGCATGTGAATTCGCATGTATCACCCAACTGCTCCCATTGCGCATGTGCAGTGTACGCAATGCGCATGTGCAAACTGCGAAATTCCTATTCGCAAGCAATCTTCCAAGCGGTTTCTGTCGTCCGAGCGAAGGTTTAGCGAGTAGGTGTGATGTGGGCGTTTGTATGGGCGCGTCCAGTATAATGAGCAAAACTGGGCGTACACATGGGCGTACACGTGGGCGTTCACTTCGAGTGGTGGGTTTGCTTTCGCATGACTGCAACAGGGATTGTTCCCACACAAACTCCAAAACTTTCGCAAGCTCAAAGCAGGTTTTCAGTTTCGCACACCATACTTCTTGTGAACTGCTCATTCGTACGCTTAAAACACAGTAGCGAAATGGGGAAATCAATAGCACCTGAACACCATTGTGACCAATTATTGGTTGATTGTGACAATCATTTAACTCTGCTCCACTTCAGTTTGCATCACAAAACCAAACAAGTGTTAGCAGACACATTTAAATTATTATGGTAAGGTGAATTGTAGGCCACAAATGCAAATGCACTTAACACATTTATTAATTGCCCTTATATAACATACCTTTATGTACATTTTCACTCTGCCATGTGTAGCATGTTTGCACTGTCAACATTAGTCGACATGTGTCAACTCACATATGCAACATATATATTAGGGACAAGAGCATGTTCGCACGCACACTGTGGTGCGTGTGTGTGTGTGAAAATGTGTTGGCGTGTGCGAGCAGTTTTAATTGCACGCAATGAAAGGCCACACCCTTTTTAGTATGGGTGCGAACGCATGAGTTCGCAAGCCCTATAGGCGTGACTCTGCAAGATGCGTACGTGCTGTTATCAAGTGTAACACTGCGTGCGTGTGTGCATGCGAACGAATGAACCTGAATAAGGGCCTCAATCACACTTTTCTTGCCAGAACACGCACCTCATTAAATATGCGAATCCAAGGCAAAAATGCAATTTGAAAAAAGTGCGATAATGGGCGAAAAACTGACGTGCGAAAAACTCTCATCCCATAGAATGTCACCCTATATCTTCTAAGCTTAAGGTGTCATTATTCTACCAAAGCCAAGTACAGTATCTCAGAGACAAATAATTCAGCATTGCGACATAATAAACAGTAGTCAAAAAAGACAATGATGCATTATGTATACCTACCACTTTCCACGACCTCCACCTCTTGAGGGGACTCCTCCATGACATATTATATAATAATTGCACGTCAAATGCAATATTCTTCAATGTGCTAATTATTACTAACACATACTAAAGCAAACTTACCATCAGTTATAAACACAGTGTGTGTGTGTATTATGTTTTTTGATTAATGTTATTTGGACTACAATTATATTACATTAGTGTCTTGCAAGGATGTGCACACTACAATAACACACATCTATATACAGTATCTACCTTTTGCAAATTATAAAAATATTAAACTATTTACACATACACTGTAAAATTACAAAAAACACACAGACAACTTCTAACTGGTATGAACTTTTTATTTCTAACAAGCAAACAATAAATTTTAGAGGAGCAGGTCGGTCAGGTCCTGCAGATCTGCTTGTAGAAAATGAAGGTGCTCCCTCATCCGGCGGAGGGCCCCGCGGACACCTTCATTAGGTTCCCTTTGGTCATCTGTGGGCATGTTAAAGTGGGGTAAACTTTAATAATAATAAGGTACAAATGTTACATTGTGATGCTAAAATTCAATACAAACTACCTACAGCATTATAAATCATACATACACAAATGCACATAGGCTTCAGTTTCCAAAATGAAAATAAATACTATGATGGTGACATACACACAGTGGTTTACACTATTCAATATGTTACTTATAACATTGTCAATGTATGTTTCCAAAGCACACCAACACTTGAGCCTCATTCAGACTTGTCATGGCTTAACACTCACCAATGTACTAGAAAGCTACATCCACTATAACTTTTCACATTTCTGCATAAATATAATCCTTCATGTCACTGCTCAATGGTTAACTGCAGGTATGTATGTGTATATATATATATATATATATATATATATATATATATATATATATATATATAGAACAATACTTTCCCTCACTGAGACCAATGTTGTCTTCTGTTATAGAAAAGAAATAGGCAGCAATCCACGGACTTGTCAAACAAATTCAAGGTGTATTTAAATCATAAAGCAGGTAGGACAACGTTTCAAAACCCGAAGGTTTTTTCCTCAGGTCCACTTAAATCATAATGCATATAAAGCAACCTGGCAATACAAGAAGGCCATTGACCAAATTATTGTATTGGGTCGGAACAATAATTACATACTCAAAGAGACAGCAGAGTTTCTTATCCAACAACATCCTAAAATCCCAATACTGTACACACTCCCTAAGGTCCACAAATCCCTGACTGCCCCCCCGGGAAGACCGATCATATCGGCTAGAGGATCGCTGTGCCAGCCCCTCTCGCAGTATGTGGATCTACACCTACAGCCGGTGGTCAAAAATTTGGCAAGCTTCATTGCGGATACCCCGGATTTCTTGAGAAGAATCAATAGAATTGGGCATATACAGCCTGGGACTCTGATGGTTACATTAGATGCCTCAAGCTTGTATACTAATATACCGCATGCACAAGGGATCCAGGCCTGTCGGGAGAAATTGTCCAACTGTGTTGAATACTCGGGTCCTCCAATTGAATACCTCCTGCTACTAATGGAGACAATCCTGACAAAAAACTACTTTCTGTTTGAAAATAGATTTTATTTACAGAAGCAGGGGACGGCGATGGGGTCCAATATGGCCCCATCCTACGCCAATATCTTTATGGCCGACTACGAGAATAAACACATCATGGGTCATGAAACATTTGGTCAATACATAGAGATGTACGTCCGATACATAGACGACCTGTTCTTCCTCTGGTCGGGAGGTGAGAAGAGGCTTCTAGACTTTGTGGACCATCTGAACAAGATCCCAGGAACTATCAGGTTTACGATCACGTTTAGCAGTAATACTATAAACTTCCTGGACACTACCCTCACCATCAATGGAACTGAACTTTCCACTAAGATATACACCAAGGATTCAGATAAAAATACATTGTTACATGCCGAGAGCTATCATCCAGAGCCCCTCAAGAAGGGCCTACCCTATTCTCAGCTGCTGAGAGTGGTACGTACCACATCCAATCCAGATGAGAGACCGGCGGCACTTGAAAATATGGGGAAAAAATTCCTTGAGAGAGGTTATAACAAAAGGGATGTGAGGACAGCACTACAGAGGGTGTCTGCCCTCGACAACAGCACATTGCTACAGCCACGCTACAAGCCAATTGATTCGGAAAACACCAGGCTAAATCTATGCAGTACCTACACTGTTGCCTCTAATAATATTAGACAAAAAGTCAAAGAACATTGGCATCTGCTTGCGACTGATCCAACTCTATCGGCTGAAATTAAACACCCCCCGAGGTTCGCGTACAGACGTGGCCCCAATCTTAAGGACCTACTGGTTGATACAGGATCGACGCAAAAGAAAACAGGAGTAACCAGCTGGCTTCACCGCAAGAAAGGTACCCACAAATGTGGAGGGTGCTCCAATTGCCCATTTTTAATGACAGGCTCCATCTTCACTGATCCAAGAAGTGGCACCAAATTTACCAACAGATTTCACCTGGACTGTAACAGCAAATTCGTTGTTTACGTTTTACAATGTCCATGTAACCTGCTATATATAGGCAAAACGTCAAGAATGTTAAAAGAGAGACTAAGCCAGCACAGGTCATCCATCAAGAAAGGCAACTCATGTCTTGGCACTGACAATGAACTGAAAAACCTGCCTGTGGCTAAACACTTTCGCGATAATTCCCATACAGTTAACCAACTCAGATGTGCCATTGTGGACCATATCCCACCCCTGAAAAGAGGGGGAGATAGGGATAAGTTGCTCTTACAGAGAGAACTCCAGTGGATCTATCGACTCAACACATTGGCACCTGGAGGGTTAAACGAGGATTTTAAAATGAGCTGCTTCTTATAGCAGACTTATCACTACGCTCCCACTTGACTTGAATTATACTCTTATTGTTGCTGTCTTGGACGTTTATATGTTGCTTTCTACTGGTTTATACAATATCAAAGTTGTGTTTACCTATTACATACGCCGCCGAGCGTGCATGTCTCTATTTATTGCCTCAGTATGTGCTTTGCGCATACATCATGTTGGATTTATAGCAGCACCGCTGTGTGCTTTATTTCAGTTCTAATGTCCAGATAGTGTTGACACCGCCGAGTGTCGACCATTTTGTAACCTTTTGCTTTATTACATGACTTACTCATATGAAATGCCATTATAGTATCCTTGGACACCGCCGTGTGCCAGGACAGTGTCTTTTACCCAGTAACTTTGTATATTCTGGACAAACTGAGCAGCGCCCCTTCTGGCTAGTACGTGACATTCCCCGCTCTGGCTATTGTAGGAACACCCGCATACAGATAACATTCGGATTCTCCGTATGCGGCAGCAACACACGTAGCTCCACAGCAACACGGAGTTTCACCACTTTCACCGCCCACTTAGAGGTTGCTCCCCTCTAGCTGTTTACAGTACAGCTCGCTCCATCACACAGGTACGGAGGCACATAGCGCTATCGGGAAGCCGGAGGCTTCACCCATGACGCGCTCAGTCCCGCCCCAGGATTCCCCGTGACGCGCCATACACCCGCCCACCTGTCAGATGGCCGGAAGGAGACCGCTGTCAGCTGGTCGGTTTTTTGAATTGTGTTGGCGCAATTTATGCACTTAAATAGTGCTGGTTTACTGTGTGTTGTCACCCCTGAGGAAAATTGGCTGAGTCCAATTGAAACGGCTGTCGGGTGCAGCTACTGCATGTATTTACTGCACGTTATGGAATAAACTTTCCTCTTTCTTCATCTACGCTGAGTGCCGGTCTGGATTCTTCTTCACCTTGTGTGTGGGGGGTAAGTGCTTTATACGTTCCCTTTATGGACCAGGCACCGGAATTTGTCATATATGGAGTGCCGACCTGATACCAATTCTATGTATTGCCTTTCAAGCATTTAACAGGACAGAGCACCCATTCTAAGTTCTATTATAGAACAACCTTCATTTTATATTGCATCTTTCTTCAACGCTGTGCAGTATTACTCCGCACTGTACTGTTAAGCATCAAGGAGTATTTCTGTCATACCAGTGCAAGACCCAATGTCTCAGGATACACACCGGGAGACTGCTTCAACCTTGAACTTTAATACAACAGATGCTGAGCGAATTCTCTTTACAGATACCGACACGCTAGCCTTTAACAAGGATACCCCTGAAGAGGTATACCAGGACTTACTAAGATTAAAAAAACGTGAAATTGAACTACAACTACACGGATTGACTCTGTCACAGCACTACAAGGAATCCCTCATTCCAAGAGGTTTCCGGATCCACAACCAGCCCACACTGGGCAGGCATAATACAGAATTCTGCATCAGATGGTGCAGCATTCTGAATAAATGCTCTCAGGACCTGATGCTGCTGGTGGTTGAGCAGACAGGAGCCGACTTGGAAATAATTAAGGCAGAGATTGCAGAACTCGAGGAGACTGAACCATATAAGGAAATCGAGGATCCCTCCAAGGGCCAGCTAGCCAAATTGAATAAAGAAATAGAGAAGTTCAAAGAGAACCTTCTCAAATTTAAAAAGAACAAGTACAAACAGGTGCGCCTCGACTACAAAGACAACCGTGTCTATCCCTGGTTCTCAAGAATAGAGACCAGAAGAGCACGACCACAATTCCGCCGTGGTCCAGGGAGACGACAACCTGCACAGTTTACAGACCTCGACAGTCATACCTCGGCAAGCGACTCTGACGCCCCAACAACAAGCACGGGTGAAACTGGCTATCTGGCACGGTCGGATCGTAATAGAAAACCGCCAAAAAACCCCTTGTACCCACCCGCAGAGGTGGGAGAAAAAACAAAAAGAAAGGCGCAAAAACCCACATAGGGTCAGTGGTGTTTAACCTCTCTAAACACCCCCTAACGTCGGCCGAAAGCTCTCTCCTCAACCGAGGGTTGTCCTTTGTCCCCACCCTGAAGCAAGACCCATTTAAGTGGCAAGTGGACATGTTCAAACTAGGACGCCAACTACGCCTGAGAGATTACTTTATCAAAAATCCACAACCACCAGCAACGATGTCTGTCACAAATGGACAAGCAACAGTACTCAAGCGTAAAAGCACTTTCGATCCCCCCACACTGAATCCTTCTATAAACACATTTTTGAGGGTACTCAAGAGAGATACGAACCCCTTTATACAAAACCAGAAGATCTCTCACCATAACATCTCCAGAGAAGAGAAAGAGGCAATCAAAAACTTGGTCAATGACAGTGAATTAATTATCAGAGCAGCGGACAAGGGAGGTGGTATTGTACTCTTGGATCGCGAGTACTACACCTCTGAAGCACTGTCACAACTCTCCAACACTGCATGTTATGAAAAGCTGGACTTTGACCCTACCTGGCAATACAAGAAGGCCATTGACCAAATTATTGTATTGGGTCGGAACAATAATTACATACTCAAAGAGACAGCAGAGTTTCTTATCCAACAACATCCTAAAATCCCAATACTGTACACACTCCCTAAGGTCCACAAATCCCTGACTGCCCCCCCGGGAAGACCGATCATATCGGCTAGAGGATCGCTGTGCCAGCCCCTCTCGCAGTATGTGGATCTACACCTACAGCCGGTGGTCAAAAATTTGGCAAGCTTCATTGCGGATACCCCGGATTTCTTGAGAAGAATCAATAGAATTGGGCATATACAGCCTGGGACTCTGATGGTTACATTAGATGTCTCAAGCTTGTATACTAATATACCGCATGCACAAGGGATCCAGGCCTGTCGGGAGAAATTGTCCAACTGTGTTGAATACTCGGGTCCTCCAATTGAATACCTCCTGCTACTAATGGAGACAATCCTGACAAAAAACTACTTTCTGTTTGAAAATAGATTTTATTTACAGAAGCAGGGGACGGCGATGGGGTCCAATATGGCCCCATCCTACGCCAATATCTTTATGGCCGACTACGAGAATAAACACATCATGGGTCATGAAACATTTGGTCAATACATAGAGATGTACGTCCGATACATAGACGACCTGTTCTTCCTCTGGTCGGGAGGTGAGAAGAGGCTTCTAGACTTTGTGGACCATCTGAACAAGATCCCAGGAACTATCAGGTTTACGATCACGTTTAGCAGTAATACTATAAACTTCCTGGACACTACCCTCACCATCAATGGAACTGAACTTTCCACTAAGATATACACCAAGGATTCAGATAAAAATACATTGTTACACGCCGAGAGCTATCATCCAGAGCCCCTCAAGAAGGGCCTACCCTATTCTCAGCTGCTGAGAGTGGTACGTACCACATCCAATCCAGATGAGAGACCGGCGGCACTTGAAAATATGGGGAAAAAATTCCTTGAGAGAGGTTATAACAAAAGGGATGTGAGGACAGCACTACAGAGGGTGTCTGCCCTCGACAACAGCACATTGCTACAGCCAGGCTACAAGCCAATTGATTCGGAAAACACCAGGCTAAATCTATGCAGTACCTACACTGTTGCCTCTAATCATATTAGACAAAAAGTCAAAGAACATTGGCATCTGCTTGCGACTGATCCAACTCTATCGGCTGAAATTAAACACCCCCCGAGGTTCGCGTACAGACGTGGCCCCAATCTTAAGGACCTACTGGTTGATACAGGATCGACGCAAAAGAAAACAGGAGTAACCAGCTGGCTTCACCGCAAGAAAGGTACCCACAAATGTGGAGGGTGCTCCAATTGCCCATTTTTAATGACAGGCTCCATCTTCACTGATCCAAGAAGTGGCACCAAATTTACCAACAGATTTCACCTGGACTGTAACAGCAAATTCGTTGTTTACGTTTTACAATGTCCATGTAACCTGCTATATATAGGCAAAACGTCAAGAATGTTAAAAGAGAGACTAAGCCAGCACAGGTCATCCATCAAGAAAGGCAACTCATGTCTTGGCACTGACAATGAACTGAAAAACCTGCCTGTGGCTAAACACTTTCGCGATAATTCCCATACAGTTAACCAACTCAGATGTGCCATTGTGGACCATATCCCACCCCTGAAAAGAGGGGGAGATAGGGATAAGTTGCTCTTACAGAGAGAACTCCAGTGGATCTATCGACTCAACACATTGGCACCTGGAGGGTTAAACGAGGATTTTAAAATGAGCTGCTTCTTATAGCAGACTTATCACTACGCTCCCACTTGACTTGAATTATACTCTTATTGTTGCTGTCTTGGACGTTTATATGTTGCTTTCTACTGGTTTATACAATATCAAAGTTGTGTTTACCTATTACATACGCCGCCGAGCGTGCATGTCTCTATTTATTGCCTCAGTATGTGCTTTGCGCATACATCATGTTGGATTTATAGCAGCACCGCTGTGTGCTTTATTTCAGTTCTAATGTCCAGATAGTGTTGACACCGCCGAGTGTCGACCATTTTGTAACCTTTTGCTTTATTACATGACTTACTCATATGAAATGCCATTATAGTATCCTTGGACACCGCCGTGTGCCAGGACAGTGTCTTTTACCCAGTAACTTTGTATATTCTGGACAAACTGAGCAGCGCTCCTTCTGGCTAGTACGTGACATTCCCCGCTCTGGCTATTGTAGGAACACCCGCATACAGATAACATTCGGATTCTCCGTATGCGGCAGCAACACACGTAGCTCCACAGCAACACGGAGTTTCACCACTTTCACCGCCCACTTAGAGGTTGCTCCCCTCTAGCTGTTTACAGTACAGCTCGCTCCATCACACAGGTACGGAGGCACATAGCGCTATCGGGAAGCCGGAGGCTTCACCCATGACGCGCTCAGTCCCGCCCCAGGATTCCCCGTGACGCGCCATACACCCGCCCACCTGTCAGATGGCCGGAAGGAGACCGCTGTCAGCTGGTCGGTTTTTTGAATTGTGTTGGCGCAATTTATGCACTTAAATAGTGCTGGTTTACTGTGTGTTGTCACCCCTGAGGAAAATTGGCTGAGTCCAATTGAAACGGCTGTCAGGTGCAGCTACTGCATGTATTTACTGCACGTTATGGAATAAACTTTCCTCTTTCTTCATCTACGCTGAGTGCCGGTCTGGATTCTTCTTCACCTTGTGTGTGGGGGGTAAGTGCTTTATATATATATATATATAGAAGAATGCAATAAGTGTCACTCCAGGGGACTTTAGTCAAGCAATTTTATGTTGCAAAATGTAGCAAAGAGGAAAAAGTTACATGTTCAAATAGGTCGACGTTTCGATACCATTAAGTATCGTCTTCAAGACAGCATGTAACGAAGTATAACATCAAGGTACAGAATACAATCATTGCAGTTTTGGATACCTGAGTGCCGGTTCTCTTTGCTCCTTATATATATATATATATATATATATATATATATATATATCACACACATACATACATACATACATACCACATGAAAAGGCTGGTTTTGTCACTCTAACACTTACTCTGTAGGAGACCTCACAGTCATAGTGTTCCCTCTGAATCCAAACCTACCCATGACTAAACTGCTGCAGCTTTTGTCCTTGGACCTGAGAAGCATGTAATGAGCTCCACCAATCTCAACTCATAAAAAACCTATCAGGCTATGTTCTCTGCTGCAACGTGGCATGGGACTTAGTCAACTCTCAACAATGCACATTAAACTTGTGCAATAACGGATGGCTTTGCTGCTGATGTTCTGCTCCATTAATCATTGTCATATTGCCAGTTAGGTGAAGCTGCAGCATTAACCCACTCATCCCTTTAATCCGGGATACAGATTAACTACACAGGTTCTGTGGCATTTTAAATCGAGGTGAAAGCCATGCCCAGAACCTGTGTAATTAAGATGTGTTCTGGATTATAGTGATGATTTGCGCACCCTATTTAACCCCTAAGTGTGTCTGTTGTTACCCACTTACTTTTCATAATTTTTACAATAGTTAATCACAAATAATTCAGCATTGCGACATAATAAACAGTAGTCAAAAAAGACAATGATGCATTATGTATACCTACCACTTTCCACGACCTCCACCTCCTGAGGGGACTCCTCCATGACATAGCCCCAGGCCTCCTCCTCCTGCGGCACCTCACAGGCCTCCTCCTCCTCCTGGGCCTGGGCAGCCTCTTCAAGGCCCGGCTCCTCCTCCTCCTGGGCCTGAGCAGCCTCTTCAAGGCCCTGCTCCTCCTCCTCCTGGGCCTGGCCAGCCTCTTCAAGGCCCTGCTCCTCCTGGGCCTGGCCAGCCTCCTCCCGGGCCTGCCTTGCTCGGTCACGTGCTGGTAAAAAAAAATAGAAGGCTGAGTGTCAATTAAGGGTCATTATTTTATGAATCATAATAATAAAAAAAAACAGTGACATATTATATCCACATGACAGCATGTCAAAGAGGAAGTAACACACATATAGTGTATGCCATTTTCAACTCATTAACAGCCATTTAACCACATTTACATAAATAATCTACTTAAATCATTCCCTGGTAAATATGTAATGTTTGCATAAAAACTCACATCTTGCTATCTGCCGCCTTAGATGCTGCAGAAGGTCGGGCTGGCGTCGGCGCAGATCCGATCAGCGTCGCTCTAGCTGCGCAACGGACCTCCGCACCTGGGTCCGTGTGAATATTCGGCACCGGGCAGCAAGGTACGCCCGGCGCTTATCGCTGTTGCTTATAAAGGGCCCCGCATGCCCCAGCCTGGTCTCCATGACAGAGACCAGGGCCCTCAGCTCAGCTGTGCTTAATGGTGCAGCTCGTTGGTAGGTCGCCATGTTAGCAATGGCGCATCACAAACAATCATGTACTGTAATTGGTTGGTAAGATTGTTATTTGCTATTAACTTTATTGATCATTTTTACAGGAACAGTGTGTATGCGCTACAACAATCGGCAAAAACATTGCACCGCCAAACAACGCTTGCTATACCTTGGCATCGCTGAGCTGCCCTTCCTATTACTTAGTATATGGAAATAATATTGCCACCAATAACCACATCACCAACACATACAAAACAGACAGGGTGAAAGAAGTTGGGAAACCAATATACTCACCAAACATGGCTGAAAACACCAGGTGAAATAGTGTGCAACAATATCCAGTTACACATATCTCTACAAGGTACTAAATTAGACAGCCTTATTGGTGGGAAACCAATACACCACAAACATACAAAATAGTGCAATACCTTTTCCCATTATTAGGCCATGGTGCCTTGTAAACACTTACCTTATACCGACCCACACTAGAGATGTGGATTCAAATGTACCTAGCATCAAGGCAGTATTGAGAGGCCTATCACATGTGATTTGGATGCAAGCAGTGATTACTATTGCATGAGTTGTGGACTGGATTAACATATGGAATGGGTTAGTGTCATTTGTTGTACATAACAAATAAGTGCACAGTACAAATGAACATTCACATATATAATTTATGTCTGGCTAAAGTTGTAGCTGTTCATTGGTGTAAAAATCTGCCAATGAGTACAAAATCAGACTTGGAATGAACGCCTGGTTTTGTACAGTTGATTTCCCGCTGGTATGGGCGTAGCGTAAGCGCCGCACAAACACCTTGGTGTACGTCGCCGTACGGTACTCTGCCGCACAGAATGCAGTGTGGGGCTGATGTACGCCAATTACATAAATGGGTATATATAGGTGTGCAAGAAAAACTAGATTGTGCTGCAAACATGTCTGGGTCACAATCAGAGGGAGAACAGGAGCATCAGCTCCTCCTAGCTCAGCTGGACTCCATCACCTCCAATGTGCACCTGACCAGAAACCAGCCATTGGGAGGTGAACAGGCTGCAGGCCCATCTTCAGCAGGGCCATCTTCAGCTGGGCCATCTTTAGCAGGGCCATCTTCTGCCTCAGCAGAATCATTGGGAACACAGCAGGTGGCTTCACAAGAGAGTAGCCTGGCCAGCACTTCAAGTACAGCAACAGGTAGCCGTGGGCGTGGCCGGAAGAGGCTAACAGAGGAACCGACCACCAAGAACAAGGCATTCCAACCGGAGGAACTGCAAATTCTTGTACCCCATCCACGGGAAATGATTGAGTTGACACAGGTTAGGTTGACACCTACAATGAGATGGAGGATTTGGGAGGACATAACTGTGGAGATTAATGCGGTGGCTCCACAAGTTCGTGAGGCAGAGCACGTGAAGAAAAGGCAAGTTCAAGTGTTTGAAATTAGAGTTCAGCAATACCATTTATGTGTGTATTAGAAGCTAGATGCAATAGTTAAATGGCAGGTCACGTTGCTAGGAGCAACAGACATGATTACCATGTCACTTATTTTATATATATTATACGGTGAGTGTACAGACGTGGCCCCAATCTTAAGGACCTACTGGTTGATACAGGATCGACGCAAAAGAAAACAGGAGTAACCAGCTGGCTTCACCGCAAGAAAGGTACCCACAAATGTGGAGGGTGCTCCAATTGCCCATTTTTAATGACAGGCTCCATCTTCACTGATCCAAGAAGTGGCACCAAATTTACCAACAGATTTCACCTGGACTGTAACAGCAAATTCGTTGTTTACGTTTTACAATGTCCATGTAACCTGCTATATATAGGCAAAACGTCATGAATGTTAAAAGAGAGACTAAGCCAGCACAGGTCATCCATCAAGAAAGGCAACTCATGTCTTGGCACTGACAATGAACTGAAAAACCTGCCTGTGGCTAAACACTTTCGCGATAATTCCCATACAGTTAACCAACTCAGATGTGCCATTGTGGACCATATCCCACCCCTGAAAAGAGGGGGAGATAGGGATAAGTTGCTCTTACAGAGAGAACTCCAGTGGATCTATCGACTCAACACATTGGCACCTGGAGGGTTAAACGAGGATTTTAAAATGAGCTGCTTCTTATAGCAGACTTATCACTACGCTCCCACTTGACTTGAATTATACTCTTATTGTTGCTGTCTTGGACGTTTATATGTTGCTTTCTACTGGTTTATACAATATCAAAGTTGTGTTTACCTATTACATACGCCGCCGAGCGTGCATGTCTCTATTTATTGCCTCAGTATGTGCTTTGCGCATACATCATGTTGGATTTATAGCAGCACCGCTGTGTGCTTTATTTCAGTTCTAATGTCCAGATAGTGTTGACACCGCCGAGTGTCGACCATTTTGTAACCTTTTGCTTTATTACATGACTTACTCATATGAAATGCCATTATAGTATCCTTGGACACCGCCGTGTGCCAGGACAGTGTCTTTTACCCAGTAACTTTGTATATTCTGGACAAACTGAGCAGCGCTCCTTCTGGCTAGTACGTGACATTCCCCGCTCTGGCTATTGTAGGAACACCCGCATACAGATAACATTCGGATTCTCCGTATGCGGCAGCAACACACGTAGCTCCACAGCAACACAGAGTTTCACCACTTTCACCGCCCACTTAGAGGTTGCTCCCCTCTAGCTGTTTACAGTACAGCTCGCTCCATCACACAGGTACGGAGGCACATAGCGCTATCGGGAAGCCGGAGGCTTCACCCATGACGCGCTCAGTCCCGCCCCAGGATTCCCCGTGACGCGCCATACACCCGCCCACCTGTCAGATGGCCGGAAGGAGACCGCTGTCAGCTGGTCGGTTTTTTGAATTGTGTTGGCGCAATTTATGCACTTAAATAGTGCTGGTTTACTGTGTGTTGTCACCCCTGAGGAAAATTGGCTGAGTCCAATTGAAACGGCTGTCGGGTGCAGCTACTGCATGTATTTACTGCACGTTATGGAATAAACTTTCCTCTTTCTTCATCTACGCTGAGTGCCGGTCTGGATTCTTCTTCACCTTGTGTGTGGGGGGTAAGTGCTTTATATATATATATATATATATAGAAGAATGCAATAAGTGTCACTCCAGGGGACTTTAGTCAAGCAATTTTATGTTGCAAAATGTAGCAAAGAGGAAAAAGTTACATGTTCAAATAGGTCGACGTTTCGATACCATTAAGTATCGTCTTCAAGACAGCATGTAACGAAGTATAACATCAAGGTACAGAATACAATCATTGCAGTTTTGGATACCTGAGTGCCGGTTCTCTTTGCTCCTTATATATATATATATATATATATCACACACATACATACATACATACATACAATACATACATACATACATACCACATGAAAAGGCTGGTTTTGTCACTCTAACACTTACTCTGTAGGAGACCTCACAGTCATAGTGTTCCCTCTGAATCCAAACCCACCCATGACTAAACTGCTGCAGCTTTTGTCCTTGGACCTGAGAAGCATGTAATGAGCTCCACCAATCTCAACTCATAAAAAACCTATCAGGCTATGTTCTCTGCTGCAACGTGGCATGGGACTTAGTCAACTCTCAACAATGCACATTAAACTTGTGCAATAACGGATGGCTTTGCTGCTGATGTTCTGCTCCATTAATCATTGTCATATTGCCAGTTAGGTGAAGCTGCAGCATTAACCCACTCATCCCTTTAATCCGGGATACAGATTAACTACACAGGTTCTGTGGCATTTTAAATCGAGGTGAAAGCCATGCCCAGAACCTGTGTAATTAAGATGTGTTCTGGATTATAGTGATGATTTGCGCACCCTATTTAACCCCTAAGTGTGTCTGTTGTTACCCACTTACTTTTCATAATTTTTACAATAGTTAATCACAAATAATTCAGCATTGCGACATAATAAACAGTAGTCAAAAAAGACAATGATGCATTATGTATACCTACCACTTTCCACGACCTCCACCTCCTGAGGGGACTCCTCCATGACATAGCCCCAGGCCTCCTCCTCCTGCGGCACCTCACAGGCCTCCTCCTCCTCCTGGGCCTGGGCAGCCTCTTCAAGGCCCGGCTCCTCCTCCTCCTGGGCCTGAGCAGCCTCTTCAAGGCCCTGCTCCTCCTCCTCCTGGGCCTGGCCAGCCTCTTCAAGGCCCTGCTCCTCCTCCTCCTGGGCCTGGCCAGCCTCCTCCCGGGCCTGCCTTGCTCGGTCACGTGCTGGTAAAAAAAAATAGAAGGCTGAGTGTCAATTAAGGGTCATTATTTTATGAATCATAATAATAAAAAAAAACAGTGACATATTATATCCACATGACAGCATGTCAAAGAGGAAGTAACACACATATAGTGTATGCCATTTTCAACTCATTAACAGCCATTTAACCACATTTACATAAATAATCTACTTAAATCATTCCCTGGTAAATATGTAATGTTTGCATAAAAACTCACATCTTGCTATCTGCCGCCTTAGATGCTGCAGAAGGTCGGGCTGGCGTCGGCGCAGATCCGATCAGCGTCGCTCTAGCTGCGCAACGGACCTCCGCACCTGGGTCCGTGTGAATATTCGGCACCGGGCAGCAAGGTACGCCAATGAGATGGAGGATTTGGGAGGACATAACTGTGGAGATTAATGCGGTGGCTCCACAAGTTCGTGAGGCAGAGCACGTGAAGAAAAGGCAAGTTCAAGTGTTTGAAATTAGAGTTCAGCAATACCAGTCATGTGTGTATTAGAAGCTAGATGCAATAGTTAAATGGCAGGTCACGTTGCTAGGAGCAACAGACATGATTACCATGTCACTTATTTTATATATATTATACGGTGAGTGTGAATGTATGTTCAAGGTGATTATTTTAAACTTTAAACTAATTTCAGTTATGTTGAATGAAGCAGACTTAAAAAACTGTCACAGATAACAAGGAATGCTAATTCAAATGTCGTGGGTGACATGTAATAATATATAAACTTTGGTTGCAGGTGGCATGACTTCAAATCCAACCTCAAGAGGAAACTCACCGCACGTTGGAACCACAGCCACACCACTGGGGCTGCCCCCATGACAGACCGACTGAAGCTCACCCCCCTGGAGGAGTTGGCCACAGATTTTATAGCTATTGAGGAGGTCCGGGGGGTGAGCAACATGGACAGTGAGGCCCCAGTGGAAGTATTTGCGGCTGTACTTGAAGGTAATTAGTTAGCATGACATAACTACTTTGTATTAATTTTAAAGGAATGTGATTTAATTGTAAGCTTCTCTTTCAGCATCACCTCCAACGTGCGGTAGTGATATTCTTGAGGATGAGGCGGAGGATACAGTGCCACCTGCCACCAGTGGCAGCCATGTGCAGCAGCAGCAGCCAACGGCCACACAGGATTTGGACAGGTGGCTGCAGATGCTTAGCCACATTCGCCAGCAGAGAGAGTTCGCATCAGAGCGGCTGATTAGGACCGAGGAGGTCATGCAGGTTATTGTCAGCACCCAGCAGGCAATAGCTGGGAGCCAGCAGACAATCGTTGGCACCCAGCAGGCCATAGCTGGCACCCAGCAGGCCATAGCTGGCACCCAGCAGGCCATAGCTGGCAGCCTGCAGGTGTTGGCAGATCAAGCCGTGCACCAAAATAACCTCCTCCTCCGCCATAATGAGCTTGTGGCGGAGCTACTTAACACCAATAGGGCCCTATTGTCAGCCGTTTCTGGTGCATTCCCAACACCAGCACTCCCTGCTGGCGGAAGGGGAAGACCATCCTCCCCTTCCACATCATCTGCTCCACCTGACCCACCATCACGACGTGGCCGTGGCCGAGGAGCTGCTGCACATGGCAAGGCCCCTACCAGGGCCAAACGGTCACGAAAGTGAAGTGGCCTCCGCATTAATCTCCACCCTTATGTCGTCCCAAATCTTTCATTTTGTTGTGTGTGTCAACCTCATGTGTGCAACCCAATCCCGTGCAAAGGGTACACTAATTTGTGGGTCCTTCGGTTGGAATGTTTTGGTTGGTTCCCCTGTTGCCCTCTTTCTGATACCAATACTGTCTGCTGTTCTTGAAGTGTTGGTCATATACTTTTGTTGTGAAGCCACCTAATGTGTTCCTAATGATTCTGCTGTGGCTATGTATGAAATGGCAAAAATTTTATACATTTTTTTTTTTTCTAATTATTTGTATGTTACCTTTCTTTTTTGGCATGTGCCAAATAACATGCTATAAAATGTATATGTTTTCCACCAATTTAATAAATGTTATTTTTACCCCCAAATGTGTGCTGTTATTGCTGAATGTCAAAGTGACATGTAAAATTATAATATTGGTACCAATTTCTGACCATTGCTAGCAGTGTAAATGTGGGTAAAATAGCAAACATGCAGTGGTGTTTTCAGCTTATATTTGTGTATTTAGTAATGGTCCTTTTAGGCAGCAATGCTTCCAATTGAAGCAATGAAACGAGTGTAATTAATGAGTAATGAGTAGAGGAGTGGATTGTATTGTGTTCAGCTGACAGTGCTTCAGGTGCGGGCGTACTAATTGGGGGAGCCGAATGCCTAGCACATGAACAAGTGGTCTCCGCAAAGTGAAACTTGCTTATGAAGTCCGCATATTTCATGCGTGTTGGTTCGTTTGCAGTCGGTGTGCTGTCCGAATGCACGTCTACCACAGTTAGTGCACTCCCTCGTGTACGCCCATATTTACGCCCAGTTTTTCCCACTTTGAAACCACGCCCTTGTGTAGGTCCGATTGACGCCCATATTACGCCCTTATTTCCCGAGTCAATGTGGTGCACATTTGTGGACGGTATTAGTGAGAACGAATATGGAGACCATGCGTGGCACATGCGCATAGCGTTGCCTACGCATGCGCAGACGGCTAAAATACGCCCTCCGAAAGAATTCGTAACGGACCGCACCGACCAGAATAAGGCCCTATGTTCTAATTTTGAGCTATCTTGATTAAAGTCCTATTCAAGTTATTCCATACCTCCCAACATGAGCCTCTCCAGGAGGGACAGATTACTCTGCTCCTGGACTTCCCTCTTAATGTATGATTTCTATCCCCTGTTTTGAATAACTTGGTGAAGCTAATTATACAGTAAATTCTACAGTAAAGGGAAGTCCAGGAACAGAGCATTGTGATCCTACTGGAGAGGCACATGTTGGGAGGTATCGTTATTCTATTGCAAGTCAAAGGAATCGTTGCTCTAGTTCAGGGGTAGCCAACTCCAGTCCTCGAGAGCTACCAACAGTTCATGTTTTCCAGACAACCTAACAGGTGCACTCTTTACTCACTGACAAATTACAATAGATCCTCACAGGTAGAGATAATGAATTAACTTGTGATTCTGTGAGGAGACCTGGAAAATGTTAACTGTTGGTAGCTCTCGAGGACTGGAGATGGCTAACCCTGCTGTAGTTCCTATTACTTGTGATTATTGTTTATTCGTAGTCCCAAAGTTTAAGGCTGTTATTATTTCTCCAAGTTCTTGCATTGTATATTTTTAAGTTGTTTGTAATCTTTATGAGGAAGAATTACATAAAACCTGCAAGCTTTAACCTTAGATTGTGTGTCTCCATTACTCCTGCTGCATCACGAATTCCATCAAACACATACCCTCCAACATGACCCATTCCATTCGGTACACAATGCTCTGTTCCTGGACGTCCCTGGTAATGTAGGACTGTCATCACCTGTGTTGAAACACCCTTCTCGTCAATTACATAGTTCCACACAGGTGCTGGCAATCCTACATTACCAGGAAAGTCCAGGAGCAGAGCATTGTGTACCGAATGCAATGGGTCATGTTGGAGGGTATGCAAACACTACAGTTGTGACACATGTCAGTGCAACCAACATGCCACTGGATCTTCCAAAGCAGAATTTTATTATTATTATTATTATTATTATTATTATTACTAGTTGGTCGCCAGCAAGTTGTTAGACAGTCATTAGGTTGACAGGGGTAAGGTTGACAGGGTCATTAGGTCAACACAGGTAAGGTCGACACACTCGGCACACTATTCTATTTTTCCACCACGCCCTAGTGGATGGTAGGGCATGAAATACCGCCTGTCGGCACATGTGTCGATATTGACACCAAAACACGTACCACCATGTCCCAGCTTTAGGCAGCTGCCTAGGGCGCCAGGATCTGGGGGAGCACCACCAGGTCTGCCTCTCAAAAAAATCAAGGAAGTGTATGAGGATCTTTGTTGTACTTAATGCAGGTGTCTGCTGTGGAACTTCTAAAGGGGCATACACACGGAGCAAATTTGTGCTGTTTTCTAAGCAATCTGACCAGATTGCTTAGAAAGTAAGCACAGATCTCTCCGTGTGTATGCTCCAAGAGATTAAATATCTCTTGCTAACTAAGTCATTGCATGCAGTCAAAATCTACTCAGATTGCTTAGCAAATTACTGCAAATCTCTGTGTGTACAGAATGAGAGATACTGATGACAATCTCTTATTCTGATCCACTACCCACTTAGCACAGAAAATTGCTTAGCACAGATCTCTACATGTTTATGCCTTAAGGGGTTGGTATTGGTGGCAGTATGGGATGGGGGGGGGGGGTTGCAGTAGGCTGAAGTTTTGGCTGAAGGGTGCTGAGAAGCCTTACTCCGGCCCTGGGGGAAAGCAATGTTGCTATCACATACATACATACATACACATACAGAGGTTATCAGTGGTATGCCTCAGAAAGTCAGTGATACACAGAGTAGCCTGCCTCTGAAGGTGCTGGTGATGTTTGCTAGATAGTACTCCTTCTGCTGCTGCTACTAAAGTTGATTCAACCACCCCCAGTGGGCTGTCACAGTCATATATTCTTTGGTTTGCCCACTCCCACTTGTCCACATATTTGTTGTTAGGTGGACACTGGCTACAATGGCATTTTTTTAGGCTGTGTATGAGGTTTGGCTTTCTGGTGAAATGGAACTAATGTAGGGTACACACCAGGGCGACCCGCTCACGATGCACATCGTGAGCGGGTCGTCAGTGTCTCGTCCGACCCGTTCACGGTGACGCGGGGGGCACGACCCGCTCACGATGTGCACCGTGAGCGGGTCCGATCCGATGGCGACCCGCACCCGGCTGTATGGTCGTCATTGAGATCCTACCTGCAGCAGGTAGGATCTCAATAACGACCGACCCGCGGGACCGCGCATCGGATCGGTATCGGTCCACACCAGGACAGAAAAGGGCCCAATCACCACACAATCTACATCCAATTGGTCGGAATTGGATCTAGATTGAGGGGATCGGGCCCTAGTCGTCCTGGTGTGTACCCAGCATAAGATGGAAGATTGTCCCACACAGCATGGAGTCAGACCGTTTCATCAATCATATGGGTACTAATACAAGTATGGTGTACTAGTGTGCATTTGATAGCCACTGACTGACAGCACTGTGATAGACATCTAACACAGCCCTGATTGACCCTGACACACACTGATAGCAATGTGATGGATACACTGACACAGCCTGATTGACTCTTTCACACTCTGATGGACACCGACACTCTAAAAGCACCGTGATGGATGTTCTGACTCAGCCCTGATTGACCCTGACAGACCCTGATGGTCAGTGACAGTAGAGACTGACAGCCTGCCCTGAAATGGATAGACTGGCAGCACACCACAGCAGAGATCCTTTCAGCGGAGCATGTAAGGAAATGGCGCCAAACCGCGTGACGTTGAAATCTCGTGAGTCTCGTGAGAAATCTAATGCGGGATGACGATGTTTGGCCTCTTGCACGCTCCCGAGCTTGGCTTGACGTTCGCATGCATGTTCAGATTCCACTTAAACCAAACCGCTCATTTCTAGTTAAAACTGACACAAATTGTATTTAATAATTTACACAATTTCAATATAACAATATATATACCAACCTGCACAGAAATCATAAAATTAGTAAAAATCCACTTACGGACATTCCAACTTTGAGTAACAGTACAATATAAACATTATGCTAAAATTGAGAGGTATTATATAGTTTCTATAAATATGATAAGGGTAATTTACACTAAATTTATTATTTCTATGCTGGCCATTATATATTGTTATATTACATAGTTACATACATAGTTACATAGTAGGTGAGGCTGAATAAAGACTTGCGTCCATCTAGTTCAACCTATGTTTATAGTAGCTTATCTCTTGTTGTATAGTATGTTCTGATATTTTAAAGACAGATTTTGTTGCTTATTCATACCCATGGATGTTTTTAACCAATAAATGTTTATCCAACCTTATTTTAAACAAATTTATAGTGTCTGTCGACACCACTTCTCCAGGAAGAGAGTTCCAAAGTTTGACTGCTCTGACTGTAAAGAAATTTTTTCTTATAGATGAACAAAATCTTTTTTCTTCTAATCTAAACTCATGCCCTTGCGTCCTAGATTCCTTTCTAGTAGAAAAAAGGGTGTTTGACAGTTCCTTATATTGGCCCCTAATATATTTATACATGTTGAGCATATCCCCCCTTAAACGGGGGTCCCAAATTGTGTAAATAGTCCCAAATTGTTTAATCTTTCCTCATAGTTTAAATTCTTCATTCCCCTAATAAGCTTTGTTGCTCTTCTTTGGATTTTTTCTAATTCTATGATGTCCTTTTTATAGTGCGGGGCCCAGAACTGCACTGCGTAATCGAGGTGCGGTCTAACCGATGATTTGTACAGAGGCATAATTACTTTTGAGTCCCTAGTTTCCATGCCCCTTTTAATACATGCGAGAATTTTGTTGGACCTTTTTGTTGCTATATTACATTGAGCACTACACCCCAGTTTGTTGTCTATTTGGACTCCTAGATCCTTTTCGAGTACTGATTTACCCAATTCATCCCCACTTAGGTTATAACTAGCACACTGGTTATGTCTCCCAAGGTGCATGACCTTGCATTTGTTCACATTGAACCTCATCTTCCACTTTTTTGCCCACTCGTCTAGATTGTCAAGATCATTTCATTCATAATCATTAAAATTGTGTAATTTTTAAATGATTAAATACAATGTGTGTCCATTCTAACAGTAACACAAAACGGATGGCCCTTTAATGGCGCTCCTATCACCTGGGATCCAAAAAATTTAACAGTCCCCTCCTTGTAAAGTTCTCCCTTGCGTTGTTCTTTCTTTTTAGTTCTTTGTTCCTCAAAGGTGGACATAAAGAGAGGAAAAAAGAAAACAATATATAGTGTAGTAGGTCTCGTATCAAAAATATTCTGAGATGAGGGATATAGGTCTTCTCCATCCAGGTGGTGTTGTCTTTATTGATCTTATAGGGTCACCTCAGTGCAGACTTAAAAACTTGCTTACATAAAGCTTACATTCATTCAGGATTGTGAAAACATATAACGGTTTCTTTAGGCTATTCACAAAAGCCACACATACAGATAGACCACAATGAGTGCTCACACGAATGCTTACACCAACTGTATGCGACTCCTCATATAAAGGTTTCTTTCAAGGTACTCCTTTTGGTTTAAAAAAAACTCCTTTATTTTCCAAAAGATTTTTCGGTACTTGTGTATTATCACGGCGCACATCGCATCGCATACCAAAAGGCATGCGACGGTATGCGATGCGATATCGCGCGATATTGTACAATGCCATACAATGCGATGCGATTAAAAATTGTATAAGCACTCTAATGGGTGCTAAAAATGTTAAATGCACCCCCACATCACGCCACCCCACCACTATAAACGTGAACCCGAAGCGTGGCGAGCGTGGTACGTGGTACGCGTCCTACGACCTTTTCATACCCCCACTATCCACGTCGGCGTGGAGTTGAGAATAGAAAGTGTGGCGAGCGCAGCGAGGGGACGCGGATAACTGTGAAGCCCACGAGGGGATGCGGATACTTTGCCATGCTTCGGGCTCGGTGGCTCGCTGCGCTCGCCACACTCGACTCCACGCCGACGTGGATAGTGGGGGTATGAAAAGGTCGGAGGACGCGTACCGCCGCCCCTCGTGGGCTCGCTGCACTTGACACGCTTCGGGTTCACGTTTATAGTGGGGGGTGGCGTGGGGGTGCATTTAACATTGTAAGCACCCATTTGTCATAATGTGTAATGGGCATTAGGGTGTGTGGTATATTGTGCAATGGGCAGTACGGTGTGCGTAATTCTTGTGCTATGTGCCTATAGCATCCACTGTCCCTGTTTTTACTGTATGTGTGTGTGTGTTGGGGGGGTGTTTCACCAAAATGTCTACTTATGGAACTGCTGCTTCTGGGCACATTATGTGTATAAGAGGCACTACTACTATGGGTATTATACAGTTTTTTTCAGCGTGCCCCTAGTGTCAAATGTGCATCCATCCCAGCCCGCAGCCCTTGTTGGATGCTGCACCATGCACCATTCCAGGCCGCCTCTTTACACTCCAGTTGCCGTCCACCATTCTTGCGCTTGTGGCGAGGCCACGTCCCTTTTTGCAATTTCTTTCTTTCAAAATGATGACATTTGAAACTGGGACCACCCATTACCAACTTTCTAGTTTCACCTAATATAAAAGTAGGAACATTACCCATCTAGGAAGCTTCTCCCTGTTACGTAATTTGCAGCACGCTCATTATAACATTTTGACAACTTCAGAAATTAGTGCTAAATAAAATAACAACAAGCAGTCTAGCATCAACTAGATCCATTCTCTCAACTAGATCCCATCACCTGCAATCTCCTCTGCCAACACCTTCAGCCTCAATTTCCTTAAAAATGATCAGAGGTGCAAGTGCACAGAATAAAATATAATGATAATAATAAGAAAAAGACCACAAATAAAAACAGGATTGGGTGTACAGAATACAGGTATGCCCTTAATATGTATTATTAAAAAAAAATATGTTGCTTTTAATAATAATTTTTATTAAATCTTACAGATTCAGACCCATATCATTATGCAGTCGTTGTGGTAAAAAAATCAAGTACATTTCAATTCAATGACCTGAAGAACAAGAGGTCCTGCCATTCTGAACTAGGACACCTAGCCGGCTGGGTCGCCCCTATAACAGTACTTCTTAAGAAGAAATTGCTGCATTGGGAAGGACCTGAAAAGGAAGCCATTGAGAAAGGTACAAATATTGTACTCCGAAGAAGAATTAAGAACAAAGTATATTTGTTGGTCATTACTGATTCATCGTAATTAAATTGCAAAATGTCAGACATGAAGGCATGTTACGTTCTCAAAGGATGTCAAGATCCTCTTGTGTTACTTGATATTTTTTTTTTCGAGTACAATACTACTCTTTTTAGCACTGATTTTAATATTAAACTGGTTTGTGATGGTCTCAAAGGAGGAATAAGCAGTAGCCACCAAAATAAAGGAGAATAAATATAAAAGAACATTCTTTTTGGGTTCTGATAGGTTTACCTCCCAACTTTTTACATTTTTTGATTGGGATTTCTGTGCCCATTGCTGCTACACATTCCTGAACAGGGTGTGGCCTTAGTAAAGGGGGTGTAGATTCATGACAATGCTGTAATCATGATCAACACCCTGTCATTTTGCTTCCCTGAATAGACACTGTGCGCATGCAAGTGGCAGGGGGACTTCCAACTGCCCTCCAACCACAGGACACTGCCACCCGCGGGTGGGTCGTAGAACAGTGATAAGGAAGTCCATTTATTTATATATGCAAAGTCTATCTAATTTATTCATGTCGCACGCAACCAATAAGAGAATGTCCAGCTTTATAATCAATGAATATTATTTATGAATGTAAACAGATGAAACTGTATCATGGATTACAAAATATAACAATACAGGTATTATACATAATAACGATTATTATTCCAGCATCCTTAAATAAAGCTAACCTCAGTGATATATATATATATGAATGTGACTATAATGCTGTAAGGGGGCGTGGCTATGAGGCAGCAGCCATCTTATAATAACTAATTGTCGGCCATCTTAGCTAGAACACATGTTGGTCTGCCGCATGGCATTCCGCCATCTTAGATTCTTCCACATGGCACACAAAGGAACCTTAACAATCTACAGGCTCAAACAACTGCCTGGCAATCGCACATAAACTGCCTGTACTTTCAATAATTGCTATCCACAACATTTACTTAAAATTACCTCTAACCTGCATCATGCGATACTCACAATCCTGAATAAAACTTGGACATTCATCAAACACACACTAACCCTGCAGCATACACAATTTGAATATCATTTACGCTACAATGTACTTCTGTACAGAACACTTAAATGGCACCATACAATCTAAGGACTAATCATACCATAATCACATCACATGCCTTTACACACACAATCCGAGCATCACATGCAAGCAACACTTGTTACATATAAGTTGGTTTTATCCGCTATTTTATCTAGATATTCTCACTGGATATTACACAAAGCATTCACACTCTTCAATACAAAGAATCCTTACAATATACTACAATCCATAATCTACCAACCGCTGCTATATGTAGCTATTGTGAAACACAATACAATCCATGATGATAGCACGTGGCTGAGCACATGGCACACAGCAGATAGGCCTACACTTTGTCCACATGTAAACGTACACAGCTATCTCTACCAATTTAAGCATATCCTTGCTCACAATTCTTAACAGCTACCAATACCCATGTATATATATCAGATTCCAGTCATCACTTTATCTCTTACAGTCACGTTTCACATACCTTCCAATCATTTGACCTTCTCAGACCTTCAACACTCCATACCTGAACCATACTCTCATGAATAAGCTCTATCTCTTATCAATATTCCGAGCCATGCCTGATACACTTAAATAAACATTTGATACTTATCCCTCAAACATGTCCTGGTGAATTCAGTCCCATAGCTCTTTCCGTCTGCTGCTACAAAAACACACTGAACCATTTGATTCTCTCTTGCTTTCAAGAGAACTCTCGGGGGAGGGGAGAATCCATTCATTCACCTGGTATCACTAGCCTATAGACACGCCCCTTTGTTTGCTGTATCCTGTGGTTCACTGGTGTTTGGGAATGTTAATGACTTCATCTCTAATGCTGGTTTTCTCATGACTACTCTAATGAGAACTTATAATTTGTTATAACATGTGAGTGCAATATGATATGGAATTCTAATAACTGTCATCTGACAGCTAATGTAATTCTACACATTTAGAGACTAAACATGACATGTATGCTGGAAGGTGTAACTTGATATGCAATATTTCCTGGCCTATGGGATAAAATGATTATGTATCTATGACTATATTAATGTTATGGGCATGGTTATAATTATAATTATGGAAATTATATGCTGGGAAAAACTAGGCATTGACAGTGATGAACAAAAAATGATGACTGTCCTGCAAAAATCGGGAAAGTTGGGAGGTATGCTGATAAGTGTAGCGCCATTTAAATACCATTTGTTTTTAGATATATAAATATATTATAAATACATTTTATAATAATGGATAATAAGGAGTCTGCAGCACCTTACAAAGTAAATAACAGAAGCAGTTTAACAAAAAAAATGAACTTCCAGTACATAACATGGACATGCATCATACTCAGAGTGGTAGAACCCATGGCTGATGTGGCATTATTGGCAGTTTTGAGGAGATGACAATATGAATGATGGAAGGAAAAGCATATGATGGAAGAGAACTTTGCTTATGATAGCTTATGTCACGATCCAGGTAATAAGTCATATATTCTTACCTCTACAGTGTGTTGCAAGACGTCACCAGACGCTGCAGCAATCCATGCCTGTCATGTCTGCCTGTCAGCTCCAGTCTACTGTGGCTTCCATGCCACTGCCATTATCATAGGCCTCAACCATGTGGTGTACAAACACTGTTTCCCTCATTCCTTGGACATGGAAGCAGCCATGCCCATTCCAGTCATCTGTTTGTTTACAGCCAATCCTTACCGTCTTCCTGTCCTGCTAATTACTCAACCAATCTCTGCACACTGGCTGTTATAAGTATACTGGGTTGAGACCTGGTAAGTGGCCAGTTCAATATTGTCTGCAGAAAAAAAATTCAACCTAGGTTGAAAGATTGAGCGCTAATACCCAAGCTTTTTTCCTAAAGCGACTGCTTGAGTAAGGGGAAGGTCAAACCCTTAAAACGTGCAAGGAAAAAGGTTGTTTAAGCAGCGCTGGCAGTGAAGGACACTTGATAATTAAATATAACAATGTATTACACAATTAAAAATATATGTTATATCAATAAAAGCATATCAACATGATAATTAGGGCAATGGGGCAAGTGTTGGTAGGACCAAGTGGTGAGGGGGACCAAAGAATATAACCTGCACTGATCCGTTGAAATGAGTCCCGATGGAATACAGTCCAAGGATAGATTGTCCAGGATATCGCTGGAGGGATCGGTCCTGAAGGATGTTGATAAGATAAGATAAGATAAGATAATTTATTGTCATTGTAAAAACAACGAATTGTCAACACAACGAAATTACATTCATAGTCACAAGGAAAATACCGATAGAGGAAGGCGATAGTGCTCTAACTGTTCACATTATAGTCGCACACTGCTGTGGGAAAGAAACTCTTTCTTAGACGGGAGGTTCTAGTTTTTATGCTCCTCAACCGCCTGTTTGATGGCAAAAAAGAAAAGACATAGTTATAGGGATGAAACTGATCCTGCATAATGCTGTTCCTCTTACGTCTGCAGTTTATTAAAAAGATGTCAGAGATAGAGGGCAAATCGCAGCCAATGATGGTTTCGGCAGTGCGTATTACTCTAGTTAATTTGATGTGACAGGACCAATCTTAAACCTCAACCAGTAATGTGAAGAATAGTCCCAATGATGGTCTGTAGCTTCCAAACCGGGTCTAGTTGGTATATCAAAGGTGAACAGATGGATTAGCAGGAGGTGGTCCAAAATAGCACTCAGGGTGAAATCCAAGGGGGGCACCATTTCCATGGATCAGTGTAGGTTATATTCTTTGGTCCCCCTCACCACTTGGTCCTACCAGCACTTGCCCCATTGCCCTAATTATCATGTTGATATGCTTTTATTGATATAACATATATTTTTAATTGTGTAATAAATTGTTATATTTAATGATCAAGTGTCCTTCACTGCCAGCGCTGCTTAAACAACCTTTTTCTTTGCAATATTGTATGCAGCCTAGCTTCTACTTGCGCATCTGCTCTTGTAAGGAATACAGATAGCGCCATCCTTTAATAGGACTTAATCCTATGCTAATTCCCTACTGTATTGTTCTATATATTGTATTGCATCTGAGAACAATAGTCCTTGGCTCACCATGGCTATCCAGAGAAGGCTAGCTGAAGAAGGCTCCATCTGTACTTCCTGCATAGACTTACATCAATTCTATTCTATTCTATCCCGCTGATAAGTCTGGCTCCTACCAGTGTTGCTGGTATTAACCTGTTCGGCTCCAGCGCATTCCAAGTACTCCTGTTATCTACTCTCTGTGTCTCTAAGCTTCTTCCAGATGACGTTATCCAGGGCTTGCCATCCTGCTCCAGGACTTGAGTATTCCAGCATGCAACTTGCCCTGCACCATCCGGATTCACCATCTGTGACTCTCTAGTTCCATTGGTGCTCCACCATCGGTATTCATCCTCAGTGATTCTCCAGCTCCATCTTTCGACATCGGTATTCACCCTCGGTGTTCCATCATCGATCTCAAGCATCATCGGTGTTCCATCATTGATCTCAAACATCATCGGTGTTCCACCATCGATAGCTCCACACCTTTGGTGTTCCACCATCAATCTGTAGCATCATCAGTGTTCCACCATTGATATCTCTACACCATCGATGTTCCACCATCAATAGTCTCTATCAAAGATTTCCATTGGTTTTCAGCTACATCATCTGGACCCAATTCTCACAGCATCTTCCAAGTCTTCAAGGGTCTGTACTACCACATCATTCTCCTGTATTGCAATTTCTGAATCTGCATTTATCTGTACTTCCACAGTGTTCCCACACTGCATCTGTTATCTGTTGTACCTAGTGTAATAATATTATTTGGACTCCATCAGTGTTCCTACACTGCACCATTATATCCAGACCACCTTCCATGGTTCGGGGGCTTCCTACATATCTTCAGTGGAATCACCACACTTCGAGCATCCATTCCAGATGCGTCATCTGAATGACAAAACCAGATTTCCAGTCAGGAAGAACTCAGTGGATCTATTATACGCAGCATTCCTTCTGAGGGTTAAAACTTTCATCGGAGTTCACTCCGTCTAGCCAAATTCCATGGCTGAAAAATTTGATGACCTCAGGTTCCTCTTCCGTTGTTACTACAACTTCAAAATCTTCTACCCGAGATCCTCCAGAATTCTGTTAAACTTCTTAGTGAAGTTCCAAGGAAATGAAAACCCTCCTGTTTCCAAGGGAACATCTGCCTTGTTTAGTTCTACTCATTATCAAGGATCTAGATCACTGTCTCCTGCTGCAGGTGAGGGACTCCAGTCCACATCATACCACAAGCTCTCTGAGGGGGAACATGAGCGCCACAGATGGAATAATCTCTGCTTCTCTGCTTCTATTGTGGAGATCCAGATCATCTGATTGAACTTTGATCTGTTCACAGACCTAAAGGAAGGGTTATTCCACAGGTAAAATCCTCATCTTCTGTGTCTCGTCTTCCCACAAGGAGCTTAATAAAATCTTCAAAAAGAAAGTTCCTTGTAATGATTGGGGCCCTGTAACCAGAGGTTCCAGTTTCCAATTCAGTCACAAAAATAAGTTTTTAAAGAATTATATATCCAAGTCTACAGCCTGGAAAAGGGCATCTATTGACTTTGCTTCCAAGTCTGTTCGGCCATACCCTGGTAGAACAACCAGTGCTCAGGTTCGAGAAGTGGCATCGGAATCATCTAGATTGCTAACCTCAAGTGGGATACTAAATTTGCAAATCACTAAAGGGATATTGAGCAATTGTTACCCAAGAGAGGTACTGGATTTGCAAACCCCTAAAAGGAGTTCCAGAAATTGTTCTCAAATTTCCAGGACCAAGTCCTCATGTGGGAATTACAGAGCGACAAATAAAGAAATGAACTCTTGCTTGTCAACTTCTCAATGTGCACTTAGCACAGTCCATCCTCCAGTTGGATTACCTGAACATTTTGACTCCTTAGTCTCTGGACCTGATCCAGTCACACCCGTAGGTCCACAGACTTCACCGATTCTAGTTGGTCCGAGCTCTTCCGGACTCAGTCCGGTTCCATCTGTTTGTCCGGTCCAGCCTTCGCTTTTACCAGCTGGTTCCAATTTGTACAGACCGGATCCGGTCCTATTCATAAGTCTGCATATTCCTTTGGTTCAAGATGATTCCTCAGTCTCTGGACACAATCCGCTTCTATCTGTAAATTCAAAGACTCCTCTGGTTCCAGCCAGTTCAAATTTCTTCAGACATAATCTGTTGCATTACAAAATTCCGTCAATTCCAGACGATTTGTCTACCCTGGACCTAATCTGGACCCAATCTGGTTCCGTCCAAAGTCCCTTCCAGTTATAGCCGGTTCAGTCATCTCTGAACTAAACCCGATATCCTCTGATAGTTCAATGACTTCACTGGTTCCAGATGGACCAAGCTCATCTAAAATCAATCCTACAGTATGCCATCTATCAAGTCAGAGACTCCATCAGTTCTAGCTGATTTAAACGCCTGCAAGTTCTTTTCACTATTGTCCAATGGTTCAGGTAAAAACTTATACCAGAGTATTCTAATACTGAACATCCATCTTCTAATTCCGAGTTAAGTCTCCCATCTGCAAATTAAAGTGACATCCAGTCTTCCAAGCAGACATGTGAAACTTCTGCATTTACATACTTCGAATGAGATTTAACTCAATTTCGTCCTATTGTACGTCAATTACTCTCCGAGATGGATTCCAATCCATCAACGGAGATTACCCCTGCTATTGCAGTCAAGCATTTGCTCCTCCTCTTCAAAGTTAAAGTCTTAGACTGAGCTAATCCTCTCATCTAATACAAGGATCCTATTCTCATTGATCTTTCTGCATTTATGAAGGTAGTCCAAAGAGAATTATCTCCTAAACCAGTCAGTTCAGGTCCATTTAAATAGTTTTTATCATCTTCAAGGGATTCATCTACTGATCAATACTCTGTGTCATGGCTTCCTGAGCAAATCACGATCTTCTAGACCAGTGTATCCAGAACTTACGAGTTGCCAGAAAACAATGTGTTTCTAAACCTTCACTAAACTTCCAGGCCTTGGATGTCAAAGTTACATACACTTCCTTGTGTAGTGAATGTTGACATTCAAACCAAACAATGTTAACATTATGATTATTGGTTAGAATAAATCTCAACAGATTGCTCAAGAAGCAGTCTTTTTTTGTTTTTCTCCCCATACTTAGGAAGTACTATGTAGCCTTTATCCCCACCTCATGGTCAATACTTGTGTATATTGATTCTATATCACATGTACACAACCAGGTATTATCGGTTGTAGTTATAGTTTCCAACTTGTTAAGGATATTCATTGTATTCCTTACGTGCAAAGGTAATTCTACCACATATTTTCTTAGGTGTGAATCTACATATATGCTTGCATTTTCCATTAAGCTGCCTATTCCGTATACTATAGGTCTACCCGGTAGTTGCTTTTCGTTTTCATGTACTTTGGGGAGTACATATAGAGTAGGTACTCTCGGTTTCTCTATCCATAGAAAATCACTAACTTGTTTGTTTATGACGTTAAATACGGCTGGCTAGTACATTTGGAATCATCATTAGATTAAATGGTGATTCGTATTTATATTCTTTTGATGGCGTATTCATATGTATTCTGTAATACGAATACGCCTGTCTAAAGAATATGAATCCCCGTACACTGGCCTTTGTAAACTTGGAAAATACGAATTTATGGCCGTATACAGGTATGTATGACTACGAATACGGCCATTTGTAGCCATTCAAATTTTAGTAAATTTCCCCCAATGAATGTTGGCATTTTGTATAAAATCCAATAATATGGTAAGCACACTGGTTGTTACACTAATATAACAAATACAAATTGTATTCTGTACCAACTATGTTTCTTCTGTTCCTAAATTCATAAAATCAGTTTGTGATATTGTATTTGTGCTGTGCAGCTGTTTCACGGTTCTTCTCAGCGAGCTGCATCCCAGGAATCAAGGAGCAAAACCTGTGTAAACAGTGCGCAGGAACGGGAGATGCCAAGTGCAAGCACAGTCATGCTGAGCCTTACTATGGGGACGATGGGGCTTTTAGGTGAGTAGGAATGGACTTTACCTAATACTTGTAAAGAATGCACCCACCTCTAGAGCTTGCACCCGATTTCACCAGGTCTTACTCTATATATGTATGTAGAACAGGTTTATCTAGAAGCTGGTCTAATTAATATAATGAAGACTGAATCCTAAGTAATCCATCATCCGCTGAGCAGGCATCTGCTAAGATGATACGAAACGAAGTACAGTATAGTCACAAATATATATCCGAGGTGAGGGCAGGCAGCTAACCCAATAGTAGGACTGCAAGCTGAGGTCAGGGCTAGTGTCATATAAATACTGTATGAACAATAATAGGCAAAAGTCTGGCTGGGCGGCAGACATGGCAAAAATGGGGGTTGATAACAAGTTATCATGTAATGCACCTATTAGAGTGCGTTGCTTTAAGCAGCTGCAGCACCAGAACAAAAGGGGGTGTCACGCCCCTACAATACCATAGAAAGAAGAAGGGTTGGCTGCGCTAAATCACTTTTAACTCAAATGGATGAGAACACAATTTTTAATACACATGATAACAATAAAAGTACACACAATTTAAAGATAAAAAATATAAAAAGATACAGAAGGTGCAGTTAGATGAAGTTATATACAGTATTCACTCACAAGTATTTTTGGTAAGTATCCTACCACTGAGTCCCAGTATTTGGAAGTACTTGTGCAGATCAAAGGGGGAGAGCGAAAGAGTCCAGATTCCTCAGCGATTGTTTGGTGAGGTGGCTTGCCTCTGTAGGGATGAGATGTGCTGTATTGTGTCAGCAAGCTTCTTTTTAAATCTTCTCCTGATGCCAACAATAACAGTGAGGTTGCTTCTGGACAATCTCTCCACAGCGATACCACCGTATTAATGTAGATGTTGGTTCTTTCAGTGGTAGATAGCAGGTAGGCGGTAATATACTGTAATACCTTTCCATCTGATGTGTTTTGCTGCAGTGTTACAGCTTTTTCAAGGACTTTTTATATTTTTTATCTTTAAGATAATCTGATACATTTGAGTTGTGATTTAGCACAGCCAACTCTGTTCTTTTTTCTATGGGCAGCAGACATGTACAGTATATGTAGAAGCTGATATGGATGATGGACAAAGTAGGACAGATAAGGGCAAAGGATAGAAGAGGTCAAATATATAAATACATTCATAGGAAATTAGTTAATAAAACTAAATAGCAGAGGTACAGTAGTGCCATTATTCAAAAAAGGAAAAAAGGACGATCCTGCTAATTACAGACCTGTTAGTTTAACATCAATAGTGGGTAAACTATTTGAAGGATTTTTAAGAGATGGGATCCAGGAATATTTAGACCTTCATAATTTACTCAGTAATAACCAGCATGGGTTTGTGAAAAATCGTTCATGCCAAACTAATCTACTTGGTTTCTATGAAGAGGTTAGCAAAGACCTTGATAATGGAAACGCTGTAGATGTGATTTTCCTAGATTTTGCTAAAGCCTTCGACACCGCACAAGAGGTTGATAAATAAAATGGAGGACCTGGGATTAGGGGCAAATATCTGCAGATGGGTAGGGAACTGGCTGTGTAGTAGAGAACAAAGAGTGGTTGTGAACAGTGCAGTTTCAAATATGATACCAGTACTAAGTGGAGTGCCACAGGGTTTGGTTCTAGGGCCCATTTTGTTTAAAATTTTTATTGACGATATTGGGATAGGGTTACTTAGCAATGTATCCATCTTTGCGGACGATACAAAACTGAGCAGAGTTCTTAAATCATCAGAAGATGTCACCACGCTTCAAAATGATCTTGACAATCTAGACGAGTGGGCAAAAAAGTGGAAGATGAGGTTCAATGTGGACAAATGCAAGGTCATGCACCTTGGGAGACATAACCAGTGTGCTAGTTATAACCTAAGCAGGGATGAATTGGGTAATTCAGTACTCAAAAAGGATCTAGGAGTCCAAATAGACAACAAACTAGGGTGTAGTGCTCAATGTAATATAGCAACTAAAAAGGCCAATAAAACTCTAGCATCAGTAGCATGTATTAAAAGGGGCATGGAAACTAGGGATTCAAAAGTAATTATGCCTCTGTACAAATCATTGGTTAGACCACACCTCGAATACGGAGTACAATTCTGGGCCCCACACTATAAAAAGGACATCATAGAATTAGAAAAAATCCAAAGAAGAGCAACTAAGCTTATTAGGGGAATGGAGAATTTAAGCTACAAGAGAGATTAAACAAGCTGGAACTATTTACACTAGAGAAGAAACGTTTAAGGGGGGACATGCTCAACATGTACAAATATATCAGGGGCTAATATAAGGAACTGTCAAGCACCCTTTTTTCTGCTAGACAGGAATCTAGGACACAAGGGCACGAGTTTAGATTAGAAGAAAAAAGATTTTGTTCATCTAGAAGAAAAAATTTCTTTACAGTCAGAACAGTTAAACTTTGGATCTCTCCTTCTGGAGAAGTGGTGTCGGCAGACACTATAAATACATTTAAAATAAGGTTGGATAATCATTTATTGGTTAAAAACATCCACAGGTACGAATAAGTAACAATCTGTCTTTAAAATATCAGAACATACAGTACAACAAGGGATAAGCTACTATAAACATAGGTTGAACTAGATGGACGCAAGTCTTTATTCAGCCTCACCTACTATGTAACTATGTAACTATGTATGTAAATCATAGAGAACAAACAAGATTTTTCAAAAATAAAAATGTGATTAGGTGTATTGACACACAAGTTATTGTATATTTTTTTTGTTATTTTTGCAGATGTTTGAGAGATGATAAGGGAGATGTAGCGTTTGTGGATAGCACAGCTTTGTCAGGTAAAGTAATAAGATCTACTTTTTTAAACCCAGACATTGTCAGCTGTGATACACACAGCAGACATACTAATATACTTTAGGACAGTGGTTTCCATACTTTGAATGATTTTTCACGGAACCTCTCTGCCATAAGTTTCTTAAACTAAAAAAAAAGTAGGCTCCGCTTACCTGACATCCTTAGGTTCTTGTGGTGATGGACAGGGTTGTGCTTCTGTTTGTCCACACATTTATGATTGGCAGCCATAAATTCAGGTTTTGATTTTAATTTAATAGGGCCTTGGACCACCAACCTATAGCCCCCCTTCCAGCACCTTGTGGCACCCCAGGGTACCTTGTCCAGAAATTGTGGGGCTCGGGACTAACAATTAGGCAGCCCCTCCCCCAATATACACTCTGGCTCAATACACTGTAATATAGTATGCCAATGCATACCCTTACAAACTTACCTTACACGTTTCCCTTCTTGTCAGCATCGCAGTCTCACTCTGCACACGCTGCTCAGCTCACTGCTCCTCTGGATGGCCTCTCCTCAGTAGCCTGCTCACTGGCGCAGCCACAGCATGACATCATTACATCACATGGTAGGTGGGGGCTTGCCAAATGCCCAAATCCACTGGTTGTTCGAGAGTCGGGCATCGACCGCAGACGAGCAGATAGCCAGGTGCCTTTTTAACTCTGCTCACTCTCCTTAGCTGGTAGTGGTACAAGGATTGTGAAGCAGAGATGTATCCAGAAGTTTAAGTAGCCCAGAAGAAGAGAGAACACATCCATCCTCATATCTAGTGGCCTTGTACAAATTTGCTCAGAGCAGGCTTACTAGTGTGTGTGTGTGTGTGTGTGTGTGTGTGTGTGTGTGTGTGTATATATAAATATATATAATGAATGAATGAAGTGGCACTCAGAGACTTTGGATCAGGTGAAAAGTGAGGATAATTTTAATCCAAATCCGTGCAGGCTTCAGTGTAAAAAAATAGAATAATTAAAAAAAAAGTCTCCCCCCCAAATGGTCATAACTAGCAGCCCGATGCCCACGTCCCTGGGGCACCGGTGACAGCCCCAGGCTTCAGCCTGGGCAAGGCCCCTTGGTACTCTTTACCTAGCACGGCACCCATCGCGGGCATCGCGGCCATCGCATGCACTACAGTAACGGGTGCGATGCGACCGACGCGATGCCCGTGATTTCCCATAGGGATCAATGTTAAATTTTTCAATGGACGCGATTTTTCACTTCAATGCCTCAATGGACGCGATTTTGCCATAGGAACCAATGTTAAATGGGCCACAGAGCCCAAATAGGCACCCTGTACAGTGAAATGGCCCCCAAAATTGGTAACGACACCCGCACGATCAACGCGAACCCGAAGCGTGGCGAGCGCTGCGAGCCCGCGTGGGGCGGTGGTACGCATCCTCCGACCTTTTCATACCCCCACTATCCACGTCGGCGTGGAGTTGAGAATAGAATAGTGTGGCGAGCGCAGCGAGCCACCGAGCCCGAAGCGTGGCGAGCGCAGCGAGCCCCGCGAGGGGACGCGGATACCCTCACAGGTAAACGCGTCCGTTCGCGGGCTTTACAGGTATCCGCGTACCCTCGCGGGGCTCGCTGCGCTCGCCACGCTTCGGGCTCGGTGGCTCGCCACACTATTCTATTCTCAACTCCACGCCGACGTGGATAGTGGGGGTATGAAAAGGTCGGAGGACGCGTACCGCCGCCCCTCGCGGGTTCGCTGCGCTCGCCACGCTTCGGGTTCGCGTTGATCGTGCGGGTGTCGTTAACAATTTTGGGGGCCATTTCACTGTACAGGGTGCCTATTTGGGCTCTGTGGCCCATTTAACATTGTTTCCAATGGCAAAATCGCGTCCATTGAGGCATTGAAGTGAAAAATCGCGTCCATTGACAAATTTAACATTGATCCCTATGGGAAATCGCGGGCATCGCGTCCGTCGCATCGCACCCGACTTTTTAGTGCATGCGATGGCCGCGATGCCCGCGATTTTTTACCCCCGATGACCACGATGGACATCGTGGGCGCCGTTCTAGGTAAAGAGTACCGGACCCTTTATTGGGGGGGTCCCCACTTCCCCAGGGTCATTGTCTGGGCTGAACAGTCAGGGGGTTTAATGCTTTGGCTAGAGAAACTAGTATAAATTGTTTACCCTGACTGTGGCATTAGCCTGCTGGCTGTTTGGTCCTGGTGCTTTTTCTCAAAATATGGGGGAGCACTATTATTTTGTCCCCAGTATTGGGAACCAGGACTGGCCCTTGGGCCTGGTGCTAGTTTTAGAAATTACAGGAATCCCCTATAATTAATTTTTGGCCCCTGAATTTCTAAAAGCAGGACCGGCTCTTTGGAACCAAAGATGGTTATTATTTTTTATTTTTTTCTATTTTTTTACACACGGCTGCCAATTCAAATTTGCATTTGGTGGCCGCATATACGGCCGCCAAATACGCATGCATACCACCCCCTCCGCCATTGGGAAATACGAATCCCATAAATATGTCCGATTAGTAAATCTACGATTCCTATTTCCTGGAAAATCTGGCGATGCTGGTCATGTGCAGTCATTCTCGGAATCACCCGTATTTGTTCATATTAGTACACTTCCCCCAATACGTGTAAAGTGGGTAATGCAGCACCCAGCTAGGGGGAACCTTACTAGTTCCTTGATCATACAATTTTGTCAGAGGGATGCCTCCTCCTGTGTATTGTATATCTTACATCTGTTCCCTGGATAAATGCACACTTTTATTCTTCAGGCGAGTATTCTGAGAATTATGAGCTGCTGTGTCCAGACAACACTAGGAGGCCATTAGATGCACCTAAAGATTGCAATTTAGGAAAACTCCCAGCTAATGCTGTGGTGACCAGGAGCGCTAGAGACAAAACTGCCGATATCACCGAATTTCTTCTTGAAGCTCAGGTATGCAATATTGCATCATACTTTCCTACTTTGAATGTCTCCTCTCTGGGGGAAACCCGGTATAGGAGACCCTGTGCAGCCTTTTCCAGGGGTGGAGCTTACAATTATTAAGCCCCACCCCGTTAAGCCCTGCCACCATTTTGGTAAATTAAGCTGTTTGTGGCTCTTGGGGAGGGGGTGGTACTAAATGACGCGATTTGTGTCATTTTAGCCCTGCCCCATTCCGAAGAGCCACAAATGCTGGTATTTGACCAGCAGAGGGAGGGGGTCTTGGCCTGATGAAGGGGGGCACGCTAAATGCGGGAGCCTTACCCATCTTTCTGGGGGGCCAGGAGGGGGAATAGATTTTTAAGACCCTCCTGGCCATTCCGGGAAGGTAGATAAGTATGTACTGTATGTGTTTACTGACTGGACAGTCATATGCTCAATAATAATGTCAAGGCTGTCGATTACTTCTGCTGACTTCAAATTAATGTTTTGTAATATTATATTTTTTTAAATGATTGCCGCTGGCTCCCGAGGCTCTGCTCGGCTAGCTGGCATAGAAAGATGGGGGCAGCAAGTCCAGCCACGCACAGTGGTGAATTTACTGTAAAGGTGCCCATACACTGGTGAGATGTATCCAGTGGCAAACGCAGGATTTTCAGAAGGGGGTTTCCAGAGGGGCGGAGCAAAGCACAGAGATGGACACTTAGGTGAACCCAGTATATGCCGGGTCAGTTAAAGTATTATAGATAGACCAAATGTATATAAATAATAATAATAATAATAATAAAAAAATATATATATATATATATATATATATATATATATATACATACATACAGGGGCGTCAACAGCAGTGTAGACCCCTGGGCATAGCAATGTATTGAGGAAGCTTTAATGTCCCGCTGGTGGTAGGGGGTATTATATCAACCACTCAGCATGTAGGGCCTGGATCAGTAATTTCCACTAATTACCCCTTTACTGCACAGATGGTGGGAGATAAGGTGGGAGAAGGGGCATTGGGCTGAATGAAGGGGCCCTGATACATAACTTCCAGGGTGGTAGAGGATGTTTAATATGCAGAGGAGAGGTGTATAGTGGAGTGGGCTTATTATTCATAATTTTCTGGTGGGAGGACAGCTTGCTTGACTGCAGATATCTCCAGTTCCCAGAAATAGTTTTTTTAGTTTTTAATGGAAATAAAAACTAGAGAATCCCTCCTACTAACTGGTATTGTGGACTAGGGGATCAGAGTTCAGGAGGCAGAGCAATCAGCCAATAAGTAAATAAAACTACATACCAAGTGTGTGGAGCTGGAGCAGTAACCAGCTGCTGGAAGGCTGATATCTCTGGTTCTGGGAAAAATAGAGACAAGCTACTAGTGTCCATCAAAGGGGGAGAGTCCCACCTTTTGGAATATACCCTCAGAAAAATTCTAAGTCAGACAGAATCTGAAATATCTGAGTGGGAAAAGCAATTAACAGGCTTGGATGGGGACCACTGATTTGAAGTCAGATATCTCCAGTTCCTAAGGGCCAATTTTTTAAATTATTGTACCCTTGGAAAGAGGGGACCCTCAGCTTTCAGCTTAGGGCCCTTAGATGCCTGGGGGGTTTCTGGGTACTCAGAAACCCCCCCTGTGTGCGCTAATTGTATCTCAGCAATTGGTTGCATGCAATTTGCTTGCAATGTGGGCAGGACCTTCCTGGGGGACAGGATCGCATATGATACACTGCATGCACAAGGACCTCATACAATGTACCTCATGCGATCCTATTAGGGCTGAATGGACTGTGACAAATCTTTGTGGCAGCCAGTGTGATCTGCGATTGAGATGCACGGCGCACTGGAGTGCACCTTGCATCGCACCAAAAACATCTGTGATGTGCCAGTTTTCATTAAATTCGACACAGCAATGCGCTGCAATCACTGGCCATATCGCACCAGTGTATGGGCACATTAAGCCGCATGAGGCACATGCCTAGGAGTAACACTTGTTTGGGGGAGGCACTTGGACGCTTTTGCTTGCACTGTCAGCCCTCACCCCTGGCCATGCTTCCTATAGGTGCTCACCAATTAAAAACCAGGGCAGTATAACAGCCCCAGTCCGTCCCTGACCAGAAGTAATACTATAATAATATTAATATTAGTAAATAATTTCTCTGAAGCTCCATCCTATGTCGCATCCATGAAATGGGACTTTTTGGGGCACTCAAAGGGTTACACCAAAATAAAGACACGCACAAGAGTTTTGACCTTTCAAACTGGCCAGTCCTTTATTAGAAACAAAAAAAAACATAACCTTAAACAGGCATTATGGCAGGGAGAAATAAGGTTGTATGTCCAGTAGCCAACAAGCCACTTAGCTTGATCTCCACAAAGCTAAACTTGCAGGGCCAATTGCCCTTACACAGGAAGTGTACCTTATCGGCCCCAACTCCTGACAATGCTGACAGCCAGGCAGTCAATGCCACTTATCCCAGATGGGTTGAAATAAACAACTTCCATGCATTGCTAGGGAGCGCACCCAAATGAACAGAATTTTAAATCAACCACTGGGCAGCGGTGTAGCTAGGTGCCATGGTGCCCGGAGCAAGGGCATGTTTCCCGCCACGGCGCCAGGGACCGGATGAGCAGGCAGCCGTGGGCGCCTGGTAGCCCTGCCGCAGGCGCACATCGGCTGGGCTGAGAGTGACCACTTAGCGAGTGCCGGACTCCCGGCTCATTTGCGGGGAGGGGGGGCGCACTGCGCCCATTCGGCGCCCGGAGCATGTGCTCCACTGGCTCCGCCCTCCCTACGCCTCTGCCACTGGGTTGTCGTTAATTCCCACAACAAAAAGATTGACATAAAGGGGGAAATTTACTAAAGGAAATTTGTAAAAAAATAGGTGTACAGGTTGAGTATCCCTTATCCAAAATGCTCGGGACCAGGAGAATTTTGGATAACGGATTATTCCGTATTTCGGAATATTTTAATATTTCAATGATGTATTTTGAAGTATCTTGCATTTATGCTGTATAAACACATAATATACACACAAATATATTTTATTACCACATAAAATATACACAAATATATTTTATTTGTTCAAAAAACAAGGTTTCAAAACGTGAAACAAAATTTGTGTACTATCTCAGCACTGAATTTGAATGCCAAGCAATCATTGTCTAGCACATATATAGTGCCAGTTACATATCATGTCCCCAGTGATGATGTTACAAATGTCCCCAGTGAGTTTTTAGCACTTTCTGGAATGTCTGGTTTTCGGAATAATTCGGATAACGGATATTCGGATACGGGATACTCGACCTGTATTTGTATCCAGAAATACACTTATTTTTGACATTTACTATCCCGAAAATACGGCAATTCGTATTCGTATTGATAGCACATCAATACGAATACGAATTGCCGTATTTTCGGGATAGTAAATGTCAAAAATAAGTGTATTTCTGGATACAAATACACCTATTTTTTTACAAATTTCCTTTAGTAAATTTCCCCCAAAGTGATCACAGATTAGACAATAATAGACTTCCCGAGTAACCCTATGGCTGTACAGAATGGTCAGCGGAACTAAGATGCTGCCTGGTGCCATTTTGTGCATACTTTACGGGATCCAAGTTGTAGGCCGAGACACCCTGAATGTGAGACTCTGCATATTTGCTGCCACTCACCTCCCCAAACAAACCATGATGATTATCAATCACTTTACAAATAACATATCAAGGATATATGTGGTTGATGGAGCAGGTACACAGACAATTGTAGAGAAAGTCCTGTCTTTAAGCACTTACAATCTGGAGGGTAATACTGCTAAGAGCTATAAGATTTGTGGGATAGCTGCTAGTGCCTACACCAAATAAAGGTTGAGTATCCCTTATCCAAAATGCTCGGGACCAGAAGAATTTTGGATAATGGATTATACTGTATTTCAGAATATTTTTATATTTCAATGATGCATCTTGAGGTATCTTGTATTTATGTTGTATAAACACATCAAACACGTCTCAACAATATATATTTTATTTGTGCATAAAACATGAAATATAAAGCTTGTGTACTTTCTCAGACACTGAAGGCCTTATTCTAGTTCACTCTTTCTGACAAAATCCTTCTTAGATGGACAAAACCATGTGCACTGCAGGGGAGAAGATGTAAAATGTGCAGAGAGAATTAGATTTGGGTGAGTTATGTTTCTGGCCAGGGTAAATACTGGCTGCTTTATTTTTACACTGCAATATAGATCTCACTTTGAAGTAAAACCCCACCCAAATCTAACTCTCTCTGCACAAGTTACATCTGCCCCCATGCAGTGCACATGGTTTTGTCCATCTAAGAAGGATTTTGTCAGAAAGAGTGAACTAGAATAAGGTCCTGAATTTGGATGCCAACCAATCATGTCCTTGCACATATTTAGTGCCAATTACATGTTATTTCCCCAGTAGTGCTGTTACAGATGTCCCCAGTAGGTTTTACAAGTACATTTTGGAGACTATGGTTTTTGGAATAATTTGGATAACGGATATTTGGATAAGGGTGCAGGTGGGTGCAGAATAGGCTATGATCAGAGGCGTATTTAGAATGGGTGCAATGTTTGCAGTCCAAGTAGGCCCACTCCGCACAGGCGTATTTAGAATGGGTGCAATGTTTGCAGTCCAAGTGGGCCCACTCCGCACATGCAGCACACATTTTTTATTATGTACCCCTCTGGAGACCCATCACACAATAGCTGGCTAAAATCACCAGGAATATGGCCGATGCATCATAAGAGTCTGAGGCATCTAGCGCTCAGACTCTACAGCACTGTTCTGCTGCCAGCCCTGCACAAGAGGGTTAATAGTTGAACAGTAGGGAGTCAATGAAGACTGTCCAGAGCTAAAAAGGTCTAGGGAGTTAACTGTGTGCAGAATAAGAACATCACACTATTCAATGAGGCTGATTCGCCATGTTTTTATGGCGATTTTGTGCTGTAAGGCGAATTTTTGACTAAAACGGTGAATCACCCTATTCAATGACCAGATGGCGAATACATTTCAAGGTTTTTTTCGCCATGATTCACCGAGTAGCAATCGCTATCTTTTTATGGTGAAGTGGAATGTGAACTTTTAAAATAAAGTGTTTTGTTTTTTACAATTGGTGTAAAAAAATCAGGAATTTTATTCTGAGGAGGGGCATGCTATTTTTATTCATGTGCTGTAAGCACATGAATATATATTTAATTTAATTTTTTTTTTTACATATGCATGATCGGGTGTAGTGATTATACCCGGTCCCCTGCTGGCACCCCTGGGGGGCAGCCTGTGCTGCCTGGCACCCGGGAGCCCACCTCCCCCCCACAAACGTTCTGGGGCAGGCAGGGAGACTTCCATCTCCCTGCCTGCCTCCGTCCTCAGGCTCCCTGCGGCGTTCGCCGCAGGAGCTCAAATTCGCCGGTCAGGGGCAGCGAGCCCCTGACTCGTTGAATACTGGAGCCGGCGAGGCTCCGGAACGCGGCGGGCACTGGCGAATGTGCAGCGAATCCTAAACAGGATTCGCTGCACGTCGTCAGTATTCTCATTGAATACTGCCCATTGTCTTCCAGGGTTTAGCCATGGCTGCACAGACTGGCTTCAGCAGTAACAACGCTGGTGCTATATCTCCATTGTTTACAAACCTAAATTAAGCCCACAATCTCTGTGGAGGGAATTATTGAACTCCCTGTATATGGTTTTTAGATTTTGAGTCATTCTCAAATAAATATTAAACCATTTCTCCAATGGCCAGATGTATCAAGCTCTGAGAAATAGGAGCTAATTGGCTGGTTGTTTATCCCTCTCCACTTTATCACTTTTTGAAGCTTGATACATCTGGCCCTAAGAGATAATTTTCAATCATCTCCTGTAATATTTCAAAACAGCCTTTAACATGGTAGTTAGGAGCGGATTGACTGACTGGTACTTTACACCTTTGTTTTCGTCACTGTTGGGGGCATGTCCAGTGCTCTTTGAACTGCTGACCATGTCCCCTGTCCCCCTGCCTCTGTGCATAGATGCTGTGCGCACATCTATTCCCCACATCTCTGCTAAGCAGAGCAGCACTGACCAAGGGACTCCCAAATGCCCACCCACCACCACCACCAAGGGACACTACCGGCCGTGGATAGGACATTACAAAATAATGTAAATGTCCCGCGAAAATCTCAACATTTGGAAGGTATGTTTTCTCACTCTCAACTTTATCACTTCTGAAGCTTAGTACATACTGTATAGCCCTAAATGTCTCCAGAGATATTACTTCCTCAGATAAAAATGTTTTCCTTATATCCCAATTCATTCCAATGTATTTTTAAAGGCTTTGATGATTCTCATCTACCCTAAATGCACCCTAAAATACCACTTTGATTGTAACTACTATTACACTTCTTGCAGAGATCAATAACTTGACTAAAAAGTTGTGGTGGCGTTCCCATAGAAACCAATCAGATTCTACCTATCAGCTCTATATTGCTTTCTGGTAAGTGGTAGACAGAATCTGATTGGTTGTTATGGGCCACACCACCACTTGTCTGTTTTTAGAAGCTGTAGTAAATCTACTCCATAGTGTAGACTGGGAGCGTTATGATTAATTGTCTTTCTGTTTATGTATTCACTGATCATAGAAAAAGCAATGTAACCTGTTTGGCTCCCAATATGGGAAACACCTGCTCTTTGAAGACAGCACCGAAACTTTGATTCCTCTTCCATCAAAAATGGACGCTTTCCTGTTTTTGGGGGTAGATTGGTTTCACGACATGAAAGCACTGACAGTGGGTGAGTATAATACATCTGTGAATGGATTGCCCCATATGTATGTACAGTTAAATACTATAAGTCGTATTCAAATGTTATTGCTGCCGGCTGCCACTAGAGGGCGTTCAAATGTACAGATGGAGCCGCTCTCTTCAGACGGGGACCTGGCGCGACTATCACCATGTGTCAGGTCTACTGTCCACCAGAGTAGTAATCACAAAAGCGGGAACCACCAGTGTTGCTAAAGCTGCTGTATCGGGAGGGTGTAAGGCTCCCAAATGGTACAGAAACAAGAAGAAATATATGATACAGCGCTAGGGTTTTTTCTGAACAGAATTTATTACAACATCTTAATACACTTAATGAAAAATAAAATAAAATTGTCATAAATACATTTCATATGAGAATTCTCATGGAATAATTTTAAAAATGACTTAAAAATCAATAACGAATATATTGATGAATTAGGTTTTCCAGCTAGCATTCAGTGTTATGGAGAATACATTTTTGTATCCAAATCAACACTGGTGGGTATATAATTACCATATAATGTGGAAGTCCTCGTTTGGAAAGGATTTTCAAAGTTCTGGAGATTTCCCAGGGGTGGCTTCCCAGATATCACACAATGGTGAGATGATGCAGTCCTTAAGGTATGGCAAATACCTGGCTTGGTGGCTGCAGTTGTTCTGGGATCCAAGATGGTGGTATGAAAACTGGTCCGGATGACGTCTGATATGGAATTCCAAAGGATTTTAATTGAAGGAGGTGTGAGATGGAATACTCTCCAATGATGTGCTGGAACAGGAATGCAATGGCTCAACGCGTTTCAGCATGTTCACACGCCTTCATCAGGAGCTGGGATTGCCCCATATGTACAGTATGTACAGTAAAATACTATAAGCCGTATTCAAATGTTATTGCAGCCGGCAGCCACTAGAGGACGTTCAAATGTACAGATGGAGCTGCTCTAGACGGGGACCTGGTGCGACTATAACCATGCGCCGGGTCTACTGTCCACCAGTAATGGGGAGTGTGCAACCCCCATTCTCAACCATCCAGCAGAAGCCCCATCAGTTCTGTTTTACACTGCTCCCAAAGCCTGCACCAACCCATGATCTGAGGTACACCCAGCATAGCAATGGGACGCACAAGCAAGTGTGATGCTCACGTGTACCCACAGTCCGCCAGCTCCGCCAATAACTGCGATATGGCGAGCTGTCTGAGAGCGGCTCCATCTGTAGTTTCATTCGGGTGCACCTGGCTGCCTTCGCAGGCATTTCAGCTCGCATTCCCTGAGGGTGGAGAGCTGAACTGCATGAAAAGTCGCCCATCAGTTTGGTGGGGTTAAGCCGAAATGTGCGGCCCGACCTATTCATAGTTACCTAAATTACAGAGAAACAAACTATATTCATTTTAAGTCTTTCATACTTTTATTTAAAAAAGGGCATCACTACTCCAACAATACAGTGCGCTGGTGTACGCAAAGCAAAGCGGAGAAGAAGAAGTGTGAGGTCTTCTGTCAGCGGTGGGGCCATTAAATGTACAGAGGCGTCCTCTGCACACCAGTGTATTATACAGATTCTGGTGAGTTGGAAAAAGCATTTTGCTGTGCATCACACCTTTTCCCTAAATGCAATATGAGTCCTTTTGAGGCACAAAGTAGTTGAAAATCAATTTCAAAAGTTGGATTGTGTAATGGTTAGCGTTACTGCATCACAGCACTAAGGTCATGGGTTGGATACTCACCTTGGCCCTAACTGTGTGGAGTTTGTATACTCTCCCCGTGCTTGCGTGGGTTTCCTCCGGTTCCACTGGTTTTCTCCCACAATTCAAAAACATACTGGTAGGGGTTCAGTATAATTTATCGTCATTCAAAATACCAACAAGCATTGGCAGACAGTCAAAATGCCGACATTCATTATACCAACATGGTCAAAATGCTGACATTTGAAACATCAACATGTTAAAAAAAATCATCATGGACACCGTTATAATTGTACCGTGTCCCCTTGCATGTCTCGCTGCACTCTCCATGCTTCCGGCATGGTGCCCCATTGTGCTCGGCACACTATTGTAATCTATCTCTGTGTTTAGAATCAGAATCAGGATCAGTTTTATTGGCCAGGTATACTTGGGTACACTCAGAATTTGATTTGGATTGCTGTGAAACAGCCGGTAGAGACAGTATAATTATCATACAGGGAACACATACCCGCTGAGCTGTACAGTGCCTAGGCAGCCATCAGTGGCGCCACTAGTCGTTGCAGCAGCCAGGCAGGGAACAATGCAAGATGAGACAGTACAGGGTTTTCCCAGTTTATTAAGCGGCATTTACACTGGAAAAAAACAGGCTGATTTTGCGGATTCAGTATTGAATCCCGGCGGTCGGGATCCCGGCGTTCAGAATCCCGACGCTGGAATCCCGACAGCCGAAATGCCGACAAGGGGGGGGACGTGGATCGCCCCCCCCCCCCTTGCGGGCTTGCTGCGCTCGCCACGCAGCGGGCCCGGTGCCTCGCTACGCTCGGCACACTAATTTATTCTCCCTCCAGGGGTGTCGTGGACACCCACGGAGGGAGAAAGTGTCGGCATTTCGGCGGTCGGGATTCCGGCGTCGGGATTCTGAACGCCGGGATCCCGACCGCCGGGATGGTAACTGCATCCCGTTTTTGCCATGTGATGGATTGCAGCTAAGAATCAGCTCTTGGTGACTTGTATAACACAGGTAAGGTGAAGTTATGCAGTTGTTGCAGATTACAATATAACAGGAGACTAGTGACTCCTTCTCTCCACAGAAAGGTGAAGCTGATGCAGTCAGGCTGGAATCAGATCACATGGAGACAGCACTGAACTGTGGACTGACGGTAGTAGCGGAAGAGTATAACAACCAGGGTAAGACCGAGTTTAAAGAGGTTGCATAGCCTGTTTTAGGACTAGCCATTGATCATCAATGATTTGAAATCATCAACGGTTTCATAATTGGAGGTACTTGTCTATTATCTGGGCGCCCGATGTTGAAAATTGCATGCCTTAACTTAAGGTATGCAATGCGATGCGACTGACGCGATTTTGCAGTAAAGTTGCTTCGATCGCATGCGACCAAATCGTGCATGCGATGCGATCGACGCGATCAACGCGATTTTTCCATAGGAATCAATGTTAACTGGTTCCAAATGGTCCCTGACAACCGATTTCACATTAGGGGCAATGTTAAATGCCCCCCAGCCCCCCCCCCCCCACACACACACACACACACACACGAGGGGCGGCGGTACGTGTCTTCCGAATTTTTCATACCCCCACTATCCACGGCGGCGTGGAGTTGACCTTATATAGTGTGGCGAGCGCAGCCCGAAGCGTGGCAAGCGCAGCGAGCCCCGCGAGGGGACGCAAAATACGTGTTAAGTAATCCGCATCCCCTCGCAGGGCTCTGCCCCCCAATCACACCATACCCCCCCCCCCCCTGAGTGAGGCGTTTAAATACCGCAATCCGCGGGTCTCCGAGGAGGGGGCAGGGCTAAAGTGAAATAATCGCATCATTTTAGCCCCGTCCCTTAATGACGTCACGCTCAAGCCTGCGCCCCCCGAAATGCTGCTAAAAGTCTCCTCTCCAGGCTTCTCACGGTTTTTGCTTTGCTTTGCTTTCAATGCAGAATCAGCTGCTACACTGCTACAGTAAGTATATGACATCATAGACCACTTTGTATTGCCTTAAAAATGTATGTAAATCGTTCTGAATATATAGAAAGATATTTTGTTATGCAGTATTATTTTGACAACCTTTTACCTACTTTAGCTGGTAGAAAACAGAACGCCTTATACATGACAGTTCTTATCTTGCATACCTCCCTACTGTCACACTTTTTGTGGGAGCGTCCCATTTTTTGGGTGCATTCCCGCATCCTGCCAGGGGTCGGCAGTGTCCCGCGGAGGAAGGGGGGACGAGCAGTTGGGAGTCCCCCCTGTCTGCAGCCAGAGAGGCTGGGGGCAGCTCACAGAGCCACTGGCCAGGCCCCCACAGTGGCAAAAATGGGACGTGGCCTCACGGAGCATCGCTAGTATAGGCCACACTCCCTTGCTGCTAGGCCATTACCCTCAAATTTTGGATTAAAAATGGGCCTGATGGAGCTACAGCTCCAGGCCCACTCTCCAAATAGGCCCATTTTGTAGCTGAGGGCCAGGGCTTTTCAACAAGCCCAGCCCCGCGTCGGTAGCCCCCAGGGAACCGGAGATACCGCCAGGCAAACCTGGAACGTTTTCCCCATAGGATAACATGGGACCCGCTAATTCCGACCTCCACCCGGTTCCAATGGCTGCCAGTTCCCCCTCCGGCATCACAGAAGCTCGAGGTTGATCTCAGTCTTATGCTGCTTTCAGACCGCAAAACTGGCTTTGACCCTGTATTTGGAAACGTTTCCAAAAACGGGTCTGCCAGGTAAAACCCCTTTCACACCGCATCTCTTAAACGGTATATTACCGTTTAAGTGCGTTTTTTTTGCACTGGCAGACCCGTTTTTGGAAACCTTCCAAATACAGGGTCAAAGCCAGTCTTCAGCGACCCCCCCCCCCCCCCCCCGTGCGGGTTAACACATACAATCCCGTTAACCCCTCCGCACCTCCAACCCCGTTAACCCCTCCCCGCATTGTGTTTAAGAACACCCCCCCCCCCCCCATAAGAAAAGTGACTTTCGGAAAATGGCTGCCCCCATACAAAAGACAGTTTTTTTAAATGGGGTTTCCTATGGGGCAGCCATTTTCAGAAAGTTCCTTATTTTTTTCATACGCGAAGCCAGCCGTGGTACAGTACTGCGGCTGCCGATCAACTGCAATGTGAGGAGGTACCGGCTTCAGGGGGGGGGTGTTCTTAAACACAATGCGGGGGGGTGTTAACAGGGGTGGGGGTGCGGAGGGGTTAACGGGTTTGTATGTGTTAACCCGCGTGCGGGGGGGGGGGGGGGGGCGGCGGCGGCCTCCTGCGCAATGAATATTTAATGAGCGCATTAAATATTCACTGCACTGAATTTAGGACCCAGCTTATTGGCTGGGTCCTAAATACCGTTTCAGACCCGATTTTGATCACAAAATACCGGGTCTGAAACGGGTAGGACCCTGCATTTTAACCGGTTAGAAAAAACGGTATTTTCTAACCGGTTAAGTGGTCCTGCACCTTTCAGACCGCACAGATTACCGTTTTAAAACGGTAAAAAAACGGCAATATACCGTTTACAAAGTGCGGTCTGAAAGGGGCATAACCCAAATCGCTGGGCCTTCAATCTGATACCTGGTCCATATGGGTTCATTGGTTCTAGAGATATTGCAGGTAAACCACTATTTTTTCATTTCTGAAATGTAATGTCATGACTGTTCATGTTGTTTGAGGACAGATTTCTCTGGAACCAAACGGCCCAGTTTCACGGGACCAAAATCATTTGAAGCCTACATGTAAATGGGTTAGTTGGTTCTGAAGATATAGCTTGTTGTTTAAAGGGGGGCGGGGTGGTTTTCTCTCCCCCTCAATCCAGAAAATAGAGGGACTAGGCTGGTGTAAAAGGGGCCAGTCCGGGAAAGTCCCTGCATGATCCTGGGACCATATGCCCGGGTAAATCCCTGCATTTTCTGGTGTGAAAGGGGTATTATTTCAAATAGCCAGGACATGCAGTGCTCTGAATACAGCCGGGCAGCCCCCTGCTCTATGCCCGGCTGTCAATGGCTGTCATTTCTGCCCGGCGGTGGCTGTCCCCAGTTACCGCGAGCATGTATTCCCCCTTGGCAATGAGCATGTAATCCCACATGGCAATGAGCTTGGAACCCCTGGCAATGAACATAGAACCCCTGGCAATGAACATGTAGGTAAGCAACACTTATGTAGCATCATTTCTAATAGGCATTATTCTGTTTGGCATAATACGTAATTGAGATTATGGTGTGTGGCTTAAAATGTAATGGGCATTATGGTGTAAATTGTAAATGTGCGCCTTTGGCGCGCAATGCCCCTATTTATAAAGCATTTTGTGCATTATTGCTCAATCTGTTTGGTATAGTGCAGGCATGTCCAAACTATGGCCCTCCAGCTGTTGTGAAACTACAAGTTCCATCATGCATTGCCACAGTTTTGCTATTAGGGAATGCTAAAACTATGTCAAGGCATGCTGAGACATGTAGTTTCACAACAGCTGAAGGGCCACAGTTTGGACATGCCTGGTATAGTGTGTATTTTGGCACAATCCATGTGGCAAAATGTGAATTTTGCCTTAATCTGTGTGGCATAACGTGAATTTTGACTCAATCTGTGTGCCATAGTGTAAATTTTGGCTCAATCAGTGTGAATTTTGGCTCATTCCATGTGGCACAATGTGTAAGAGGCAAGTACAGTATAAGGGGGTTACTATTGTGTTGCATGATTTGTATAAGGGGTATACTGGGGCAGATGTATTAAGCTTGGCGAAGAGAGAAACTAGAGATAAAGTGGAAGGAGATAACGCACCAGCCAATCAGCTGTGTTTGAAATATAACAGTTGGCAGTTGATTGGCTGGTGCGTTATCTCCTTCCACTTTATCTCCAGTTTATCTCTTCACCAGGCTTAATACATCTGCCTCATTGTGTGGTAAACTTAGGTGACCACATAAAAGGTGCTGAAATGTTGCCTACCAAGTTTCGGCTTTCAGTATTTTTTTATGACTGGAGTGCCGCCTCACCCCGCAAGTATCTTAGGACATCGGCATCCTGCGGGTGCACCTTTGGAGTGTACCCGCCAATATATCTCCCTGCATTTTTCTTATGCCAGTCCCTTGCCTTTTCCAGGCATATATAATTAGTTGAAAGTATTTACACAAATACAGACACACCCATGAGCAGACCACCCAAACAGAACACTGGTCACGCCCCCCACATTATTAGGTGCTGGCCACAACCCCTATTATTGTGCATAATAGGCCCTTGATCATTTTCAGCTCCAGGCCCATTTAGACCTTAATCTGGCTCTGCCCTCTTCCCATCACTGCAATGTTAGGATATACGATCTTGCATGTAATAAATGTAAAAGTTGTAACTTATCATTCTACCATATTTTTGCAGATGACTTTACCCCATGCAGAACGCATGTATCACCCATAAAAGGTACGCATGTTGTGTGAAGAAATATAATATGTATTGTTGTTCAAAGAGAAGATAATTTAAAAGTGAAACATAAAAAAAAAAGGGCGTAGCTAATGTAGGTGGAGGGGGAGGATCTGCAATGGGGTCCAAGCCACCTCCAGAACCTGTCCCTCCACATACACGCAGTTACGCTGCACCAGAATACAGTACACTGTATTACTAAGTGCAGGACACGCCAGGTGCCACCCCACAGCCCGTCACTGCAGGGACACGGAGCCCCCCCTACCTGCAGCTGGTATACGGAGCTGCCTGGTGCCTTTACCCATTGCTGTCCTTCGCTATGGGGACCCCTCCACTGCCTGCTTCCCACACTATTTCTCCCCGCTCACACCAGAAAATGCAGGGACTAGGCTGGTGTGAAAGGGCCAACCCGGTATGACCCTGTATGATCTGGGGATCGTATTCCCGGGTAAGTCATTGCATTTTATGGTAAAGGGGTATCTTAGCAGTTCATGTCAGGGGTGTGAGGGTTGGAACCACCGGGCCACCCACCCTGCTTGCCCCTAGGTCTACCCCCACAACCTATGTCCACCATCCCACCCCTAGGTCTAGTCTCTAACAGGAAACCGATAGTAGCAAATCAGGTTAGAACAAGTTGGATGAAATCATGCAAAATCAGATAAGTGTATGGCCAGCTTCACAAGTCTAAGGAAATACCATAATTGTTAGGATCCAAATCATTACCACAGTATACCACTTCAGTAGGGATCCAGCTCTTAGAAGTAGAAAAACAGTTGGAGCTATTAAATACAGGTGGAGTATCCCTTTTCCAAAATGCTCGGGACCAGAAGAATGTTGGATAAAGGATTATTCCGTATTTTGGAATATTTGTATATTTCATTGACGTATCTTGAAGTATCTTGCATTTATGTTGTATAAACACATAAAACACATGAAATACACACAAATATATTTTATTTGTGCTTAAAACATGAACCAAAGTTTGTGTACTATCTAAGGCACTGAATGTGAATGCCAAGCAATCATTTTCTTGCACATAGTTAATGCCAGTTACAGATCATGTCCCCAGTAGTGCCAGTTACATATAATGTCCCCAGTAGTGCCAGTTACATATCATGCCCCCAGTAGTGCCCAGGGCTGGCAATAGAAATCTTGGGGCCCGGAACACTGATATCTCGGGGGGCCCCCCCAACACCGAACACAGATTTTTTTATTACATTGCATATTGAATTTTTTTTTTTACTATTAGAAGGAAATAGATAATTAATATTTACAATGCAATATAATACAGGAGGGCAGAGATGGGAGGGCACAGCATTGTGCTCTGTGTGTTGTGTGGTTTAGTGTGTTGCGTGATGTCACTAAACTCATTAGTACAGGTAGCCAGCAGGGGCGGATTGGGAATTAAAACCAGCCCGGGAAAAATCTTGAAGCAGCCCTAAGAGGGGGGGGGGGGGAGTGTTGTTGCGCGCCGGAGGCGTGCCCGAATTTTTAGGGGGTGTGGCCTATCAATATGGGGGTGTGGCCTATTCCAACAAGGCCACGCCCAATTTTTGCCGCTGTGAGGGCATGGCTAGTGGCTCTCTTAGCTGCTGGCTATGTCCCCAGCCCCTCAGGCTGCAGAATAGGCGCATGCGTACAGCGTTTATTCTACAGCCTGTGGGGCTGGGGAGATAGAGATGGGGGGGGGGGTGACAGGGGGTCTCCCAACACAGTAGAGTGGCAGGGTGGAAGAGGATGCAGGGAGGGAGGGGGGGATGGAGGGTGCCGTAGAATGCTGGGAGGGGAGATGCAGAGTGGCTGAGAACGAAGGGAGTGAGGACTTACCTAGGGTGGCACAGGACGCAGAGTGTGAGGGGGCATGGTGGCACAGGATGCAGGGTAGGAGGGGGGATGCAGAGTGGCAGGGGATGCAGGGAGGGGAGTCACAAAGTGGTGGAGGAGACAGTGATGCCCATTATAGATATGCCATACACCGTGATGCCCATTATACATATGCCACACATCCTGATGCCATTATACATATGCCGCACACCGTGATGCCCATTATACATATGCCGCACACCCTGATGCCCATTATAGATATGCCGCACACCCTGATGCCATTATACATATGCCGCACACCCTGATGCCATTATACATATGCCGCACACCGTGATGCCCATTATACATATGCCGCACACCGTGATGCCCATTATACATATGCCGCACACCGTGATGCCCATTATACATATGCCTCACACCGTGATGCCCATTATACATATGCCTCACACCGTGATGCCCATTATACATATGCCGCACACCCTGATGCCATTATACATATGCCGCACACCGTGATGCCCATTATACATATGCCACACACCGTGATGCCATTATACATATGCCTCACACCGTGATGCCCATTATACATATGCCACACACCGTGATGCCCATTACACATATGCCACACACCGTGATCCCCATTACACATATGCCTCACACCGTGATGCCCATTATACATATGCCGCACACCCTGATGCCATTATACATATGCCGCACACCGTGATGCACATTATACTTGTGCCGCACACCGTGATGCCCATTATACATATGCCACACACCGTGATACTCCATTATACATATGCCGCACACCGTGATGCTCCATTATACATATGCCACACACCGTGATGCCATTATACATATGTCACACACCGTGATGCCCATTATACATATGCCGCACACCGTGATGCCCATTATACATATGCCACACACCGTGATGCTCCATTATACATATGCCCCACACCGTGATGCTCCATTATACATATGTCACACACCGTGATGCCCATTATACATATGCCGCACACCGTGATGCCCATTATACATATGCCACACACCGTGATGCTCCATTATACATATGTCACACACCGTGATGCCCATTATACATATGCCACACACCATGATGCCATTATACATATGCCACACACCGTGATGCTCCATTATACATATGTCACACACCGTGATGCCCATTATACATATGCCACACACCATGATGCCATTATACATATGCCCCACACCTTGATGCCCATTATACATATGCCACACACCGTGATGCCCATTATACATATGCCACACACCGTGATGCCCATTATACATATGTCGCACACCGTGATGTCCATTATACATATGTCACACACCGTGATGCACCATTATACATATGCCACACAACGTGATGCTCCATTATACATATGCCGCACACCCTGATGCCATTATACATATGCCACACACCCTGATGCCATTATACATATGCCGCACACCCTGATGCCATTATACATATGCCGCACACCCTGATGCCATTATACATATGCCGCACACCCTGATGCCATTATACATATGTCGCACACCGTGATGCCCATTATACATATGCCGCACACCCTGATGCCATTATACATATGCCGCACACCGTGATGTCCATTATACATATGCCACACACCGTGATACTCCATTATACATATGCCACACGCCGTGATGCCCATTATACATATGCCACACACCTGGATGCTCATTATACATATGCCACACACACCGTGATGCCCATTATACATATGCCACACACCGTGATACTCCATTATACATATGCCGCACACCGTGATGCTCCATTATACATATGCCACACACCGTGATGCCATTATACATATGTCACACACCGTGATGCCCATTATACTTGTGCCGCACACCGTGATGCCCATTATACATATGCCACACACACGTGATGCCCATTATACATATGCCTCACACCGTGATGTCCATTATACATATGCCACACACCGTGATACTCCATTATACATATGCCACACGCCGTGATGCCCATTATACATATGCCACACACCTGGATGCTCATTATACATATGCCACACACACCGTGATGCCCATTATACATATGCCACACACATGATGTCCATTATACATATGTCACACACCGTGATGCTCCATTATACATATGCCGCACACCGTGATGCTCCATTATACATATGCCACACCGTGATGCCCATTATACATATGCCACACCGTGATGCTCCATCATACATATGCCACACGTTGTGATGCCCATTATACATATGCCGCACACCCTGATGCCCATTATACATATGCCCACACCGTGATGTCCATTATACATATGCCCCACACCGTGATGTCCATTATACATATGCCTCACACCGTGATGCTCCATTATACATATGCCCACACCGTGATGTCCATTATACATATGCCCCACACCGTGATGTCCATTATACATATGCCTCACAGTATGAACCTCTCTCTCACACTTTAGTTACCTTAAAATCAAGCTGGCTGGCACTTCATCTACTTCTTCCTTTCATTAGATGTGTGCTCCCGTGTAGCTCCGCCCCCTTCCACTCGTGTAGCCCCGCCCCTCAACTCCGTGTTGCTCCGCCCCCTTTCCAGTCCCTGCTGTCATGACTGATGACACATGAAAGTGGGTTGGAAGCCAGGGAGAGAGCTCTGTGCTGCCGGCGCTGCTGCCTCTAATGTAGTGTGACAGTGTACTGGCAGCCGGCAGCTACAGAGTCTGAGGACAGAAGCGGCCGGGGATGTACAGCAGGGAGAGAGCCTCCCTGCGCAACCATCCTCACAGTGAGTGCTTGCCACACACAGAACCGCGGGAGCAGCTGCGTGCGGTCGCACATGCGCACCAGCACTCCCGCGGCCATTTTTATTTCTGTAATAGCCGAGGCTGCCCGCAGCCATATTTGTTTGGGGCACAGTGCTGCGGCCACGGCCGCCCGTTAACCGCAGAGATGGCGGTCTGCGGCCCCGCCAATGGGGTGAGCGGCCTTTTAGTGACTATTAGGGGCCGGCCCACCGGGAAATGGCCCGGTTTCCCGGTGGTCCAATCCGCCCCTGGTAGCCAGACAAGTGATTAGGCAGCCATGCTTTCAGACCCAGAGTCCCTCAAAGTCTTGGGGCCCCTCAACTGGTCGGGGCCCGGTACGAGTGTCCCCTTTGACCCCCCCCCCCCGTCGTCTGCCCTGGTAGTGCCAGTTACAGATGTCCCCAGTAGGTTTTTATTAAGGATGTGCACAAAGCACATAATGGTCAAAAAAAGAGGTGCAAGATGGAGTTGTCCTTGGGCCCTCCCACCCACCCTTATGTTGCGGAAATAGGACATGCACACTTTAACAAAGAAATAATTTCAGCGATAGGGCCTACAAAACTGTGGCTGAAATGATTGGTTCCTTTGAGCCCCCACACAAAAAAGCAATTCATCTCTCCCTGTATAAACTGGCTCTACAACAAGATGTTGTAGTCACTCGTCATCTTCCTCCTCTGATGTACTTCCTCATCCTCACAGATTATCAATTTCTCCCCACTAGACTCCACAATCATAGGTCCCTCTATAGTCTCTGGAGGCAATTGCGGTAGCGGTCTTACGACTTCCCCTCTGAGATGATGACCGACTCTTAGCAGCAGCGGCAGTAGTAGGCATAGCGCTGCATGATCCTCTGGCTGAATCCCGGATAGAAGAGGATTCAGTCATGACAGTAAAATGGCCTGCAGGACTCCCACCGATCCGGATCGAGGAGGAAATTGACGAGGAGGAAGTTGCTAGTGTGCTTTTCAGGCGCTTGGATACAACAGTAGGACCAAGGGATTTAGGTGTCCCTGGACTGCTGACGGTCCTAGCCATAGTTCCTGATGTAAACACAGAATTATGAAGGTGATGTAAAAGAGAGGATGTCCCTAGGTGGGCAAGATACTTACCCCTGCTTATTGAAGCTTTACATAAGCTACATATGGCAATACATTTGTTGTCTGGAATTATATACTGTGATAGGTACTGGTAGCCAGTGGCAACAGCAGACTCAAATTATTTACTGCGATAGGTACTGGTAGGCACGGCAGTGGTAACAGCAGACTGGAAATATATACGGCGATAGGTACTGGTAGCCAGTGGCAACAGCAGACTGGAAATATATAGGGCGATAGGTACTGGTAGCCAGTGGCAACAGCAGACTGGAAATATATACTGCGATAGGTACTGGTAGCCATGGCAACAGCAGACTGTAATTATATACTGCAATAGGTACTAGTAGCCAGTGGCAACAGCAGACTGGAATTATATACATATATAAGTATAGGAAAGGAACATGACCATGCCCCCTTTACCCGTGGCCATGCACCCTTTCTGAATTTGTACCGGTTTCTGCCCTTCAGATGTTAGGGGTATGCTAGTGCCCACAGTCTGCAGTTTGAGTACAGGGGATTGATGGAATCTGCTCACAGGCCTCCTCATCTCTTGATGCACCCCTGACGCAGATATATTGGGGGTGATTCAGTTTGATTGGCGCCATTGCTAATTCGCAACACGGACCGATGTTGATGGTCTGCGCATGTTCAGATCTTCACAGGTGCCCTCGGAGACTTGCATAGTCTCTGAGGTGCTCGCGGTAGCGGGGCCTGCAGGAGGTGGGCAGGGGGCAGTCCCATGTGAACACCCTGCGTTTCCTGGGCATACCCACAAAAACACTGGGTGCACCCAGGAAAACGCTGGTTGCCCACTGCTGAACAGGGGCGGGCGGTTGACGTCACCATTGAGGGCCATTGTTCATTAATATTTCAAAAATGAAATATGTGGTTCAAAACAGAATGCCTCAACATGGCGCAGCACAAAACAAGGTGGAAAGACAATGAATACTCCAAAACTAAGATGCACGCTGGAATAAACATATCTTTCTAGTGTGTATCCTGTTTAAGACTAGAACACTGGTTTATATGACAGCAATTGTTTCATGTGTCTAGAGATAGAATATAATTATTGTTCTTGTGTCCTAGATTTCGGCACAGACTATGTTGTAGCCCTGGTTAAAAAAAGCAACAAAGATATTTCATGGAAAACCCTTAAAGGCAAGAAGTCCTGCCACACGGATGTAGATCACACCTATAGCTGGAGTGTGCCAGCCAGTCTGATCAGTAAGCAGACGGGCAACTGTGATATTGGTGAGTGCAAATATATACTGTACTGTCTGCATCTTCCACAACGAGTGTAACCAACTACTGCAGTAACTGTCAGAACCTGAGGCGTAAGTCCCAGAAGCAATGGAGGTACCTGCTCCAAGCTCTGAAGCATCTGAGTGGTTCACAGCGGGATCCAAGTGTGACTGCTGCTCCTCCAATGGAGTGCTGCAGTGCACTCGCTGCTGTATAGTTAATAGGCTATGTCCCAGGAATCCTGTTAACACCTGCAAGAGGGGACAGGGCGGCTCCTACCTGGCACAGTTCAGCTTTCGCTGCAGCAGGTGACAGTGCACCCTCCACTGCTGCTGGGCTTTGAGATGGAAAGCACAGTGTAAGCCAGGGTTAATGACATAGAAACCCGGAGAGGAGACTTTCAGCAGGGGGGTGGAGCTTGTGTGTGACATCATTAAGCCTCGTGACATCATTAAGCCCCGCCCCCATAATGGAAAAATTACCTGATTTGTCGATCTGATGAGGGGGCGGGGCTAAAATGAAGCAATTCTGCCACTTTAGCCCCGCCCCTCATCGGAGATCGGCCAATCCGGTTATTTAAACGCTGTGGTCAGGGGTAAGATAGCCGGGAATAGGGGAGGGAGCGGGGGTCCCCCAGAAATCCGGAGGGTTGCCTACCTTTCCGGGAGGCCCCATTCCGGGAGGGTAGGCAGCTGATTCTCTGGCTGAATCTTGTGAGTCTTAAGGTTTATTAGACCGATTTGAGACGATTTCACCCGAGCCCAATGGATCGTTCCAAAACAATCGGCCCAAATCGGATGTGTGATGTGACGTCCCCTGTCAGGTCCATTGTGCGGTCCCGTGCGCATTGGACCTGAGTCTGAGGTCGGTCCCACTGCCTGTCTGGGAAACAGGGACGCTTGTGATGCATCGCATGTCAAAGGACCTCTTTTGCTGTATCGCAAGCATTTCTACCAACTGGGAAGGTCCCAGGCGGCTCGGGGGGTGTCAGATGGCCATACACTGTTGTGATACATCGCAGTAGTGTATGACCACCTTTACCCTGAGCCACTGGCTGTTGTCACTAAGCAGAGCTGGAGCCCTGCCACTTCACTGCAGAGGCTCCCGTCCCACTTCCTATAGATCAAAATAACTATGAAAGTCATGTGTATGTCTTTATATACAAACACATACACATTAACAGACACTGTATTTGTTTCCTTTTTATTTTTTTGTGTATGTATCTATGTATGTGTGTGTGGGCGGGGGGGGACAATTTGCCTCTGGGCTACTGGGATAAACTTACGCAACTGGTCAGAAAGTGCATTTTATCAAAGTATTGTGTGTATTGCTGAATAAATCTGTTATTGATGTCTATTGCACTGTAAGATGTTCCGATAAGGTAAATGACCTTATAACAGGAAGTGGATAACCAAGCAGGTCAGTGACATATGCAGGGGAGAAGCTGATGTGTGCCAGCTGATAGGAGCCGATAAGGTGCGTACACACGGGGGAGATATATTGCTCAGTGTCTCCTTTTCATCAGCGACCAGAGATGGTCGCTGATGAAAGGGAACCTCTGCCGGCAGTGCCACAAAGGTAATTAGCTGGTTGCAGGAGCAAGCTCCTGCAACCAGCGATTATAACGGGGCTGAAAACGGGAGCGCGCACCCAGCGATTTATCGCTGGGGCACACTCCCATCACTGGCAATATGGTCGCCAGCGACCATATTCCCAGCAATTTCAGCAAACATCGCTGCCATGTGTACACAGCTTTAGGCATATAAGATTAATTGAATTAAAAGAGTTGATTGGGCACACTTTCAGCTACACTTGGGCAAAGAATCTCATTTGTAGGTGCATTTGTCCAGTATAAATCTTCAAACCCACAAATAAGTCAGACCTACAGTATAATCAAAAATCGTCTCTGTACCCATTGTCACATGATAATAACGTGGGACCAAAAATGGGGCTTATCAAAATACATTTTCAAAATATTCATGTTATGTCATTCTGTATTAATATTTTTTTTCCATTTACAGATAAAAGTATAAGTAGTTCAGCAGTAGGTAATGCTAACAAGTAGCTCTGTGTAGCCTGTATTTCTTTATTATATTGTGGGCATTGTCAAATGGACCATTCCGTACTTTAAAATTCCGTACCATTGTATTTCTCCTTCAATCACTATGGGGGTTATTCTAGTTCATTCTTTCTGACAAAATCCTTCTTAGATGGACAAAACCATGTGCACTGCGGGTGGGGCAGATGTAACTTGTGCAGAGAGAATTAGATTTGGGTGGGGTTTTTCTTCAAAGTGAGATCTATATTGAAGTGTAAAATTATGCAGTCAGTATTTTCCCTGCACAGAAACAAAATAACTCACCCAAATCTAATTCTCTCTGCACATGTTACATCTGCCCCCCTGCAGTGCACATGGTTTTATCCATCTAAGAAGGATTTTGTCAGAAAGAATGAACTAGAATAAACCCCTATATTTGGTTTGGGAATACAGAAATTGTAACACATACTGTAGCTGGTGAGTCCAGGGGAAATACATTGATATTCAATGTAATTTATCTGTCCTGTACAGGTTCCTTCTTCAGCCAGAGTTGTGCTCCTGGATCGCCTATTGACTCCAACCTTTGCAAACTGTGTATTGGTGACCTAGGGAACCCCAGTGCAAATACAAAATGTTCTCAGAATGACAAGGAGGCTTATTACGGCAAAGCAGGTGCATTCAGGTATTGTACAAACACTTGTATCCATGAGGGATTCTGAGGGGGCTTTACATGTACCCGCGAGCGCCTATTGGCTACAACTACTGCAACCCACCCTGCTGCACACTACTGCAGCCCACCCTGCTGCACACTACTGCAGCCCACCCTGCTTCACACTACTGCACCCACCCTTCTGCACACGACTGCACCCACCCTGCTGCACCAACCCTCCCACCCTGCTGCACCCACCCTCCCGCACCCTACTGCCATCACCCTCCCACCCTGCTGCACCCTACTGCCCCCACCCTGCTGCTCCCTACTGCACCCACCGACCCTGCTGCACCCTACTGCACCCACCCACCCTGCTGCACACTACTGGCAGTGCATTGAATTGAATTGAAAATAGCGGCAGGGAGCCGGGTGCGGGCCGTGCACAGTTCTGTCCCCCTTGGCAATGAGAAAATTCAGTCCCCCTTGGCATCGAGCATGAAGCCCCTTGGCATTGAGCATAAAGCCCCTGGCATTGAGCATGTAGGTAAGTGGCACTTTTGTGTCAAATGTGTAATAGGCATTATGGTGTGTTTTATATAGTATGTCATGGGCACTGCGGAGTGTTATATAGCATGTCATGGGCATTGCAGAGTGTTATATAGTATGTCATGGGCATTGCAGAGTGTTATATAGTATGTCTTGGGCATTGCAGAGTGTTATATAGTATGTCTTGGGCATTGCGGAGAGTTATATAATATGTCATGGGCATTGCGAAGTGTTATATAGTATTTCATGGGCATTGCAGTGTTATATGGTATGCAAATGGCATCATGTGTGGGTTTATGTGTAATTGGAATTACAAAGTTCACTAAAATGTGCAATGGGCATTACGGTGTGTGGTATAATGTTGGTCCGTGCCCACTTTTCACTGCTCAGGAGCCTCACCTACTACAAATTGGGGAGGGGGGGAAACATGACCTTGCTCCGGGCGCCGTAGCACCTACTGTAGCTACACCACTGGGGGTGTGCTGAAACTGAAATCTAAATTGCAGTGTAAAAATAATGCAGCCAGTATTTACCCTGCACAGAAACAAAATAACTCACCCAATCTCTCTATACATGTTACATCTGCCCCGCCTGCAGTGCACATGGTTTTGTCCATTTTCCAAACAAATTTGTACTGCGATAAGATCTGAATAAGGCCCTTACTCTGAAAATGTAAATTATATTTTGATGAGATCTGGAATGTTCTTACATATAAATGTATCAGGCCAGGTGTACATTTTGAACCCTGAGAAAGCCCACTTCTGTGCTGAGGATGTCAGCGTAGTGCTGCTGGTGTAGGCCTCCAGTAAATACTCATACATTTAACCCAGAGGGAATCTAGCAAAGGCTACCTAGCTTTGTGGATAAATGTAATACCATTTACTCTGTGATCTGCTATTGCAGCAGTTCCCAACCTTTTTTCTCTTCTGTACCCCTTGATTAGGCTTTTCATTTATGAGTACCCCTCCTCTCAATCTGAAATTTCCACAGTACTTACGAACACTAGAGTGCAGTCAGGAATCAGGTCCGTCTGTGTCTGGCCGCTGGCTGTGTACATTCTGGGGTTCCTGCTAACGGCTGTAGGGTTAATGCTGCTGCTTCCTCCACCCGAATCAGCACGGAGCAGATGAATGCTGATGTCTGAGGGCAGCGCAGGTAGCTCCCAGTGGATTGCTGGTCGGGCAAAAGGAGGAGACACTGATGATGCTGCTGCAAACGAAATAGGAAGTGATGCAATGTGATTCGTCTCTATGGCGATGAGACTTCTTCCACCATCGGGAGACTTCTTTCTCTTCTGCCATTACCATTGTTATTGTCAAGTACCCCCAACTGCAGCATAGCTTGGGAACCTCTGTGCTATATGGATGCGTAAAGTGTGAAAATACATGGACTGTTAGAGAAATCAGTATCTGCAGCATTCACCTTTTTTTGACAAATCCAGAGAATTATCACCACTTTTTATAAGTTGACTCCAATCTTTGAAAATAATGAAACTGTCCTAATCAAGATGAATACAGTAGATTGGGAAGAATTATGAGGGTCACATCGGTCTTGAACATATTGTAATTTATTCCTCAGTGCTATGAGAGGGTGGCGCGGACTCAGCAGGCAATGCCCTGGCCTGCACCCCTTTGGATTTTTTTTCTTTTTAAAAAACAGTTAGTACTGGAGCACAACGCCGAGTTTGGTGAGGTTAGTTCTTTTGAAGCAGGAGGCGGGGTGCAAAGTGTAGACCGCTATGCTAGATGACGCAGTAGCATCCTTCTCTGTTTGCTGGGTGCTCGTTGAGATTATTAGCAAGCAGGCACCCGGCGGCTCCTTCTTATGAGGAGCAGCTCAGTACTGTGTGCTGGGACACTAGAGAGCTCCTCTCCAGCACCATCTAGCGGACTTTCAGCACAGCAGAGAGCCACACTCACTTGGAATGAATGCTCATTGAGATTATAAACGGATACTCAGCGGCTCATTCAGACTAGGAGCAGCTCAATGTGGCCTGGGACATGTGAGCTCCTCCCCAACCCCATCCTGTGGGCGGGCAGCGCATCAGAGAGTCACACTCACTTGGAGCAATGCCGGACACAGGAAATGCCAAGAGTCAGAATCCCGGCAGTCAAAATACCGGGATCCCCATTGCCACAATCCAGACAGGGGGGTGAGCACAACACTGCCCCTTGTGGGCTTATTGCGCTTGCCATGCTGTGGGCACTAATTTGTTCTACCTCTATGGGTGTCATGGACACCCACAGATGGAAAATGTCAGGATTGTGACAGTTGGGATCCCGGCGTTGGTATTTTGACTGCCCGGATTCCGAACGGGGGGATTTTAACTGCATCCCGACTGCGGCTATAATAATGACCCCAGCATACCAATAACGGACATCCATAAAGGGGCTCCAACAGCAACCTAACCCTCTTCCCTACCCTCTCACCATCCCATCTAGCAGAGCCTAACCCTTACCCCTCCACACTGCAAGACCCTAACCCTCCCCTTGTAGGTGCCTAAACCTAACCCACCTGCCCACAGCATAACCCTAAGTCCCCTAAACCTAACACTCCCTTCCCCAGCCACCTGCTAGCTATCCTAACATACTTACCGATCAGGATCCCGGGTGTGGTTATTCCGTCTTCGAGATCCTGATGTACTCAGAGTTCTGGCAAAGGTCATGTGAAGGCAGTTAGGATGCTGGCCTCAGTATCCTGACCATCGAGATACTAACTCTCTCTCTTTATTGATTAGTGATTTCTGGCTTGTTCTAAAAAAAAATTGTTCCCAATTACATTTGACCCGAGGTCTCTTACATGACTTTTGGTTTCAGGTGTCTAGTGGAAGCGGGAGATGTGGCTTTTCTATCACACAATGTTGTATTTCAGAACACAGATGGTAAGTAACACAGATGCCTCATAGAATGCTTATTATTTGCTGCGCCCAAAGCCCTGGTGCGTAGTTATGTGCTAATATTGATCTCTTTGATCTTCTTCAATGTCTATATTTACTATTTAAACCATATATTTTTTGCAACAGTAAAATTCCCACCCTAAGCTAAAGGGGTATGGGTCATAGGGTCAACTGAATGAAAGTCGACATGCATTGGATTGACCACTGAAGATCAACAGGGCTTACTCAAGTCAACACCTGCAGTATTATTATTATTTATTCAATGCACAAAATGTCTGACGTCAGGCTGGTGACTATACTTGATGAGTATAATTCACATTATGTTGTTGGCCTACTCAAACTAGAAAAAGAGCATGATACTATCAGCCAAGACCATAGCCAGGCACCTTCTATTGTGGCCCTGGCTTCAGAATCCCATTTCAAATACTGAGAGAATGATCTGTGATCAAAGCAATAAACTTTAAAAGTCAATTCTCTAATGGAATAAGTTATTTCTTCTTACTAGGTAAGAACCCTGCAGTTTGGGCAAATAATTTGAAATCAGATGATTTTGAGTTGTTATGTCTTGATGGTTCTCGTGCCTCGGTCCACGACTTCAAAAACTGCAGCATTGCAAGAAACTCGCTTTTTGCCGTTGTATCTCGTGAGGAGAGTGTCGATGACGTTGCAAGGATTGTGCGTAATCAGCAAGTAAGTGTCTGAGCATATTAGGATTAATACTGTACTGTAGGGTGACCAACTCATCCCTTTAATCCTGGACACATATTAATTACACAGGTTCTGTGGCAGTTTAAAACCAGGTGAAATGGAGTCTTGAGGTGTGACAGTTTAAAACCAGGTGAAAGTCAGCCACAGAACCTGTGAAATTAATATGTGTCCCGGATTAAAGGGATGAGTTGGTCACCCTAACTGTATCTATTTTGACATAAAGAAAATAAGCACTATGCTCTTGGGCAAAGCCATGTAGAACCATCAAGAGAGGAGGAGGCCATGTGCAGTCTCTGTCCAGGGCTCCTCCTCCCTAGCCGCCAGAGCAATAGACTCTGGGCACTAGGGTGTGTAGTAGACCCTAGCGATGTTCCACAGTCAGTGTGCATGTGCAAGTCTCTGGGAAAATGGCGTGGTGGCCATTTTCCAGATGGTTTCTGCAGTGCTGCTTGTTAAGTCTACTGTATCGGCCTTGCATGTCTACCAACTATCATCAGCTCAGCTGGTGTCTACTGATAACATCTAGTATACAACACATCTCCCTTGTCCAGAGCATACACTGAGAGCAGTTCTGACTCCTGCTTCAGCAGTGGCACAAAAATCCTGTAATAGTAGCAGCTTGGAGGCAGTTACCCTCCTGCCCCACTAGCCAGTCCTCTCCCGGGCCTTGTGGGACTATTTTCATGAGGTCCTGGAACTGCAGCTCCACTTGCTCTATTGTTTCTCTGGCCCAAGAGAAGTGGTTTATAAGCATTCAAAAACTGTGACATTATGGGGAAGGAGGGGGGGGGGGGGGGGCAGCTATTGTACCCTTCAGCCAGGGGCATGATCATTGTGATTGCTGCACACCCTTCCCACACAGGCAGAAGAGATGCGGCAGTGCATGTGTTGGATGGATTTCAATATGCAGTTATGATAACTATCAGTAGCACTATCTAGCCATTTCTGATTGGCTGCTTGAATATAAAACACTTCAGCTTATAGAACTTAAATCATTACATTCATGAGTGTAGCTCTAGTGGGTGCAAGGGCCCCATCACTATGGGGTCTATGGGCCTCATACACAGGTTATATAGTTTAGAAAGACACAGAAGAAATGTTTTCCAACAGCACATCAAGGGGCATTAACAATAAGATTTGAAAATAAACACATGGTAATAGGTAATTCAGAGATCTTAAGGTGCGTACACACGGGGGCGATTTTGTACAATATCGCGGGAAATATGGTCGCTAAGCGACCATATTGCCCACGATGGGAGTGTGCCCCGGCGATATATCGCCGGGTGCGCGCTTCCGTTTTTACCCCTGTAGTGATCGCTGGTCACAGGAACATGCTCCTGCAACCAGCTGATTACCTATGCGGCTCCCCCGGCAGTTTCTTTTTCATCAGCGACCATCTCTGGTCGCTGATGAAAAGGAGAAACTAAGCAATATATTGCTCAGCCATATATTGCTAGCAATATATGGTTGAGCAATATATCTCCCCCGTGTGTACGGGGCTTTAGTTACACATATTTGCAAATATCTGATAAGCCTCTAGGCATCTCTTATCCTGGAGGTCTCTACACTGCAGGATAACAGTAAACAATATGGGCCATATACAGTGCGGACAAAACATGATTTACTGGACTCCTTCAGCAGCAATGCCATATTTGAGCATTTCTGATGCTTCCATTATTATAATGTCACCCAGTGTTTTTATTATTGCATCAATCCTTAATTTATCTTAACATCAGAAACTAAACACATAGATTCCAAGTGGTATATTTTGAGCCAGAAGCTTTTATTTATTGACCAAAAAAAGGATTGACTTCTGAAGGATGGCAGAAAAAAGCAGTGCAACCTTGGCCCCTGCCAGATAAAATAGTTAATAAATTAGCGCTGTACCCATCCAAGTGCAAACAGGATTGGGTAGTACCACTCCTCCTCAACTGGCATAGCAATGGCACCTCACTGAGATGGAGACCAGATCCTCCCCTGAGGTAAAGACAAAATGTACTGGTCTCAAAGTGTAAGTGCCACTCAACCAGCCTTGTATTACATAACACCGGCCCTTATTCTAATCTATGCGGTACGGCCCGCGTGCGGCCGTACCGCCGATGTTTTGACACTGCACATGCGCAGAGGTCAATCTGCGCATGTGCAGCCCCCTTCGCCGCAGACGGATTTCGTCCGCCGCAAAGGGGGCGTATAGGGGCGTGAGGGGCTTCATACCCTCATTTCCCTATGTGTACGCCCCGCGTTTCATGGGCGTTCCCATGCAAACGCGGGGCGTATGCATGGTAATGAGGGCATGACGCAACTCATGGGGGCGGAAAGCTGACGTCGCCGGATGTCAGCTCTCAGCCCCCATACAAGCTACCACACGGACGATTGTCCGTGTGGTCTCAGCTTGCGGGAGCTGCTGGGGCGTGCGGACCTGCCTTCGATGGTCGACGACCATCGAATGCAGGGGGCAGCTCCCACCATGGTGGAGGCGTACGCCTCCACCATTTTTATGCGGATCGCCAGCCGTCCGTGTACGGACGGCCGTGGCGATCCGTCTCGTGGGCGGGGCTTGGTTTGTGCGGCCGGGGCACCGTGTGCGGCTCCGGCCGCACCAACCAGAATAAGGGCCACCATGAGGTGAATTGCTTTCTGCTGAACTGTGATTCTTTTGATACATTTCAACAAAAATAAAAAGACCTACAGTGCAAACCAACAAGTAATACCCCTTTCACATCGCACTTTTAAAACGGTATATTGCCGTTTTTTTTTTCCATTTTAAAACGTTTAAGGCTGCAATGTGAAAGTGCCAGAGTTGATTTACCGGTTAAAGTTAACCGGTATTTCATCACGGTTAAAAAGCAGAGTCCTACACGTTTTAAAGCCGTTTTTTTGGCAGTCTGAACAGCTCTATTTCAATGGCTTGAAACGTGTCTCTTGGGGGTTAAATGGGTTGAATGTTTGAATGGTATTAAATGATTTTTAAAACGGTTTTCACCTGCAATGTGAAAGGTCTCAAGGCTCAGACCCGTTTTAAAGTCCCATTTAAGAATACCGTGTCATTACCCAGTCATTACTGTGAAAGCAGTATAAGTGGTAATAACAAAACTGTGTGGGGAAAATGGCTCCTCTAATATTTTTCTCAAATGAAACTTAGCAATCACACTTATATCCTATTGGCTGACCTCAAAACTGACAATACCCTCCCCTGCAGTACGTGCTCATTGTGTATATACATTTACTCTCTGAGCGCAAGTAAGTTGAGCAGTTACTGAGCAGTTGGTAATATAGAATAGTATTTGGGTTTTTAGTGCTGCGCTCCGCCCCAGTGTTGTGTTGTGTGCAATCTGGTAATAATAATCTATTGATTAAGTGCAAAACACACTTTACTTGTGAATTTGAAAAACAGAGATATACATAGAAAATTTAAAAAGTAAATGACATAATCATAATGGTAACATGAGTCTGCAGGAGTATTGCAGCACGGTGGGAAACTACTGTTAGCCTGTATGGCTCCCAGTGACTGTAGTCCAACAGTTTCCAATATGCACACAAATTCCCAATGAATCAGATTTGTGGTCTGTCCTGGTTGGGCAGTGTGTATGCTCCTATCAGATCTGTTACTTTTGTATCCAATTGCCACGTCAGAGAAGAGAAGAAGGCTAAAATAGCCGAAACGCGTTGGCGCATACATCTGAGACACCTGAGAACTATTCCATGCCAGAGAAAATAACTTTATTCCATCCCGCGAGACTAGCGGTGCAACGAGCTGCAGCAGAACAGAAGCGCGAGCTGGGAAGCTGACAGCAGGACGTAGGAAGACGGAGTGCGAGCGAGGACAGCCAGACGTAACAACTGAGAGGACGGGTAAGTAGGAGGCAGTGAGTGAGACGAGAGGCAGGAGGGTTCCCAGGCAGGGGGGTCGGAACGCGGCGCACGAGTCACCGAAGGTGACCCGGGCGGCATGGCTGACATCCCTGTAACACGCAATCACCAACCAGAGCCGAGGTGCTGAGCGTTGTGTCCCCACACACGCACAGCAGGCAATCGGCGGGTGAAACAGCGTCATCTGGCAAACCCTACGTGCACCATCCACCCCTCTTCCGAAAACCGCGTATCACCAACATCTTTATCAGAAAAGGGGTACCTGAAGACATCTCAAATACATATGAGTTAGCGGGACGCCGTGCTCATACATCAAGTCTGAGACTGCATATTATACTACTCGCAAACCCATCATCCCCATTTAGACATTATTGGAAAATTTTCCACCTTTCCTCTCCTCTTCTCTGACGTGGCAATTGGATACAAAAGTAACAGATCTGATAGGAGCATACACACTGCCCAACCAGGACAGACCACAAATCTGATTCATTGGGAATTTGTGTGCATATTGGAAACTGTTGGACTACAGTCATTGGGAGCCATACAGGCTAACAGTAGTTTTCCACCGTGCTGCAATACTCCTGCAGACTCATGTTACCAGTATGATTATGTAATTAAATTTTTAAATTTTCTATGTATATCTCTGTTTTTCAAATTCACAAGTAAAGTGTGTTTTGCAATTAATCAATAGATTATTATTACCAGCTTGCACACAACACAACACTGGGGCGGAGCGCAGCACTAAAAACCCAAATACTATTGTGCTTCACAGCCTCTCTTCCCAGCCCAGTACATGCGGCAACCTGTCCTTTCTCTTCCTGAGCGGGTGTGCAATGCTGCCTGCTGTCCCCTGCTAAGCTTCCCATTGGTCACGCACCCTCATTTACCGGGGCCAGCAGAGCTGTCGGGGCCCCTGCATATACCCTGTACATAGCTTTCTGGGGCTTAAATTTGCTCAAAGAAATGACTGCTATAGTCACAGTGTTATAGGTTATGTGATCAATAATCCATACTTCAAATTGTTGTATTGGAAATATGGGATAATTTATTACTTTTTAAGTAGGACAAAACTATTTTGACCCTCTACAATTTAAACTGTAATGTAATTATATAGGTGGTTATGCTAAAGTGCACATTATAATTAGATTTTATTAGTCAATTGTACTAATTGATTTTTACAGAATTTGCACTAGATATTTTCAATAGTGCATGATAGATATTCTTTAACACTGGGAAGGTAATGATGGAATGAAAGGATTGTCACTTTTCTATCACACGCCTGACACCAGCATATGTTCCTTTGCAGTCCCTGTATGGACGGAATGGGTTTCAGAAAGACATATTTCAGCTGTTTTCCTCACCGAAAGGCCAGAATCTCCTGTTCAGTGCGCACACACAATGCCTGATTGAATTTGATAGGATCCCTGAAAGAAACATTTTTGATGATTATTATAGTAAACGCTTTTATGACCTCCTAAAACGATGCCCAGCGAAGACAGGTACGTTTTCCAAACTTTGTCTCATCATGGTAAATATTGTTTCCAGTTTATTACTGTCATAATTCCATTTAGATACGGAATAAAATGCAGTATTATTTATTAAGCTAATTGTATTTCACTTTATATGATTCCAGGCCAGACAGGATGATGTGTAACACGCCTTTAGCAGTTGTCTGACCAGTATGAGTAGTATTAGGCATTTAAGTGATCACAGCAGCATACCCCCCCAACTGTCCCTGGAACATCCTGTTTATTTTGGGATGTTCCCGCATCTCGCCCGGGACCAGGACTGTCCAGTGGTGAAATCATAGGCTACGCCCACTGACTGTGAGGCCACGCTTCTTTTAGCTAATAGATCCCTGAAAGCTGATTATGCTTGCAACATGTCTGCCTCATAATTACCTACCCTCCTGTATTCTGCAGGAGACTCCCTGAAATAACAGCAATCTCCCTCTCTCCCTTATTAGTCTAGCAATCTCCCTCATGTCACCTAGTCCACATTACACTGTTACATTTTGGGGGGAAAAAGGAATGAATGAGAGATAGATGCATTTACATTGAATCATCAGCACCATTTCCCAGCACTATAACAAGTATAGTAGCTCTTACTAATTGCTTTGGGGCTCATCTACATTTGGTTATTTTAAAAGATTCCTTTCAGAGGTAGCAGTACACACCCACGCTTCTGAGTGCCACATTCACAATCTCTTTTCACAATCTCTCCATATATGGAACTAGACACACCCCTTGGGTGGAGCATGACACGCCCCCTCAATGGGGCGCTTTGCAGAATTATATTACCAACTATAATCTCCCTGAAACTAGTTTTCAAAAGTAGGCAAGTATGGTCTGCCTGGACGGTGCACAATGCAAGATATAAATGATACAAGGGTTACATTAAAGTGTAGAAGCTGCAGTTGTTCAAATTAAAGAAATAATGTTGAGCTTACTGCAGCTGATTGCATTGACTGAAGCAATATAAAAAGAGAAGTGTGCAAGTGCCCACCCACTAAGTATTCACACACTTCCTCTAAATGGATTCGGTATGAAATCCCGACGGTCAAAATCCCAAATGGGTCAAAATCCAAACAAGGACAAAATCCCGACAAGGTCAAAATACCGACATATAGAATTACAGTTGAAAAAGTCAACATGAATTTCGGTCCACAGGGTTTTTTAACTGTTTTTTGACCCGAATGTCGACATGGACACAGTTGGAAGTGAACCGTAGCCCCTCGCTTCGCTCGCAATGCTTCGGGCAAGGGCGTAACTACCATAGGTGCAAGAGGTGCAGCTGCTATGGGGCCCAGAGCTGCAGGGGGCCCTTCTTTGCTGTTTAAATAATATGTTTTACATATATGTTTTACCATCAGTTGCTAAATAGGGGGCCCTTTACAAACTTTTGCTATGGGGCCTATGAATATCTAGTTACGCCACTGGCTTCGGGCATGGTGCCTCGCTGCAGTTGGCACACTCAGTGGGGCAGATTTATTAAGCTTGGAGAAGAGATAAACTGGAGATAAAGCGGAGAAAAGGTAAAAGGAGATAAAGCACCAGCCAATCAGATGTGTTTGAAAAAGACAGTTGGGAGTTGATTGGCTGGTGCTTTATCTCCTTTTACCTTTTCTCCACTTTATCTCCAGTTTATCTCTTCTCCAAGCTTAATAAATCTGCCCCACTATTTTATTCTCCCACCACGCCCTAGTGGATGGTAGGGCATGAAATACCGCCTGTCGGCACATGTTGGGTCAAAAAACAAATGAAAAAACCCATGTCGACCTTGCGACCTGTCGACCGAAAGTCATGTTGACTGTTTCACTTGTACATTCCATGTCGGGATTTTGTCCTTGTCGGGATTTTGACTGCATAACGAATAAGCAAAACAGTGAGGTACAGTTGAATACAATAGAGGACAAGTACAAGGCATGCAATCATATTTGCATCAGTAGAGAACACTGGTATAAGTATCAGTATCAGCCTGCAGAAAACCTCAGGATAGCAGAAGGAAAAGCATATGAGAGAAGAGGGCCCTGCTGGTGAGAACTTACATTCTATAAACCTCAATACAAACATTTGGTTAACGTCTTGTTCTATTCTAGTGTCACTGTGTAAAGGTACTGTAGGAGCTGGACTGGAGGCAAAGCCTGGGGGTAGGCTCCCCTGACAGGGTTTGTAGGGAGCTGACTAGCTGGACAGTCATAGAAGGGGTGTCTAAGGAGAGGGTCATAAGGGGGAGGGGCTTAACAGGGTGTTGTAAGGGTATATAAGCAGGGTGCAGACAGGAAATAGGGGTCACTGGGAGATTTTTCTTAACAGCTAAGCAGCACTGCATCTCCCATGGCTTCCCCAAACGCTTATGCTGAGGTATCTGCAGCGCTGGCTGCCCTCAGGGAGGCAGCAGGCACCAGAGGGGCTGAGTGGCTGCAGCAGCAGATGTCAGGTCTGCTGGGGGGACTGGGAGCAGCAACGCAGGAGGCTGCTCCAGCGGGCGCACGGCCTCGGAGGTCCAGGCCTCCGGAGCGCTTCAGCCCATCTGTGTCCCCCAGGGTTCAGCGCCGTTCAAGGAGCCCCGTCAGGGACCCTCCAGGCCAGGCTGCGGGCCGGGCACCTTCCGCCCGCAGGACCAGGTCTGGGAGGAATCCAACCAGCAGGCGGAACCCTCCGCGCGGGGGGGACCCCCCCCCACGTGCAAGAAGATCCGGCGGTGCGTGGTACTGGACCTGGAGCGGCGGGGCATGCGGGGCATGCTGCTGCCCAGCGCGGGGTGAGTCGTGCCAGGGTGGCAGAAGTACAGGCTGAGGACCGCAGGCCTGGTACACGGAGCGAGAGACGCACAGCTGGCTCCGCCTCCAACGAGGTCACGCCGGCTGGTGCTATACCTGAGGGTCGGGATGACAGGAGAAGAGAGATGGCAGCGTCTGCAGATGATGGAGAAATACCTGGTCCCTCTTCATTGGCTGGGTCTCGTCAGGACACTGGACCTGCGGCTGCTGGGTTCACAGCCCCCAGGCAGCCTGGTGAGTCTGTCTCTATGTCTGTTAATGCTTTAGCACAGAGTCAGGGGGGGGGAGGGTTAGCCCTCCAAGGGGAAATGAGTAGGGGCTTTACTGAATTATTGAGTGGTTTTGCAGATTGGTTGGTGGGTTTGCGGCAGGGGGCGGGGCCGTCCCCGGTGGCAGCATGGGCGCCGCAGAATTCGGGCACACCAGCTACCATTAGTGTGCCAGTCAGTAATAGTGTGCCGGTTAGCAGTGGGGTGCCGGTTAGCAGTGGGGTGCCGGTTAGCATGGGGGTGCCGGGGAGCAGCGGGGTGCCGGTATCCGGCGGTGAGCAAAGTAACAGTAGTGCGGGGGCTGATGGGGGCGGTGTGGGGACGCAGGAGGAGAGTGGGAGGCTTAGTGACACCGCAAAAGGGGAGGTGTACGTATGTTTTGAGGGGCCATTGGGGGCCCACCTGAAGCAGGAGGTGAGGGAGAATATTTGGAAAGGGGAATACGTGGATATATTTTCATTGCTCCCTTTAGAGCGTTTTAATCTGGATAGGCCCCGTAAGGAGGAGAAGAAGGAGGAGGAGGAACGGCGGCGGTATCGGCTGATACCGCGGTCATTCACGAACTGGTTGCAAGCATTTGCTATCTTAGCTAGTGTGATTGGGGAGAAGGCACCTGACAATTGTTCAGGCTTATTTTGTTACATGGATGCGATAGGAGAGGCGTACCGGGTGTATGGGGGTTTGGCTTGGCTCCGGTACGACGAGCAATTTAGACAGAGGAAGGCGGTGCGCCCCAACATTCGTTGGGACCATAAAGATATTGCTTTATGGTTAAAGGTGACGGCCCCCATAAAAAGTGGGCAGCCCTTTCGTGGGGACGGGGGGGGGCCGAGGGAGGCCACAAGCGGGACGGCCATGCAGAAGGGACTCTGCTTTGCCTTTAATGACGGGTCATGCCGGTTTGGGGCAAAATGCAAATTCAAGCATGAATGTTCCTCATGTGGAGGGAACCACGGTGCAAATAAATGCTTCAGAGGGAAGTCACGAGACGGTAGTTCAAAAGGGGGTGACACCAGTTCGGCTGGAAAGGATGCTGGGCTATCTGCGTAGGTATCCTGATCAGCAGACAGCCGCCTTGTTGGAGGAGGGGTTTAAGGAAGGTTTTAAGATACCTTCTGACGTGCAGGTGTCAGGGAGTTTTAGGAGGAATTTGAAGTCTGCTAGAGAGCATCCAGAAGTGGTGCAGGAAAAACTGGTTAAGGAGGTGCAACTGGGTCATATGGCTGGACCTTTTAGGGCGGCACCATGGCCAGATTTGATAGTCTCTCCTTTGGGGGTGGTGCCAAAAAAGGAGGCGAACAAGTTTCGGCTTATACACCATTTGTCCTTTCCAAAAGGGGCGTCGGTCAATGATGGCATTGACCCCGACATCTGCTCGGTGGTTTATACATCGTTCGACGCGGCTGTTCAGTGGGTAAAGCGGTTTGGGAATGGGGCCATGTTGGCAAAGACTGATATTGAATCGGCATTTTGATTGCTGCCAGTTCACCCAACCAGTTTGCGTTTGTTGGGTTGTTATTGGGATGGGGAGTTTTTTGTTGATCGATGTTTACCGATGGGTTGCTCCTTGTCGTGTGCTTATTTTGAGGCCTTTAGTTCTTTTTTGGAGTGGGTGGTTAAGGATGTCTCTGGGTGCAATTCAGTTATTCATTACCTAGATGACTTCTTATGTATTGGTCCTGGGGGGACCGGTGTATGTGACTTATTGTTGAGGACTGTTGAAAGGGTGTCGGCAGATTTTGGAGTCCCGCTTGCTCCAGGTAAGACGGAGGGCCCTGCGACTGTGATCAGTTTTTGGGTATTGTCATTGATACTGTGAATATGGAGTGCCGTTTGCCCGAGGAAAAATTGCTGGGTTTGAAGGCCGAGGTGGGGAGGGCGTTGCAGTTAAAAAAAATTAGATTGCGGGAATTACAGTCTTTGCTGGGTAAGTTGAATTTTGCGTGTCGCATTATGCCAATGGGCCGCATTTTCAGCAGGAGACTGGCAGCAGCGACAGCAGGGGTGGTTCTTCCTCATCATTTTGTCAGATTAGGTAGTGAGTTGAAAGGGGACTTGCGGGTGTGGGCAACTTTTCTGGAAACTTTCAACGGCAGGGCGTTGTGGATGTCAGACACGTGCGTGGCTACAGAGCTAGACCTTTTCACAGACGCGGCTGGGAGTGGCGGTTTTGGGGCTTATTGCCAGGGACATTGGTGTGTGGGCAGGTGGCCGGAGTCTTGGGTGCAGAGAGGCTTGGTAAAAAACTTAGCATTGTTGGAATTATTTCCTATTTTGGTTGCAGTGGTTGTTTGGGGTGAGCTATTCCGCGACAGGAAGATTTGTTTTCACTGCGATAATCTGGGGGTTGTCATGGCTATTAACCAATTGTCGGCATCTTCACTGCCAGTGGTCATCATTTTGCAGCAGTTGGTATTGGAATGTCTGGCTTTGAATTTGTGGGTTGTGGCTAGGCACGTCCCCGGTGTCTCTAACGGCATTGCGGATTCTTTATCTCGTTCACAGTGGGAACGTTTCCGGGAGTTGGCACCAGAGGCGGACAGGGAGGGGACCGGGTTCCCGAGTCGGCTCTGGGCTCTGCTGGACGGGTAGTCGATCAGCTCATCAGGGAATCCTTGGCCCCGAATACATGGTCGGCATACAATCAGGAATGGCGGAGCTGGCTAGAATGGCGTGAGGTAGTAGGTTTGAAGGAGGATGATGACGAGTTGGCTGTCTTGCTATATATAGGCCATTGTAAGGAGATTGGTTGGTCAGTGGCAAAAATCACGCGCTGCATGGCGGGCTTGGCTTTTGGGTTTCGTGCAGGTGGGAGGCCTGACGTCACCAAGAATTTCCTGATTGCGCAAGCTTTGAAAGGTTGGAAGAGAGGACATGTAGTACAGGATCAGAGAAGGCCAGTGTCCTTCCAGCTGTTGCAGAATATGGGTAGAAAGTTAGGGGAGGTCTGTAGTTCCAATTTCGAGGAGAAGTTGTTCGGGGTAGCTTTTTCGCTTGCCTTCTTCGGGGCACTGCGGATTGGCGAGCTTGTAAGTCCAAGCGTCTCCAGGCCGGGAGGTTTGTTAGGAGAGGATGTGGATTTATACTCAGATAGGGTGGAGCTAGTGGTGAGGAGGTCGAAGACGGATCAATTAGGGAGGGGGAAGAAGGTAGTTCTCTTCTCCGTACCTGGCTCGGATATGTGCCCGGTAGCACGGCTAAGGATATTTAAGGAGGTCAGAGTGGGCAGGGAAAGGGATCCGTTGCTGATGCATGCGAATGGATCCTTTTTATCACGGTTCCAGTTCACAAGTGTGTTTAGAGCAGTCCTGCGGACGTTGGGCCTCAAGGGGGAGGAATACGCGGGTCACTCTTTCCGCATTGGGGCCGCAACTGAGGCTGCTAGAATGGGATTTGGGGATGAGTTAATTAAGCGTATTGGGCGGTGGGAATCGTCTCATTTTCGCTCCTATGTTCGTTTAGGGGAATTTTGAGGCTGACTGTGTTCTTTCCATTTTAGGGCAGTCCCCGTGCCTGATTTGGATTTTAGGACATTCATATGTCTTTTGGGGAGCTTTGCGGGCTGATGTCAGACCGAACGGCCGCCAGCTAGGTTTGGGTAGAGAAGAGGCATTGGTTCGCTGGCTGGGGAAGCGCGGTATGGTATGGAGTGGAGTGTTACAGGAATTTCACCGTTTTGTTCGGCTCGATAGGGCTCCTGACATATTAGTGTTGCATGTGGGAGGGAATGACCTCGGGAGCAGACCATTTAGGGAGTTGATACGGGATATCAAGTTTGATCTCCTACGTTTATGGGCAATGTTTCCGGAGGTAATCACGGTTTGGTCGGATATTGTGCCGCGCCGTTATTGGAGGGATGCAAGGTCGGCTGACAAGATCAATAAGGCTCGGATAAAAGTTAACAGGGCAATTGGGCGTTTTATGGCTAGAAACGGCGCGGTAGTGGTGAGGCACAGGGAACTCGAGTCTGGTGCCGGTGCTTTTTGGAGAGGTGACGGTGTGCACTTGAACGCTGTAGGGATAGATGTGTGGTCTTTGGGACTACAAGAGGGGATAGAAACAGCGTTCCGGATGTGGGGGGGTCGCTCGGGGTCAAGGGTTTAACCCCGTGCTTGGTGGCGGAGGGGGGTCCTCGAGGTTAGTGGCATTGAGGCTTAATTATGCGGCGGGGAGGGCCCCATGAGGGGGCTGGACTCCCCTGGGTGAGGTTTAATTAATGAGCACTGGGTGTTGACAATTGGTGCCCTCGAGCCAATCGCTATCGGCTGGGGGTAACAACTCCTGGAAGTGCTTAGAGGTGTGGATAGATTTATTGAGGGCCTCGGGGACCACCTTCCGTGGGAAATGTTTTTGATTATTGTTAAACTTGTATTGTTTTAATAAAGATGGCTGCTGTGGCCAATTTTATCCAACAAGAGAGTTATGTCATTTTTGGGGGGATTAATTGGGCACAGCGATTAGACAATACCCTGTCATGTAGGAGCTGGACTGGAGGCAAAGCCTGGGGGTAGGCTCCCCTGACAGGGTTTGTAGGGAGCTGACTAGCTGGACAGTCATAGAAGGGGTGTCTAAGGAGAGGGTCATAAGGGGGAGGGGCTTAACAGGGTGTTGTAAGGGTATATAAGCAGGGTGCAGACAGGAAATAGGGGTCACTGGGAGATTTTTCTTAACAGCTCCCACCCACCCTCCCTAATTTTATAGTTTTTAGGTAGACTTATTTGTTAGGTTGTCTTTTGTCACAGTGGCCTGTGCGGAGGGGGGTCCTCGAAGTTAGTGGCATTGAGGCTTAATTATGCGGCGGGGAGGGCCCCATGAGGGGGCTGGACTCCCCTGGGTGAGGTTTAATTAATGAGCACTGGGTGTTGACAATTGGTGCCCTCGAGCCAATCGCTATCGGCTGGGGGTAACAACTCCTGGAAGTGCTTAGAGGTGTGGATAGATTTATTGAGGGCCTCGGGACCACCTTCCGTGGGAAATGTTTTTGATTATTGTTAAACTTGTATTGTTTTAATAAAGATGGCTGCTGTGGCCAATTTTATCCAACAAGAGAGTTATGTCATTTTTGGGGGGATTAATTGGGCACAGCGATTAGACAATACCCTGTCATGTAGGAGCTGGACTGGAGGCAAAGCCTGGGGGTAGGCTCCCCTGACAGGGTTTGTAGGGAGCTGACTAGCTGGACAGTCATAGAAGGGGTGTCTAAGGAGAGGGTCATAAGGGGGAGGGGCTTAACAGGGTGTTGTAAGGGTATATAAGCAGGGTGCAGACAGGAAATAGGGGTCACTGGGAGATTTTTCTTAACAGCTCCCACCCACCCTCCCTAATTTTATAGTTTTTAGGTAGACTTATTTGTTAGGTTGTCTTTTGTCACAGTGGCCTGTGCGGAGGGGGGTCCTCGAAGTTAGTGGCATTGAGGCTTAATTATGCGGCGGGGAGGGCCCCATGAGGGGGCTGGACTCCCCTGGGTGAGGTTTAATTAATGAGCACTGGGTGTTGACAATTGGTGCCCTCGAGCCAATCGCTATCGGCTGGGGGTAACAACTCCTGGAAGTGCTTAGAGGTGTGGATAGATTTATTGAGGGCCTCGGGACCACCTTCCGTGGGAAATGTTTTTGATTATTGTTAAACTTGTATTGTTTTAATAAAGATGGCTGCTGTGGCCAATTTTATCCAACAAGAGAGTTATGTCATTTTTGGGGGGATTAATTGGGCACAGCGATTAGACAATACCCTGTCATGTAGCACATAACCCATGACATTATTTAGTACCATAAGGCACAGTAGTATATTATACAAGCACTACTTGATAATAATCTGCAAGCCTTTAACACAAAATGGGGCCCACACATACTGTATTCATTATACTGTAGATACGCCATTGGGATGAAAGATATTAACAATAGTCTGAGTCCTTATGTGATTCGCTCATCATCTTACTCTGCTTCCCTCTACAGGACTGGCCTATGCTTGCACATTCGACAGACATTGATCAGAAGACTTAGCCCTGAGGATTAGTGCATCATCATAATTTCATCTTGTCCCATTAGTCTATTTGTACCTCATAGTTTCAGTCTTGCAAACCTTGGTATCTGTGTTCTTGTTCAAAATGGATTACTTTTGTTCCAATGTGATATCTGTGCTATTCCATTTGTACTGTACTTAGGGTGACCAACTCATCCCTTTAATCAGGGACACATATTAATTACACAGGTTCTGTGGCTGGTTTTCACCTGGTTTTAAACTGCCACAGAACCTGTGTAATTAATATGTGTCCCGGATTAAAGGGATGAGTTGGTCACCCTAACTGTACCTAATGGAAGGACCATGTCCCCTCATATGTTATGTCCCTTTCCTCCTCCCCATCCCCACCCCCAAGCAAGTAGCTATCATAATTTTCCAAATTAAATTACATCATGCTAAAGTAGGGAGCATATATAAATAATGGTTCTAGATAGGTACAGTGTTTAATTCAGGGTTGCCTTCCTGACCCTCTCCTTCAGGGAGAAACTGCTCTGTGCCTGCACTTCCCTGGTAATGTATGATTGCCATCACCTGTGGTGAAACACCTTTCTTATCAAGTACCTAGCTCCCCACAGGTGATGGCAATCATACATTACCAGGGAAGTCCAGGAACAGAGCATTTTCTCCCTCATAGAGAGAGTTGGGTAGGCAAGTATGTTTGTACACATCACAGAAACAAGCAAGTATTCACTACAACCATGTACAACCAATTATTTCAATTGAATGTTCAGCAGCTATATAAATAATAAGTAATACAATTTTGGAAAATTCCTTTACACTTATCTTCAATAAATATAAAATAATAAAATGACAATTGTACTGTGCATTATTTATCAACTAAAACTGGCATGATTAGACTTGCCAAACTATCCCTTTAACCCGGGTCCCTCATGGATTACAGAGGTACTGTGCCTGATTAAAACAACCAGAAATCAGCCAGCCACAGAACCTGTGTAAGCTAAGGGCCTAATTCAGACCTGTTAGCAAGTCTGCAGTTTTTGCAAATGCGCTGCAGCATGGTTGCCTACCTGACCTATCCATAAGGGAGAAAATGCTCTGTTCCCGGACTTCCCTGGTAATGTATGATTGCCATCACCTGTGGTGAAACATCTTTTTCAGCAATTACCTAGCTCCCCACAGGTTATGGCAATCCTACATTACCCGGTAAGTCCAGAAACAGAGCATTTTCTCCCTAAAGGAGAGGGTTATGTAGGCAACCATACACTGCAGCATACCTCCCAACATGACCCTCTCCAGGAGGGACACAATGCTCTGTTCCTGGACTTCACTCTGAATGTATGATTGCCATCACCTGTGGTGAAACACCTTTCTTATTAATTACCTAGCTCCCCACAGGTGATGGTAATCATACATTACCAGGGAAGTCCAGGAACAGAGCATTTTCTCCCCCATGGAGAGGGTCAGGTAGTCAACCCTGATATTAGCTACTGCTAACTGACCTTAGGCAAATGCCCTATGTGCACGTAGCAGTTTCTTTTCAATCTTCAATATATACACCGAATCGGATAACCTTCAAGGTCCCACACTGGGTAGCTTTTGGATTTACACTCACCAGAAATCTGGGCCCTATGTGCCTTGAAAGGTATCTTTTTTCCTGGTCTCGCCACGGCCCCTCAGTCAGGAAGCTGATGAATTCAAAGTTTCTCCCAACATGACCCATTCCAGGTGGGACAGAATGCTCTCCATCTGAACTTCCCTCTTAATTCATGATTACCATCACCTGTGGCGAAACACCTTTCTTATCAGTTAACCAGATGATAGCAATTATACATGACGGAAGTCCAGAAACAGAGCATTGTGTCCATCATGGACAGTGGCGGTGCAAGGACTTTCACCGCCCCAGGCAGAGGGGGGGATTGGTGGTGGTGGTGGTGGCGCTGCTCCGTCCGGGGGAAAAGGGGGTGCAGGCGGCAGACCCGCAACTCCATGCTCCGGCGGGGGGGGGGGGGGCGGGGTAGCATGGAGCTGCAGGGGGGGGGGGGGGGGGCGGTGCTGGCAGACCCAGTCAGGGCAGCATGCTGGTGAGGATGACCTCACTTCATGCCGCCCTCTAGTGGCCGCTCATGGAGAGGGTCATGTTGGGCGGTATGCTGCAGGCTGGGTTGATGTAATCATGGTTGCCTATCTGACTCTCTCCTTCAGGGAGAAAATGTTCTGTTCCTGGACTAACCTGGGTCACAGTCCTATTGGGTAGGTTTCAAAGGAGTCTGGGGGAAGGCTTTGAAGGAGTGTAATGCCGAATACTGCATCCACTAGCAGTAAAAGCTGCAGCCGACACATATGTCAGGGTTGCCTACCTGACCCTTCAGGGAGAAAATGCTCTGTTCTCAGACTTCCCTGGTAATGTAGGATTGCCATCACCTGTGGGGAAACACCTTTCTTATCAATTATTACCTACCTCACTTGGTCTTCCTTTGTATTTTAATATACAATTTTCTATACTTCCAGTTCTGGTTGTGATATTACTTTCCTGATTAGCTAAGAAATTATACATTTTTGTATGCTGTGAACGCTATGCAATTCAAACACCATTTTTGAGAGAGGGCATGCAAATGATCACAATACAGTGAGCATTATTAGAATTACATAAAATCCGGAATAGTTTTTTGACCATCATACAGAACACAACATTTTTTAGGCATTTCTTATGATTATATGTTAGCTCTATTACCCTATGGGGCTGTGGGCTCTTAACCCCTTCAGTGGGTTTTTTTTTTTGGGGGGGGGAGCGCTCCCCACTGGGCGAGTTTTTTATGGGGAGAGCTCCCTTAAAAAAAAAACACCACTACCTCCCCAGGTCCGGGCAGCACCACTGCACTGTCAATCAGCGGCTGCCCGGACCTGCGCCCCCCCCCGCGCCGCGTCCCTGTCCCCGGCAGCCGGCTTGTCATAAGCCGGCGCCGGGGACTTCAATAAAAAACCCGGAGGGGAGGGAGGAGGGAGAGGGCTCCAAACAGTGGCAATCCCAAGAATTTTCCGGGCTTGCCAGACTGGGCACTGAGGCACAGCCCGGAAAATTCTCGGGATTGCCACTGAAGGGGTTAAGGTGGATACTCAATGGGTGATTTTGCCCAGCATGTATGCACAGCGATGATGGGGAAGATCGCTGGGCTGAAAATCGCTCAATGCATACACACTGGATGATTTGCGCCAGTCTAGGGGCTTTTTCCCAATGGGTAGATGACTTATCATAGCAGGACACTATGGAAAGCCATCCACCCCATCGCTCATCTACTGGTAATACCAGCCAATGAGTGACAGCTTTCCATAGTGATAATACCAGCAGATTGTAAAACCAGCAGAAGAGTGTCAGATCACCGCTCATCAGTGCCCCTTACACACTGGGCGGCTTCTGAGCTCAGCTCAAATGACAAAACTTAGCTGCATTCAGCTCAAAATCGTCCATGGTGTATGGGCCTTTACAGTAGTAGGAAAGCGGTGATACTGTGGTATGTGAATAGGAAGGACCACTAGAGTGGAGGCTGGCCCCAGGCACTGTAGAAATAGGCTGCACTCTCCCTACACTACACAAGGCAGCAATGTGCTTTATCCATTAGCCTACCTGCAATAGTGCATAACAAAAAAAGATATTGGATGGATTTTGGACATATTAATACATTAGCTGATGCCACTCTCAATTTTCTAGTGAGGGTGAACCACCCACTTGCCCATCCATCTAACGCCCCTGGATGGGAGATTTCTCACACTAATTGGTGGTCTGTGTACAGTTTGTGGGGACCCCAGGACAATTAGTTTGTGGGGGCCTGTCCAAGAAAGTTGCATTATACCATATGGTGTCCCCATTATGCCACAGTGCATCAACATCATGCCAACCAGAATGCCAGTGTCTCCCAATATTATAATATGCTCCAGTGCCCCTTAGTATTGCAGACAATGCCCCCCAATATTCACCTTCATGCTGCTGATTTCCAACATCCGAAGGGGCAGCCACTGCTATTGCATTCAGAAGCCATTCTGTTGCCCAACAGTTACAACAGCCCTGCCCTTTAATGCCACATGTAATAGCAGCAGGTGTGAGTGTCTTTGATCTGTGTTTAAAGGGGAGCAGAAAAGAGTTTGCAATGCATACAGTACGTGCCTACCTGACCCTCTCCTTCAGGGAGAAAATGCTCTATTCCTGGGCTTCCCTGGTAATGTATGATTGCCAGCACCTGTGGTGAAACACCTTTCTTATCAGTTACCTAGCTCACCACAGGTGCTGGCAATCATACATTACCAGGGAAGTCCAGGAACAGAGCATTTTCTCCCTCATGGAGAGGGTCAGGTAGGCAAGTAAGTTGTAATTGCTCCATGGAAATTCCACATATTTATAATCATGTAGCATTAATATTTTTATTTCTATAAAATTGTATATTTTGAAATTTTGGGTTTCAATCAGAAAGAAACATCATGGATACAGGTATCGGACTTCCATGCTGGAAATGTGTCTGATTGAAATGAAAGATTAGAATGAAATGGTTAGAATATAAATTATTTAGTTCTCCCCATATGCAAAATCTTCATGGGTGAAAGGGTTACTTTCCAGAGGGTCAACCAGACCACACAGCGATCCTGTGCCAATAACGAGATTTCCCGCAAAAATGAATGAGAGCATTCAGAAGATTTTGAGCGGAAGGAAAGGTGGAGTGTAATATTGGGAAATATCATAATCCTGACCCTGCTGAGAAACTTCATCTGCACACTGTATACATAACACCTCTACCCAGACGTGGGCTGGACAGTGAGAGAAGAACACTCTCAGTGTAACCTACAGGGACAGCGGACGATGACTCCTTACTTACCGGTGATCCTGTGCCTTAGCATCTCAGGTAGGTGACAAAAATATAGTATGATAGGAGGAATTGTGTCGGGGAGATCGATCTGACTGCTAGGTACAGTACATGCAGAGCAAGTCACAAATGTGAAATTCTGCAAATTCTCCTCAAAATCAAGCAAAAAAAAAAAACATTGTTCCAGCGGTGAACTTCTAAATGATGTAATCTGTCATTTAGGAGCAACCAAACAGCTCTCACCTGTCATTTTATAGAATGGACTTGATAAATGCTAGCTAGAAGCTGAATACTAGGTTTTTACCACATTACTGCCCCTTATCCCTTTGGAAACGGCACAGCACTTGGTGCCTGACTCAGAATTAGTCCCTTGATGTGCACCACTAAACACATTGGACCACATACACTAAAATTCAAAAGTGATAAAATGGAGAGTGATAAACAGCCAGCCAATCAGCTCCTACCTGCCATGTCACAGACTGTGTTTGAAAAATGTCAGGTAGGAGCTGATTGGTTCATTGTTTATCACTCTCCATTTGATCACTTTTGAATATTAGTGCATCTGGCCCATTGGCTTTGCAACAAAGGGGCGATTCCATAAGATACCTACTACATTATGGTGCTGATAGAGTCTGCCCATGTACTGTAGAACGTTCAATGACATGTGGACACCTTTTCCCATCCACTATTCTTATGTCCACTGCCACAACCATCATCAATGGTGATGTGTCCTCTGTGTCTCCTCACCCTATACATGACAGTGTGCTTTTGTGTGTGTGTGTGTGTGTGTGTGTGTGTGTGTGTGGGTGTGTGTGTGTGTGGGTGTGGGTGTGGGTGGGTGTGGGTGTGGGTACAGTATGTGTATTATACATGAAAGTGTGACACACTGGGTGTGTATTATGCAAGAGAGAGTGTGATAGTGTGAGGCCACGCCCACCTGCTCATAGCTCCACACCCTTTTTGGGCTGGCCATGCCATTTGCGCAGCAGGTCCCGATTTGGTTGAAACAAAAGTTGGGAGGTATGTGTATTATGCATGAGTGTGTGTGCATATTATGCATGAGAGAGTGACAGTATGGGCCTTATTCTAGTTCACTCTTTCTGACAAAGTCCTTCTTATATGGACAAAACCATGTGCACTGCAGGTGGGGCAGATGTTACTTGTGCAGGGAGAATTAGATTTGGGTGGGGTTTTTCTTCAAAGTGAGATCTATATTGCAGTGTAAAAATAAAGCAGCCAGTATTTACCCTGCACAGACACAAAATAACTCACCCACATCTAACTCTCTCTGCACATGTTACATCTGCCCCCCTGCAGTGCACATGGTTTTGTCCATCTAAGAAGGATTTTGTCAGAAAGAGTGAATTAGAATAAGGCCCTATGTGTATTAGGCATTACAGTGTATGTGTGTATTATGCATGAGACCAGGACAAGTGCTACTGTAAGTTGTTCGGTGTCCCCCTGAAAGCAATAAAGTTGCACCCTCCCATACGTTACAAAGAGACCGCACATGCTGAATGTGCACACTGACAAAAAGGGTGCATAATGCCGTAGTAGTAGTGTGTCTTATACACATAAAGTGCCCAGTAGCAGCAGTGCCGTAACTAGACATTTTTGTGCCATGTGCCAGAAAAGGAATAGATCCCCCCCCCCCCCCCACCAACACACACACACACACACACTAAATGTAGGGAAAAACTAAATTTAGGGCATGGCTTTGTGGGGAAGGGGCGTGGCTACATAATAGTACCAATTTACATTACAGCACACAGTAATGTCTGTTATTTACATATCACCACACAGTAGTGCCTCTAATACATATTGCGCCAGCTAGAGCTCCTCAGGCACAGTGCGTCAGGTAGAAGAACAATGTTCCAGGATTATGCTTACTTTAATGCTCATTACATATTATACCGCACACAGTAATGCTTAATACATATTATTCCACACACTGTAATGCCCAGTACACATTATGTTACACACCATAATGCCAATTACACATTATGCCACAGGCCATAATGGCAATTACCCATTATGCCACACACCATAATGCCCATTACATATTATGCCACATACCATAATGCCGATTGCATATTATGCCACACACCATAGTGCTTCTTACATATTATACCAAGCACTGTAATGCCCATTACACATTTTGCCACACAGCATAATGCCCACTACACATTATGCCACACACCATAATTTCCATTACACATTATGCCACACACTGTAAAGCCCATTACAAATGATGCCACACACAGTAATGCCCATTACACATTATGCCACACACTGTAATGGCACTTACACATTATGCCACACCCTGTAATGCTCATTGCACATTTTCCCACTCACTGTAATGCACACTACACATTATGCCACACACCATAATACCCATTACATATTATACCACACACAGTAATGCCCATTACACATTATGCCACACACCGTAATGCCAATTAGACATTATGCTACACACCTTAATGCCCATTACACATTATGCCACACACTGTAATGACACTTACACATTATACCACATTCCGTAATGCCCATTACACATTATGCCACACACCATAGTACCATTATATATTATACCACACACAGTAATGCCCATTAAAAATTATGCCACACACTGTAATGCCCATTACACATAATGACCATTAGACTTTATTCCAAACATCGTAATGCCTAATACATATTATGCCACATAAGTGCTGCTTACCTACATGCTTATTTCCAGGAGTTATATGCTCATTGCCAGGAGTTACATGCTCCTTGCCAGGGGTTACATGCTCCTTGACAGAGAGATTCATGGTCCTTTTCAAGGGGTTCATGATCATTGCCACAGGTTGTACATGCTCATTGCCACAGGGTATTACACGCTTCTTGCCAGAGTAAGTTACATGCTCATTGCCCAAGGGGGATTACATGCTCGTTGCCACAGGGAATTGCATGCAACAAGCATGCTTAGCCTGACTCCTGATTTTTTATTGTTCATTTAATTGGCAGGAGCTGGATGGCTGGAGATCCACGGGGGGGGGGGGGTATAAGTATATATATATATATATATATATATATATATATATATATATATAGATATAAATTATCCAAGTCTCGGCACTCGCTCTTGTAAAGCCAAAATGGGTCCTGGGTACCCTCCTGTAGATAATGATAAAAGACAGCAGGGGGTGGCGGCACTCGCAGAAATAAATACAGGTGCTTATACATCTTGCTTAACGTTTCAATTCTCTGTTGGGATTTTCATCAGAAGCATACAGAATACATAATACAAATGTCTTAAATACTCACAGTCACCCTCACCCGCTTCGTGCTGTGATCCATCTCCCGCTCCCTCCCCCCGGCGCTGGCGTACACGTGAGCCCTCGGTAGTGTCTAGTTCACATGCAGTTTTGGTAATTTTCCCACCATGCACTGGGTCCACGTATACCTGGAGGGGGAATATAAATCTGTGGCGAGCGAAGCGTGCGAGCCCGCGAGGGTACAATGCTGCAAAAATAAAACAAAATAACCTACACCTACATGAATTACAGATAAATAAAAAAACGTTGTGAGGGCATCTAACAACTTCCGTCCTCACTGTACGTCACATCCTGCAACCAATACTGCATGTGAACTAGTCTCTACCGTGAGCCCTCCGACGCACCTACCGTGATGTCATCAGCATCAGCCGGTTACTAGGTAACGTGACGCTAGAAAGATATTGAAAAAAAGAAAGTCTAAGTATCCAAATCAATGGGCATGCAAATAATACAAGTAACCAGCATAAGTCGCAAAACTAATATGTAGAGATGCAACATGTTAACAATAAACAGAAGGAATATGTGATCTTTTAAAAAAAAACAGTTAAGATTTAATTGTTCATTCAATCCATATGGATTAACCAAAATCGGGATAATGACTGTCGGGATCCCGACTGTCGGACCCCTATACCACACCCGACCAATAGTGGTCAATCTTTTGACTGTCAACCTGTTGACCTAATAATCCATACCCCCGCATAATATAGGTCCTACAAATATGTTCAGTGTTGAAGCATCCTACTTCTGTCTTGTAGTATTTCATCTTGCCACCTCCAAACCCAGAGCTATTCGCTGGTGTGTAACCTCAGATATTGAAAACAACAAGTGTAGGGAACTGGTGAAAGCCTATAAGAAGAACACCGATATCCAGCTCAGCTGCGAGAAAAGATCCAGGACTGTGGACTGTTTCCTCGCAATTAAAGTAAGTGTCTGGGCAGCACAATCCAAAATCACTTTATTATACCATTTGGATGATCAATATGGAATTTTTATAGCTAACCCTCATGAGAGATTGCTTTATAGTTGCTGCATTACTCAACTATGGTTAAAAATAGTAAAACGAGAGAGCCAGGGACCTACTATTTATTTATTAATTATTATTATTATTATTATTATTAATAACAGTTTCTTATATAGCGCACACATATTCCGCAGCGCTTTACAGAGAATACTTGAACATTCACATCAGTCCCTGCCCCAGTGGAGCTTACAATCTATATTCCCTACCACATGTACATGCACACACAGACATTCTAGGGTTAATTTGTTGGGAGCCAATTAGCCTACCAGTATGTTTTTGGATTGTGGGAGGAAACCGGAGTACCCGGAGTAAACCCACGCAAGTACGGGGAGAATATACAAACTCCGCACAGTTAGAGCCATGGTGGGAACTACTAGGGAATCGTATTTTTTATCTACAGCATATACATCATTTCTCTGTGTATAAACAGTTAGGAGACTGCATTATTTTGAAATCTTTTTTAGACTGCTGAACATGCAGGTCAATTTTGGCTATGTAGCCAACAACCTGCATGTTCAGCTGGGTCCTGGTGATGTCACTGAATTATATCATTCAGCGTGTATGCAGAATATCGTCCAACTGCATCCCGTGGGTTGTCTAGTGTGACTCCATATTCTTTGTAATTATAATTTGAATAACATGAATGTTTGATATTTTGCAGGATGGAGAGGCAGATGCTATTTTTGTGGACAGTGGAAATGTGTATAAAGCATCGCTGCACCCATACAACTTGAAACCAATCATGGCTGAAAGCTACGGTTTACAAAAAGGTACTACACTATATATATACATACAGTACACACCTTGTCAAGGTAATCTCAGGTCTGCAGCTATGGCACATGGACCAGGTCTTGTAGAGTTTTATTTTAGGGATCATATATCTCTCTTATCCCAATAAGGGTTATTGAGATTGAAATATTATATAAAATATATTTATTATGTCTGGTATTGATATAATAACATATATATATTTGACATCTGCAATTATATTCTAATAGACCTTACAATACAATATGCAGAGTACTTGTCATAATTTGATTCCCCAAATATGAGAGTTCGAGACTTGTAATTTTAGCTCCAATTGGAGGATTTTATTTATAGGCAAAACAAACCATACAGAATAGATTAACACAGTGATTGTTGTATATGCTATTATATATATATTTATATATACGCCTCCTTGCTTATATTACATAAAACGACATTAAACAATTGACAGACTTAGACTGCTATAAAACTAACATAAATTGTAGACTTCAGTATTCCATAACTTTACCAACAATTGAACATTCATATCTACCATGTTTACTGACAACCTCTCACTCCAGCCCATTGCTTGTTACTGTGGTTCCGTCCTCTCTCCTGCCCGTGGCTCACATCTCTCCTCCTGACTCACTGAATGGGTTTCTTGCTGACTGTCCGTGTGTGTCTGTGTGCGAATGTGAGTGTGTGTGAGTGTGAATGTCTACTCTATCTCTCTCCTTATATCCCAAATACATGAATTGAAGTTCCCTGTTCTCATGACGTTATTGAATTTATGGATGCTAATGGTGACAGGGTCTCCTGCTTGTCTGGACGCTAGTGGTAATCTCCTTTGCGAGATCTCCTGTTCTGGTCTCTCCCTGTGCATCAATCTATTTTACACTCCTGTTGTCAAAATACAATAGTGTCTTGTTTGTCCTGCAAAGTAACTTGGATGATGTACTAGCAGCTACATTCTCCATAAAGGAAACCAGATGGCTGGTGTCTGGCCTATAGTGTATACATTGCTTACTCCTTACAGCACAGACTACCTAAATACAAATATTGCTACATTCTGTAAACATTTAAATGATATAGCTACATTACTTTATAGTATCAAAATAATATTCAATTTCTATGCAAACAAAATTATATATGGTAACAGTCCCCCGCTTGTGACCATGAGAAATTATTTTGATTGGTCACACAGTAAATTACCATAATTGCTTCATATATATTTTCAAACATTCTTTTCCCAACTCTCCTAACCATACATTAACCATTAGTGTGAAATATCCTAACTTAATTAACCTGATTTACCCAATAATAACTAAATTTGACCAGGGACAGAGGTTATTTATATTCAGTATTCATGAGGAAAATATTTTCATTGCTACAGACAGTTATATGCCACGCCACAGCTTGCCTTGTCGATCTTGTTTGGTCGATGAGTGAGGACACTTTTCCTTGTGCTGTTGCTCACAGTGATTTCCTGGCTGAGGGCTGTCACCTGTGTGGGTTGCAGTTCTTGGAGACACGTCACATTTGCAGTATGGTGGACGTAGAAGTAGAATTCTTCATAGAGGCTGTTGACTTGCTTGAAATGTTGCTTTACATGTATAGAGGCTGTTGACTTGCTTGAAATGTGCACTTGGATGCATGTGATGAACCCATGTTTGTAATGTTAAATTTCAGATGTAGTCTAAAAAGTACGTGCAGCACGTACTTTTTTAGACATACAATATCGGGCTCCAGGGAACATAAACACCATCCAATAATTGTACATAAGATGCAATTTGTGCTTAAAAAGTACAAAACGCATTCGATAATTGTAGCGTCTGTGGGCACCTTTAGACTTGGTTAAGTCTGTATTAAGAGATTGGTCCATCTCAACAACTAACAAAACGTTTCTCTTTTACAATTTGATGTAAGGCATACCATTCTTTGTCTGATATTTAAATTAGTTTGAAGCTTTTTAAGAAGGAAGCGTATATATAATCAGCATATACTCATAAGAAGAAGAAAAATATTTACAAGGTATATACAATGACATAAAACAAATGAAGATCATATGCGTGAATTGATCGGCGATTAAAAATGTATGTACAAAAGGATTCTGCATACTTGGTGGTTAGAATGATGCACACTGTAATGGAATGTGCATGTATCACAGTGTCCTGACAAACAAACAAACAATGATTGCTGTAGTGAGGGGGTTAATGAACTTCTGAAGAAGAGAAAAGGGGATTTTGTCCATGTGTCCAGAAAACAAATAGTAGTTGCTGTATTTAAACCTTTTCCTTCTCTGAAGGACTGAAGAAAGAAAAATAAAATAATAAAAAAAAAGTCCTTTGATTTTGTCCATGTGACAGTTTTTGGATTTTCCTTAGATGACAAACACAAGCTGTGCAAGGTACTGGCTCTTTGCATAATTGCAGCAATAAAAGGTTTAGTAGAGGTTGTTGTTGCGACTTGGGGCTTTCTTTAAAACTTTGTGTCCATCAGTATTGAAGCTGCTGTGCAGGACTAAAATTGAAACAAAAAGAAATACAATTACTATCATTGCTAGTGGTGTGACATTTGCTAGCTATATCTTTTGTGCTATCTGCTGGTCCAACATTGCTGGCCATGTTTTCTGGTTTGTACCATTTCTCTCCTCTATGTAAACTTTGCTGCAGGTATGATGCAGGTTACATTTAATCTGGATCTTGTATCCATTTAAACATGTGGCAGTTCCTTACACCACCCAATAACTAGATTTAATCTATAAAGTAAATGAACAATACTCCCTGTTGTCATTGCCAGGATGCATCTTTTTCGATTTGCTTTTGGTGGTCCTGCGAGTCTCTTCAGTCTGGAAACTTGGAGCTTCTGAAAAATATACTTTTGTGGCGAAAAACTTGTTAGGCTGTGCCAAATATGCTTAGTATGACTCGGAGCTTCATGTTTGACCAAACCTAAAATAAAATGGTTAGGACTCCAGGACATATAAACATTCTCATCCTGGTGATGCTTTTTAGCATTCCTGTACTTCTGTGTGGTGTTCACAGATTGACACTCTGCATGTGGTCTCTCTAAGAGACTGTGGACATTTGCTCTACCACTAGATGTCTCTAACTGCTGTGTGGGGGTTACAGAGATGGTGGAACCTTTTGTGTGATCATGCATGCTCAAATTCATGCCATTGCTCAGCTCAGACATATTTGTGGCTGAATACATTTGCTCATTTAATTCTGTGACAACTTTACCTACAATTGGAGTGTGTGCATACAAGGTTATTGTCTGTTCCCCTTTCCCTGAGGACAACACAAGTTTCTTTGTCACAATGGGGGCTGTGAGAGTGGATTCTGCAGAATCTCTCTCCTTCTCAATGTAATGATCTCCCCCCTTAATCAAAACAGTGCAGGGGATATCTCTCATTGCTCCTGCCTTATTTGCAGTAATGTGCGCTTTGAGTATAGGTACATCGTACACAGTATTACGTTCTCTCTCTATTACAGAGCCCTGATTAGCATCTGTGACCATTTCAGACTTTGTAGTCTGTTTGTGAATGAGCCCCTCTGTGGTCTCATCCCTGCTCCTAACACATTTGCTGGGTGCTTCTGTGATCCCTTCATGAGAGATCTGGGCAGTTTGTTCACAATCTGCCAGAAAATTTACTTTTGTCTCAGAATTCTTCTGAGTACACTTCTTAACCTTTAGGGATTTTAAGAAGGAATTCACCTTTGCATTCATTTTCAGGCATGCGCTCTTAAGACGTGAACCTGATTTCTCTTTACATTCCTGCTTAACTTCTAAAGTCGCTGCTCTGTGCATTTTCCTAAATGCTACAGCAACTCTTTTCATTTTCAACATTGCACTTATTTTACAATGCTGTATTGATACTTTTGTACACAAGATATCCTCCCAATGAGAGTGTCCGGATTCTCAAAGTTAACTCTAATATCTGGTACTAATTATCATTTATTTGGAAATGCTCATTTCCATTATTTATTCATTCTAGGCCTTTACCATTATCAAGTGCCTATTTAGTAACATACCCCATTGTGATCTTGCAATGTGTCAGCAGGCTAACCAGCCCTTGTGCTGAGCCTAGTAAATATAGTATTGGTTAAAAATGTTTCTGAATAATGCCATATTATCAATATCTAAGCGTGCACTCCCAGATAATGGTAACAATGGAATATCAGTTCTGTTTCACCAATACGTTATTCTAGGTCTACAAACAATGCAAGATAAAAATACACAATAGTATTACGTTTTCCTAGATACATCCTCACTGTGATTCTGTAGGTTAGGTAGCCAGCTTCACGCATCTGCTACTCCTTATAAATATTATAATCATACAATCAGATACCAAAATTCACAAGTCCTGCTGCGGTCGCCATTGTAGAGTTTTATTTTAGGGATCATATATCTCTCTTATCCCAATAAGGGTTATTGAGATTGAAATATTATATAAAATATATTTATTATGTCTGGTATTGATATAATAACATATATATATTTGACATCTGCAATTATATTCTAATAGACCTTACAATACAATATGCAGAGTACTTGTCATAATTTGATTCCCCAAATATGAGAGTTCGAGACTTGTAATTTTAGCTCCAATTGGAGGATTTTATTTATAGGCAAAACAAACCATACAGAATAGATTAACACAGTGATTGTTGTATATGCTATTATATATATATTTATATATACGCCTCCTTGCTTATATTACATAAAACGACATTAAACAATTGACAGACTTAGACTGCTATAAAACTAACATAAATTGTAGACTTCAGTATTCCATAACTTTACCAACAATTGAACATTCATATCTACCATGTTTACTGACAACCTCTCACTCCAGCCCATTGCTTGTTACTGTGGTTCCGTCCTCTCTCCTGCCCGTGGCTCACATCTCTCCTCCTGACTCACTGAATGGGTTTCTTGCTGACTGTCCGTGTGTGTCTGTGTGCGAATGTGAGTGTGTGTGAGTGTGAATGTCTACTCTATCTCTCTCCTTATATCCCAAATACATGAATTGAAGTTCCCTGTTCTCATGACGTTATTGAATTTATGGATGCTAATGGTGACAGGGTCTCCTGCTTGTCTGGACGCTAGTGGTAATCTCCTTTGCGAGATCTCCTGTTCTGGTCTCTCCCTGTGCATCAATCTATTTTACACTCCTGTTGTCAAAATACAATAGTGTCTTGTTTGTCCTGCAAAGTAACTTGGATGATGTACTAGCAGCTACATTCTCCATAAAGGAAACCAGATGGCTGGTGTCTGGCCTATAGTGTATACATTGCTTACTCCTTACAGCACAGACTACCTAAATACAAATATTGCTACATTCTGTAAACATTTAAATGATATAGCTACATTACTTTATAGTATCAAAATAATATTCAATTTCTATGCAAACAAAATTATATATGGTAACAGTCTATATGACCTTATTATCTCATGTACTCAGAGTTTCCTACATGATGTAGTATATGAGTAGGGTACTGCTGCCAGCCATACACCTAGGTCTTTATTCAGATCTTATCGCAGGACAAATTTGTTCTCAAAATGGGCAAAACCATGCGCACTGCAGGTGGGGCAGATGTAACATGTACAGTATAGAGAGAGTTAGATTTGTGTGAGTTATTTTGTTTCTGTGCAGGGTAAATACTGGCTGCATTATTTTTACACTGCTATTTAGATTTCAGTTTCAGCACACCCCCACCCAAATTTAACTATCTCTGCACAAGTTACATCTGCCCCACCTGCAGTGCACATGGCTTTGCCCATTTTGAGAACAAATTTGTACTGCGATCAGATCTGAATAAGGGCCTTAGGTTGGGTTCTGTAGCCTATAAACCCCACTGTACATGTGATGATCAGAGCACACTAGTACAAGACTTATAAGCTACTCATGTGCAACCTCGGATTTCTCCTGCTAGTGGCCACAAGTGCATGCTAGCGGGCACTGGGGGGTGGTGGCTAATTGGCAGGCCGGCATTATGGTGCTCGCTAGACAGCAAATATACACTGTCTAGTGAGCCGACCTGAATCAGGCCCTATGTACTATGGGGATCTATTCCTGCCTGCATTGCCATTTAAAGGCATGTGCAAGTGAAATCATGGTACAGTAAAGTAAAATGTATTACTTATTATCATGGGCCTTATTCTGGTTCACTCTCAGAGGCAAATTCCTTCTGAAATGGACAAAACCATGTGCACTGCAGGGGGGGGGGGCAGATGTAACATGTGCAGAGAGAATTAGATTTGGGTGGGGTTTTACTTTAAAGTGGGATCTATATTGCAGTGTAAAAATAAAGCAGTCAGTTAATTCTATCTGCACAAGTAACATCTGCCCCACCTGCAATGTACATGTACAGGTTTTGTCCATTTGAGAAGGAATTTGCCTTTGCGAGTGTAGAATCTGATGGGTTGTTATTGGCAATATCTCCTACTTCTAAAAACTCACACTTTAGTAAATGAAACCAGAAGAATATGAGTATTTTATAAATTTCTTATATACTGTTCGGCATATTTCGTTGCTCTTTATTATGACATCTGCCTTTGTTTCATGGAGACCCATCCAAAAAAAAAAAAGTGTGATAAAATGTTCTATACAATCCAAACTATCTATCTAATCTAATCTATCTATCTATCTATCTATCTATCTATCTATATAAGGGTAGGTAGCCCCTAGAGCTGTGCTGGGTCAAAGATGGGGTAAGGGCAAGCAACATTAAGAACAGGGCTCAGGAATGGGTAAACAGCAGCTGAGGCAAGAAGGGAGTTAAGGACAGACAGTACTTTGGGCAGTAACTGGTGGTAGAGAAGGGGTAAGGCTAGATAGCAGCTGAGGCAGGCAATACTGGGCACAGCATGTGCCTCCTTTTTCTTGCTGGTAGCACCCAGTTGGGTAACGAGAAAGGCGGCGTCATGGACACCATTGTCCACTTCTTCCTTTGCTGCTGCAGCGGGGCCTTTTAAAGAGGGGCAGTGAGGAAGGGATCCAGCGGAAACGGAGAAAGGGAGGGAGCCACTACCGGCTGCAACTGACTAGAGAGACTACCGGTAGCGGCTGGCTAAGGAGACTTTGGGAGGTGATTGGCTAGACATATCTTTTAACTGTGAATGCATTCCAAGAAGATAATATCAGAAATGAATCATTAATTACAGTATGCCATGCTTAGTTTGCTCGGTACTTGTGAGTTATCTGGGCGCCCGATTTCGAAATCGGGTCGGATCGGGCACATCGCATCGCATCGCATGCGACCATCGGATGCGATGCGATGCGATGACCCGATTTTTCCATAGGAATCAATGTTAAAATGGTCCATTTTAACATGGAATTCAATGGGAAAAAGGGGTTCTTTTCATACCCCTACTATCCAAGTGGGCATGGAGTTGGATATAAACCTGTGGCGAGCGTAGCGAGCCACCGAGCCCGAAGCGTGGCGAGCGTAGCGAGCCCCGCGAGGGGACACAGAATACCGTCCCCTCGCGGGGCTCGCTACGCTCGCCACGCTTCGGGCTCGGTGGCTCGCTACGCTCGCCACAGGTTTATATCCAACTCCATGCCCACTTGGATAGTAGGGGTATGAAAAGGACCCCTTTTTCCATAGGAATCATTTTAACATTGATTCCTATGGAAAAATCGGGTCATCGCATCCGATGGTCGCATGCGATGCGATGCGATGCGATATCGCATCGCATCGCATCTGATTGTATGCCTTAACTTAAGGCATACAATCAAAAAATCGGGCGCCCAGATAACTCCCAAGTACCGTTTGCTCTATTTTTTTTAAATCACTATGTAATATACAAAGTTTCAATCAGATTTATCATTTTTTTTTAAGTTATATTGGAGGTACTTACGCTTCTCGGCACCCTAGTTAAAACCTCAACCCACTGGCCCCCACCATCCCTACACCGCACTGCCACCAATACCCATGTTTCAATCCCTCAAGTTTAAGTGTGGAGGTTGGGTTTCTAGAAGTTTCACCTGCAGTAAGTAAATGAAGGATGTCTTCCCTTCCTCATAGACCGTGCAAATTATATTTCCTATTATATATTATTATCTGATCTTGAAACTCCATAAATAACTCAGTGAAATTTCTTATTGCGTCATGAGTAATAGGTATAGATGTGGATAATTAAAACAATACACAATATAATCTGATCTGCCCTCCAACCGCACTGGGCTACATTGTTTTACAGACACTTGCCATTATGCAGTGGCCGTGGTGAGAAAATCCAGTACGTTTACATTTAATGAACTAAAGAACAAGAAATCGTGCCACGCTGGAATAGAACACATGGCCGGCTGGTACGCACCGCTAAGAGTTCTTCATGAGAAGAAGCTATTGAACTGGACTGGAGATGAAATGGAAAGAGGTAAGTATGTAATTCACAATCACTAACCAAACAAAGGGGCTGATTCTGGTTAACTCAGAGTGAACTGAATTCTTCCCCTGCCATGATCGTCGGGGGTTTGAGCATGTACATTTCTGTGCATGCGCATTTCTGCGCAGGTGAAACCCCAACTGCAAATGGCCACGATGATTTACAATGTTGCCGAACCGTTCGCACAGAGTGGTGTGTGGCGGTGGGATCGGGTGTCGCCCATGGGAACGCCCAGCGTTTCATGAGCGTCCCCATGAAAATGCTGGGCGTTCTCATAGGATTGTGGGCGGGGTGAGGTGTGCCGGGGGGTAGGCGGCTGATGTCACATGCCCTGCTACAGGAATCTCTGATTCAGCCTCCTGTTGTTACCTACTGTATATATCTAGTACCCGGTACCTATCTAGTAACCGTCCTTGATGCAGCAATACAGCCCAACATGTCTGAAGGCAGCCCCTGAAGTCCATTATATACTGCTTTATAGAGCCAAATGTCTGCTCTATGTATATTATAGTCAATTCAAATACATCTAGTATATAAAGTACAATAGTGCCATATAGACTGGCCCGGTGGATGACCGGGGGATTCACCGGTAGGCCCCGGTGATTTTTGAGAAGTGGGCGGAGTCTAACAAAAACTTTTACTGCTGCCAGGCAGCCAGTAGCGCATGACTGACCCTACAGCTGTAAGATGCTTTTGTTATTAGTACCGGGTCAGTCATCTGCAACTGACTGCCTGGCAGTGGCTGAAGGCTGGGAGGGAGAAGAGGAACCATGGGCGGACCTGCTCCACATCATGATGCGCCCCCCCACAACCACCCCATTGGGCCCTACCCCTTCCAGTCCGGCACTACATCTAAGTAATGATAAAGAGAGAGTTGGGTATTTACTAAAAAAACTCTGTAGATTAATGTAGATTAATGCAATGAAAAATCACAATGGTATTATTGCTATGATATTACATTTCTGCTATTTAGCTGTCTCAAAGTTCTTCTCAGCAAGCTGTGTGCCAGGAGCCACTGAGCCAAATCTGTGTAAGCAATGTGCAGGGCGTCGGAGTAAGAAGTGCAGTCTCAGTAGTGATGAGCCATACTACAGCGCCGACGGAGCATTCAAGTGAGTACCGAACATTTTAGGATTTTTTAGTGCTGATGATCCTATGCACTGTATATAGGGCCTGATTCAGTATGAGTTGTAGTTTTGCGAAAATTGGCGAAACTACAACTTCCGTTGCTAGCATGCGAGGGGGGGGCAAGCACAGGGCAAGGCCGCACCGTATATCGAGTATCTTGATGCAATTCAATTATAAAATCTTGCATTGGCATTCCAACGTTGCATTTGCATCTTTAGGGTATCCCCTGTCCCTGCACCCCCGCAACATTGTGTTGATGCCCCCAAAATGTATTGTCGATGCCCCCACTGGCACTTAGACTGCGGTTGCACTTTTTAAAATGCAACCACAGTTCCAGGGCTCACACCTGCATGCTACTACGTGCTCTATTGAAACTGAATTAGCCCCATAGCTCACTGTACAGTAGATAGATAGAAAGAGATATAATGTATACAACTCAACTACCCAAATAACATCCTTTTCATACACATTTCTCTACTCTGCTCCTTAGCAGAGGGAACATACAACATGTCTTAAGCATGTGATTTCACCTGAAGTCCTGCTTCTCGGGAGTCCTGTACATATGGTTTTGTACACTTATTTTGTATGCTTATTTACTCATTATATACTGTATTTATATCTATCTACAGCACACACATTATACTCACAATTTATCTTAAGATTCCTCCTAAATTTTAAAAATGGGCTGAACACTCAAGTGACTCAACGTCAGATGTATATTATGATACATCGCAGGTAGGAGAAACACTCACGGTGTGCACCATTTCGACCGCGATTACGATAAATCCATATTGCAGTAGTAAAAATGTATTTTCTCAAAAGTTCGGGTAAATGGAAAATTATCCTTTTTTGTTACAGATGTCTGAGAGATAACAAGGGAGATGTAGCATTTGTGACGCACACGGCTGTTCCAGGTAAATACGACTGATGCGAATGTTCAGATATTCTCTGTAAAGCGCTGAAGAATATGTGTGCTCTATTTAAATAACCGGTAATAATAATAATAATAATAATATATGATAAATTATTATTACCAATTAACTTATTATTATCAGTTATTATTATTAATAATGCACACTGTACATTTCATAAAGTTTCTAGAGCCCGTGGACTGACAGAATTGTAGCCTCCTAACTGTAATACTAATATATAATATATATATGTCTTTTAGCTGAACTCAAGAAGAATTTTCAGCTGTTGTGCCCAGACAATTCAAGGAAACCCATTGACAAATACCAGGAGTGCAGATTGGCAAGAATTCCCGCCAATGCTGTGGTGACGAGGAGTCTGGGTGACAGGACTGCCGATATCATTGAATTTTTACAGCATGTTCAGGTTGTTAAATCATTATTTACTTTTCAGGAGATTCAGATCTTAGGTGAGTCCAGTGCATTCCTTGATGCAGGAGAAAACATTGAGAAACAGACTCCTCCGTGCATCCATTTTACATCACATGGCCCTCACTTATGTACACATGTGAGGCGGGGAATCTGAAAGGATAAAGCCTATGTCAGGGTAAAATGAGGGGCAACTGGGAAGCTGCGTAACTGAATTTGCTTTTGGAGAGTTGTCTTATCTCCTTATTATTACATTAACTTGATAGCTCAATACAATATATAAAAAAAAAATCATTTATTTTAAGCATTTACTTAATAGTTATTAGTCTTTATGTATTCTATGAAATACATACATCCAAAACTAGAATACAGTAAAAGTAAAAACTGGGGTGGACCACAATCAGCAGGTACTCCTACAAAGTTTGCTATAAGGCCCAGCCATTCTGTACACTGCCCCAGCACTTATGGTATTGATGCGAATAACAAAAGTGGATAGAGGTAAGACTATAATATCTAGGCTTCCAGTATCACGATATTTATCTCTCACTGGACAACAATATCTAACACGTAGGGGAAAATTTACTAAGAAGGTCAATTACGGCGATCCCGTGTACAAACGGGTACGCCTGAAATCGGCCGTAATTGGATGAAAATACAAATGGAGAATACAGCTATTTTACCTACAGTAGCTGCCGTATTCACAGGATTCATAATTTGTCTAGCTGTAGCATGGTACCGCTGGCTGTTGGATCCCGGTGCTGGTTTCCGAGATACGGTCAATTTCTTTTGTCCACTCACATCTTTGGAAGCAGGACTGGGCCAAGAGCCTGGTGCCGGTTTCAAAAATACAGAAGAATCCCATTTTCTTTTCCTCACTGTATATCTGCAACTAGGACCGTTTTTTCTTAATTATTTATTTCATTTTCTTAATTTTACACAGAGAAGCATCGCACGGATCTGACTGATGCGTGCACGCTTCAGCCAAATACGCCTGGAAAATGAGGAGCATTTTCCAGTAATTTTTTTTTGCTGAATTTCTGGCCGAATTCAGCAGAATGAATGATAGTAAATGAGCACACCACCATTGAAATCATGGCCATATACGGACCAGTTCTATCGAAGGTGTATTCATTGGTACACCAGAATTCGTCTGAGCTTGCCGTATATAAATATGCCAAATCAGCCGAATTTAGCTGATAGTACTTTAGCAGATGGAAATTTACTGGCCGTATTTGATATCAAAGCGGTACCAATACCTGCATCCGTACCCATTCGATGTTAGTAAATTTCCCCCATAGTCTATGTTCCATCAAACAGTTATTGACTATTATCCATATATGCTGTTGATCGAGTATAAGACAACCATAAATCAACTGTTGCTAAATATGCACAATAAAAATTTAATTGGTAATGTTTTATTGAATGTAGAAAAAAGAAATCAAAGTATCCAGCTCCAAGTATGGGAAGAATCCTCTTTTCAAAAACTCTGCCGCCAGCTTCATCCCCCTACCATCTGCAATGGATGCTTTCCTGTATCTAGGAGCAAGCCTTTATAATTCCATTCAAGCAATGACTGGTAAGGCAAATGTGTCCATATGTAGGGTCATTAATAAATGTTATGAACAAAGTCAACTTATCTTTAAATAGGTGAAGAAATTAAGTACTACTTTTGAGACTTTAGGGGCCTACACACATAGCGAGTTCGCGAAGCGTTCTGAGCTATGCTGGATCGTTCAGCACACACACATACAGCAATGTGTAGCGCTGTGCAAGCTGTCAGTGTCAGTGTTCTCCAGTGAGAGGACACTGCCGATGACAAGTTTATGGTCCCTGCTAATCCTTTATTCTACCGGTGATAAAGCTGTGCGGGGCCACACACTGCAATCGCTGGCCCCAACACACACAGCGTTGTAGAGTCAGATCACTTACAAAATGGTAAAAAATCGCTATGTGCGTAGGCCCGGAGCCAAGTTGAAGTTTGGTGCCCCCCAACCCATATAGTTTCTGTGTCAACATTCACCTGTATATATCATACTTGCCTACCCTCCCGGAATGGCCGGGAGTCTCCCGAAAATCTGGTCCCCCTCCCGGCCCCCCAGGAAGGTGGGCAAGTCTACCGCATTCCCCCCAGAGTCCTCGCTGCCCCCCGGAGCTGGGGAAAGAGGTGGCGTAAATCACGGGTCTGGGGGAGGGGGCGGGACTAAAATGACGCAAATCGCGTCATTTTAGCCCCGTCCCCTACTTGCGGACCCGCAAATCACAGCGTTTGCATGGATTGGGGGCGGGGCTTTGATACATCAGCCTTGTCCCTGCCCCCCGACCTGCACATTTGGTTGTCCTCTCCGGGCTTCTCCCGGAGAGTGACATGAAAAAGTCAGCAAGTATGGTGTATATCATCTTCACAGGATGAGTGGTACCAGGCAGAATCCATCATGTCCTCTATTGCAGATGTTAGCAGGGCTCCTGGTATAGAGCCAATTAACTACAGGTGCTGCTTTACATACAGGTGCCCCTTCAGGACTTGGAGCCCGCAGGCTGGACCCTCTATTGCCTCTGGGAGTTATGCCCCTGTGTAGGATGGGGTTCATGTATCTGTATGATACATGACTGTGACTATTGCCATTTGTCTTTTACTGCAGTGGGTGTCGTTCCATCCAAAGGGACTCTGCGCTGGTGCACCCAAAGTAGGCAGGAGAAGATAAAGTGTGATAACTGGACTCCGATCACCAGCGGGACCATTGAATGTACAGAGGCCTCTTCAGCAGATGAATGCATTCTGCAGATATTGGTGAGGAAACTGTAACTTTGTAGTAAAACGGAATATGTAGTCTGAATAGAATACAAATCCTGGGACACAAATGAGTGGTGTATATAATACGCTTTACACGTGCAAAAACACATAAAGTTTTGCAGTTTAAATGATGTTGTTTATAGCCTGTTGCGGATTGTCTGCATTTCTCTTGTGGAGTTCAAATCTACAATGTTTCTAAAATGTTATGTCTTATACGCATTGCAGAATCACATACCTCCCAACAGTCCCGATTTCAGTGGGACAGTCCCGATTATCAGGGCCTGTCCCGCTGTCCCTCCCGCGGCCGGCAGTGTCCCGCGGTGAGGGGGGGGGCTGTTGAGAGTCCCCCTTGTCGGCTGCTAGGCAGCGGGGAATAAACACTGTGCGCATGCGCACAGCGTCTATTCCCATAGCCAGGGGGCTGGGGGCATGGCTAGAGGCTCATAGAGCCTCTGGGTCATGCCCCCATAGCGGCAAAATGGGGGCGTGGCCTCGTGGGAGAGCCGCGAGTATAGGCCACGCCACGAAATTTCCAACGCACCTACGGCGCGCATCAGCTGGGTCCCGCCGCAGAATCGTCAAAAGTTGGGAGGTATGGAATCAGCAAAAAAAAAACTCTCATAGGGTCAGCGACAGACTGGGCTGCCGAATCAGCCCTGGCATTTGTGCATACGTGTGACCTTTGTTGCACACGTGCACACACGGTCACATATGCACCACACATATGAGCGCTGCCTCTCCCAGCTTGCAGGAGAGAGACTAATAGCGGCGTGTGATGTCCCCCTCTGCTGCACCTCAGCGGCGCACAGAGAGATCCGCCGGACCCACTGCAAGTCCAGCCACTCTCTCTGTACACCGATCGGGAGGCGGAGCCTCCACCTTGCATGAAGAAACCGGCCCACCTGGCTAACGGCCTCTTTGGCATTTGCCAGAAGTGCCAGATGGCCAGTCCGGCCCTGCATAGGGTTAGATTTATTAAATGTGGGCTCATAAAAGTGGTAATGTTGCCCATAGCACCAATCAGATGCTAGGTATTATATTCTATATGGTGCTAGAGAAATATGTAGAACCTGATTGGTTGCTATGGGCAATGGGGGTAAGTCAGGTTGATTCGCGAACGACCGCCCCCCTGCTGCCCCCTCAAAGTGCGGCTTCGCCTGAACAGCTGCAAATGGATGTTTTGCATAAACATCCATTCGCATGGCTCGGGTAACCGCCCACATCTTTCGATGGTCACCGACCATCGAATGATGTTTAACGTGCACGCATATATAAGTGACTTTTCAGTTGCGTATATATGCGTGCACGCTGGCGCGGATACGGCCGGGCAGCTGACATCCGGCGATGTCAGCCACCCGCCCCCCACACCCGCGTCACTGCCTCATTTCCATGAGAACGCCCAGCGTTCTCATGGGAACGCCCATGGAACGCTGGGCGTTCCCATATGGTAATGGAGCAGCCCGGCGCCCCCCGCCCATCTCCTCCCCCCCCCCCCCCCCACGCCGGCATGGGTGCATGGCATGTCCCGAAAGGTCGCCGTGGGTGCACGCACCATACGCCTGCACATGCGCAGATACCCGCCTGCGCATGTGCAGACGCACAACATTGGTACTGCGTGCGAATGCACGCAGTACTGAACGGATCTGAATCAGGCCCAATATCTCTTCTAAAAACACCTGCACTTTAGTAAATATGCCCCATAGAGTACTAAAGACACAGGGCTGTGACTTTAACCACATTTGGGGATAAATTATCTGTGACTTATTATATGCAACAAGTTTTAAAACTAACTGATGGCATATAATAAATGGTGTTTCCGCCAATCAGCTCCCAACTGTTATGTGTTGGAAAAATGACAGTTATGAGCAGATGGGCTGGAGCCCCAGTTATCCGTTTCTGTCTAGGTTGCTTAGAATTCAAAAAAGATGCTGGATTTTTATTCTCGCGCATGTGTATTACAATCCATACACATGCGTAACCAATTAATAATCGCCCATCCTGCAAAATCGCAAACCCCTAAAAAAAATGTACCAGATGTCTTTATAAAATGATTGTGGGAAATGAGCGAGAGTGCAGACTACATGCTCATTGTTACCAGGACAGATGTCATATGTTTGTGGTCTTTGTAGAAAGGTGAGGCTGATGCAGTGACACTGGACGGGGGGTACTTGTATACAGCAGGCCAATGTGGGCTGGTCCCTGTACTCGGAGAGTACTATAACCAAGGTAAGGCCATTCTTTATCTTTTGTACAAATGCTGCCTCTGTCACAGGTTGCAAATCTTCAGGAATAATCCTACATGGATATAGGATAAAAGAGAGGGGTTGGTGTAATTGCGCTGCTATATATACAATTTGCAGGGGTATACTCCGAACAACCAATCAGTGTGCAGAAATGAATGAAACGGACTCACTGCCTTAAGGGTATAAATTTTATAGTAAAAAAGCATCAATTATTACACAGATATATCATATATAAAAACAACAAAAATTATAAAAATACATACAAAAAAACAATAAAATAGTCGTAATATCTGTAATATTTTGTACTAAAGGTACAGAGCTCAAGTTCTATATAGAACACTAGTAGGACAAATAATTGGGACCACTCTGCTGAGAATTAGCGCTGATTTTAGAAGCCAGATGGTTATTAGGCATTTCTGGTATCCATGATTAAATAGTAGAGGATCAATTGATAATCAGTGTATCGATATAGTAAACAGTCCACAGTCTTTTTTAGCATGTATAGTAACACGCCTATAGGATGATACTCAAGACCGGACTCCAAATAAATGCTGATGGATAGTAAATTAGGAAGCCTGCATAGGGTAAAAAGGAGTTGATCTCACCCCGTTTGTACAGATGCACACGTGGACCACGTGTGCATCTGTACAAACGGGGTGAGATCAACTCCTTTTTACCCTATGCAGGCTTCCTAATTTACTATCCATCAGCATTTATTTGGAGTCCGGTCTTGAGTATCATCCTATAGGCGTGTTACTATACATGCTAAAAAAGACTGTGGACTGTTTACTATATCGATACACTGATTATCAATTGATCCTCTACTATTTAATCATGGATACCAGAAATGCCTAATAACCATCTGGCTTCTAAAATCAGCGCTAATTCTCAGCAGAGTGGTCCCAATTATTTGTCCTACTAGTGTTCTATATAGAACTTGAGCTCTGTACCTTTAGTACAAAATATTACAGATATTACGACTATTTTATTGTTTTTTTGTATGTATTTTTATAATTTTTGTTGTTTTTATATATGATATATCTGTGTAATAATTGATGCTTTTTTACTATAAAATTTATACCCTTAAGGCAGTGAGTCCGTTTCATTCATTTCTGCACACTGATTGGTTGTTCGGAGTATACCCCTGCAAATTGTATATATAGCAGCGCAATTACACCAACCCCTCTCTTTTATCCTACTGTGTTCATATCTGTGGGTCAAGGCAAACCCATAGGTGTTTTTGCTGCAGCTAGTATATGCTCATCATTTTTTGACTATTATTAGAAGATTTTTATTCCTTTACTATTATAAGCGCGGGGGCACTTGTCAGTAGCAGACAGACTTCTTATCTGTCTGCGGCTTGCAGGTAATAATTCTTTTACATGGATATAGGCCCTTATTCTGGTTCACTCACAAAGGCAAGTCTTTCTCAAATGGACAAAACCATGTGCACTGTAGGTAGGGCAGAAGTAACTTGTGCAGAGAGAGTTAGATTTGGGTGGGTTTTACTTTACATTGAGCTCTATATTGCAATGTAAAAATAAAGCAGTCAGTATTTTCCCTGCACAGAAACAAAATAACTCACCCAAATCTAATTCTCTCTGCACAAGATACATCTGCCCCCCTGCATTGCACATGGTTTTGTCCATTTGAGAAAGAATTTGCCTTTGCAAGTGAACCAGAATAATGGCCATGATGTCTTATTTCATTTTAGAAAATGACAGAGCACTGCATAAATCTATGTATAAACATACCAAATCTACCACAGAGTTAATTCTTACACCCTAGTTGCCTACCCTCCTGCATTCTGCAGGAGACTCCCTGAGAGCGCTGCTCTCTCCTATACCAAACAATCTTTCTTCAAATCTCTCATCTCTTCCCATTCCTCCAATCCCCGACGTCTCTTTGAAACTTTCAACACTCTACTTCGCCCTGCACCACCCCTCCTCCCTTCATCCCTCACTGCCACTGACTTTGCCTCCTTCTTCCTCTCTAAAATTGAGGTAATCCGACATGATATCTCCTTCCATACCCCCTCTGCTGCCCACCCACCCCAATCATCCTCCCCTACCAACTACCCCACTCTGTCATCCTTCTGCCCTACTACAGCTGAGGAAGTCCACTCCCTCATCTCATCCTCTCCCCCCTCTACCTGTCCCTTGGACCCTCTCCCCTCCCGTCTCCTCAGTTCCCTCTCCCCCACTGGCTGCTCCCACCTTGCTCACCTCTTTAACCTATCTCTTTCTACTGGCATCTTTCCCTCACCCTTCAAACACGCTCTGGTCTCGCCTATTCTTAAAAAACCTAACCTGGACCCTTTATCTCCCACAAGCTACCGCCCTATCTCTCTTCTCCCATTTGCCTCTAAAATACTAGAACGGCTGGTTTACAGACGTCTCACCAGCTACCTGTCTGACCACTCCATCCTAGATCCCCTTCAATCTGGCTTTCGCCCACTTCATTCCACTGAGACTGCCCTAGTGAAAGTCACCAATGACCTGCTGTCAGCCAAATCCAAGGGTCACTTCTCCCTGCTTATCCTTTTGGACCTATCTGCTGCCTTTGACACTGTGGCTCACCCTCTCCTCCTCCACACACTCCAAAACATTGGCCTCTCTGGCACAGTCTTCAACTGGTTTTCCTCTTACCTCTTCAACCGTTCCTTCTCAGTCTCTGCCTCTGGCTCTACCTCACCACCTTCTATCCTTCCTGTCGGGGTCCCTCAGGGTTCCGTCCTTGGCCCCATTCTGTTCTCTCTGTACACCTCCTCTCTGGGTGCACTCATTAACTCCTTTGGCTTCCAATATCACCTCTATGCAGATGACACCCAAATCTACCTCTCCTCTCCTGATCTGTCCCCCACTGTTTTCTCTCAAGTTTCCAACTGCCTCGCTGCCATCTCTACCTGGATGTCTGAGCGATTTCTGAAGCTGAATATGGACAAAACCGAACTTATTATCTTTCCCCCACCCAGAGCTATGCCCCCTACTAATATCTCTATCACTGTTAACAACACCATCATCTCCCCTGTTCCCCAACTCCGCTGCCTGGGTGTCACTCTTGACTCCTCCCTCTCCTTTGCACCCCACATCCAAACGCTGGCCCATTCTTGCCGGTTCCAGTTACGCAACATTGCTCGCATCAGGCCCTTTCTCTCACAGAGTGCAACTAAGCTGATCATCCACTCATTGGTCATCTCACGGCTTGACTACTGTAATGCTCTTCTCACCGGCCTTGCTCAATCCCAACTAGCTCCTCTCCAATCTGTCCTCAATGCTGCAGCCAGGCTTATCTTCCTCTCCCGCCGCTCTAATTCTGCTACTCCCCTTCAACAAAATCTGCACTGGCTTCCATTCCCCTACAGAATCCTCTTCAAACACCTCACACTCACATACAGGGCCATCTCTAATTCCATTGCTCCATATATCTCTAACCTCATCTCCATTCATACACCCTCCCGCCCTCTACGGTTAGCTGATGACTGTCGTCTCTCCTCCACCCTGATCACTGCTTCCCATGCTAGAGTACAGGACTTTGCCCGTGCTGCACCCCTTCAGTGGAACGCACTCCCTCGCTCCATTAGACTCTCCCCGACCTTGCAAAGCTTCAAACGGGCACTGAAAACTCACCTATTCATCAAAGCGTACCCTTCCACTGCATAAACCAGCTGGTTCTCCGACCCCTTGCCTGTTTCCTGTTTACATCCTGCTATCTAACCACCACCCCCTCGCTTGCACCTCTTGTAATCTGTCTGTCTCCCCTTCCTACTAGATTGTAAGCTCCTCCGAGTAGGGCCCTCTACCCTCCTGTTGTCAAAGCCCACTTCTCTTCACATTTCACTCACAGCTCTCCTTTACTCCAACACTCAGTGACCATCTTCGTCTGCATACTCCTCTCCATCATTGGCCTCAAGCCTCTAGTTGTATGTTGATTGAGTCCTCACTACTTATATCCAAGCTGTAATGTGTATTGATCTGTGGCGCTCTTTATTTGTACAGTATTTTTGTTATTTATTCAATGTTATGCCAAGTTTTGTTTCCCTGTATTGTTCCTTTGTACGGCGCTGCGAAACACTTGTGGTGCCTTATAAATAAAATTATAATAAAAGTAGTAGCAATCTCCCTCTCTCCCTCATTAGTCTAGCAATCTCCCTCATTTCACCTAGCCCACATTACACTGTTACATTTTGGGGGAAAAAAGGAATGAGAGACAGATACATTTACATTGAATCATCAGCACCATTTCCCAGCACGTTACCAAGTATAGTAGCTCTTACTAACTGCTTTGTGGCTCATCTACATTTAGATATAAGTCATTTTAAAAGATTCCTCTCAAATGTAGCAGTACACACCCACGCTTCTAGGTGCCTTATTCACAATCTCTTTTCACAATCTCTCCATATATGGAATTAGACACACCCTTTGGGTGGAGCATGACACGCCCCCTCAATGGGGCGCTGTGCAAAATTCTATTACCAACTAAAAGCTCCCTGAAACTAGTTTGCAAAAGTAGGCAAGTATGGCTTACACAAACGCACAAACATTCACACACTTGTGTGTAGATTAGGTGTGACCTACACACATTATTGTGTTTTATTAGATTTTAAAAAAAGATGTATTTCTTATGCTTGTTCTTTTCTCTGACTTTACAGATGATACAAAACCATGTAAAACCAGTGGATCCAAAACACAAGGTGCAGCAGTCAGTATATTTCATTTGCTAAAATACTGTCCTAGATATGTAGGTGAAGATATTTGACAGAGCTACCTTATAAGGAATCAGATTACAGTATGTCAAAGGTTCTCAAAGTCGTTCCTCAGGGCCCCACACAGTGCATGTTTTGCAGGTCTCAGAATCACAAGTGAAATAATTAGATCCATCTGTGGATCTTTTAAAATGTTTCAATGAGTAATGAATGCACCTGTGCAACTGACAGGTGACCTGGAAAATGTGAACTGTGTGGGGTCCAGATGACCGAGTTTGAGAACCCCTATGTGATAAGTATGGTGTAATATGAACCAAAGCCATCTAATATGTACAGTAGCAGCACATTTATCACAATATGCATACATTTTGGACCGCGGTCTGCGTCTCGCCCGGCTCTCTGTCGGGACCTTCCTGACGTCACGGTCCCGGCCGGCTCCTGCTGCAATGAAAACTGACAATTAGAAAATGGCTGGCAGCCATTTTCTAAGAGTCCGTTTTCATTGTAGCAGCAGGAGCCGGCCGGGACCGTGACGTCAGGAAGGTCCCGAAAGAGAGCCGGGCGAGACGCAGACCGCAGGTAAGAAGGAGGGGCAGGTTAGGTGCGGCGGGGGGGGGCGCTAAATAGTTAGTTACGCCCCTGAATGCTGGGCGTTCCCATGGGCAAATCCCCCAGCCTGGCGCCCCATGCTCCTCTTGGGGTCTTGGGTGCGAGTGTTTGCCGTGGCCACACGCACCTAGTGCATGCACTATTAAAAAAACATTGCGATCGCATGCGAGCGTGAGGAACAGAATAACCAGTAGCAGGTGGGCCCTGATAAGAGACTATCCTTACAAAGAGCTGAAAGTAGTATGATACCATATCGCTATCATACTGCTTCCTTCCGGTCGCCCACCGGAGGGGGGGGGGGGGGGGGGGCAGGGCCAGATTAACAATGAGGCAACTGAAGCTGCAACTCCAGGCCTCCACATACAAATAGGCCCACCATCATCAGAGCGTGATGATCACCAGACACCAGCTAACTACATGGTTTGCCATAAATCATGTGTATAACAATTGCATTCCTATTTTATACATTTATATGATTTTTGTACTTTTATATATTTAGATATTGAGGTTTATAATGTGCAGGCTTCACATGCCCACTGCTGCCACCCTCTGCTGTGTGGCATTTTGTGAATTTGGGTTGGAGTGGAGGAGGGGGGTTTTACACGTGGGCCAACTACTCACAAGTTCCACCACTGGCTTGAACATTTCCAGCTCCAGGCCCATTATGCCCATAACCCGGCCGGCCCTGCTGTGAAGCAACACCTCATTCCCCAATTCTTTGTGAACATGGTATTCATCCCTATATATTGATCTTTTGCCTTCTGATTTAATTTGTTCCAGATATGTACTTGACTACTACTATAAGTATTTAGTCTAAAATCAAACAACATTTTTTATGAAGCTTTTTTTTTTTATTTTCTTAACAAGTTGCCTAGGTGCCATCAATGCCCCTGCTGGTAGTAGCATGGAAGACTGTAGGTTATAAGTTTGTACTTCACCTACATTTCACATGCTTCTGTCGGGGCCACCTGCCTCCATAGTATAAGACAGTGTACAGTATATTTTTGCACCATGCAGGTCTCGTCATGCTAAACTAATATGCTCCTCCATAAAACAGTGCAATTGCATAATATTATGCGGACTGGCTGACTGGCATCTCACTCGCTCGCTCAGCAAAATGGTGGGGAGCGGGGATCGACAGCTTCCCTGCCTGTCTCCGCTTCAGGGAGAAGGGCAGGGAGCAGGGGCAGGCAGGGGGCAAAGCGGCAGGAGAGGGGAGACTGGTGGAGGGCTCTGACAGAACAGGGTGCTAGCATCTCGTGTGTGCGCCCCATTCTGGCGGAGGATGACGGCTGGTGGGGGCTGGCGATTGGCGATAGAATCGCCAGGAGCAACTTAAATGAGAGCTGCTCTATTTGTCCCTAGTCTGGGTATGGATAGAACAATGTCTATTTCTCCTGTGATCTCTACAAAGGTACATATTATGCTGTCGCCGTTGTGAAGAAAAGCAACAAGGACATCTCATGGAACAACCTTAAAGGCAGGACATCATGTCACACGGCTGTAGGACGCACTGCGGGCTGGAATATTCCTGTTGGTCTTATTAATAAGATAAACAACAACTGTGATATTGGTAAGTGTAACATTATCTTTACATTGAGATGATATCGTGTGTACTGTATAATACAAATCAGGAATGGGTGCTGAGTGTTGCTGCATTCAGTGGCGGATTCAGGGGGGTGGCACCCGGGCACGTGCCCCCCCTGTCATTTCATTTTGTAGCTTAGGACCAGGGCTTTCCAACGAGCCCAGCCCCGTGTCTCTAGCCCCCCGGGAACCAGAGATATCGACTGGCAAAGCTGTAACGTTTTTTCCCCATAGGATAATATGGGACCCGTCAAATCTGACCCCCACCCGATTCCGACGGCTGCCTGTTCCCCTCCTAGCATCACAGAAGCTTGCAGTTGATCTCAATCAATTCCAAATCGCTGGGCCTTCAATATGATACCAGGCTGGTCCATATCGGTCAATCGGTTCCAGAGATATTACGTGTAAACTAATTTTTCTTTTTTTTAATGTAATTTCATGGCTGTTCATGTTCTTTGAGGGCAGATTACTCTGGAACCAAACGTTCCAGTTTCACTGGACCAAAATCATTCAAAGCCCACTCAAAAGTTCTTCAATATGATACTTGTCTCATGTAAATGGATCAGTTGGTTCCAAAGATATAGCCGGTTAAATAAGATAACTGGTTAAAGGCAGGGAGGGGTGGTTTTCTCTCCCCCTCACACAAGAAAATGCAGGGACTAGGCTGGTGTAAAAGGGGCCAACCTGGGAATGCATTTTCTGGTGTGAAAGGGGTATTATTTCAAATAGCCTGGACCTGCAGTGCTCTGAATACAGCCAGGCTCTGCCACTGTCAGTGGCTATCACTTCTGCCTGGCGGCTGTCCCCCATTTACCGCGAGCATGTATTCCCCTTGGCAATGAGCATGTAATCCCACATGGCAATGAGCATGGAACCTCTGGCAATGAGCATAGAACCCTTGGCAATGAGCATGTAGATAAGCAGCACTTATGTAGCATCATTTTTAATAGGCATTATGGTGTTTGACATAATACATAATGGATATAATGGCGTGTAACTTAACGTGTAATGGACATTATGGTGTAAATGTTTAATGCACACCTTTGGTGGACAATGTTCCTGTTTATGAAACGTATTGTGAATTTTGGCTTAATCTGTGTGGCATTATGTGAATTTTGGCTCAATCCGTGTGGCATTATGTGAATTTTGGCTCAATCTGTGTGGATTATGTGAATTTTGGCACAATCCGTGTGGCATTATGTGAATTTTGGCTCAATCCGTGTGGCATTATGTGAATTTTGTCTCAATCCGTGCGGCATTATGTGAATTTTGGCTCAATCCGTGTGGCATTATGTGAATTTTGGCTCAATCCGTGTGGCATTATGTTTATTTTGGCTCAATCCATGTGGCATTATGTAAATTTTGGCTCAATCCGTGTGTTATTATGTAAATTTTGGCTCAATCAGTGTGGCATTTTGTGAACTTTGACACAATCCATGTGGCATTATTTGAATTTTGGCTCAATCCGTGTGGCATTATGTGAATTTTGGCTCATTCCATTTGGCATCATGTGTAAGGGGCAAGTATAATGGGGTCTAGTATTTTGTTGCATAATGTGTAGAAGTTGTATATGGTGTTGTACACTACACTCAAGGACATGCCCCCTGTTGAGTGGCCACACCACATTTTCCGGAGCGCGCCTTAAGCGCGCGCAAAACTACATCCTTCACTTTTGTCACCATGGTGGGCCTGTGTACTTTAAATGCCAGGGCCTATTTTTAATCCCATTCCCACCCTCTCTTTGCCGCTCTCTTAGCATGTACACTGGCACCACTAACACCGCCCCCCCACCTAAACCCTTTTTTTTATCATGGTGCCCCCCCTGTCATTTTATCCTGGATCTGCCCCTGGCTGCATTGGTGTACAGTATTTCAGTTATTTCACCCCAGGCCAAGATACTGTAAGAATATAGAGGGGGAATTCAATTAGCCGCTATAATTTACAGCAGGCTAATTGTCACCCAGTGCTATCCAAGTCGCCCCAAATGCAGCCAGCCAGGAGCTCTTATCAGGGATTTTTTTCCTGGTCCAAAATAAATCCCTGTTAGGTAGCCTGTTTTTGCGAAAGCTGGTAGTTTTAACACATACAGATATAGCCGTTCTCATTGCCAGCCACCTATATCTGCCAGCTGGTGAGCATGTGGATGCACAGGCGTTTGACACGCCCAATGTCAGGAACGGCGCACGCAAGCGTCATGCAAGTCATCAAATGGTTTTTTTTCAGTGTTTGCAGTCTGTGTATAGCCCAGGATTTACTCAGGGGCTGCGATAGAAACAGGCTGATCAGGGGCAGATCTGACATCATACGCCATTTTCCCTGACACTCCCAGAAAATGGCTGATCACCACCCCTAAATGCCATCTTTCTCTCGATCACCTTGTGTAAGGCTAGCGATAAAAAAAAGTAGCAGGATTTTATTGCAGGATGGCCTGGCATATGTGTACTATGGGCCGAACGCATGCAAATAATCACCAAGCCTGCGAATCCACAGACGTGGAATTAGGTCTTAAGTAGGCCCATTGTGCATGACTCAGAGTCCAGTCCTAATACTAATTTATAATGTGCAGAGAGATTACAGAGAGCAGCAATCACCACCAGGGTGGCTACCAGGTCCAAAGGGCTAGTTCGGGGGGTGGGGTGTGATTCGCTTCATCACAGTTCCGCACCAACTGCAAGATGCTGCAGTTATTCACCTAAGAGATTACATGATTCACAACAAAGTGCACTATAATGGGCCCTGGGGAACTGACTTGCTCTACTTAATGAACTTACCGAAATGTGTGAGTACACCGGGGTTGAAAGGTTTAGCAATGGTGAGGTCTTAGCAAGCCAACAGCCTAAGGGCCAGATTCTCTAAGCTTCATAAGTGATAACATGGAGAGTGATAAACAGCCAGCCAATCAGCTCCTGTCTGACATTTTTCTAACACAGTCTGTGACATGGCAGGTAGGAGCTGATTGGCTGGCTGTTTATCACTCTCCATTTAATCACTTTTGAAGCTTAGAGAATCTGGCCCACAGTCCTTTTCTAAGTGAATTCAAAGATGGGACCAGACACCCTTTTATGTGGTTTCTGAACCTCTCCGCAGTCTTCATTGGACACAGAATCAAGGCTTAAATCTACTCGCTAGATACAAATCTGCAGTCTTTAACATAATCTTATATCTATGAACTCCCTCACAGATAGGAGGGACACCATGGGTGAGATTTAATAAAAAAATCTCCAGTTTTTTAAAGCGGCAATCATTTACACTGCAAAACCAGTTTGATTTTGCGGTGTAAATGATTACCGCTTTAAAAAAACTAGAGATTTCTTCCCAAATCTCTCACTTTCTGAATCTCTCATCCTATTAAATCTCACCCTATAAGTTAATAGGATATCTGAAAGTAAGCCATCACTAATATATCCATGCCAGAGTGATCTAAGTTACTTCTATACAGTATTACCTATTTTTTATTAGTTATTGTGGTATCATTTTGGAAGTTCTGCATGAGTTTATGGTGATTCTTCAAGGTCTCTCGGCACAAACATAAGTGTAAATTTTCGAGCAAAGGCTCCGTAGACTCAAGAGAAACAGACAATTATCTTGTAGAGTATATTTTGGTGGCTGATTAAATGTATAAAATAATTTATGGAATATTTTGAAATGTTGACTTATTTACCACTTCTAGGGACGATAACATGAAAATCCATGTATCTCAATAGACTAAAGTCATTTGTTTCTCTACCAACACCCACATGCCTTCAAAATAAAATACAAAAGAAGAATAGAATGCTGTTATGAAGTACAGTATAGGCATTACTATGTAGCTATTACGTGTATTATTTACAGGTTCGTACTTCAATCAGAGCTGTGCTCCTGGCTCCGATATTAACTCTAACTTCTGCAAATTATGTATTGGTGACCCCGAGAAATCCCTGGTAAACGCCAAATGTTCTCCGAGTGATGAAGAGGCTTATTATGGTTACTCCGGAGCTTTCAGGTAACGCAAACTGTCAATCCATAGAGGAGATATGAATATACTTACAAAGAAATAGGGATTTAAAAGGGTTGAGATTACCTGAAGGGTAAAAAAAAGGGGCAGACTAGATGGGCCAAATGGTTCATATCTGCCGTCAAATTCTATGTTTCTATGAGATATGATGAATGTGACAACCACAGACATTTTAAGAGGAGAAGCCCGGGTGCAACCTCTTTCGTCTGGGCCCCCTCCTCTCTGAAGGCAGCCATGCAGCGCTACAGAGTCTGAGCTATAAGGTGGCAATCCACACGCAGATTTATCTTCAGATCTGTCTGGTTGGAACAAAAACATGGTTATGGAAGAGAGCAAATGACAGTTGACCATTTGCTTGGAAATTCTGGAAAACTGACAAACTGTCACCCATCCATAACCATGTTTTTGTTCCAACCAGCCAGATCTGAAGATAAATCTTACTAGTGTATGGGCATCTTTAGAGGGCTCAGACTCTAATGGGCATGCTCAGATCTCCAGAAAAAAATCCTAAAGATATTGGAGGCACTGACCGATGGGCTTCAGCTGTCAGAGGGGCACCAAGAAAGAAAGACAGAGGAGGCTGCTTAATTAGGACAGATCTGTCTCCACTCATGTAATTTGCTACAGTCACTGCTGACTGCTGTCCACGTTCACAAACTCCCTTTGCAACCCTGGGAGAAAAAGGGGTTTTCCCTTATTTATCACAATTTCCCATTCCTCTTACAAATATCATTATTGTTTTTCTATATAGTGTCACTTATTACATGCCATTTTCCAGAGAAAATTGAATCATTTACATCTGTAGCTACCAGTGGAGTAACTATAAATTTTGCTCCCCCCTGCCCAAAAGTTTATGGCGCCCCCCTCCCCACCGGGCTCCTCTCCACACGCATAACGGAGAAGCTGAAGCAGGATAGATGAAGAGAGACCAGCATAGACACTGCTGCTTTCCTTGGCTCAGACGCTTTCCAGGCCCGCCCATCCTGTACACAGTAGCCAATAGCTGACTTTGTGTACAGTCAATTGAATCAGTGGGGGGGTTTGTCGTCTCTGCCATGGCCACACCTGCGCTGTGGATGACTCGCCTCCGGTGCTCAGTCAGTGGACAGCGGCAGGCAGCAGCATGTCAATGCGTTGAGCGGGTGCCGGCGCCCACACAGACCCTGCTGCCACTTGCTAAATTGTACACTCAGCTTGCTTCTGGACTGTGGGAGGCACATGTGCAAAGGGAGAACATATGAACTCCATATTGATTGTGTCCTGGTCTGGCACATTACTGGTGATGTGTGGCAGCTATAGTGTCCATATATAGACAGATATATGGGCACTTTATCTCTCTATATATCTGCAGAAATGGCAAAGCCTTAATTATAAAAGAAAAATATATTTTAGGATTTGGTTATACATAATGATGAGAGGTAAGAATACTGCTGAAGTAATGCCACCCTTTGTGTATCGCTCAGGTGCTTGGTGGAGAGAGGAGATGTGGCTTTCGTGAAGCACACCACTGTCTTTGAGAATACAGATGGTAAGAGCCATAATGTTATTGCCATTGTAAGAGGTATAGAGCCTGATTCATAGGTGGACAAAGCATGGATGGTGGATGCAAGCGACCAATGATTTAGCTCTGTGCATGCAGCCCAATGGTTTAACAACAAAGTTCTCAGATCAACTTAGGATGAATGAAGAGGGATTTTTGGTGGGTGATCCTGGGAGGCACCAGGGCAGTGGTTAGTCGGACATAGGTGTCTAACGACACATTTGCAATTGGCCCAGTGGCAAAGTTACAACAGATATTCTGAGCAATCACAGAGGTTACGTAAAGTCCAATGGTGTGGCCGATGCATAACCAATGGTGCATCAATGCAAGTTGCAGATTACAGAGGCAGCCAGCGACATTAGCATAGATTCACAGTAGCACTGCATAGGAAGTTCCAACTGCAATATCATCTGCCGCTAAATCTTTGCTATAGTTATGACAAAACGATCAGTTGGTTATTTTTACTGATTTGGTCCGATTTCACCCGATCCTGACTTTTTTTTTAAAGGGGCAATCATTTCAAGACATGGTTTGTAAATGATTGCCCCTTTAAAAAAACTTTAGATTTCGCCCAGCATCCAGTTGGGCGCCGACATTACATACCACTCAAAGACTTTGTCACAGTTTTTGCATAAAATCGCAGATGGGCGACCACCAGTACACATTGCTGCATGCGCTTCTGTGTCCATCTCTGAATCAGGACCATAAAGTTGTTGATAGCATAAAACCAATCCTTTACCACCACATTTATATAGCAATTCAGCCAGCTGTCACTGTTCAAGCGCCCCTGTTTCCAGCAACTTACAGTATGGAGGGATGAATCAATGTAAAAAATCATTCCCATTGATACATCACTGAGTAGTGTTATTGGATCGGCTTACAGAAAGGCTGTGTCCCCAAGGTGTATTAGATGGGTATGATTAAACAGGATGGATGAATAATATTTCTTCATTAACATACATTATGTGGGCGCCTCTATACTGGATCGGTTCTGTTGTATTTAATATCATTATTGATCCTTTTCTTTCAGGCAAAAACCCTGCAGATTGGGCCAAAAAACTGAAATCCAATGATTTTGAGTTGCTGTGTGTTGACGGCTCTCGTGCCTCGGTCGGCGACTACATTGCCTGCAACCTGGCAGAGGTCCCAGCACACGCTGTTGTTAGTCGTCCAGAGAAGCGGAACCATGTTGTAAGGATTGTAAAGAGACAGCAGGTGAGTGCGCCTTATACCCCTTTCACACTTACAGAGCCGGGTCATGTTCCCGGACGCTTCCCCGGAATGTACCCTTTCACACTGCACTAAGACCTGGGATCGACCCGGGACCAGGGCCGGTGCAAGCCCTGTGAGCGCCCGAGGCAACCTAACCCCCGCCCGCCCCTCCTCTCTGGGGGGGGGGGCGATACACGGGGATTGTTGCTGGGGGGAGGGGGGGTGCGCGGGCGATACACGGGGATTGTCGCTGGGGGGGGGAGCGGACGCAACCGCAACCCACAGGCGTTATGAACAGCGCATGGGGGGGGGATCACGGACGGGAGTCAGGCGCGGGGAGGGGGGCGCACGAACTCACCTGCTGCTGACTTCTCTCAGACCTGCTGCCGGGTGCCGGGCGGGCGCAGGACTACACGGCGGCGGCGGCGGCAGCAGCAGAAGACAGGGGAGAGCCGGTCACCGACGCGGCAGCAGTTAATTGCAGGACTATTCCGGTGCGGAGGGGGGGCGGGGTAATTACAGGAGGGGATGTGTAATAGTGGAGAGAGCTGAGCTGAGCTGCACTATTGATTGGCAGCGTGCGGTGCCGCCCTCCAGTAGGCAGCGCCCTAGGCAAATGCCTAAGTCTGCCTAATGGTAGCTTCGGCCCTGCCCGGGACAGAACCATTCACACTGATCCCAGGAAATACATATGCATGTCATTAGAAATGGACTGCAGGGCTCTGAAAGATGACATCAGCATTTGTGACCCCAAGAAAGCTCCAATCAGCAGCTTTTTTAAAGTCCTGCGTACCCGATCCCGGGTACGGGACCATTCACACTGATCGCATCCCGGTTCGATTCCGGAATCTACCCAGGTCAGGACCTACCACTAATCATCTAGGGAAATGGTAAACATAAGCTATGAAATATGTATGATAGCTATGTTTATTGTAACCATTTTGAGCAATAGTGTTAGGACCTGCAGAAAAGTGGGGTCCCGTGAAGGGCTTAAATGCATTGGTCAATTTATGAACTAAATCTCCAATATTTATTAATATCAGTTAATTTCTGTTTAAAAAATGTGGTCACAAGCCATAGGGCACCCCAAAACAAGGAAAAGTGAGTGCCGATGTTTAGTGTATAATGATAATGTATATGCCATTAACACACAAGTTGCATTATTTGTATTACTCTTTCACTTCTACATTCTCAGTCTCTGTTTGGGAGGAATGGAACCCAGAGACACAAATTTCAGATGTTTGGCTCTGCGGAAGGCAAGGACCTACTCTTTAAGGATTCCACTCAGTGTTTGCTTGAGATTGATCAGAAAACCACTATGGAAGATTACCTGGGGAGAGCATACAATTCTGCTGTGTCCGCTCTTAACAAGTGTACAACAACATCAGGTAATCATACCTCCCAACGTTTGAGCACGCAGAGGAGGGACAAAGGTGTGGGGGCGTGGCTTGCCGCTGGAGGGGCATGGCCTATCATTGCATCGTCCCGCAAAGCCATGCCCCCCCAGTTTTGACGCTGTTGGGGCATGGCCCGGAGGCTCTGTGAGCCTCTAGCCATGCCCCCAGCCCCGCTGGCTGCGGGAATAGACACTGTGCTAGCAACTGACAAGGGGGACTCCCAACTAACCCCCCCCCCCTGCTGCGGGACACTGCCGGCTGTGAGAAAGATGTGGGAACGTCCCTGAAAACCGGGACTTTCCCGCGGTAATCGGGACGGTTGGGAGGTATGGGTAATGTATACAGAACAGCAGTGCTGTCTGTGCTCTGCTGATCTCCATAAAGGGATGTCTACAAGCCTAAGGCCGAGATCCTATTACCCACGATCTATCTGATTAGCCCCAACAAGCCGGTGTGTACCGCGGCTTATCTGCGATTTTATTCGCCTCCCTTGTTTTTGGTGAAAACGTGGCTGCATCAGGCGGAAACACACAGGTTTCACTGAACCTGTGTATTTTCGTTGAGAAATGGGCGTTTTATCAGGTGATCTCATCAGATATCCCAATAAAAAAAAACATCGAAACACTGTTGTCTTAAAGGTGGGTAATTGGATACCCCAAAGCACTGTGGTTTTCCTAATGAAATTATTTAACTCTTTGAGTGGCAAGAATTTGTTTCAAAAAAGGTGCGAAAATTGCCAAGCAAACCGTTTTATTAATACTGTTAGAGTTTTTCAAAATATCGGCTAAACATGACAGCGCCATTCACAAAAGAACAGTCGCTGTCATTTTTAGCGGATATTTTGAGGATCGCTCACAGCAACATTGGCACTCAGAGGGTTAAGCAGATTATCTTGGAAAAAGAATGCAACAATGGGCTTTTCTGGTATTAAGCTCTGACCATGGTTCATTGTTAATGGCTTTTCGAACAAGCACATGTGTACTTTTTTTGTAACCGGAACTCCTGGGACATTAGATATTCCACTTAAGGGGTTTTCCATTATTTGGAGAGGTGTGCACAAAATACAGTATGTTAACTTAGATTTTAAAATGACTGCAGTCTTTCTTCACATTGACTTTATGAGGGGGTACCGGGGTTTCCATATAAGAGACTGCATACAGGTATGGAGGATTGGATGGGAAATGTAAACAGAAGGTACATTACTGTGTACTGATACAGTCAGTGTAAAACAGTGGTAAGATCACCTCTGGCCAGGGCCGGTGCAAGGCACCGGAGCGCCCCAGGCGAGTCGGGGTGGGGGCGCCCCGGTGCCAGAGGGAGGGAGGGGGTACCTGTGCAAAAAAATTGCTGCCCCGGCATCCCTGCAGTGCTGGGGCGGTCAGGGGTGTCCGTGCCGTAGGGGTACCTGCGGCACCGTCATGTGTATAAAGCTGGCTGCGGCCGGCGGGGTCCCGTTAGTGAATAGCAAATAACTAGCGCTTCCGGCGACGCCGCGCGCATAGCGCTAGTTATTTGCTATTCACTACAGGGACCCCGCCGGCCGCAGCCAGCTTTATACACATGACGGCGCCGCAGGTACCCCTACGGCACAGACACCCCTGACCGCCCCAGCACTGCAGGGACGCCGGGGCAGCAATTTTTTTACACAGTTCGCTGGGGGTGAGGGGCGAACTGCCGCCCTCCAGGTGCCGGCGCCCTTGGCAAATGCCTAGAGCTGCCTAGTGGTGGCGCCGGCCCAGCCTCTGGCCATAAATGTATACAGATTTACTGAGAATAGATGAACAGCGAGGCATCAATTGGGGTCTGGTGGCGGAGATCCAATGGAGCTCTGGTCTAATTAGCCATTTCCTACCAGCAATGGCTAGGGGTAAGTACTTAGTAGGGTGTTTGTGTTAGGCTGTTGTGCGAGAGGGTTATAATTAGGCTATGGGGTACGAAGGTTAGGGTTAGGCAAATAGAAGGGTATTTGGGTTGGGGTGCTGTGCAGGAGGGTTATATTTAGGCCATGGTGTATGAAGGTTAGGGTTAAGGTCTAGTGGGGAGGGTTGGAGTTAGGCTTTGGGTGGAGGGTAAGGATTAGGCTGGGGGAGGGTAAGTATACTTACTGGACTCTATTCGGGATTCCTTGTATTGGGATGCTAGCATTGGTATTCTGACCGCCGGTGTAATCTGTATGTATTTCCTGGATAGACCTAGTCAGTGACCCTACTAAGCAAACTGTCATCATGGACATACACATTTTCAAAAATGTATGACTTTGCTTATTGCTTCCCTCTATCTTTCTATCTACAGAACTGCTCTCTGCCTGTATGTTCCACAGCTGTTAAGGAAATCTGCAATCAAGAGTTATCCACGGACGTTCATTAGTTTGCGCTATCCACGTTTCTTCTCCAGTTCAGCCCTAGATTTCTCCCAACTAGAAATGCCTTTCTTTTGTGCAATAAATGCTCATTGTTTGAAATACCTAAGCACTTTTGATATTTATTACAAAAAATGTTAAACAGTCTTATTATTATTATTATTAATATTATTCATAATAATTACAGTTTCTTATATATCGCACAATTTTCCATTGCGCTTTACAATTTCAACAACAGTAAAATAAAAAAAAAATGGATAACAGACAAACATAGAGGTAGAAAGGCCCTGCTCGCAAGTGTACACTCTAGAAGGGGGGGGGGGGGGGGGGATTTTTGTACCCGCACTGTGGGGGAATGTATGTACCTGCACTGTGGGGGCATTTATGGATGTGGAACTCTGTTGCCCTAATTTGAATATTGGAGACAACTGTGTTTCATAATATAAATTGGTATTATTTTGTGGCCACACCCCTTCCCCATGAAGCCACTCCTCTATATTTTTGGCTTGAGCACCCACCAGCAAAAAGATAAATTGGCACCTATGGGAGAAGGCATCTATTACATACAGACGGCTGCAGTAGTGATCTGACCTACGTCCCAGGATGCAGTACTGGATCAAAGCACCCACTGCCAGTCGCAGAGACCAGGAAATCTCTGTCCATGGCCTCTTCACACTCCATAAACTGTGGCATACCTTAAAACATTGGGCAGCTTCAAAGAGGGGCCGCTTTGTTGCGGGCATGGCCTAGCGATACGGGGTGTTGACTATTCCCGCAAGGCCACACCCCCATTTTCGCTGCTGTGGGGCATGGCTAGCGGCTCTCTAAGCTGCTGGCTATGTCCCCAGCCCATCAGGTTGCATGCGCACAGCATCTATTCTGCAGCCAGAGGGGCTGGGGAGATTGTGACAGGGGGGACGACGACTCCCAACTGCCCCTCCCCTGTTGCAGGACACTGATGGCCCCGAGCAGGATGCGGGAACGTCCCAGAAAAGTGGGATGTTCATGCGAAAAGCAGGACAGTTGGGAGGTATGCAGCGGCAACACACCTCTGTTTTCCAAACGGAGCCCGTTGCAGCCCCCTCCCCTGAAACATTCAATCAATGACAGCCTTATGCAGGTCTGCATCCTATGCAGCCATACCCACTCATTCACATACAGAATGGGACCTGCAAATGCACAAAGTTCCCAAAATCGGTACTTTGCAACAATGTGCACAACCGCACTGAAAATTACCCGCACTGTCCAAAATTGCTGCCCAGCTAAGATGCCTTTCAGCATGACAAGCATAGGCACATCTGTCGCATTGTGGCAGAGGGATACCGTCATTGGTTTGACCCTATTTAGGTCGACTTGCATTGGGTTGACCACTGAAGGTCGACACCTGAAATAGGTCAACATAGCTAAGGTCGACAGAGCTGGAAGGTCAACACAAGCATTAGGTTGACAGTCAAAAAATCGACATGAGTTTTTCACATTTTTTGAGCCGACATGTGGCAGTAGGCGGTATTTCATGCCCTACCATCCACTACGGCATGGCAGGAGAATAGAATGGTGCCAGGAGCATGGCGAGTGCAGCAAGCCATGCGGGAGGATGTGGTACACATTGACTGTGTCTATGTTGACATTCGGGATAAAAAAAACATGAAAAACTCATGTCGATCTTTTGACTGTCAGCCTTGCTGTTGTCGACCTAATGCTTGTGTCATCCTTCCAACTCTGTAACCTATTTCAGGTGTCAACCTGAAATAGCGTGTCAACCTTCAGTGGTCAACCCAATGCGTGTCGACCTAAATTGGGACAACCCAATGAGCCCTACCTGTGGCAGATAAAGTATAGAACAAGTTACTGTACATATTGAATACAGAGGACGCAGAAAGTGCATAAGTAAATAATCTCATGAGATCCCTATGACATAATAAAACAGCAAAATATGGCTCAACGAAACTGTGCCCAGTCAGTCTAGTGATCCATTACACTTGTCATATTAGTCAACTGGGTCTCATACTTACCTACATATAACTGCATGGTGTAATGCTCCGCAAGCGTTCTGGGATGTTTTTGCTTTACTTTCAATCACATCTTGTGTCATATTAATGCATGAGAGGTGCTTTCTGTACAGTCTAGTGCCAGGTACATCCATGAAATAATACAAGACACCCAGTGGTCGAAGTGGGGCGGTATACGGGGGTATGCCATAACGCCACTTTAATCTGAAGATAAAAGATTTTTTCCCCCCTCAGGATGCTCTCTGATCACTCAGCAGCGCATATTGTGCTTTTGTAATACCCCTGTACAACGGGGCAGTCTGGCAGGGGACGTTGATGGACAGGGGGGTGTCCGAAGGTGCGCACTATATTCACTCTTTACTTTTCCATACCCCCACTTCAAAATTTCCATACCCCCACTTCAAAATTTCCACTTCGACCACTGAAGACACCTATATTATAGGAAAAAAACTAAAGATCAAACTTTGTTAGAAGATAAACATCACATCGCTCTGCACAGCATACTGTATAAGTAAATTAAGAAATTCTGCCTTCTAGTGGACAACAGCTATAATTGTCTGTAAAGTTTTTTGTTTAATGTTTAGATGAGCAATTTTCAAAATGTTTGACTTTGTAACACAACTGCCTCTGCAATTGCATCACATGAAGGTAGATATGCATACCACACCACTGTGTTGGTGCAGCATTTGCGTACATTGTTTCTGAGGACCTTGTGATGGTTCAGGTGGGCATCCTTATTCATTTCTGGGCAGCAGCATCACTTATGCAAATGATTAGTCATTCCATAGTCAGAAAAATGTCCATGCAAAGATGAATTAGGCCTTTCACACACATTGCAAATTCATGCATTCTCAGGTCCAGACAAAGGTCACTGGACACGGGTTTCAAGTTGTGTCACAGTGACTTGAAACCCATTGAAACTGCAAGCTGTACCCTGCAGCTTCTGTCGGCATGAAAACATCTACAACACCTTGGAATGAGACTATCTCTATTATTCAGCGAACAGTAGCAATCAACTTGGACTATCTATTCACACTCTTTCTCCCTGATACTGTCTCTTCTTAACACTGTCTCTCTCCCCTCTCATTGATACTGTCTCCATCTCTCTGACATGATCTTATTCTTTCTCTCTTCCTCCCACCGACACACTCTCTCTCCCTCTGACACTGGCAGGTATTCAATGCGGCCGACGAGGGGGTTAAACAGCGAGGATTGCAGAAAACCAGCGATCCTCGCTGTTTAACCCCCGCGCCGGCCGCTCGCTCTATTCAATGTTCTGGGGAAATCCCCAAAACAGCGAGACCCACGGCTAATGCAGAAAACTCGCTGTATTTAGCCGCGAGTCTCGCTGGTTCAGGAGCGGCATACGCCGATTTCCCCTCGCTCAAAAAATGGAGCGAGGGGGAATTGGCATATGCGGGGGGGCTGCGTTGAATACTGACAGGGTGAGTGGTGACAGCGAACAGGAAGCTCTGCTCGCTGTCACCACTCGCCCACAGCATTGAATACCCCCTACTGTTTTTCTCTTTCCCTTTTTCTCTCACCCCCGACACGGACTCTCTTTCCCTAAAGTTTCTCTCCTTTATACTCCCTCTCTCTATGGGTGGGATGCTCTAAAGGGAAAATGCGGTAAAACGGGATATGATACCCTATAGAAGCCTATGGGCTTCTATCGCCGCCCGCTGCCCGTGAAAACCCCCCTCCCATCCTCCATCGATCTCCTCCTCCCCCAGCAGGTGTCACAGCCGGGAGGACATCTGGCTGCAGGGGGGAGGAGGAGGCGCTGGGGGATACTGACAGCTGCCGGGATGTGACGGAGACCCCCGCAGACCACATTACAGGTATCGCGGGGGTCTCCATCACCGCACCCCGATGCTAGCCGCATATGTTAGTACATATGCGGTAGCATCGCGGCGGCTGGGCGGCGAGGGGCGGCAATGTATATTAATACATCCTCTCTCCCTGACACTGGGGGTTATTTTGGTTCACTCCTTCTGGCAAATTCCTTCTTAGATGGACAAAACCATGTGCACTGCAGGTGGGTGCAGAGAGAATTAGATTTGGGTGAGTTATTTTCTTTCTGTGCAGGGAAAATACTGACTGCTTTATTTTTACACTGCAATATGGATCTCACTTTGAAGTAAAACCCCACCCGAATCTAACTCTCTGAACAAGTAACATCTGCCCCACCTGCAGTGCACATGGTTTTGTCCATCTAAGAAGGAATTTGCCAGAAGGAGTGAACCAAAATAACTGCCTGCGCCAGCAATATATTCGTTACCACCATAACAGAATATACATTGGTGGGCAGTGTCAGCAGTAACAAATACATTGCTGGCCTGCACCAGCAATGTATATGTTACCGCCTATTATTCTGAAACATTGGTGCGCAGTGGTGCTTAAATAAATATACATCGGTGGGCAGTGGTGCTTAAATAAATATACATCGGTGGGCAGTGGTGCTTAAGTAAATATACATTGGTGGCAGTGGTGCTTAAATAAGTATACATTGGTGGCAGTGGTGCAAATATATACATTGCTGGCCTGTGCCAGCAATGTATATATTGTGGGCAGTCAGTGACATTGGTGGAAGTGGCTACTACCGTGTTTCCCCTATAATAAGACACTGTCTTGTTTTTTTTTCAGTCCAAAAAACACCATAGGGCTTATTTTCGGGGTAGGGCTTGTTTTAGCCCCTCAGTCCCTGCTTTTATCCACATCATGCCCCTCAATCACATTATACTTTAAGCACAACTGCCGCTTTCCTTTCCTTTTGTGTTTTTCAGCCACTCAGCCTTTCCACCACTCAGTCACTCTGCTCCCGCCTGTGTACAGACGCAGCTCAGTCCTTGAGGTGCGCAGTGGCGTCACATGCATCCCTGGGACCGCTGATGCCAGCAGGGGCTTCAGCGGTACCAGGGCAGCATCCATTTCATGTGGGGGGGGGCTGGAAGTTTAGCACAAGGACTGAGCAAAATGGCGATTTAGCTAGGGCTTATTTTCAAGGTAGGGCTTATTTTGGCCAGTTGTCCAGAAATAAGGGTAGGGCTTATTATCGGGGAAACAGGGTAGTACTGACTACCTTTAGGGGGGCGGGGCCGGGCGGACGGCGTGAGGAACCCTTTTCTCCTCCCTGTTCCGTGCAGTCAATATCACAAAACGGAGCAGGGGGAGGAAGCGGGGAGGGAGCACAGGGTTATCATCCCTGCAAACACACACTGCACTCTCACACACTCTTATCTGGGTTTTTACTGCATTTTGGGATGCTCTAAGCATCCCCCGCCGGGTTATGGCGACGGGGGGCATCGCCAGAAAAATCCACCGCCGCCCCGCATCGACCCCCTCTCAGCACTGTGCTGCCCGGACCTGTGACCTCCTCCTCCCTGCACTATGATCCTCTTCCGGGTTCAGGGAGGAGAGCCCGGCGCCGCAGCAGCGCCGGGTAAGAGAGGGAGGGGCGAGCCACCGGGACCCGATGGGACCTGCTGTCTCTCACCGCAAAGGACAGCTCTTAATGCAAGAGCTGTCCTTTGCCATAATTATCGCATATGTTAGAGCATATGCGATAATTATGTAGGCGATGGAGCAATGTGCGCGGTAAGGGGGCGCGGACGTTAGAGCATCCCGCCCTTAATCTGCTATCGGTGGCTCATACACACTAGCATACCTCCCAACATGACCCATTCCAGCAGGGACAAAATGCTCTAGTTCAGGACTTCCCTCTGAATGTATGATTGCCATCACCTTTGCTGAACAGGGGAATTGATAAGAATGGTGTTTTTCAACACAGGTGATCATTCATACTGAGGGAAGTCCTGAAACAGAGCATTGGGGCAGATGTATCATAGCAGCGCTTATCGCGCCGCTATGATACTTCCTGCTTCGCCTCAATAGCGAGGCGAAGCAGGAAGGGACATCGACAAGATGTATTAACATCTTGTCTGCCGAAGCGGGGGAGCGTTAACTCCCCCCTCCGGCGATGTCCCTTTCTGGAGATAGCGCATCAGTTAATACTGATGCGCTATCTCCTGTCCCCCGGCCGGCCGCACTGGGCATGCGCGAGATCTCGCAAAAACCGCGAGATCTCCAGCGCAGCCCAAGCCAGACGCAGGGCTAGCGTTGTCCCCATAGTGGGGGATAGGACAACGCTAGCCCTGAGCTGGCGAAGCGGCCGGGGCGAATTAACGCCTTGAAGGCTGTTAATACATCGCCCCGGCCGTTAATCCCTGGGGGGGATTGCAGGGACAGCCCCGCCGAGCGTAACTCGGCGGGCTGTCACTAGCGCACGTTAGGTGCGCTAGTAATACATTAGCAAAATCGTAATCCCCCCCCAGTTAACCAGCGTTAAGTGCATTTTTGCACTTAACGCTGGTTAATACATCTGCCCCATTGTGTCCCTCCTGGAGAGGGTCATGTTGGGAGGTATGCACTAGGAGATTTTCTACTGAAAATCTCTCAAAACAGAAAAATTAGCGATTTTCAGCTGAAAATCGTCTAGTGTGTATGGGCCTTTAGTTCTACGACAGCATGCTGTATAGAATATGTATTCACACCGCGCAGGCAAATGGTCGTAGAAGAATTATAATTAAAGCCCAGCCACCCTTCGCGCATGCGCAGCAGCGTCCCCGGCACAGCTCCCATAATGCTGCTGTCTCCAAAACTCAGCAGCTGGGGCGCAGTGAATGACACGTAGCCGGGACGCAAAGCGCATGCGCAGGTGGCATTAGCCGAACACGATGGCGGCTGTGCAGGAGGAGGCTGCGGGATCGTGGCTGCCGGACATGGAGTCTATCAAGCAGGAGCTGCAGAGGCAGGACCCCACTGTGCTGTCCGTGGCTGTGGCGCTCCTGGCTGTGCTGGTGACGCTGTGTGAGTGTTATCAGGAGAGGCAGGACCTCTGGTGTGATTCTATGTACACCTGCTGGCACCTGTGGTTCCCCAGCGGCCATGCAGCAGACACTACTGTGTGACATTTTACCAGTGCCAGTATGGAGTGTGGTGCAGGCTTATGGGAATAAATTAGATACATTTACCCTGCAGACACGTTGTTATTATGTATTGGGACGCTGTAGTAGTCCCTAACATATTGGGGGGTACAGTACATCAGTGTCACTGGCATGTGTTGCATCATGTGTGTGCACTAGCATCGCATGCCATAGAAGTGCGCATGGAAGCATGCAGAGCATAAATGGCAGGCATGTGCGCAGCTGGGTATTGCGGTGATGCGGGAGCTTTCAGTATGCTCTTCACACTATAGGCAGAATGCCGCAAGCAACTTGTGATGCTTGCCGCCACTCCCCGCATGCTTATCTCTGTATAGTAACACCTTATGCATGAAGACTTTACCAAAGGATAGCTGTCCTTTGAGATGATGGACCTTCTGGGTCCTATCTGTGCATGCGTCCAGTACTGCGCACACTTCTGGCTCAGGGATGCTGGGATCCCTCAGAGCAAGGAGCTGCAACCAATTCCAAAGGCAGGGCAATGCTGATCTGAAGTTGACTTTGCCCACTGCATCCAAGCCCCAGAATGTATTGCACGCCTGGCTTAGTGCATATGCAGACTTCCGCCAGACCTTGGAAAATGCTTTTTTTTTTTTAGGTTTGGCCGCATTTTAAACGTTGCTGCATTTCGCCTAGGTTGCATTTAGTCATTTAATATCTCTACTCACAGTGTAGGACCACTGGTGCACTCTCCGTTCTTTAGAATAATGCATGTAGAGGTGTTTAAATAAGACGTATGGTCAATGGAGACGAGCCTTTTGTCTTGTGACTTTTTCTAAAGAGCAAAAAAGGTTTTTACAGAAATATATTCATGTCAGTGTACCGCCACTGACTTTCTATGTCAATGTCAACATAGTGACAATACGTATTCCCCCCCCCCCCCCCCCCCCTATTAGATAATAGGTTTCTTTTAAATGTGCAGTCACTATAGCATTACATATGCCACTTTAGCACAGTGTCTTCATTTATAATGCCCACATGGTTAAATTGCCTTAAGTAGTATTACAACTGTATCAGGATAGTGGCACTTGGCTGTTGCTAAACAGTTATGCTTAGTCTCAGTGGGAGTGTGAATGCCTCCTGGTTGTGTGTAGCTGCTTCTGTGATGCATGGGTACACATCGCATCAACGACCAGGCTTAGCCAGCACCAAATGTGTATGGTGATGTCAGGGCCGGTGCAAGTCCCCCGCCTACCCCAGGCAAATCCCCCCCCCCCCCCCCCCCCCGCGCGCAGCCCGGGGTGGGGGGTGGCGAAGGGTGCGCACGATACTGTGGCACGGGTGGAAGGGTGCAGGCAATACTGCGATCGGGGGGTGGTGAAGGGTGGGGAGGACAAACGTTGATTTAGTGTTCATTCTAGCACCCGCCATATTTGTCAGCCGATGCAGTTCCTCTTCCCTGCCTGGGGTGTCACTGTCTGCTGTAGTGCTTCTAGCACAGTGTGGTCTGTATATCAGCACTGGTATGCAAACCAGACCAGTGCTAGACACACCACAGCAGACAGCGACACCCCAGGCAGGGAAGAGGAACTGCATGGATTTTCAAATATGGCGGGTGCTAGAATGAATACTGGGTGATGTTTGGTATTGGTGGGGAAGGGGTTTTGGAAGGTTCAGCTGCCCGACTTGATGTTTCTAATTGAATTGCTCCAGCTATTCTGATTTTTTATTTTACAAACAATAATATCCTGCAGAAATTGAATGCAAAATGTCATGGTACAATACTTGCAGCATTTTGCCTTTGGCGTGCCAGATAATAAGTGCCGTTTCATAACAAATCAGGCACATGGGCAGCATTGGCCTTTCAGAAAAAAATTCCCCTTGTGCTGCGTCTGTATACAGGAATAGCTTGATGTCACAGTGCTTTATTAGTTGCATATATTTTTCTTTCCCTTAGTGCTGTGGAAAGTGCTACGGAGGAGTCAGACTAGCCGCAGAGCTGTCCTAATCGTGGGCTTGTGTGACGCGGGTAAAACCTTACTCCTCAGCAGGGTAGGATATACCAATATTAATCTATTGTACATTGCCAGTGTTTCGCTAAATATAGAATACTAACTTTATTGTTTTTTTTTGTGCCTTATAAGATAATTCTGTGCGGTATTAATGTTTCTGATAAAGTTCATGGGACCCATAAATTTGAGTTCAGAACGTGTCCAAAATGCATACGTAATCTCCTGTCACCTGGTGCTTTATTGCTGCTATGACTTATTCTTATTAGATAGATCGCTTAGAAAATGGCAAAAAATGTGTTTAGGCCCCATTGCTCAGTTTGGCTAAATTGACATTGATCACTGATGTTGTGTACACGCGGGCCGATATGGCTGCCGATGTTAACGATATAGTCAACATCGGAAGACAGACCGCATGCTTTTTAGGGCTTGCGAGCCTATTGCGCTGCCGATGCACGCACCCGTGTGAGCGCAAATTGGCAGCCAAATAGAGAGGGCAACCAGATCTGCACTATATAGTCTAAATTGTGCCCCATCATGCATACCGTGCCTCGCATCGCACGGCATATCGCCCCCGTGTGTACACACCATTAGTCAATTAAGCCCAGTTTAATTAAGCTAGAAAACTGATGAGAATTCCATAGTAGGCACATGGGTCAAGTGAAGATATATAAATAGTACAATATAACACCACTTTATTTTCTGAGCTATTACTGTAGCTTCTGCAATATATTGCAGTACTGTAGTGAAATATTACTGTAGCTCCTGCAGGAGATTGTAGTACTGTAGTGAGATATTACTGTAGCTCCTGCAGGAGATTGTAGTACTGTAGTGAGATATTACTGCAGCTCCTGCAGGAGATTGCAGTAATGTAGTGAGATATTACTGCAGCTCCTGCAGGAGATTGTAGTACTGTAGTGAGATATTACTGTAGCTCCTGCAGGAGATTGTAGTACTGTAGTGAGATATTACTGCAGCTCCTGCAGGAGATTGCAGTACTGTAGGAAGATAAATTTGTAGCTCTTGCAGGTGATTGTGCTGTAGCGAGAGAGTACACTTGCAGGTGATTGTACTGTAGCGAGAGAGTACACTTGCAGGTGATTGTACTGTAGCGAGAGAGGACACTTGCAGGTGATTGTACTGTAGCGAGAGAGGACACTTGCAGGTGATTGTACTGTAGCGAGAGAGTACTGTATTTAAATTTAAAAAAAAATTAAACTATTTGGTTTAGTATGATTATGCAATATTTTATTTCTAGAGTAGGGTTACTTTCCTTATATTTGATAATTCCTTATATTTTGCCATGTGCAGCAGTGCATTCTCTGCATAGTACACTTTGTAGTGGAAATAGGAAGTTCTACAATCCAATAAAAGATGCTACAGTATGAATTGGGTACAGTAAGGAATAAAAATATATATGTATTAGATTTTCTGGGAATATTGACCCATCGTGTGAGCTTCAGAATTGCACACAACACCAATACATATACAGTCTAGGAACTGAGGCGAGCCCGCATCTTGTTATTTTGGTGCCAATGCATTTGTCCTGCTTTTGAGTCAGTATAAGAAGAACCTAAAAATAATTGTTGATCCCTATGGAATGTTAGCGAGATCCCAAGAGATCAGGGTTGAACAGTTTATTGTCAGTTGTGGGCATTGGTTAGTGTCTTATATTCTCCTTGTGTTTGTTACAGCTCCTAACTGGAAAGTACATGAAAACCCAGACTTCTATGTCCCCCAATACTGCTCTTTACAGAGTGAAAAGTGAGAAGGTAATGACATATATTCTTTGTCTGCTGTCATTTATATACATTTGCTAGAAAAACTGGTGTATACATTCTTTTTATTATGTAAAATTATGAAAATCGCTCACTAAAATGAAGCATTTGTGAATGAGAAGCTTGTTATTGTCTAGAGCAGGGTTACTCAAACTATTTTGCTCTCGGACCCCATCCGACAATAAAAATAAATGCAGGATCCCAGTAAGTTACTGCAGCAGGTCATCACATCATTGATGTGCTGCCTGCTGACTACACAATGGCCCTTATTCAGATCTGATTGCAGTACAAATTTGTTTGGAAAATGGGCAAAACCATGTGCACTGCAGATGGGGCAGATGTAACATGTGCAGAGAGAGTTAAATTTGGGTGGGGTGTGTTGAAACTGAAATCTAAATTGCAGTGTAAAAATAATGCAGCCAGTATTTACACTGCACAGAAACAAAATAACTCGCACAAATCGAACTCTCTCTGCACATCTCGCTGTTACATCTGCCCCACCTGCAGTGCACATGGTTTTGCCCATTTTCCAAACAAATTTGTACTGCAATCAGATCTGTATAAAGGCCTATGTGTAGTCAGCAGACAACATATACATGGCAGCATTGTGGAGGCGCAACATGATGTGATGAGTCTAAAATAACAGACAATGCAACAGATGTTTTAGACTCCTTGAATCACTGACTGAGTTTAGATAAGTAATCAGCCTGATGGTCAGGAGTCAGGACCCACAGTTTGAGAACCGCTGGCCTAGAGCACCTGGTAATGTAGTATAGACTCTTGCAGTGAGCTAAATGCCCAGCTTATACAGTGTTCCATACTGTATCTGATTGCCTGTCATGATCTGGGAACTTTTACACACATTTGTGACTTTTACAAGCTTACCTATAATATGGGATGAAGCATAATGATAGGTGTAGTAGACCCTTTACATAAGCTGCCCACACACCAGTGGATACTCCTGCTTGTCTCCAGGAATTATGTGACACGCATGGCTGGCAAACTTGAAGTCGCATTGCCATATAATGTTATTTTGAAATTTTTGTTCAGTGGGAAGTCATTCGCTTTTATCTTAGTCTTTATGGCACAAAGTCGCAGGTACAGGTTGAGTATCCCGTATCCGAATATCCGTTATCCGAATTATTCCGAAAACCATACTTTCCAGAAAGTGGGAAAAAAAAATTGTTTAGCTAAAAACTCACTGGGGACATATGTAACAGCACTACTGAGGACATGATATGTAACTGGCACTATATATGTACAAGAAAATGATTGCTTGGCATTCAAATTCTTTATCTGAGATAGTACACACATTTAGTTTCATGTTTTGAAACCTTGTTTTTTGAACGAATAAAATATATTTGTGTGTATTTTATGTGGTAATAAAATATATTTGTGTTTATTTTATGTGTTTATACAGCATAAATGCAAGATACTTCAAAATACATCATTGAAATATTAAAATATTCCAAAATACGGAATAATCCGTTATCCAAAATTCTCCTGGTCCCGAGCATTTTGGATACGGGATACTCAACCTGTATTGTTAACAATATCCCTGTGTATGACCAACTTGGTCTACGTAGCTGGAATGAGTTATGTAGTTAAAGCAGGGTTCCCAAACATCTTTGAATCACGGCACCCTAGAGCATCAAAATATTTTCAAGGCACCCCTAGGCCAAATGCTTCTTATCGAGAAATTCACCACACTATTCTATTCTCACTCCACGCCCTAGTGGATAGTAGGGCATGAAAAGGTCGGAGGACGCATACCGTCGCCCCTCGCTGCGCTCGCCACGCTTCGGGTTCACGTTGATGGCGGGGTGGCGTCAATAACTTTTGGGGGGACATTTCAATGTTCAGGGGTGTTTTTGGGCCATTTACCATTGTTCCCTATGATAATTTGGCTAAATTGAGCCATTTCACATTGTTTCCTATGGGAAATCGTGGTCATCGCGGGTAAATTGAGGCATTTAAAATTGTTCTCTATGGGGAAATCGCGGGCATCGCGTCTGGCCATCGCACCTGATTTTTTTAGCGGCCGCGATGGCCCCGATTTTACCCCCGATGACCGCGATTCTGATCGGTGTGGCCGTGCTAGGAAACAAGTACCGGATTTGCTTCTGTTTGTCCCCATATATTATGATTGGCAGCCACCAGCACTGGTTTTGCCTGTTACATTGTCCATAAATAATATGAATTGATCCTGGTCCACCAACCCAAGGCACCCCTGCAAGTGTCCTGAGGCACCCCAGGGTGCCTAGGCTCACAGTTTGGGAACCACTGAGTTAAAGGGTTTTTGAGACTTTGAGCCTGATTGCATGGCTGTGAATTTGCAAGACGGCAATTCTGAAAGAATGCACATACGCAAGGCCTTCCTGAGAAAACCCTGCTACTGTTTTAATCACCAGCTGTTCGCATGGTGATTGACCGGAAGCCGGCGTTTGGGGGGGGGGGGGGAGGGGGTAACCGGCCATTTTCTAGGAGTGTCAGGGAAAATGCATGTGCACCCAGGGCACATTCATGGAAGTCATGTGGCATCCGCTCCAGCCCCGAGCAGCCTGTTTCATTCGCAGCCTCCAAGTAAATCCTGGGCTGCGCACAGACTGCACATAGTTAAAAAATCATTCGATAGTGTGCAGCTTATCAATAGATTTTTGCCGCTAATCACACGCATGACATATTTTCACAAGCCGTGCTAAGCGATTGCACAGGGTGGGATTTCACTCTGGTGGGGCGATGTGTACCTGATTGCTGGGTTTTGAAAATTAGCAGCCATACAATCTGATCCTAATCGGGCCCATTATGTGCCATTTCCAAAATCCTGAAAGTGGAGTCGCATCTATTGCTGTTTAGTGATCATCATCCAGCTGACATTCTGGTACATCCCTAAATGGGAATAATACGGAGAGGTGTGTGTGGTCGTCCCTATTTTGATTTGTTCATCTCTACATTCCGTACTATCAATACATCTTGTTGGGTCATTATTTTGGCTTAGGGGGGTATTCAATCCTGGCCGCTATTTCTGCCAGGTGGAAATAGTGGCCGACCGTTTTCAATCCTGACAGAGACAAATCTGGATTGTCAAAAATGCCGCTAGATTGTCAAATACACAGCAGCTTCCGATTGTCACCCTTTTTTGCAGAGGCAGGGACTTCCCGACTGGTGGAATATACTCCCCCAGGCGGAAGAATGGAGCCCACATTGATTCGGTCAAATGACATTCGACCTAATAATGTCAGGAACGGCCTGTATTTTCACCTTGAGAAAATAGCATCCGGGATTGAATACTTTGCAAACTAAAACCTCTCTGCACTCTTATTTCTGATTTTCAAAATGTATTTTGGTAACAGATTATTGTACAGTTTCCATGGTTACTGACAGGTCTTTCGTGTACCTACAGGGTTCCAGTTTTACATTGGTTGATGTTCCTGGTCATGAAAGTTTGAGGGTTCAGTGCATGGAGCAGTACAAGCCGGCAGCCAGGTACAGTCCATACTTTACACCTTACTGGTATACTCTAATGGACAGTAAAGGGCTAGTTACTACAGCACTCTGGTCTTTAATACCCACTACTGTGGGGTCTGTAGATGGATGGACTGCCAATGCATAATGAGATAACATTTGTAAATATAGAACTTTGGGTACTTGTTTCCTAGAATGGCCACAATCGGGGGTAATCGTGTACCTTAACTTAACGCGTCCTCCGACCTTTTCATACCCCTACTATCCACGTCGTGGAGTTGAGAATATAAAGTGTGGCGAGCCACCGAGCCCGAAGCGTGGCGAGGAGACGCGTATACCTGTGAAGTTATACGCGGTCCCTCGCGGGGCTTGCTGCGCTCGCCACACTTTATATTCTCAACTCCACGCCGACGTGGATAGTAGGGGTATGAAAAGGTCGGAGGACGCGTACCGCCGCCACTCGCCACGCTTCAGGTTGGCGTCAATCGTGGGGTGCCGTTGAGGGGGTTAAAATTGGGGTCTGGGGAGACTTTTACATTGAATCCAATGTAAAATAGGGTCCCAGGGACCCTATTCACATTTCAATCAATGTAAAAATCGGGACCATCGCGTCGGTCGCATCGCATGCGATGCGACCGACCCGATCAACATCGGTGTGGCCGTTCTAGGAAACAAGTACCGAACTTTGTCTAAATTTTACATCACAAATCCATTATCTACTTCTGGGGCAGATGTATTAGCATGGAGAAGAGATAAAAAGTTGCTAACACAGCAGCCAATTGGCTCCTGTCAACTTACAGGCTGGGTTTGACAAATGCTAGTTAGAGTCAGTTTGGTTGTTGCATTATCACCTTCGATTTAATCTTCTCCAGCCCTAATACGTCTGCCCCACTGTATGTGTCCAGAGATGTATCTTGACAGCTGTGCAATTGTCACAATGTTCTTGGTACCTGTGTTGGAAGCCAGAGAAGGAAACTGATATTTATATTGCAGTGTAAAAATAAATCAGCCAGTATTTACTCTGCACAGAAACAATAGAACACCCAAATCTAACTCTCTCTGCACATGTTACATGCCAGCCCCACCTGCAGTGCATATGGTTTTGTCCATATGCACTGCACAACCTATTCTAGTATATGTAAATAGTGTTGTAAATAGACAACCATTGCTGTAATCTGATCTTGCACATAATGGACACCGATTCTTGATGCTGCATGGAGATAATCGATTGGTTATGTTTCTGTTTTGATCCTTTCTTCTTTGCGAAGACCATGATGTATTTGTGAATGATGCCTGTAACATCCCATCTTGCAGAGCCTTGGTGTTTCTAGTGGACAGCTCGGCGTTCCAGCGTGATCTGAAGGAGGTGGCCGAGTTCCTGTACCAGATCCTGACAGATGCTACAATCGTGCGGAATGCTCCCCCGATACTGATTGCCTGCAACAAGCAAGGTCTGCCCATGTCTGAGGACTGACACAGGGTTTCTTGTTCCCATTGTCTGTTTACCTCTGTTGTTCTAGTAGAGTAAAAAATCTGCTAACCACACCATAAATATGCCAAAATACACGGGTTAATACAGTGATGGCTAACCTTGACACTCCAGCTGTTGAACTACACATCCCAGCATGCCCTGCATCCATTTTGGCATGGCCAAATAGTAAAACTGTAGCAGGGCATGCTGAGATGTGTAGTTCAACAACAGCTGGAGAGTCAAGGTTAGCCATCACTGAGTTAATATATTACTTAACCATCCACCCATAAATGGATTGTCACCTATAAATGATGCAGAAAAAAACCTGTGATAACATTTACTAACAGTCTCTTTCACTTCCCAACAGATATATCCATGGCCAAGTCTGCAAAGTTAATACAGCAGCAGCTGGAAAAGGAATTGTAAGTACCCCAGATACTGCGTTTCATTACATTGGTTATCAGGAGGCTGTAGCCTGTTATGTGCCATACACACTGTGCAGTTCCAGATCATAAACCATCATTCATATCTTTAAAATAATGCTCTGACTAGTGGTACTGTAACGGTGAAGATACACTATATGGACAAAAGTATTCGGCTATCTGACCATTACACCAAGGACTGTAATGAAACTGTAGTCGCATACATATACCTTAATTTGGAGTTGTCCCCCTTTTGCAACTATAACAGCTTCTACTCTTTTTGGAAGTCTTTCCACATGATTTTGGAATGTTTCTGTGGGAATTTGTGCCCATTCATTCTGTAGAGCTGGGATGGCCAAACCTGTCCTCAAGATCTACCAACGGTGAATGTTTTCCAGCCAACCTGTGGATCTATAGTAGGAATGAATGTAGCATGTTTTAAAATGTGACAGTTAGTAATGACTACAGCTGTGCACCGGCTAGGTAACCTGGAAAAAGTTGACCGTTGGCAGATCTCGAGGACCGGTTTGGCCACCCCTGCTGTAGAGCATTATGAGGTCATGCACTGATGTTGGACGAGATGTGCCTGGTGGGGTTGAGGTCAGGGCTTGGTGTGGGCCAGTCATGTTCTACAACACTGAGCTCATCAAACCATGTCTTAATAGTCCTTGCTTCGTGCACTGGGGCGCAATCATGTTGGAATAGGAAAGGGCCTACCCCAAACTGTTGCCACAGAAATGGAAGGATAGCATTGTCCAAAATGTCTTGGTATGCTGAAGTATTAAGATTGCTCCTCACTGGAGATACAGTGCCTAGCCCAAACGCTGATAAACCGCCCCATACCATTATACTTCCTGCACCAAACCTCACAATCGGCATAATGCACTCTGGGTATTGTGCTTGCATTAATGCCAGTGGGATTTTGGAACTCTTCAGCTATGGAATCAGCAGAACGTTGGCAACTTTTATCCACCATGTGCCGTGTGTGTGTGTGTGTGTGTGTGTGTGTGTGTGTGTGACTTTAAGTGGTCTCCAGCTTCGTAACCGAGTCTCTGCTGTTCCTTAGAGCTACCATTTTCTAATAATCACTTAATCTGAGTACCCCTGTATTCAATAAGTAACAGGTGTGGCCAAATATTTTGTCCATGTAGTGTAATGTCACAGAGAAAAATGGCCACCTGTAATGGGGCCTGATTCTAAGTAGGGAGCAAAGTAAAAAGAAAAAGCCTTACATTTTGCCATACATCATGGTTTGTCCAAGTGCAAATACATGTATTCTATCTGTACACAGGGTAGACACTGCATACTTTGCACATCTGCCCCACCTGCAGTGTAAAGCCCCGTACACATGGGGTAATGTGGGGCTTAACTATTGCGATCTAGTTGGCACATATCGCTCTATACTGTGCTTTACTTTAGCACATGCATGCGATCTAGAACTGCAGTGCATGTGCTAAAGATCTGAATGGGCGATGACAGCGCCCTGAACCACGCATCGCTATAGGGCGGCATACACACCGGCAAATGTAGGCTTGATTTCTAAGCGATCTAGACAGATCGCTTAAAAAATAGCCCGAAATCTCCCCGTGTGTATGCCCCCTAACATTGGTTCTAACGAGCTGCAGAGTTACCGCTACGCATTTGCTCTGCACCTAACTTACAATCCGCCCCACAGCTCATAAAATGACTATTTCTCTATTATGTGCAGTATGCTTGGGATATACTGACAGAAAAGATACATGTTTATAAAGATATCAGACATGTTTGTGTCCCCCCCAGTTACTTACCTAGAAATGGCCTGCAATGAAGATGTCTCATGTCTTGACTCACCACACTACTTTTGCCCTAACAGGAACACTCTCCGAGTCACCCAATCAGCCGCTCCCAGCACTCTGGACGGCACCGGTTCCCCGGCCACCACACAGCTTGGAAAGAAAGGAAGAGACTTTGATTTCTCCCAGCTTTCTATGAAGGTGCAATTTCTAGAGTGCAGCTCTCGGGACAGCAAGGAGGAAGAGGGCGATGCCAACCTCAGCAACATAGAGGGCTGGTTGGCCAAGCTGGCATGAGAGATGCTTTAGAAACTGAACAATTGAAGTGTTTCCAAGGACGGTTTAGATGAAAATAAATGGTCCTGTCAGCCGGCTGCTTGTTTGTTCCACTCCGGGGAGGGCTTCTTGTGAGAGCTTTTCATATACAGAACAATGTTACATTAAAGCTGCTGCCTTATTGCGTGTTAAGACCAATTTTCAGATTTTTGTGCTAAGTAAATGATATGGATTACAGGTTTTGTGTGTTACTGAAGATCCTACATAGGGACGTTTACTCAGACTGGCACAAGGGATCATTTTTATTTAAAAACAAAAGCCTTGGTTTGATTTTCTTTTCAAATTTAGGGGTTGAATTAAGAAGTCGTTTTTAAGGGAGGAGAAGTGAGCCAGAGGAGAAGAGGCCCATGGCAACCAATCAGCTGCTCTGTATAATTTTTATTATGCATGTTATAGATGTTATTTCAGTGCTGATTGGTTGCCATGGGCCACGTCTCCTCCCTTATCACTGCTTCATACGTCTACCTCTGTGTATGAATGGTTTACTCTCCTCATATATATGTAACCCTGGCATTGTATTCTGTATGCATGGTAAATTGCCCCTGGATGATTGTGTCTTATATTTTACCAATGTGCAGTACTATACTGTCATATGCAACTTTGTTCTGGGTGTTTTGTGGACAGGGCTAAGTTTAGTTTTTCAGCAGTCCGCCTGTCTTGTATCTGCTCAGAAAGAACAGTGACCATTATTATTTGTCTGGGTCACACTTGACCCAGACAAATAAAATGAGTATTGTCATTTGTTGCTTTGAAATGTATCCACCAAACATTCTAGCTGTGCCTAATGAGCTCTAGCAAAACAGTGAGGTGTCTTTTTTTTTTTTACTGAGAAATCACATGTATTATTATTCTGATCGCTGTCTGATCTGTGCAGCTATTTATGAGCCTGACTGTACAGATGACTGATGTCTCGCTTAGTAATTAGCTATTTGGTTTATAAAGGTTCATACAAGCTGTCCTCAAGGTACACTAATGGTCCAGGTTTTAAGGATATCCATGCTTAAATAAAGATGGCTAAATAAAACTGAGGTAACCCTTGCTTATACAGGTTGGGTCTCCCTTGTCCATGTATTCCAAAAACTGAAATATTCCGAAAACCGTGGTTAAATAAATATTTATTTCCCTCCACCACGAGGTCCACGGCGGCCTCCGGTTCCTCTTCTGCGGCATCTCTGGTCCCAGGGGTGCGTTGTACGGGTGCGCCGGTGCCGTCACTGGTACGACTGCACCCCTAGGACTAGAGATGCCACTGAAGAAGGTCCTGGAGGCCGCTGTGGATGCCGGGGGACTATCTGGGCACCCCCAGGTGAACAGGTAAGTATAGAAAAAAAAATATTCTAAAAACCGGAAAAATCCCTTATCCAAAATGCTTGTGGTCCTGAGCATTTCGGATAAGGGATACTCAACTTGTACATGGATATCCTCAAAACCTAGACAGTTAGGAAGCCTTGCGTCATATTGGAGAAAGGAGCGCTATATAAATAAATCTATTAAATTATTATAGCCTTGAAGACCAAGTTTGGGAAATGCTTCTATAGCTTGAGCACTTGGTCTGTGCCCCGGGTAAAGACACTTCTAACCTAAAACAAATCTTCATCATTTGCAAATAAATGATCAAATAACATCCAAAGCATTTAAATGTTGTTAATGTAATAATTTTGGTTTTCCTGATCATTTTAAGAAGTGTTGTCCGTAAGGTGAGATGCTGTGCTAACTAAGGATCGATACTATTTGGTGCATAGAAGTCAGATATCTAGCCACTGATAAGTCACACTGATCAACCAATAGGAAGAGTAACTATATAGAAGACCATCCATGTCTGGCCAAATTGAAAGTTTCCAACCCCCAGTTTTCTTCATATTTGCCCATACGCATAGAATACTTACCAGATCACTGCCTGTGTATATGGCTCATTGCTGAGGTTATTTACTTGCAGGCCGATTCCACTGGATTCACCTTCGTTGGACACACAAGTGCTAGTTTATCATTTCAAAAACTGTGTCCAGGCAGCTATTGGGAATGATCTAGAACGAGGTTTTTGTTTCTTTTTCAGAACTCCTGAGCCCCTTTGGCTGCCTTAATGAACCATTCATAAACTGCTTATGGTATTTGCGGAAGGTTTCTTAAAGCTGCGTACACATTAGATGACATTCATAACAAATGCGGGAGATAACTGTGCGACAGATTGCTTAGATTGTCCAGTGTTTGCGCTCTATCACGATGCTGATGGCGCATTCCCGCTGGTGGTTTTCTACTTATTCGCTTTCGAATGTGCAAGAAGGTCTGTATGTATTGTTAATGACAGCATACCACTAAATGTGGCCACTGACTATATATATTTTGCAAGATTGCATTGTGTGTCTGCTCTGTAGTTTGTCAGGAAGTTCAAGGAAAATCGTTGAAGACATTGCATCGTTTGCGTGGTTTAATGTGTATGTACCGTTAGAGTCAATGTGTTTGCACTTTAAAAAAATCACCCATGTGCAAAGATAGAAAAAATTTAAACTGAGCTGCTTTTGTTGTCTGATGTTAATTAGTAAGGGAAATAATGTCACTTGGAAAATGAACATTGTGATTAGTTAAGAAGCAAGACAACTGATGGGAATACTGCTCTAAAGGGTCCAATTTGGGCCAAGAAATCTGGTAATTTTGGCCAAAATTTTGTGTTAAAAATTCGATACAATGCGTGGTCCCATGCGCATTGGGGTCGGACCTGTTTACACGTCTGACCTCCAACACTGACCTGCTCCTGGTGTCGCAGAACAGAGGTCGCATGCGATATCACATTCAGATGGACCGCGTGCGCGGCTCAAGGGGGATCGGATGGCCATACACTACTGCGAGAAGACGCAGTAGTGTTTTGACCACCTTCAGAGAGCAGGGACAGATTAACTAAAAATACATTCTCCTGCCAAGCTGCAAAAGCTGTATATCCCTTAATGTAACCCAAAGTGTCAGTGCACCCTCCTGTGTGGGGGATTGGATTCAGTCTTTGTTCCCGCAATGCTAGAGTAAGATAAGAGAAACACACATTGCAATATGTAGAACTAGCATTCCCTTAATATAAATGTAATACAGTTTGCAGTGAAAAAGGTAAGTGCAGAACGTTTTGTTCAAATAAGGTGGTCACATACCTCTGGCAGAACCAATAGATGAAGTCTCATGGAATAAAGAGGCAAACAGCCCTAGGCCGTAAATGAGAAATGCTTATCTGACAATACCACGTGCTACACACATCCGTCACACAAGTTTTTGGCAATTTTAATAAAGTACAATTATATATATTACAACAAAAAAGTGAAAATAAAAATAAAATGTCATGTTAGTAACAGCATTTGGAGTCATGATGTCCTTTCGCTTCTGAGGTGTAAGGGGGGGGATGTTTTGGGATGAGCAGGGTAGTAAAGTACAAATGTGATCTGATAAGCTTGGTGAGAACATCAGTAAAATGTGGATTTAAATCAAATCAATTTACACTTTTTGGATAGTCTTGGCTTTTACCATTTGGCATAGACTATATTACTTGGTGAACTCTATGATTCTACATCTAGACGTTTGGTAATATGTGAGTGAGTCCTGTAGATGTTAGGCAAATAATCTGCTTATTTCAAGGTGCATTTCTAAGGAGCAGGGGATGTGAGTACAGAAGGGGCAGAGAGAGGAGACACTGGAATAAAAGTGCAAAGATTAACAGTTGTCAGACGACTCTGGTAGAAGAGAGGGTAGGAACCCCAAGACCAACACAAGGAAAGAGAGACAAAAAGCAAACGAGGTATCCGGGGAGGTGGGAGAGGTCAGGAACAGTGGTGGATCTTGACATTCTCTAGAGGTTGTTTCCGAATGTTTGTTTTCCCAGGCTAACCAATAGGAAGCATCTCATTGCTAAGCACACAGCCTCTGGCAGCTCACCTGTCATGCGCTGCATATTAGCAAGAACACCCGGCATCGCTAACCTGCGGCTCTTGGGCTTTGTCAAGTTTTATGTCAATCACTGGAGGGTAGGAGGTTAAGGGAAGTATAGAAATACATTGAAAGCAAAATCTATTCTATATAGAGAGAGAAAGAGCACAAGTTTCTCAGGGGTGAATTTATGAAGCTTGGAGAAGTGTTATCTATCCCCATAAAGAACGTTATGAGCAAGGTGATAATGGTTCAGCCAATCAGCTCCAATATGTAAATTGACAGGTAAGAGCTGATTGGCTGAACCATTATCACCTTGCTCATAACGTTCTTTATGGGGATAGATAACACTTCTCCAAGCTTCATAAATTCACCCCTCAGCATCTGGAAAATATGAAGGGATGCAAACAATATGTAGAATTGCAAAGCTTCTGAATGTGTTGATGCCCATTTTTTAAAGGGGCAATCCATGCATTTACTAGCAACACACAGCTAGTAACATCATTGCCCTTTTAAATACTGAGCATAAAATTGTTTAGAAGTGTCCGGTTTTAAAACCCGACTCTTCATAACTAGACCCCTCGGATCGGACCACATGTCCTACTACAAGAAATCACATGAACCAATACTATATCGATTCAGCTTTTAAAAGTGAGGTATCTGTTTTTACGAAGGGACAGTTAAATATCCATCTAAACTATATCAGTCCTTTCAACTGGGTTCAGATCAATGTCTTTATTCTTGGCTGAGCTAAATACAATGACCTATATTGCTAGAACAGGGTACGTTTATGGGTAGCCGTCCTCCAGCTGCTATGGAGCACATCCTGGCCTGCCCTGCAACGGTTTACCTATTAAAACAGGACTGGCTTACCTGTGGCTCTCCATCTGTTAAACTACTGTACAATCCCAGCAAACTCTCCCATTGATCAGCTGGTAAAGCATGCTGGAGTTTGTAGTTTAACAGCAGCTAGAGAGCATCAGCATTGGTGCATGCTGGGATGTGTAGTTCCACAGCAGCTGCGAGACCTCTTGTTGAATATTCCTGGTATAGTGGCTCAGAATTACAAAATTACAAATTTTTGACTAAAGTCTCTTACAGCAAACTCACACTGTATAATTATTGTATAAGAGACTTTAGTCAAAAATTGTGTAATTTTGTAATTCTGAGCTACTATACCACTGCAGGATACAGAAGAGCACCACACTAGAGGATATTGTACGCAATATAGTACAGCATGGTAAGATTGCATATGAAAAATAAATTTCCTGTGTGTTTCCTCTCCTGTACTGTTTGATCTTTATCTGCGTATCTGGTTGATACATATTTTATCCACAAGAGGGCAGTGCTGTCTGCATTTATATTATTTCACCTTACACCATCTTTGACACATCCCTGTAGATCTACTTTGGAAAATTATTGGATTAATGTAAAATGATCATATGGAGACCATATACTAGGCCCTTATTCTGGTTTACTCGCAAAGGCAAATTCTATTATGTGAAACTGGAGACACACTAGTAAAATGTGACACTGTGGACACACTATTCATGCTAAAACTGATGCAGGGCATGCTGGGATGTGTAGTTCAACAACAGCTGGAGTGTCAAGGTTAGCCATCACTGATATAGCATAAGGGAGCAGCTAACTTGGGGCGCTGTAGCATAATGTGCATGCTGGGGGCACACTAGTATAATGTGACAATGAGGACACACTAGTTAGTATAATGTGCACACTGGGGGCGCTGCAGCATAATGTGCACACTGGGGGCGCTGCAGCATAATGTGAACACTGGGGGCACACTAGCATAATGTGACAATGAGGACACACTAGTTAGTATAATGTGCACACTGAGGGCGCTGCAGCATAATGTGCACACTGGGGGCACAGTAGCATAATGTGCACACTAGGGGTGCTGTAGTATAATGTGCACACTGGGGGCGCTGTAGCATAATGTGAACACTGGGGGCACACTAGCATAATGTGTACTGAATGGAGAGCTGCTGACATGTGGCAAATAGAAAGGCTTGACCTCTTCCCAGGGCCGGTGCAATCCGCGCGGGGATTGCCCGGAGTTGCCGCTGGTAACCCTTGTATCACTCACCTGCTCCCCACTCCTGCACCCTGCTGGGATGTACTGCTGCCATCCTTGCCAGCTTTCTACAGCACCTGTTCTCCTTGGTGGCTCAGTACCGCCCTCCAGTGGCCGGCGCCCTAGGCAAATGCCTAAAGCTGGCTAGTGGTGGCGCCGACCCTGCCTCTTCCATTCTCCAGCACTACTACTGATGTTGTGTCCCTGCAGAATGCAACACAAGAAACTGATCCAGGCCTTGAATGCCTGTGACACCAGGGCAAATAACTGGAGATTATATAGCGAAGACACAAAGCAATAGGTCACTGATAAAGGATACTGCCATCTTTGCTTTTCTCTTCTGTGCACTCCATGCCAGGCAGGGCAGAGGCTACTCGGCGAAATAGCTGGAAAGGAAAAGAGATTGCAGTTATTAGGCATCACTGTAGCTGGCCGGCATGTGGCTAATGTCTAGAGATGGGCAAAGCTACTGTATGTCTGAACTTAATAGAATCAGGAAATTCCTAATGCTTGCACCATAAAGGAATCATTCTTCACTGTTATGGCTGCTCCCCATGACTAGGCCGAAGCACAGTCTGCTCTACACTACATTGTGCACTTAGCTGTCCATACAGTAGGGATAGCTATTGCTATTACCATTGATGGATAACCTTGATGGTGTGAAACCATCTGATTGGTAACCATTGATGGTTTCACTCTCTGTTGGTCACCCTTGCTTTAGTATTTAATAAGCTGCAGGCGAATAGCAGAACCTGGGTGGGGCTTCATGGGTGATGGGGGAGGGGGGTCAGAGATAGGAGCCATTGCTTGGCACCTTGGAGGAAAGAAAAATATTCAGTAGCTCTGTATCATTGATCCTGGACTGGCCATCTGGGAGTTCTGGCAAATGCCAGAAGGGCCGATGGCCTTATGGGCTGATTTTGTTCGGAAACTTTGCTGCAACGTCAAGACGCGGTGGCGGCTGCTCCTGAGCCCGCTGCCTCCAGTCCTGGCCTGTTATTACCATTTTGACGTCATACCGCCGCCGGACCCGCCGGTGCCGCCACATCCAGACAGAGATACTCCTGAGGATGAGGGATCTGAGGGGCTCCATGCAGACGGCTGCATGCCAACAGACACCGGCCCACTGTCCTGCTTTCTGGGAATGCATCCCTTACATTCCAGAGTATGGGTCGGTGCAGGACGGCGGGGGTCGTGTTAGAAGCCCATAGGCTTCTATGGGGCATCACCAGATTTTTCTGGCGATAACGGGGTTTTTACCGCATTTTTAGCGTAGAGAATCTCCCCCTAAGCTTGGTGTTCAGGTAAGGAAATTTGTCTAGCACCCATTGAGTTAGTGAAGATATAAGAGACCCCCTGTGAACCGTTACTTGTGCACTAGAACAGGGCTGCAGCAAGAATGTAGAGGACAAAAGAAAGAAGTTAACAAGAAGGAAAAGAGCAGAGGAAAGGGGATGTAAAAATAAAGACTTCAAATAAAGTTGAAAGAAAACAATGAAGGTTATTTAAAATAATAATAATAATAATAAATATTTTGCATAGGTAGTGGAATAGTGGTCACAACATACTTACTGAGAGGATGCACTGCAGGGAACTTTGGAGGATGGGACTGGAGCTCATCAACCCCTCCCCCCACTTTGGGAAAATGCAGCGACTTACGGTGTGGGTGAGGAGGCGGGGCTAAAAATATATGATTCTTGACATTTAAGCTCCGCCCCCTCCCTGCTGGCATGTGAATGCTGGTGATAATCTCTCCATCATCTCCACTTCATTTGGGTGTGGGCAGGATGCAGGAGATCTGCCTGCTCTTCCAGTGGTGCCAGGATGTACCCAAAAAATTGCGAGCTTCCTGCAAATTCTGGAAGAGTAGGCAAGATAGTTCTCTGCAAGCTACATAACTGCAGTCATTCTATAGAGATGGTGTAGTTGACACCCCTTGCTGATCACGCTTGCACAGTCTCCCTCTCTCTCACATACATATGGCATTATACAGGGCCGTCTATTCGTATGGGCTTAATGGGCACTTGCCCAGGGGCCGCAGGTGTATAAGGGCCCTATGCTGATAGCTAAGGATCCCCTTTTTCCAGGGATACCAGAATTTTTAAAATCGGCCCTGGGGAACTAGAGATATCCAGTCCACATCCGACCTGTTAATTGCACTTCCCAGTCATATTTCTCAGGTTCTCTCTGACTTAGTTTTTCTGAGAGTACATTCCAAAAGCTGGAACTCTCCCCTTTCTGTGGACACTAGCGGTTTGTCTCTATCATGCCCAGAACCAGAGATATCAGCCTTCCAGCAGCCGGTCCCTGCTCCAGCTCCAAACGTCTGGTGTACAGTTTTATATTTTTGTCAATGGATTGCTCTGGCTCCTGATCTCTGATCCCCAAGTTCCCAGCCCCTCCTGAAAGGTGGGACTCTAGGTTTTATACTATTGAAGGCTAAGAAATCTATTTCCAGAAAATGGCGATATCTGCAGTCAAACAAGCTGCCCTTCCACCGGAAAATGACGAATATTAAGCCCACTCCATTATCCAACCCTCCTCTGCGTATAAAACACCCCCTACTTCCCTGGAAGTCATTTACAAGGGACCCTTCATTCAGCTCAGTGCCCCCTTCCACACGTTCACCCTCCCACCACCTGTGCAGTAAAGGAGTAATTAGCAAGTTACTGCTCCAGGTCCTACATGTTGAGTGGAAGATAGAGCACCCCCTGCCACCTGTGGGACATCAAAGCTGCTGCTGATAGCACCCCCTAGGAGGGGAGAATGGGTAAGGGCCCCAGTGCATTGCTTTGCCCAGGGGCCCACACTGCTGTTAAGATAGCCCTGGCATTATATCGTTTCATGTATAGTTACTGAACAGGAATGAGAGCAGATTAGTAGCATGCACAAGAACTTGTATGCTTCCCTACAATGGTAGTAGACACAAGCTGAAGCCTTATACGATGGATGCTCGCTTTAGGTAATGAGTGTCAAAAACATAGATGTGAGCACAATTGATAAGATTTATACTGCACACACGCTACATTGTATGTGCACACTGCAGGCAGTTGATGGTACACTCTGGTACTAGATGTACTAGATGGGTATTCTAAAGCCTTTTAGCTTTGATTGGTATAGCATGCTGGTATTGGAAGTACACTCTGCAGGCTGTAAATGGTACTTCATGCTGCTAATAGTAGATGCTAGAATCTAGATCCAAGTTGGAGAAAGGACCTTTCAAGCCAAGGGGGAGGAGCAAGTACAGTGGTCTCGCACTGTCACTATCCATGCCACCACCTATTGCCTTGAGTAATGAGGTGGCAAGCGAAGCAAGCCACCATGCCTGATGCGTGGTGAGTGAACCAAGCCCATGGGGGTCCATTTGAGCTCCCATGTTGCTGCTCCCACTGTGGTTCTTTCTCCAACTAGGATCTAGAGATAACCTGTTGGTAATAGAGGTGTATGCTGCAGACTGTGAATGATCATCTACAGCTATACAGGAAATGCGCTCTGCAGGTTGAATGGTAAAGCACAATGGAATAGTTCTGAACACTGGGCAGAATGCAGGAGCATCTGGAAGCTGGAGCACAAGATAGGAGAACTCAGGAATAGAGGTGTGCACAATGGAGAGTGCACTGGAAAGTAATAACAAGGAATCCTAAAGCTGATATGTTGACATTGAAACCAGAAACAGATAACTGGCATTGATGCCAGAGACAGCATGGGTTTACTGGAGGAAGATCATGTCAAGCAAATCTTATTGACTTTTTTGACTGGGTGACTAAAGTAACAGATCAAAGTGGGGCTGTAGATGTAGCTTATCTAGACTTTGAGGTGCCCATTTATCATGATCGCATTTACAATGCGATCTGGGCGGAATATTACCGCCCAGGATCGCATTGTAAAATGCGATCATATCAAGTTTAAGGGCACAGGGACAGGGCTCCGATAGGAGCCCGTCCCTGGGAAGCCCTAAGCCAGAAGCCAGGGAGTCAGCGCTTGCGCGGTTATGCGCTGACCCCCGCCGACCCCTCTTACCGCACTGCCCTGCTCAGGCAGTGCGATGTGTAGCCATAGGCTACAATGGGCTATGCAATGCCGGGCGATGCCGGGCTGCCCGATGTTGATACATCGGGCAGCTTCGCATCCCCCATAGAAACCTACGGGGGATGCGGCTGGCAGCGCTGCAGGGAGGATCGCAGCAGGGATCGGATATCCCTGCTGCGGTCCCCCTTTGATACATTTAGGAGATACTTAACATTTGCGGCTAAACCCCGAAAACGTGTGTTTTCGGGGATTTAGCCGCAAATATGGTTTGATAAATGGGTCCCTTAGGCTTTTGACACTGTCCCACATCGCAGACTGTTAAATAAACTTGAAAGCTTGGGATTGGATTCTAAGATAGTTGAATGGATAAGAGCGTGGTTGCAGGACAGAAAACAGAGAGTTGTAGTGAACGGAGTACAGTCAAAGGAGGGAAAGGTTACAAGTGGTGTACCCCAGGGATCTGTACTTGGACCAGTGCTTGTTAATATCTTTATTGGTGATATTGCAAATGGAATTGAGGGTAAAATGTGCCTTTTTTGCAGATGACACAAAGGTATGCAACAGGGTAGACACACCAGGAGGGGTAAAACAAATGATTGATGATCTAGGTAGATTAGAGGAATGGTCAAGAGCATGGCAACTACAGCTTAATGCCAAAAAATGCAAAATCATGTACTTGGGTCTCAAAAATCAAAAGACTAAATATAGTATAAATGGCACTATAATGGAAACTGCTGAGGAAGAGAGGGATCTAGGTGTCACTATTTCAGGGGACTTAAAGGCAGGTAGGCAATGTAACAAAGCAATGAAGAAGGCAAGTCAGATGCTTGGTTGCATAGGGAGAGGAAAGAAAGAAAGAGAGAAAGAAAGAGAGAAAGAAAGAAAGAGAGAAAGAAAGAGAGAAAGAAAGAAAGAAAGAAAGAAAGAAAGAAAGAAAGAAAGAAAGAAAGAAAGAAAGAAAGAAAGAAAGAAAGAAAGAAAGAAAGAAAGAAAGAAAGAAAGAAAGAAGGCCATATCTCCAGAAGGATATAAATACATAACAGACTGTACAAAGAAGGGCAACTAAAATGGTGCATGGTCTACATCACAAAACTTACCAGGAAAGACTAAACTATCTTAATATGTGTAGTTTAGAGTAAAGAAGGAAAAGGGGGACATGATAGAAACTTTCAAAGATATCAAGGGTTTTAACAAGGTACAGGTGGGAGACATTCTTCACAGGAAGAGGAGCAACAGAACACGAGGACATGCGCTAAAACTAGAGGGAGGAAGATTCAGGGGAAATTTGAGGAAGATTACTTCACAGAAAGAGTAGTAGATAAGTGGAATAGCCTCCCATCAGAGGCTATTCTGATATTGACATGCATATTGATCTCCTTACAAAAAAAAAAAGGATCAAATATGGTTTGAGGTAACATGTTTAAAAAAGGGACAGACTAGATGGGCCAAGTGGTTCTTATGTGCTTTCAAATTCTGTGTTTCTAAGTATCATTGGCAATGAGCAAGTAGCCTCCAAACTTTCAAACGTTCCCTGAAAACTCACCTCTTCAGGCAAGCCTATCATATTTAAGCTCTACATGCATAACCCTCTGAGGCACTTATGTATTATATAGCTTCCCTTCTGGACTTGTTACTTGGTGGGACTGCTATGCTATTACTGGTGCCTGTCCTTGTGTTTCCCTCCTATATCCCTATAGATTGTAAGCTTGCAGCAGGGCCCTCTAACCCCCAAGTCTGTCTGTTACCCAGTTTGTTTTATCACTGTCTACTATTGTAAAGCGCAACGGAATCTGCTGCGCTATATAAGAAACTGTAAATAAATAAATAAATAAGTGCAAATGAGGGGCTTAAATAGGGCACTTTGATAAGTCATTGGTGGTTCAAGTCATGAGGAAACTATCTCCTTGACAACTGAACAAACCCAGACCCAGCTGATCAAACCAATATGGTGCCAAGAGAAAAGCCAACACCTGTGATACTCATTTCTCTATATTGACTGTTCTGAACAGTAGAGAAATGCCAGCTGATGAAGTGACAGCACCGAGTTCGGTATGAGGGACTATGAACCTGCTGTGTGACACTTTCTCTGTCCTTCCCTTACTTTTTTCTATCAGAATCAACTTTTTCTAAATTCTACTTGTGTAGATCCATAGGAAGCTAAATCAAAGCCGGAACCCATCTATTCTCACAGAGGGAATAACCCCTTAGATGCTTATCTAAACGAACAGTAAGCGCAGATCAACTTACTAGTATCATTTGCTGTCCCCTTCCCTCTTCCTTAGTGTTGGGTGTGTTAGACACAACCTTATATTGCCCATTATGCTTTCTTACCTGTTTAACATTGTATCCGGTTTTGGCACTTGTTTCAATAAACATGACGCTTAGCTCCTTGGCTCGCTGCTCTCCTTCCTCAATGGTGATCTGCCTGTTAAAGTAATAAAGGTTTATTCAGAGTTTCGCTGAAACACAAAACAACTGCAGCAACTCCTTCCATATACGTTCCCGCTGGGAACATGGGGTACTCCACATGAGGTGTGTGGAATAGAAATCCAGTATTGATCGGCCGTGGTGACATACACCGTATAATGCATGCAAAGTCATTCAAGCAGCTGGTAAGTCTATAACCAGTCTCTGGGTTTCTTCATACAGTCAGGGCCACTGACAATATGCACACAATGCCAATATTCCCGTAGACAAACATTTATGTGGTTATAAGCAAACATAGGAGTCATTGAACTGAGAGACTGCACCTACCTACCATAGGGCTGGTGCATTTTTCAATTGCGCAGCCTACGGATGCATCAATCTTTATTACAGCATGCTCGGGGAATAAAAGTGTCTGTCTTCCTTCTTGTACATTCAGCTGCAGGAATGTGCATAAGGGGCGGAGTCTCTAGGCTATTTGCATAAACTGTCAGATGGGGCGCCGCCAATTGACACTGCTGTGTATGCTTTTGCTTGTGACTCAGAATCAGTCCCATTGTTGGAAAGAATGACGATGAACTTTGGGCCTGATTTGAGTTCGTACCTAAATCCGACAGTTTACCTACTAACCCGATGGTGGGGAAAGCGCACAGATACAGACCCCATTTTGCACATGTGCAGAACGAGTCCCGCATGATGACTCGTAGTCCCCCACTGCACTCAGCATGATGACATGTTGCTGCGTTTGGGGTAAAGAGGGTGGGTGGCAACTAGGACCGTTCTACACAATGGGAGCATGTTGCCCCTGTATTGTAGCGGTGCAGAGCCCAGGACCCGCGTCATCAGACACAGACTTACTGGCCCCAGTAGAGGAGTTCCGACAGTGAGTCTGAGTAAGCTTCTGCTGACGTAAATACTATAGCTGAGGGCTGTGAACATTACAACTAATGATATAGATGGTGATCCAATACTGAGTCTTAAAACGCTGAATGAAGCTGCATGGAGCAGGAGTCTTTCTCTGTGTGCGCCTCCTGCAGCATTAGCATATTACTTGTACAGTATTGTGCAGCTTTTTTATATTTTCCTTAATCTAGGCTTGGTTTAAGTTATTTGCTTTAATTTAGGCGGCAGTGTAGCCCTCGCTTCGTGCCATATGGCTCACTTCGCACATTTCACTTTGTGCTATATGGCTCCGTTCCCTTGACTGGCTGTGGGCTAGAGGGCTTGCTTCACTTGCCACAGGTTACTCTTCCCAGTAGAAGATGAAGTAGACCCAGTGCTTGATGGGTAATGTCCCTTCACCAAAGGGGATCTAGGTGCTACTCTCCGTTATCAGGCTCTGAGCCTGCGGGAGAGCGTGGTTGAGAGTAGGTGGAGCCAGCATGAGTGAGGTGGATACATTATTTAAGCATATAGCCCGCCTCACCATATACTCATGCCTTTTTTCCTTTAAATCTTATTAACAAGGGCTTAAAGTGGTCCTGGAGAGGTGGTGGAACTCTTTTCCCCTGCAAATGACTTTATAAAGGGATAGTGGTCCCACAAGGAAGGGGTGTGGTCACATATTAATACCCCCAATTACACAGTAGTACACCTTACACATAATGCCCACAGTAGTGCTCCTTATACATATAATGTCCACAGTAGTGCTACCAAATATCTGTTCCCCTCCAACGGCTTCCCCTCTTCTCAGTGTCCCTGCATCCCAGTCTCACCCTGTCTTCAGCATGCACAGAGCCTGCTCCTTTTAGTGGCCCTTCTTCACTTCAGTGGCAGTGACGGAATGACATCACATACGCCGTGCTGGAAAACGAAGCCACTGGGACAGGCTTTTCTGTTGGAATTACTGTGCGGGACTGTGGTAGAGGTGGAACTCAGTTCCCCCTACTATTAGAGATGGTGGAACTCAGTTCCACCCCATTCCCCCTCACTTTAACCACTGTATATCCCTTAACGGGTTACACTGTAAGCCAAGTTTATGCACTGTGCAGACACAGTTGACCTTGGACAGCAGAATCTGAGCTCTCTCTCTAGTCCGTTTACTTTCCAGGAAAATCAAGCCTCATTAGCATGAGAGAAACCAGCATCACTCATTTTATAGAAACATTAGTTGTCAACATTCTGTGATTTAACAAATGGATCCATGAGGCAGTGTGACCTGTTTTGTTTTGGTTGGATCACTACACCAGATTGTGGGACTGCACTCCAGTACTGACCATGCTTGCACAGAAGCATTCAGCACAGTCGAAGCACTCCAAGCAGTGACAAGTAACAGGCGGCTCAGATGCTATATGTCTCCCTGAGGTGGTTCAGCTGTGGCTTCCACATAGCAGCTGTGGAGTCAAGCGGTCTGTGTGACCTTGGCATTGATGAATAAGCTATACTAACAGAATTGGCTGGGGTGTCAGAGTTGTGTTATAGTTATATCTCTATGTACTTTTTTATTAAAACATTGACTATCTGTCATCATATATGAGCCTTAGTATATTTAATTGACATGATTTGTGAAGTCTAAACAATTTATTATTCTTAGAAAGTGGTCACTAAAAGAATCACTCATTACAGCTGCTATGGAGGACAGAGGTCCGGGCCCAGCATTACAGCTGTTATGGACAACAGAGGTCCGGGCCCAGCATTACAGCTGCTATAGAGGACAGAGGTCTGAGCCCAGCATTACAGCTGTTATGGGGGACAGAGGTCTGGGCCCAGCATTACAGCTGCTAGAAAGGACCGGGGCCAACATTACAGCTGCTACGGAGGACAGAGGTCCGGGCCTAGCATTACAGCTGCTACAGAGGACAGAGATCCGGGCCCAGCATTACAGCTGCTATGGAGGACAGAGGTTCAAGCCCAGCATTACAGTTGCTACGGAGGACAGAGGTTCAAGCCCAGCATTACAGCTGCTACAGAGGACAGAGATCCGGGCCCAGCATTACAGCTGTTATGGAGGACAGAGGTCCGGGCCCAGCATTATAGCTGCTATGGAGGACAACATAGGTTTGGGCCCAGCATTACAGCTGCTATGGTGTACAGAGGTCCGGGCCCAGCATTACAGCTGCTATGGAGGACAGAGGTCCGGGCCCAGCATTACAGCTGCTATGGAGGGCAGAGGTCCGGGCCCAGCATTACAGCTGCTATGGAGGACAGAGGTCCGGGCCCAGCATTACAGCTGCTATGGTGTACAGAGGTCCTGGCCCAGCATTACAGCTGCTATGGAGGACAGAGGTCCGGGCTCAGCAGTACAGCTGTTACGGAGGACAGAGGTCCGGGCCCAGCATTACAGCTGTTATGGAGGACAGAGGTCCGGGCCCAGCATTATAGCTGCTATGGAGGACAACATAGGTTTGGGCCCAGCATTACAGCTGCTATGGTGTACAGAGGTCCGGGCCCAGCATTACAGCTGCTATGGAGGACAGAGGTCCGGGCCCAGCATTACAGCTGCTATGGAGGACAGAGGTCCGGGCCCAGCATTACAGCTGCTATGGAGGGCAGAGGTCCGGGCCCAGCATTACAGCTGCTATGGAGGACAGAGGTCCGGGCTCAGCAGTACAGCTGTTACGGAGGACAGAGATCCAGGCCCAGCATTACAGCTGTTATGGAGGACAGAGGTCCGGGCCCAGCATTATAGCTGCTATGGAGGACAACAAAGGTTTGGGCCCAGCATTATAGCTGCTATGGTGTACAGAGGTCCGGGCCCAGCATTACAGCTGCTATGGAGGACAGAGGTCCGGGCCCAGCATTATAGCTGCTATGGAGGACAACATAGGTTTGGGCCCAGCATTACAGCTGCTATGGTGTACAGAGGTCCGGGCCCAGCATTACAGGTGCTATGGAGGACAGAGGTCCGGGCCCAGCATTACAGCTGCTATGGTGTACAGAGGTCCGGGCCCAGCATTACAGCTGCTACGGAGGACAGCGGTCCGGGCTCAGCAGTACAGCTGTTACGGAGGACAGAGGTCCGGGACCAACATTACAGCTGGATGCTGAACAGTTGCAGAGTTCCCTGGGACCCAGAATACTCCATTTGAGGAATCAGGCCCACAATCCAGCTAGTACTGTGTCCGTTTCAGCAAAAACATTATGTTATAATCAGACACCAGAATCATATATGAAATCATGATTTGTCAATGATCATTTGTCAGCACAAATGAAGTATGTGAAGAGAGAACATGAGGAATGTCTGACAAGAAGGGACATGCGATGAGTGACATGAGACAGTTATCCTTACAGTCTGTCACTTCCCATCCTCCTGTTACCGTGCCACCAACACTCATCTCTCAGTCGTCACTCTGAGTAATCAGTCATTATTCATCCCACAGAATTACTCCTTCATCACAAATCATTCATCCTGCCTTGTAATCACTACTAATATTCGCTCTGCACAGCATGATGACAAATGATGTCAATGACGTTTCACTGAAACAATTAATTTGCTGCACACAAGACCTTTCTAAGATATAAATGCCAGCGGTGCTGAGGTCATTTTTATTTTATTTAAGTCAGACATATAGGTGACGTTAGCCATCCAGATCCTAAATATAGAAAGTAATGTAAATGGGAGAATAAAGCCCCATACACATTACTCGATCCCCACCACCGCCGATATTGGCGGCAGCGGGGACACAGTGGGGTGCCTTCATACACACTTGCCAATGCCGGCAGGGATTACTGAGGTACTCACTCATCTGTACATGTACAGACAAGGGAGGGGGCACTGTAAGTAATATTGGGTGTGTACACACTAAGGCGTTTATTCTGATCGGTGCGGTAATATCCGCGTGTGTTCGTGCCGCCGATGTTTTGTGTCTGCGCATGTGCAGAGGCGTCTCTGCGCATGTGCGAGCGGGGTGTACGGCCAAATCCCGCATGAAATGTGAACACTCCGAACAGGGGGTGGAGAGGGGCGTGAAGGGCTATTTGGGCTCATTACCATATGCATACGCCCCGCGTTTCATGGGCGTTCCCATGCAAACGCTGGGCGTACGTATGGTAATGCGGCCGTGACGCACGTGTAGGGGGCGGACATATGACATCGCCGGATGTCAGCTGCCCGCCCAGATCCCTGCTTTTGCACGGAAACATGTCCGTGTGGTCTGAGGTTGCGGGAGCTGGTGGAGCACTCGGTCCTGCATTCGATGGTCTGCGACCATCGAATGATGGGGGAGGTTCCCTGAGATGGAGGAGGTGTATTCCATGTAAAATACACGTGCGGTCCGTTCGGCCAGCTTCTTACGGACGGAGTTGGCGATCCGTATGGAAGGCGGGGTTTCACACGCACGGTCCTGGCCGCATAATCGGATCCGGCCGCACCGATCAGAATAAGGGCCTAAATGAGATTGTGAATGATTTCACTCAGAACAGGGGACATTTAAATTAAAAGCAAATGGTGGGTACCTGATAGAATAGGTTATGGTATATGAGATCTACAATGTCTAGGTCCACAGTCATATGGTCAAACACTAATGGTCGACAGGGTCAAAAGGTTATCAGGGTCAAAATGTTGGCATGGAAATCGCATTTTTCATGTGTTTTTGTGTCTATGTCAACATAGGTCGACATGGACACCGTCTAAGTGTACAGTGTCCTCTCATATAGCTCTGGACACCGTCTAAGCATAGCTCGCCATGATTCGGGCACGGAGCCTCTCTGTGCTTGGCACACTATAATATTCTCCCTCCACACCGTAGTGGATGGTAGGGTATGAAATACCGCCATGTCAGCATTAAGAAATGCATGTTGACCTTTTTCATGTCAACCTATCTCATGACAACCTTTTGACCATGTTGGCATTTTGACCATGTCGACATTTGACTGTCAACCTTTTGACCATGTTGACATTTTGGGCCCTGTCGACCTTTGGACCCTGTCGACCTTTGGACTATCGACCTAGAGTCAATCTATCATGAGTCCGGATACCGTTAGAATATTAGAGGGTAGAATTACTGGAGAATGTTTTCAATCGATTTTTTTAAAAAGCGATGTTGTGGTTATGGGGCTATAACACGCATTTACTAACAGATTTTTACATGTCAGTGTGGGCCTGATTCAGATTGGCTCGCTAGGCAGTATACATTGGCTGCTCAGCGAGCCCATAAATGGCACCCGACGCTAGGCCTGATTAGGCATTGCCACAACTGCTTTTACAGGGGAACGGCCAGCATTTTAATGGTGATGCCCATAAAACACTGGGCGTTCCCCTGCTGCCGCACCCTGCAGACCCCCCCCGCCCTCCCTCCCAGCAGAGAACGGCCCGGCGAGTGTGTAACTCACCAAGGGCGAGATGTATTAAGCTGAAAATGCGGTAAAACCCCCGTTTTACCGCATTTTCCTATGTATTAAAACCCGGCCGCAACTTTGGGTGGCGATACCCTATAGAAGCCCATGGGCTTCTTTTCACCGCCCGCTGCCTCCAACACAACCCCGCCGCCCCCTCTCCCCCTCCCTCCAGCTTACCTTCTTGCAGGTCCTCCTGGACCCCGGAAGGTAAGCCCTTCCTCCCCCTAGCAAGGCAGCCATACGGCCTTCCGGCTGCAGGGGGAGGAGGAGGCGCTGTGGGACAGCCACGCTGAGCTGTCCCGGCTGCAGGGGAGCAGTAGGCAGCTGGGAGGTGACGGAGACTGCACACCACAGTACAGATATCGCGGGGGGCCTCCGTCACCGCACCGAGATGCCAGCCCCATTTGTTAGTACATATGCGCTGGCATCGCGGAGGGGGTAGTGCCGAAGGGCGGCGATGTATATTTATACATTCTGCCCCAAAGCCGTTAGCTGCCAGTATCTGTACATGTGCAAACAATGACCATTGGTGCTGGGGCATAATTCGAGCGATTCTGAATCGGCCCCTAAATGTGGTGTACAGCTCCTGAAACACAATATTGATTTAGGGGGTATCGGGTTTTCAGTCTGTACCAATGTTTCCGACAGTCGGAAACATTTGCACTTTTCAACAATTCTCAATCCCCATGATGATCTTCGTGTGTTGGAAAATTCAGCACAGTCAAAAAACAAGTGGTTCATTGAGAAACTCTCCAATCCACGTGGTTTAGTCAAAGACGCGCCCGTTTTCCGCAGATGCACATTTTACAGCTGTATGTATGAAGACACACAGTAATAAAACTGAATGTTCTCTGTGATATTTTGCTACTAGTACATAACTTTTAACTTTGTTCCTACCTTTTGTCGGCAAGATCCGTCTTGTTTCCAACAAGCATAATGATGACATCACTTCCTCGTTCTGTTCTGACATCATCAATCCATTTGGACGTTTGGTGGAAAGAGTTCAAATCTGGGAAGCAGACGTGATAATCAGTGTGCAACAGGTGCAGGATCATGTACATTACACATATATAATCCTCATGTATCTCTCTGCTTATACAGTTATGGGCAGACGCCATGTCATTTACATGGGTATAGGTCATTGGGTCCACCAAATTAAGGTCCACATACATTGGAGGTGGACAGGCATTATGTCGACACACATTAAGGTCCAAATACATTGATGTTGGACTGGCATTATGTCGACACATGAAAAAGGTCGACATGCCTAAGGTGAACAGGATCAAAGGGTCAACACAAGCATAAGGTCGACATTGGGAAGGTCGACAGTTAAAAGATCGACATGGGGTTTTCACCATTTTTTGTCCCAGATGTCAACACCGTCGACATGGACACCGAAAAAGTGCACAGGCTCAATGCTTTGGGCTTCCCTATTAGATTCTCCCTCCACACCCAAGTCGATGGTAAGGCATGAAATACTGCCTGTCGGCAAATGTCGCTCAAAACCCCCCAGAAAAACCCATGTCGACCTTTCCAATGTCAACCTAATGCTTGTGTCCACCTTTTGACCCTGTCCACCTTTTTCATTTGTCACCCTAGGGCATGTCGACCTTCAGTGATCGACACCATGTATGTTGACCTTAATAGTGTCGACTGTATAGCATTAACATTTCTAAAGTATATAAAGCTGGCAACAGAAATTGTCATTCATGCAAAAATAGCATGAAGTACAGTATGGCAGTATTTGCACGCTGTGACACAATACAGACGTCGTCTGCCTAATAGACAGAAGCGATCTTTTGTATGGATTGAAAATATGTTAAGTAGATATTTCATAGCTGCCTACCCTCCTGCATTCTGCAGGAGACTCCCTGAAATAGCAGCAATCTCCCTCTCTCCCTCATTAGTCTAGCAATCTCCCTCATTTCACCTAGCTCACATTACACCTAGCCCACATTACACTGTTACATTATTTGGGGAAAAGGAATGTGAGATAGATACATTTACATTGAATGAGAGATAGATACATTTACATTGAATCATCAGCACCATTTCCCAGCACATTACCAAGTATAGTAGCTCTTACTAACTGCTTTGGGGCTCATCTACATTTGGATATAAGTCATTTTAAAAGATTCCCCTCAGATGTAGCAGTACACACCCACGATTCTAGGTGCCACGTTTACAATCTCTTTTCACAATCTCTCCATATATGGAACTAGACACGCCCTTTGGATGGAGCAGAGCACAACACGCCCCTTCAATGGGGCGCTGGGCAAAATTCTACTACCAACTATAATCTCCCTGAATCTCTTTTTTAAAAGTAGGCAAGTATGAGATATTTGCCATTATGTATTTATGTACAGTACATGCAATAGACAACAACACCACCTGTGCCACCATGTAAATCCACCATGCTCATGTTAAAAACCTGAAAGTAATCTGATTTATTCCTGTTGTTCCTGAAGGATCAGTAGTACAATAGGTTACCAGCAGCTTTCATAATGGCAGATAAAAAAAAAAAAAAAAAAAAAAACCCACAAAGAATCTATAGATATAAAAGGCTAACCACTCCTCACCTCTATGAGGTGAAGTGCCGCCACGGACCACTAGAGGCTACTAACGGATCAAATGACTCCTTTGTGTGCAAAAACACGTCATAACAGAAAGTGAAAGCAATCTTTGCAGGGGCGCTTATCTGTTTCAAATTTTCTGCATAAGGAGAGAGGGAGCTTTGAAGACAGAGACTGGAGGATAGGGACTGGGGGGGGGGGGGGTGAGTTTGTGGGCTGAAAATGGTCACAGCTGAAAGTGAAAGTCAAACAGTCACAGCTCAAAGTGAATGGACATGGCAGAATGAGAAGCCATCATTTTATATCTGGGCTGACTAATTACGTTAATGTAGATTATTCTCCTGCATACAGCCTGGATTTGTGATCACAGCTCTGAGAAATGTGATAAGAGGAGAATTTAAACATGCAAATAAGATGTTAAATAGCTGCTAATGGCAACTGTTTATCATCTAATTGGATGATAGTGTTTTTACTGATTTGAGAAATGAGTTTTCCCCATGGGGCATCCCAGTCTGCTAGTGACACACTGCAGTAATCAGTGTCTAGAGATAGCAGCTCCTTTACTGTGCACGCACAGCGGGGAATGCGCTGGACTCGCCCATAATTATTAATAAATCCTGCAAGACTGTCCTGTTCAGAGGAGTCTTCCTATCCTGACCACCAGAGAGCTAGCATTATTACACCTGCCCTTGTCAGTATTTATTATTATGGACGATTTTGGTTTTAGAATATATTTACATTTACTATCAAAACAAGCTACATATACAGAACAAAAAATATCGATGTATCTATTTCAAGTGTGCAATATCTCTTATATATTTGGCTACATCTGTCACTCAAAGTGTGTCTGGAGCTGTAACGCTGGGTTGTGGACTTCCATCTTAATTTATGATTGTCATCACCTGTTTTAAACAGGGTAATTGATAAGAAAGGTGTTTAAGCACAGGTGATGGTAATCCATAAATTAAGAAGAAAGTCCAGAAACAGAGCAATGTGTCCCTCCTGGAGAGGGTCATGTTGGGAGGTATGCACCTCCCTCCCTCCCCCCCATTCACGGCATCCGCACGATTAAATGGCACATGCAAAACACTGACATGGCTATGGTCGACAATGAAAAAGGTTGACAAGATTTATTTTTCACTTTTTCAATGTTTTCATATTCATTCTCATGTGTTGACATGGACACCAATGAAGTGCCACACTTATGTCAACATTTACATGTGTTGACCTTTCTGTGTTGATTTTTTCTTGTGGCAATTCACGGCACCCCCCGCGACCCCCCTCCCGCGATTTGCAGCACACCCCCCCGCAATTCGCGGCACCCTCGGTGACTCCCGCGATTCGCGTCCCCACCCCGTGACACCCCCCCTCCTGCGATTCGCGGCACCCCGCGACCCCCCCTCCCACGATTCACGCCAACCCCCCGGGTCCCCCCTCCCGCAGTTCACGGTGCCCCCCACGACCCCCCCTACCGCGATTCCCCACCCCTGACCCCCCTCCTGTCATTGCGGCAACCTCCCGCGACCCACCCTCCCGCGATTCACTGCAACCCCCCGCGCCCCCCCTCCCACAATTCGCGGCACCCACACACCCCCCCCCTGCGACCCCCCCTCCCGCAATTCACGGCATCCACCCACGACCCCTCCTCCCGTGATTCGTGGACACCCCTCACCTCCTCCCTCCCCCCACCCCCGCGCGCGATTCACGGCAACCCCAGGATTAAATGGCACATGCAAAACACTGGCACGGCTATGGTCGACAATGAAAAAGGTTGACATGAGTTTTTGAAGATTTTTTTTATTTTTTTTATGTTTTCATATTCATTCTCATGTGTCGACATGGACACCGATGAAGTGCCACACTTATGTCAACATTTACATCTGTTGAACTTTCTGTGTTGATTTTTTCTTGTGGCGATTCGCGGCACCCCCCGCGACCCCCCTCCCACGATTTGCAGCATACCCCCCGCAATTTGCGGCACCCCCGATGACTCCTGAGATTCACTGCCCCACCCCGTGAAACCCCCCCCCCTCCTGGGATTGCGGCACCCCGCGACCCCCCCTCCCACGATTCGCGCCAACCCCCCGGGCCCCCCTCCCGCAGTTCACGGTGCCCCCCACGACCCCCCTACCGCGATTCCCCACTCCTGACCCCTCCTCCTGTCATTGCGGCAACCCCCCGCCCCCGCGACCCACCCTCCCGCGATTCACTGCAACCCCCCGCGCCCCCCTCACACAATTCGCGGTACCCACCCACCCCCCGCGACCCCCCCCTCCCGCAATTCATGGCATCCACCCACGGCAGCACCCCTAAGCCCCTCTTTAGTCCCCCGTATACTCACACACCCCTATCACTACCCAGCTTCCTGCTCTCCTGAACCATAACTTCCACCACTGGGGAGTCGCTGGCGCTGTTTTGCCCACATGCCCCTATCATGCCTCATAGCCCAGCCTCCTGCTCTCATGCACCCGAACTCCCACCCAGTAGGAGGAGACACTGACTAAGGGCCACCTGTACTCCTGTACTGCCACGCTGGCCCCTCACCCACTGGCAGAAGCTGCACAGTATCTCCCACCCTCCTCTTTAGTCCCCCTTATGCCCACACACCCCTATCACTACCCAGCCTCCTGTTTTCCTGTGTCGTGACCTCCGCCAGTGGGGAGTCGCTGACTCAGAAACACCCTACTATACTATTGCACACACACACCTAAACAACACGCACACACAGCCCCCCCCCCCCACACCCACAAATGTCACTGTACCATCCACACTATCAATGTACATCTTACTCTGTAACCGCTTTTTAATTAAACAAACAATACAATACACACCCCCTTCCACATCATATGCTCTCTATTTAACACATTTCACCTATAACTCAAGTTGCAATACAGGCCATCTTTCATACAATTCTAACCATCTTTCTCATATGCAAATGTTCACAAATTAAGGGGGCGCAGCCCCTTACGACGGTGTGAAGAGCGCCCGTAGGGCGCGATGAATCACCTAGTTATGTAAAATGCAGCTTGCTTTTCCATAAGAAACACCGGGTGTCTCCATACTTGTCTACTTTTAAAGTCTCCGCCCCGGGAGAACTGTCAGCAGCACGTCTGGGGGCAAGACCTGATGTAGACGTCATCAAGCCCTGTCCCAGTAATGCTAATCCCTCAATTTGCGGCTCTTCGGGGGCTTAAAGGGCGCAATTTACATATTTGACCCCACCCCCAAAAAGCAGTGAATCGCAGCAATTTAGCGCTGCCTCCGGGGGAGCTACAGTGGGGTCTGGCGGTATCCGGGAGGGGCACCAGATTTTTCAGGAGCCTCCCGGCAGGCCGAATTTGGTCCCCAAATGGGGATGGGAGGACAGGAGTATGAAGCAAGGGAACACCCAGGCCTATAGATGCTTGCTTGGGCCGGGCGGCTGACATCACATGATCTCAGCCCCCGCCCCAAATTCAACCATCTCCATCCAGGATCAGTTTAGACTGACTTTTATCTGCGAAGGGGAAAAATAATCATTTGATGGTGAGCGACCATCGATTTATTCCGCCCTGCGCGGCCGCATGCGAGTGGACGTGAATGTATCCACTCACATGCTAGAGAGCGAATCCGGGTGGCGGGGGGACGAGTGTCAATGGGGCAGCGGGCAGCATTTACCTACATGCGAGGCTGCTAATATACATAGCCTAGCGAACAGGCCTGAATCGCCCCACATTTCCATGTGAGGTATCAATATAGTGCAGATTTAACAGAAAAACAGAAAAGTCAATATTTTCTACGGCTCTGTGATCATGCTATATACATACTGTAGATATGACCATTACATTACTTATTCCATAGGCACTATGAGGAGTGCTGCTATACAAGCAATGTGGGGTATAACATCAAACAGCACACATACATATGATCTCTGAGCTGTGGCTATTAAATAGCATATATTGCTATATATTGCCTATGGCTGATCTTGACTATGCCATTTCCCCCTGAAGAGCATGCAGCCAGTTTTAACTATGGGCCTGATTCAGACGTACACGCATCCCTTACGATTATCAGGCAACCGTGCATGTGCATTGTACACTAGCCCAGGCTAGCCTTCTCTGCCCATACGCAGGTTGATTGACACCCTGCGACCATTTGGGGGTGGTAATTCAGTTTTTTCTGGGAGTGCCATCATCAGCTGCCTCCTTCTCCTCACGGCCTTCACAGCGACGAGTAATAAGTCTCGACTTACTCGGCACTTGCGAACAGGGGGGAATCCACAGTGGCATAACTATAAATTTGTCTCCCCCCAGTCAAAATTGTTTCTGGCACTCCATTCCCTCATAAAGCTCCTTACACATTACACCACACATTGCAATGCACTTGCATTATATGCCGCACTGTAATGCCCCCTACACTATACGCCATTCACTGCAATGTCACTTACACTATAAGCTGCACACCGTAATGCCCATACACTATACACCGCACACTGTAATGCCCATACACTATACGCCACACACTGTAATGCCCATACACTATACGCCGCACACTAGAATGCCATTTACACTATATGCCACACACCATAATGTAATTTACACTATACACCACACACTGTAATGCCAATTGCACTATACGCCACACACCGTAATGCCCCTTGCGCTATACGCCATGCACCATAATGGCACTTACACTATATGCCGCACACTGTAATGCCACTTATACAATGAATGTATTGAATGTGTGTGCTGTATGTGTGTGTATTGTGTGAGTGTTTCTATATTTGCTATCATGTGTGTACTGTATGTGTGTATGTGTGTGTAGTGTGTACTGCCATATGTAGGGCTGTGTTTGTGTGCTGTAAGTTTGTGTAGTGTGCATATACAGTAAGCAGGGGTTAACATTAACTAGCACAGGAAAAACTGTTCATTTGGTTCCACCTTCACCAGCTCACCTTGTCTAGTGCTGGGACTATCGCCCTGATTCAGGATCATCGATATGCAGCGCTCTTCACCCCAGGGGTGCTACCCGCATCCCATTGGTAATGCAAGGAAATGTGTCAAAAAACACATTATTGTTTATGTAAGTAAGCAGCACTGCTACCGTGGGCATTTGTTATTTCTATAAGTGTTACTGCTATTGTGGGCATTTATTATGTATATCAGCGGCACTGCTATAGTGGACATTATTCTGAGTATAAGCGGCACTGCTACTGTGGCCATTATTACAGTATAAGTGACATGGCTACCACAGACATTAATATGTGTATAATGGGAACTGCTACCCATGGCATTAATATGCATATACTGTAAGTGGCTCTGCTACCGGAGGCATCAATATGTGTATAAGTGGAATTGCTAAGATAAGCACTGTGTATAAGGGGCACTACTGTGTAGCATGTTGTGATTATGGGGCAGTACTGTGTGGAATAATGTAAATAAGGGGCACTACTCTGTATGTGCCCTGTCATTTATTTATGAACATTTTCTTATCTAGCACAGCAAATTCTGTTGACAAACAGATTGTATTACTAATAATAATTTGAATTGGGGGTACTAATGTGTGACCATGCCCCTTCCTTGTGATACCACACCCCTTTTTTCGCCACACGTGTTTGTCTTATGTTCCTTTTGACCAGTGTTTTTCAACCACTGTGCCGTGGCACACTAGTGTGCCTTGAGCTGCTCCCAAGTGTGCCCCCCAGATCTAGAGATGCCCAAACCAGTTTATAGCCACCACCAGTTCAACTGTTATTTACTGGTCTCTTTTTTTCATGTAAAGGGCCAATGTATTTTATTTTTGTTACCTGTGGGGACCAGTATGATTGTTTTTTATATGGAGGCCAATAGGTTTGGATTTTTCTCATGGTGTGCCTTGGCAATTTGAAAATCTTATTTAGTGTGCCCCAAGGTAAAAAGGTTGAAAATCACTGCTTTAGACAGTATGGGGTTTAGGCCCTTTGTAAATTTCAGCTCCAGGCCCATATGGACCTTAATCTGGCACTGCATAACATTAGTAACAATATATTTTGGGAAGTTTAGCAATTATTGATGCAAAATATTGATATCTGCAATATGGAGTTGTGCAGCAATACAGTAATGAGCAATACAAAAAACAAGAAATAAAAGAACTACAGCACACAAGGCAATTTAGTACATGGTAAATAAAGACCGTTCCATCAGGAGACCCACACTATAAAAAGACATCATAGAATTAGAAAAAGTCCAAAGGCGAGTAACAAAGCTTATTAGGGGAATGGAGAATTTAAGCTACGGGGAGAGATTAAGCAATTTGGGACTATTTACCTTAGAAAAGAGACGTTTAAGGGGGGACATGCTCAACATGTACAAGTATATCAAGGGCCAATATAAGGAACTGTCACACACCCTCTTTTCTACTAGAAAGGAATCTAGGACGCGAGGGCATGAGTATAGATTAGAAGAAAAAAGATTTCATTCAGCTAGTAGAAAGAATTTCTTTACGGTCAGAACAGTCAAACTCTGGAACTCTCTTCCCAGAGAGGTGGTAACGGCTGGCTCATTAAATGCGTTCAAGGCAAAAATGGACAAACATTTACTGGAGAAAAACATCCATGGGTACAAATAAGAAATATAATTTGTCTGTAAAATACCAGAACCTACCAAATCAGCAATGGATATCTATACCAGGTTGAACTAGATGGACGCAAGTCTTTTTTCAGCCTTACCTACTATGTAAATATGTAACTATGAGACAGGACACTAAGGCAATTATTAGGGTGGCAGGGATATATATATTCTAAGAAAATCACATGAGAAGAGAGTGCCCTGCTCGTGAGAGCTTACATTCTAAATACATTCTGAATTATATTCACACACATATACTCGCGCAGTATACAATAAATGCTATAAATTCCAAATGCAATTTTACCTAATGTGAATTCATCCCTATGTATATAAGTATGTTTTCAGTGTAGTAAATTATATTATATTGTGAACATTGGACCATCTGCAACTTGTAGGCACTACATATATTTATTGGATGTGATGTTTTCCATACCATTATAGCATTTGCCAGATAATTATGGGCACCAGATCATATAATAAAACAAATGTGTCTAACTAAAGAAAGGTTACTAGAAGCCTTTACCCTAAGTCACTCACTAGCAGCAAAAGCAGCAGCATGCTATGGTCAGTGCACATCAGCACAGAAGACCCTATGTGATCATGTGCTGTCTCTGTCTCCTGTCAGGGGGTTCCCACAAGGGGGATAATGGAAGTCATCAGCAGGGGCTCCTGAGCAGCTATAGCAAATCACAGTGATTAAAGAAAATCACTGTCCTTGCAAAGAAACTCCTTGGTGGCACCACTTGCAATATCTGAAGTATCTGGGAGATTAGGAGTGCAACGCAGGGCAGCAGGAGAATTATGAACTAAAGGGGAGCCCCCTATAGGATGCAGAATTGTAGCAACTAAACGCACGTTGAGGAGTGCTGCAATATAAGGTATTGAGGAGGATCCCATCATCTATATATATATATATATATATATATATATATATATATATATATATATATATATATATATATATATAAAAAGGATAACTACAGTATGCATCAACTCTGTGAAGTGAAGTACCGCCAGTGACCACTAGAGGCCACCCGATGGACCAAATTACTCCTGAACAGAAAGTGAAAGCAAAATAATCTGTTTTAAACTTGCTGGATATGGAGAGAGGGAGCTGTGAAGTCAGGGATTGGAGGTAGAGGCAGATAAGAACTAAGGGCCTTATTTTGGTTCATTCTTTCTGACAAAATCCTTCTTAGATGGACAAAACCATGTGCACTGCAGGGGGGGCAGATGTAACATGTGCAGAGAGAATTAGATTTGGGTGAGTAATTATGTTTCTGTGCAGGGAAAATACTGACTGCTTTATTTTTACACTGCAATATAGATCTCACTTTGAAGTAAAACCCCACCCAAATCTAATTCTCTCTGCACAAGTAACACCTGCCCCACCTGCAGTGCACATGGTTTTGCCCATCTAAGAAGGATTATGGGCCTTATTCTGGTTGGTGCGGCCGGGCCGTAGGCGTACGTTCCGGGGTTTTTCATGATCTGCGCATGTGCAGATTCGCTAATGCGCAGGCGCGACCACTGAACAACGCTTACGGACCTGCTTATATACGCTAAGGTAGGTATTTGCTAAACAGTTACACACATTCACTACGTGCTTTCATAGACTTTACACAGTAGCACACTCATCCTACACAAGTCGACATGTGTCAACGTGTTCACTCTAATACTAACATAGGTTTTGTATTTAGGATACAATAACATAAACCACATCTAACACCTACAAAGGATGTTTCAGCAATGTTTTAAGCCCATGACCACTATTTTGCACACAATCTTGTATAGTACCCAAAATAATGACCTGTACCACTATCTCATCTGCTATGATTTGGATTTGACTACACTCTGGATGTAAGATGCCACCAATCACATTATTGCACTCTCATCTCTCTAACAAAGGATTCCTACATCTGCTTATGACACTGTAAAATCATATATATATTTAAAAAGTTATGCATGTTTGTTCACAAGCTATTTTATCATGTTTGGCCCATTCACACATCTTTTTTTAGGGAGGACACATATGCATTCCTACACAAATGTACCTTTTCACCCTTGTTTGTCTGCCTCACCCACTCCATGAGGAAAGCATTGTTCTGGACCTGCTTTTACCTACTACTGTAGGAGCTACCTCACCTGCACACAAACTGCTTTCTCACCTATTAAGTTGCTCTGCACATGTGCTGACACAAACTAATTAGCAGGGAAAAGTTGGATAGGCATTAGCGCACGCAGGGGGGGTTTCTGAGTACCCAGAAACCCCCCCAGGAGTGTAAGGACCCTAGGCTGAAAGCTGAGGGTCCCCTCTTTCCATGGGTACAAGAATTTTGAAAATCGGCCATTGGGAACCGGAGATATCTGACTTCAAAGCAGTGGTCCCCATCCAAGCCTGTTAATTGCTATTCCCAGTCAGATATTTCAGGTTCTGTCTGACTTGGAGCTTTGATGAGGGTATATTCCAAAAGCTGGGACTCTCCCCCTTTGATTGACACTAGAAGCTTGTCTCTACTGTTTCCAGAACCAGAGATATTAGCCTTCCAGCAGCTGGTTACTGCTCCAGCTCTACACATCTGGTATGTAGTTTTATATTCTTGTTGGCGGATTGCTCTGCCTCCTGAACTTTGATTCCCTAGTACCCAATAGCATTTGGTAGGTGGGATTCTCTAGTTTTATTTCCATTAAAATCTAAGAAATCTATTTTTGGGAACTGGAGATATCTGCAGTCAAGCAAGCTATCCTAACACCAGAAAATTATGAATAATAAGCCCACTCCACTATACACCTCTCCTCTGCATATTAAACATCCTCTACCACCCTGGAAGTTATGTACAGTATCAGGGCCCCTTCATTCAGCCCAATGCCCCCTTCTCCCACCCCATCTCCCACCATCTGTGCAGTAAAGGGGTAATTAGTGGAAATTACTGATCCAGGCCCTACATGCTGAGCGTTTGATATAATACCCCCTACCACCCGCGGGACATCAAAGCTTCCCCCACCCCTACTGCTGGAGGATCGGTAGGGGCCCCAATACATTGCTATGCCCAGGGGTCTACACTGCTTTTATAATATATATATATATATATATATATGTGTGTGTGTGTGTATAATTATTATTATTATTTTTATAAATTTGGTCTATCTATAATAATTTAACTGACCCGGCATATACTGGGTCACCTAAGTGTCCATCTCCGTGCTTTACTCCGCCCCTCTGGAAACCCCCTTCTGAAAATCCTGCGTTTGCCACTGATAGGAACATGGGAATGGCCATGGAGAGGGTTACACATGGGAAACTTCTACCACAGTTCCACAAATGTTCAAAAATACCCTGGTCAGTAAGTACACATAAATCTAGTATTTTTTTCACACAAGAAATGACACATACCACAATTTTGATTTAATTTGTAAAATAAATTTATTTGCTGTTCAGCATCACAGCTTATTTCACACTTTAATGTGAGAAATCAAATAAACAAATAAAATAGACACACAAATAATAAAACAGCCAGAACAAGAGGTTGCATATCTCCAAACATGTGTTACCCTGCAAATGCAATGGTGAAAGAAATGGGGACACCAGAATACGTACTGCAACAACCAGGGTGAATACTAAGCAAGATACACACCACCACAAATTTATCCTGCATTTGTAGAGGTCAAAATACGAACTTTCATGCCCATGGCACGCAAATGGATAGATGGCCAACTCAGGAAGCGGATGTCCAGTGCAATTTAAACATTTGGGGTCCAACCACAGAGGAAGTGAACCAGGGTTCATTATTTGGGCCCTTTTTTCCCCCTTTTAGATGGGGCCTTGGGGACAGGGGCCTTTGGCTCAGCTGCCTTGCGGCGTCTTCCCCTAGTCGACACAGGAGGGTCAGCAGAGGTGGAAGGTTGGGGAGCAGCTTGGGGTGGGGCAGCAGATGGGGGATTGTCCCTTAGGGACCTGGCGGTGGACAGCTGCTCCGCAAGAAGTTCATTCTGGCGGCTGAGGTGTTGGCCAATGCTTACTATGCCAGCCGCCAGAGTGTCGTTCAGAGTTCAAGGCCTCACACTGCAGCCTGTTTGTGGCCTTCCACTCCGCCAGAAATTCCCCCACCTGCTGCTGACGGATCGCAGCATCCACCCCTTGCTGCTCGATCCTCTCCAGCGTCACCATCATGCTCTCTTCCCATGTCTCCTGTGGCTGGGGCTGGGGGTGTCTTCTTGGTGGAGGATGGACCACTTGCTCCACCTGTGGCTCTGCAGAGGAAGATGCTGCCGGTACATCCTGGGTTTCTGCTTCTTCTAGGATAAGAATTGAAAACAATGTCACCATCACATACGCAATAAAAAATATCTTTCTAAATACAATGCATTACTGTGACTTACCATCAAAAGCAGCAGCAAAGACCTCCGCCGGGAGCTCACTGTCCATATTGGAGATCCCCCTGACCTCCCCCACATCAATCACGTCCAAGGAGTCCTGCTCCAGGGGGGTATACTCCAAATGGTCGGGCATAGGACCTCTCCCGGTGGACATGCTGTGGTTGTACCGGTCAGTCATCTTCCTCTTCATTGCCGTTTTGAAGTCAGTCCACCTACAAGTTTAAAAATACAAATATCACCATGAGATATGTGCACCACTGTGCTACGTGTAGGGTTACCACCTAGTCCCTTAAATTCCGGACACATGTTAATTACACAGGTTCTGTGGCAGTTTAAAATTAGGTGAAGTGGAGTCTTGAAGTCAGCCAGCCACAGAACCTGTGTAATTAATATGTGTCCGGAATTAAAGGGACTATGTGGTACCCCTAGCTACGTGACATTTCCTAGTGTGGGTGATCTTATGTTTTTTTGCCATATGTGTCCCACACACACATTCATGTCTCAATTAGGAGGCATTTCAGTGTCTCATCTCATTCATTAGGCCACTAAATGCACATACATACATCACTATGCAGAAATGACATCAACCATGGCCAAATTATGCACCTCCACCTGGTGTGAAACTACACATTCCACCATAGCTTGACAATGTGGTTATTATGGAGTAATTTAACTATGGAATGGCATACTGGGATGTGTAGTTTCTCACCAGCTACATGTGCACAGTTTGGTCATTCTTGTTTCAGTAGCATCATATGGAACATGTTACAACAACTCTTTCAAAAACACACTTTCTCTTGTCCCATCACATACTTCACATGAGCAGAACTGTGCCCATAACCTCACATCACACCAATGGTGCATGTTTCATATATCAATGTGGGTTATTAGACATGGTTGTGTTCACATGTGACATTGAAGTGTAGCACTATCTACAAACACACCTTTCTATTAGTCTCAAAACATACATGTAACATATGTACACACATATGACATCAGGGGGACAAAGACCAGGGCACCTGCAGTGCACATGGTTTTGTCCATCTAATAAATATTTGGCCAGAAAGAGTGAACTAGAATAAGGGCCTCAGTTCCTGCTGGAGCCTGCTGAAAAATAGCCCTGACAAACACACTAACCTTTTCTTCACCGCGTCCCAATTTCTGACCACTGGTGCCACCTGGTTCACTTCCTCTGTGATCTTCTCCCAAAGGTTTCTCCTTGCTCTGGCACCCGGCTTCCTGGTTGCCAATTCAATCCATTTGCGTGCCCTGGGCACTAGAATTCGCATTTCGGCCTCTACAAATGCAGAGTTTCTCTTTCTGGTGGTGGTATCCTGCTCAGTCCTCACCCTAGATGTTGCAGCTCATTTTCTGGTGGCCCCAGTTCTCTCACCATGCACCTGCTGGGTCACACCTGTTTGGAGAGATGCAACCTCTTGTTCTGGCTGGTTGCTTGGCCCTTGTGGAGCTGGTGGAGGTTGAACAGGGCCTGTTACTGAGGGGCCCGCTTGGTCTTGGCTCCTCCTTGTCCTCTCCTGCTCCCTCTGCCTCAACCTTTCCAGCAAGGATTCTGCTCTGGCTCTCTGGAGAGCGTCCTCAGCTGCGGAATCGTCTGAACTAGACATGTTTGCAGCAATTGTGGCCTGCATCTGACTGAATATTTATATGTTAATCTCCCGCCATGAACAAGGGGGCGTATATTTTTCTCCGCAATGTATTTGCTCATTTACGCCGTTATTTCCCGCCGATAATTCCCGCTTAAATTACGCAGGTCTCAACGCACCTGATCAATCACCTGTATATGCACATACACAGGTTGTGGAGCATTGTGGGCTACATCGTGAAATGTGTGCACCTGTCATTCCAATGATGAGTGTTGTCAGCTGGTATCTGTTGGAGTTCGTGTATGCTTTGTGAGTCACATTTCAAAACATCACGTTACAATGCTTTCCTTACATAAGTAATGTGTATGAAATTGTCATACAGCAACATGTTGCATTGTGGCCCTTTAAGCAGCGTAGTTATAAGTAGATGGTTGCGTGTATTATTTTCCGCACACTGTAAATACAGTACTCCTCTCCATGGAAATCGGTGTATCGTGCCCCCTTTAAGCAGCGTAGTTAGAAGTAGAGGGTTGCGTGTATTATTTTCCGCACACTGTAAATACAGTACTCCTCTCCATGGAAATGGGTGTATCGTGCCCCCTTTAAGCAGCGTAGTTAGAAGTAGAGGGTTGCGTGTATTATTTTCCGCACACTGTATATACAGTTCCTCTCTATACATTGAATGCATGCTGTTGGTTATGGTGTGTGTATATCGGGACGGTCCGCGTAAGTTTCTATTCGCATCCAGTTTGTTAATGTAAGAGGGATTAATAAAGTTAATACCAAACAAACAATTTTTTACACCAATCAGCAAGCACCAAAAGTGATATATGTACCTGCAATTATTAACTGCGCCATTGGCACTATGACTACTACCAGGGCTAGGCCGTTTACGACCCAGGAGCTGTTGGCCCTGGTTGACGTAATGGACCGTCACCTGGGGCCCAGGGGCCCTTATGTCAGCAACATGGACAAGCGGCGGGCGTATACTGCTGCCCGCCGCCTAATATACTCGACGACCGGCGTCCGCAGAAGCCTGGGGCAAGTTGAGCGGCGCTGGTCTAACCTGCGCCGGCGGCAGCCAGTTTTGCTCTGCACCCTTCGCCGCCATATTGCCCGATGTAAGTTTTGATTACTAGTATGTCTGCGTTTTTTAGCTAATGTTTTCTGTACTTTTTATAAATATGTTCCTGAGTATGTGGGTGTATATGTGTGTATAGGGGGTGTATAGGGGGTGTATAGGGGGTGTATATGGGTGTATAGGGGGTGTATAGGGGGTGTATAGGGGGGTATATGGGTGTATATGGGGGGGATATGGGGTGTTTATGGGGGGGATATGGGGTGTATAGGGAGTGTATATGGGGGGGATATGGGGTGTATAGGGGGTGTATATGGGTGTATAGGGGGTGTATAGGGGGTGTATAGGGGTGTATAGGGGGTGTATAGGGGGTGTATAGGGGGTGTATAGGGGGTGTATATGGGTGTATAGGGGGTGTATAGGGGGGGTATATGGGGGGATATGGGGTGTATATGGGGGGGATATGGGGTGTATAGGGGGTGTATATGGGGGGATATGGGGTGTATAGGGGGTGTATATGGGTGTATAGGGGGTGTATAGGGGGTGTATAGGGGGTGTATAGGGGGTGTATATGGGTGTATGGGGGTGTATAGGGGGTGTATATGGGGGGATATGGGGTGTATAGGGGGTGTATATGGGTGTATAGGGGGTGTATAGGGGTGTATAGGGGGTGTATATGGGTGTATAGGGGGTGTATAGGGGGGGTTAAGTTGTTGCTCAGTTTTTGGGTGTAGCATATCAATTAGTTTGCATGATAAATGTCTGAAATATAACAGCAATGATAATTTGGAAGGTTATGAGCATGACTAATGTGATTTTTTCTTTCCCCCTTTTTTATGAAACCCAATCTTCGATTTCTATGCCATCAACATGAACATTTCAGCACGGGCAAGGGCACGCATGGCAGCCAGGGAGCAGGCAGCCCGGGACCAGGCAGCCATGGAGCAGGCAGCCATGGAGCAGCCAGACGAGGAGGAGGAAGAGGAGGAGGAGGAAGAAGAGGAGGAGGAAGAAGAGAAGGAGGAAGAGGAGGAGGAGGAGGAAGAGGAGGAGGAAGAAGAGAAGGAGGAAGAGGAGGAGGAAGAAGAGGAGGAGGAAGAGGAGGAGGAGGAAGAGGAGGCCGAGACAATGGCTCAAGCTGGGGCCCACACAATTTCCCCATCCCCTTCCCCCACCCCCTCCCCAACCCCCACCCCCACCCCCTCCCCAACCCCCACCCCCACCCACACCCCTACCCCCACCCACACCCCTACCCCCACCCCCACCCACACCCCTACCCCCACCCCCTCCCCACCCCATTTCCAACCCCCCTACACCTCTCCACCACCCACCCCCAAACCTCTCCAATCCCCACTCACACCCACTACCTCTATCCAAATTCCCATCCCATCCCCCTTGCTCCTGACCCCCCCAACCACCGCACAGCCAACCAGCGGGGACCAGGATGGCTCAAGTAGCCGTAAGTAAATAATGTGTCTAATGTTGACCTACACATTTCTACACATAAACAATCACAACAACCACATATGTGTATCCAACATCAACATTAGTTGCAACATATCACTGCAGGGCGACCATGAGGTGTGTCCTGTCCTTCTCCAGGAACAAGGGTCCCCTTGGTGGTTTTTTTGAGTGTGGCCATGCCTCACCCCTTGAATAATTGACATAACAGTACATCCAATGAGATATCCGACATTAGTGGTGTGGTAGTTATGTGGCTCCAGGTGTTGGGTAACTCCAGTTCCCAGCATGATGTGCAACACAGGGCCGGATTATAATGGAGGCACAAGGGGTCAGTGCCCCTGGGCCCCCCTCTAGCTAGGGGCCCCCTGTGGTTGTCATGTATTTAAAAAAAAAAAAAATTTAAGTTTTTATTTGTTTTTTTTAGCTAAAGGTTTTGTGCATGGGTGGGGTAGTGCTGCAGCTTCACCTATCTGCCAATGTGACAATGATTTATGGTGCTGAGCATCGGGAGCCAAGGCACACTGATTGCACAAGTGTGCAGTGCATTTATGGGAGTTGACTAAGTCCCATGACACTTTGCACCAGAGAACAGAGGCTGAGAAGTTTGTGCTGAGCTCTGATTGGTGGAGCTCATTACATGCTTCTCAGGTCCATGGAGAACAGCAGCAGCAGCTTAGTCATGTGAGGGTTTTTAATCAGAGGCAGCACTAGGACTGTGAGGTCTCCTCCAGAGTAAGGGGCAGAGGGACAAACACAGGCTTTTCATGTGGTGTGTGTGTGTGTGTGTGTATATATATATATATATATCCAAGGGTAAGGATCACACTCTCCTCCATATAATGGCAACTGCCGGGGTGTCAGCTCAGGGGTCCCAGACAAGTCCAGTTCTCCAATACAGCCACAGAGATGAGGACACTCACCGGTCTTTCTTCAAAAAAGGTATTTTATTCCATATCACCACATCCAATAAAGTGCAAAGTGCATGACAGTGGGCCTAGGGCCAACGTTTCGGTCTGCCAATCAGACCTTTGTCAAGGCCCCCACTATCTCCTCCTAAAGTGCATAACCCACAGGACATCATGTGTGCCTTATATCCACCCCTCTGGTAGTAGTGTACTCCCCCAAAGCATATACGAAAATCTGGAACAGCCCTGAATCCTATGTTAAACATACAACTATTGCCTAAACATATTACCATGGTTTATGAGTAACTGGCGCCAAAATACTCGCCTGCCACGCTGGTAGATAGGAAGCGCCGCACACCTGGGCTAGCTTCCATACTTCATCCATATCCCCAGCGTGTAGCGCCAAACCCGGAAGTACGTCACTGCCGCGTCACTTCCTGTACGTGGAACGCACAGCCAGAAAGCGTGCGCTCCATCCACATCCACATACTGTAGCGTCGCGTCATTTCCTGCGCATGGAACGCACAGCTAGAAAGCTTGCGTTTCATTGCGATATAAACGGGGCATTACCAGATCCATTTTTACATCTTAATAATCAACAAGAAACGGGGAACTGCCTAACCTACCTAGCGCAGCCCCAAATTAGTAATACACGATAATATTACCTCAAACTGCATATTACTACTGCCTGAGGGGACCCTACAAAGCACACATAATGTACTGCCACCTAGTGGTAAATATAAAGTACAAAAATAATAATAAAAAATATATAACAAAAAAAATCCTAATACACACAAAAAGATACATAATACATAAAAAAGACACATGTTCCCAGGACACTGTCATTAAGGTTGCTCAGACCATCCAGAAATTACCAGGACCACCTCATAAGAAAACAGACAAAGAATTATTTTCATTTAGGCCCCTAGGGGCCACCGTGTCGAGTCTGTGGATCCATTTCACCTCCTTCCTGAGTAGGATCAACCCACGGTCACCACCTCTTAGTAATGGGGGAACCCAGTCAATGATCATGTAACTTAATGCAGAAATCTGATGTTTATATTTCAAGAAGTGCGCTGCCACAGGTTTATCAGTAAATTGGTGGGCGTACGCCAAGCGAATTGACGACCGGTGCTGATTCATACGCTCGCGAAATGTTCGTATCGTTTTCCCCACGTAGAGGAGGCCGCAGGGGCAGCGTAGAAAATAGACCACATGATCCATAGTACATGTCAGATGATGCTGGAGGGTGATCTTTTGGCCCGTATGGGGGTGGTGGAAAGATGAACCACTGATGAGTCCCCGGCACGTAATGCAACTTGTGCAACGGAAGCAACCTTTCCTGGTCAACAACCATCTCTTATCGGTTGACGGGCTTGGGGTGACATCAGGCCGCATTAATATATCTTTCAAATTTTGCCCGCGTCGTGCCGCAATCAAGGGGGGTGCTTCAGTAATTCCTTTAAACACTTGATCAGTGCCCAAAATGCGCCAGTTGTTTTTAATGGATCTCTCCATGGTTTTCAATTTGGTGTCGCATTTCATCACCACTGTCATGCGATTGGAGTTGCACTTTTTCTTCAGGTTAGGTGAGGTATGGATCTCTCTTGCCCTTCTGAGGCTATTCTGTATATCTCTGTCACGATATCCTCGTGCCCGAAATCTCTCACAACATTCCTTTATTTGTCGTTCGGCTGCCTCTGGTTCAGAGTTGTTTCTATACACCCGCAGCAGTTGCGAAATGGGCAGTTTTGATTTTAACCCATCCGGGTGATGACTTGATGACCACAGAAGTGTGTTCCGATCTGTCGGTTTACGGAAAAGTGTGTACTCCAGGTGAGTACCTCTCCTTAGTACGGTCACATCCAGGAAGTTCATACTGTCCCGGTCAGCAACTGCTGTGAACCGGATGGGGCTGTCCAATTCATTTAACTGCTGCACCATGCAGTGGAAGGACTCAATAGTACCTCTCCAAATTAAAAACAAATCATCGATGAACCTTTTAAAATAAAGGATGTTTGCACCGTGTCTACCCAAAATATGCACCGTCTCGTAGGCCGCCATATAAAGATTGGCGAACCCCGGCGCTAAATTTGAACCCATGGCGGTTCCTGATATCTGCATATAGTAACCGCCATGGTACAAAAAATGATTCTTGGTCAAAACTAGTTCGATCAGTTGACATAAAAACTCCACAGGAGGTCCCTCATAGGGTCCTACAGTCAAGGCCTCACGTACAGCTTGTATTCCCCCTTCATGGGGAATCACCGTGTACAGTGACGAAACATCCATAGACGCTAAAATGCAATCCTCGGGAAGGTCACATAAGTCGATGAGGCCCTCCAGGAAGTGGCTGGTATCTTTAATATAACTGTTACTTGCCTGCACACATGGCTGTAGGAAATGATCTACAAACTGGGCCAGCGGTTGTAATAATGAGCCACATGCAGAAATTATAGGTCTCCCTGGAGGAGCCTCAAGCGACTTATGCACCTTAGGTAAAGTATAAAAAATCGGACATCTAGGGTGTTCCACCTGTAACAACTTGAACACAGTATCATCAATCCAACCCATATTGCGGGCATGAGACAAGGTCACATCAATCTGTTTTTTGATCATACTCATGGGGTTAGATGGTATCCCCTGCAGTTAACCATTGACCAAGTTTATTCTGCCTTTACTCTGTGTTTTGACAGTATAATATTCTCCCATGCAGTGTGCGGCCAGTAATGACAAGTGCAAGGGGGCCCCCCGGTCTAAAGTACCCCGGGCCCCCCGAAGGCTTAATCTGGCACTGGTGCAACATAAATGTAGAGATTGTTTTGGTAATAGTGTGTGAGGCCATGCGGATGCATGCTTTACAAACATAGCTGTAGGCCTATAATTTGTACAGCAATGTCCGAAATTTAAAATAGTAAGGAGTGCTTAAGCCACAACAATGTCATAACCCTTAAATAGCACAGCCTAATTGTGAGGTTAGAGGACAGTCCCCCAAAACCAAAGTACCAATTGGGATACAGCATACATTCATCCATGAAGGAGTAATTGAATTAATGTTATTTACTATGTACAGTATGTGTGTGTTAACATATTATTTTTTAGTACTGTGTTTACAGCAGACCCATCTTCAATGTAGTTTAAAAATGTATGTGGCCTTCACACATAACTCTGAACTTTTTATTATGTACAAATACAACAAACATTTGTGTATGTTATATATTAATTTTTTTTTTTTATCCCTTTACTACAGACACTGAACAGCAGCAGGAGGAGGTGGCAGCCCTAATGCGGGAGATTGTTCTGACCCTCCTGTACCTCCAGATCCTGTTTGGACTTCTGGAGGCCCGGATTTAATTTTTATTTATCCCCCCCCCCCTTATTATTTTTGTCCTAAATAAAAGTTTATGTACAGTTCGAAATTGCCTGTGTTTTTACTAATAAATATGTTAGAGGGCTTGTAAGGGTAGGTACATACAGATGTGTACTGTAAGTTATACTTGTAATTTGAGGTGAGGGGTAATGATTGATGTGTGAATGTGTGTGTTTTTGAGTAAAATAACACATAGTGAAAATGCATGAATGTTTAATGTTGGTAGATTAAAACATCACACATAACATCAGGGTAGGTATACATGTTACACATTGTGGACAAAGTAATTATGGACATAATTTAGTACATATACAGAAACACCAACATAACTTGATGTAAAAGTAACAGCAATATGGGGACACATAGATAGTGATTAAAATGCCACATTAGAACATAACAAATATACATGTAATGAGGGTTCAAATGTGGTTTTATTAGGTCTTTATTAAGGTAGACAATTGAGTTAATAGAAAACAATAATTGAATAACAAATAGATTAATTAATCAATTGTCAGATTTGTAGTTGAAAGGCAAGATTTGCAGGTCCATATATGTGAAGGGTATGCCAGCGTGCACGGACGTACGCTCACTCTCACGAGCGGTGACATAAGCTGAGTTTTCCATTGAAAACAATAGGGACCCGTCCGTGCAAGCTGGCGTACGCTCAGATCTCCGCAAGAAGTCGGTGGGAAGACGGACGAAAGACGTCCGTAAACGGCGCCGTACGCTCATTTGTACGCCTGTTGTCGGAGTGCAAGGGCTGGTCCGTCCGCGTACGTTGCCGTACGCTCATTTGTACGCCACTCCCCTTCTACGTTATTTCTGCCCGTACGTAAGCGGCTGATTTGTGGGTGGACTTAACCCCAACGGCCGCGTACGGCTAGCGTACGTTAATAGTGAACGTACGCACGTTTGGCCGCTCCGATCAGAATAACCTCCTTTGTCAGAAAGAATGAACCAAAATAAGGCCCTAAGTCACCATTTTGACAGGATTTTAACTAGTACACATATATGGTTACCAAGCTTCTCTTTCATAGTCACTGTGAGGAGTGCTGCAATATGAGGTAATGAGGAATAACATGCCATACACACATATTTAGTCCTTAAGGTTCTCCTTCTATAGTCACTGTGATGAGTGGTGCTATAGAAGTAAATAAGGACAATTCCATAGCTACATATATAATGATAAGTGCCTCCTCCTACAGTCACTATGCAGAGTTCTGCTAACTGTAAAGAACTGAGCATTGGGAATTTCATAAACTGACTGCAGAGGACAACTGAATATTTCTCACATACTGTACATAATATTATAATTATACAAGAACATTATAGTGTTTGTCAAACAGGGAAGTAATATGCAACTGTAAATATGTCCATCAACCAAGAATCTGTCACTGTATTTGCTTACATCAACAATGTGGTTAATAATGCACAATAGACATGCAGCTCTGAATAACCAGAATGGAGCAAATGCTATTGTGTACCACACTGCTTACTTTATGGGGCTGATTTTGAGGTGGACACATCCTGTCACATTCTGTTCCCAGATTACCATTCCACTTCTGCAGCAGCACTCTTCTTCACCATGTCTGTGTTTATTTATTACCAGGTATTTATATAGCGCACACATATCCCACAGCCGTTTACAGAGAATATTTGAACAGTCACATCAGTTCCCTACCACATGTACACGCACACACACACACATATTCTAGGGCTAATTTTGTTGGGAGCCAATTGATCTACCAGTATATGTTTGGATTGTGTGAGGAAACAAAAGTACCTGGAGGAAACCCACACAAGTACGGGGAGACTATATAAACTCCACACAGTGCCATGGTGAGCATGGAACCCATGACTTCAGTGCTGTGAGGCATTAATGTTAACCATTACACCATCCATGCTGACTGTAGGAGACTTGTAGGAGCCATGTTTGTGCATGTGGCATTCTCCTCCTCATTAGTTTATATAATGCTCCTCACAGTAAGGTTATTATGTTTTGGTGTATGAAAAGCTCCTCCATATACAGTATTACCTTGTGTACCAGTATCCTCATATGGCTGCACAGTAAAGGTACCCATACACTAGCCGATTTTGGTCAGATTTCGGTCAGATCAGTCGGATCTGGCCGAAATCGGACCAAAATCGGCTAGTTTTGATGTCCCCTCAGATCCGATGCGCGGTCCAGCGCGCATCGGATCTGCGTCGGGTGGTCGGACCTGCTGCACGTCCGACCACCCGACTTGGGACCTAGTGGGGCGGCGCGGCGGTGGAGGGAGCAGGGGGGGCTGGGGACGCTGCGGGGGACACATTGGCTGAGCGATCTCTCAGCCAGTTGGCTGAGAGAGCGCTCAGCCAATCACAGGCTGCCCATTCATTGTATAGGCTTTTTTTTCTAGCACTGACAGCTCCCGGCTCCCACTACCCGGCTCTATGCCGCCTGTGTCCCCCGCAGCGTCCCCAGCCTCCCCTGCTCCCACCAGCAGCCCTGCTTTGTAGCCCCCCCCCCCCCCCCCCTGCTCCCCGGGTTTTTTACATGTGATAAATCGAGACGATTTATCACATGTAAAAAATGGCACATCAAGTGCCAATCTAATCAAGCTCCCCCGGGGAGCAGCCGGGGAAGCTCAGGGGGAAGTCGGGGGCGACTTGTCCTAAGGACAAGTCGCCCTAGTGTATGGGGGCCTTTACTATCAGCAGAAAATCTGATTTTCTCAGGGCTAGGTGCCCCCTTGGGAGAAGGAGCCTGGCGACAGATAACTCCATTGCCTCCCAGAGTTATGCTTCTACCTGTGTGTATAATGTCATCCTCCTCATTACCTCATATTGTAGCACTCCTCACAGTGGCCCTTATTCTGATCGGTGCGGCCGGATCCGAATATGCGGCCAGGACCTTGCGATGTATTAAGCCTTAACAAGAGTTAAACGTCAAGCGCTCCGCACACTATTTTCTTCTCCCACCACGCCCTAGTGGATGGTAGAGCATGAAATACCGCCTGTCAGCACATGTCGGCTCAAAAAACAGTGAAAAAACCCATGTCGACCTCGCGACCTGTCGCCCTAACCCATGTCGACCTAACTCATTTGTCGACCTAAAACCATGTGACCTTGTCTAATGTCAACCTAGACACCTGTCGACCTTCATCCATGTCAACCTAGAACCCTGCCGACCTTGTTGCCTGTTGACCCAATGGTGTCGACCTAATGACTGTCAACCTAAGTCGGATCGACAATACGACCGTATCCCGCAGAAGTGTAAATGTCACAATGCAGACCGGCTCCTACCACTTTAGGCCCACACCTTGCAATAAATCAAACACATTCATTGATCTTGGAGATTTATGTATACTCCGTTCCCCAACTGTCCGGCACTGCAGAGCACTCTGGTGTTTTAGAATTCAACTACAATCATATTCATAAATAAATGATGTCCTCGTTTATGGATTAAATTATGACGGATGGGGGGATTTACAACCTAGTGGGGTTGTTACTTGAACTTAGTGGCTCCATTACAACATTTTGAAAGGATGCCCAATGCTTTTTGAAACACAACCTACTATGCAGCAGTTTTTTTTATCTTCCAGAGTAGTGTCCTAGTGCATATTAAGCTACACGTTACCTTCAGTTGGTATTACACAATCGAATAGTGCCCCCAGTTCACATTATGCCACACTGCATTGTCTCAGTAAACATACTGTACTGTCATACATAGGTAGCAGGCCCCTTACGCCTACAGGCCCTATAGCAATAGCACCCTATACACCAGGCATGTCCAAACTATGGCCCTCCAACTGTTGTGAAACTACAAGTCCCATCATGCCTTGCCACAGTTTTGCTATTAGTTAATGTTAAAACTATGGCAATGCATGCTGGGATGTGTAGTTTCACAGCAGCTAGAGGGCCACAGTTTGGACATGCCTGGTGTATAGGGTGCTATTGCTATAGGGCCTGTAGGCGTAAGGGGCCTGCTCCCTCTGTATGGCAGTACAGTATGTGTACTGCCCACTGTAGCTATGCCTGATGCTTACGTTGCTTGATATGGGCTTTAAAAATAAGTTTCTGTATCACACTGCAACTGTAGAACTATGAACCGGATACCCCTCTTAGCACCTTTTACTGCATTGCAATTATCTCACACTGCATCATCTTTGCAATGAGTTCCCTTCCCCCTCTCAATCCTCAACTCTGAGGACCCACCTCTGAACCTAGACAAACACCTCCATCTTGCTCTGCCAACCCATGCACTGTGTATGTACAGTGAACTGAAATTCAACAGCATAATCACCAAATAGGATTTTGTGCTGCACAATATCCATTTTTGCACTTACACTATAACAATCATATTCAGCAAATATCGCATCATATCACAATGCCGATGTGACAGGTCATATCAATGTATTCACACAGTGTACTGAAATAGTAGTGTAGGCAAATGTTGTGCCAGGAGCTACTCACTTGTGATGTCATATACTACCACAGCCACAGTAGAGTCTCGGATATAACTTGGGATGAGGCTGCGGAACCTCTCTTGACCAGCGGTATCCCAGAGCTGCAGTCTGACCTGAGACAAAATAATACTGTATGTTAGAAGACAGTAGCAATGACAGGTGAGGAAAGAAGTTCTTATACAGGTAAGTCATGAACCATTATGTGGTACATGATGAGATCCTCTTATTTTTTTGTGACAAATTACTAGGATTTCAGTTGGATTTATTTTCATATACTTTTGGATTTCCATACAGTATCTAATTTATTCTGCAAAATAAGATTTGTTTCCCCCATTTCTTCCACCACCACTTAGTGTAGTGTGTGTAATGTGATTACATTTACCCACTCTTGATAAAAAAAAAACACCTAAAACATCACTATCACATGACCTCTTCTTTAATTGTTTTTTTCTTGTCTTTAGGACTTTCCTAGAATGGTCCCTAGTATTCCAGTTCTTGCAAGTATGTCAGTGGTGATCCCTACCTCTGGAATACTCTACCTCTCCCTATCAGACACTTGAAACCTCTACTACCGCTTTCACATTGCCAAAATGTTTTAAATACCGGTGTTTTTAAACGGTATTTAAAACGGGTCTGAGCCTTCACATTGCAGTAGATTACCGTTTTAAATACCGTTTAAGTACCATTCACATCAGTCAACCCGTTTAATCCCCTGAACACGTTTCAAGAAAGAATGCAGGGGACAGCCTATCACAGGTCTGGAATCTGTTGTTTTTTACTAAATACCGTTTCATAGCCATTCTCACTGCATAAAAAATGGCTCTGAAACGTGTAGGACCCCACAAATCTTGATCCGGCCCTGGGTACAGGTTATAGTCCTGGGACGCCCTAGGCTTGGTTAATCAAGTACTGATAATAACAAACATAACACAACATTTTTTAAATCAAGCTATTTGCCAATTGATGCCCCACCCACACTGTAGTTCTACCCACAATATTCACAGCTTAACCAGGGGTTGGTATAGGGATGGGGACTTATAGAAGAAACAAAACTTCCTGTTTCCATTTAACTTCTCAATGTTATGTATCCGTCTGAAGATTACTGTACCATTGTAGGGGGAGGGGAGCAGTTAAATTCACAGCACCTGCTCCGTTGCCCCACCCCATCGTCATTACTGATTGCCCCTGTTATAAATGAATAGAAACCAAATTCCTAGTTCTGTATATACTTCAAGGGCTCCAACGTGCACACGGAGTCACAGATGTGATCCAGATTACCAGCATTCACATTGTTTATCAAATTTCATAGTATTGGGGAAATTGGTAATTGGGTTACAGGGCCTTTTTTAATAATAAAATAATGAAAGGGACCTCCAATAATTAAAGGGACATTTCTAGAGTACTAGAAGAATGTGTATTATGTCACTATCCTGTTTTATATATTTTGTGTTTATGTTCATTAGAGACAGTCTAAAAGAGGTTCTCCACATGCAAGGGATGTCATAGTGCCCAGTATTTGTTTGCAGTATGGACCACTTGGGTTCCTATTATAGCAGGTATCCCATGCTAGAATCACACACTGGTCATGACTAGAAGGCTGCAGTTTTGTGCAATCAGAACCATGTTTTTTAAAATGAATAACGTAATGCCTGCATAGGCATGTAGTGGGTTAAACATCCCCCACCTTCGTCACACTGAACAGCATGTGACTAGGGGATCCAATAGAGGGGGTGGGTTTGGCTGAGGTTGCTTTATACTATAGGAGCAGGAAGTGGAGGAGGAGTCCTCTTCTTCCTGCTGAAATTCCCTCCCGCCCTCCCCATTGCAGGGACATTTTTTCTTTTGTTTTGGAAGGGTGGGAAGTTTAATCGCGTTAGCTGATAGGCGGGAAAGAACGGCAGGTTTTTAATAAAAATAAGTTTACATTAGTTATTGATCTCGTGTATATGGTTTGTTTCGGTGCTCTCACCTCTAGTTGATTTAGGCCTGTCACTGTAACACCCGTGTCGGGGTCAGTGACCCCCACCCGGCTGGGTGGGTAGTTCATGCAGTGGGGTGAGATGGATACCGCTATGTTGAGTTAGGATAGTCACGTGGGTAGTTGGGGTGGAGTTTGAGTTAGTAGCCGTTCTTTCTTGGCCACCATTAATCAAATTAATTAAATTAAAATAATCAAATTAAATTAAAAAAATTTCCGATTAATAAATCAGTTAACAACTTCTGCCAAACCCAAGTCTCCGAGTCATTATTTCAGGTTATAGTGATAAGTTACAAAATGTTTAAGGTTTTTACATGATAAAGGATGACAAGTAGGGTGATGGGATGTTTAAAAACTCACCGTCCGGTCCTCTAAATACATCGTCTTTGACAAGAAGTCTATTCCAATTGTAGCCTGCAAACAGGGGGGAAAAAAGTATTACTTGTATACAACTTCATTACTAGGAAAGGAAATAGATGGATACATAGAGTTAGGAAAGAATAAGCTCAATACATTAACTTGAGATTATAAAGCTCATTAGCAATGCCTCTTGCTGTATAGCAATGAGTGTACAAGATATTATTTTACCGTGGACATATGTAGCATGTTTGCAGCAATAATTAAATTTTGGAAACTTTTTCAATCTGATTATTTAAAGCAGGGGTCCTCAAACTACGGCCTGCAGGCCAGATGCGGCCCGCTGAGGACGTTTATGCGGCCGGCTGGGTTATGGCAAAATCAGCGCGGAAGCAGCTCTAAAAGTAGTGCTGCGGGCCGCGGTACCTCACCTTCTCCTCTACTGTCGGCGGCCATGTTACTGTAGTCTTTTAAAACATGGCCGCAGCTACAGGAACATGGCCGCCGGCCTCCAGGTCTATGTGGAGGAGGTTCTCTCTGATGCCTCAGACGCCTGGTGTGGACGTCATGATGATGATGCCACCCGCCCATGTGTCTGTGAAGCAAGTAGGAGCAGCAGGCTGTTGGAGGGGTGGACGGGGAGTCGGGGACCACTGCCGCATGAAGCATTAAGCAAGCTGGGAGCCGCAGCAGCAGGTGAGGATCAAACTCACAAAAAAATAAATAAAGAATTCTGCTGTTTCCTGAGGTGTCCTTCTTTAAATGTGTTAATGGGGAGCAGTCTGTTGTGTCCTCTTGTTATTATGCAGGGGAAGCAGCCTGTGATGTCATGGCATTATTAATAATAATGCCATATAATAATGCCATGACACCACAAGCCGCTCTCCCTGTATAATATAAGTAATGCCATGACACCACAGGCTGCTCCCCCTGTATAATAATAATGCCATGACAATATACAGGGGGAACAACCTGTGGTGTCATGGCATTATTATTATTATTATTATACAGGGGGAGCAGCCTGTGGTGTCTTGTTATACAGGGAGAGCAGCCTGTGGGGGTCCTGTTATTATACAGGGGAGCAGCCTGTGGGGGTCCTGTTATTATACAGGGGAGCAGCCTGTGGGGGTCCTGTTATTATACAGGGGGGAGCAGCCTGTGGGGTCCCGTTATTATACATGGGGGAGAATTTTACTTTAAGTAATTTTAAATATTGTATTTGTTCCCATTTTGTTTCTTCACTTTAAAATAAAATATATGCAGCGTGCATAGGAATTTGTTCATATTTTCTGTTTTTACTATAGTCCGGCCCTCCAAGTTTGAGGACCCCTGATTTAAAGCAATATAAATGAAATTTGATTCAGCCTTTTAGTGCTGTGTGGACAGTTCACTCACCCTGCTAATGTGTAAGAACCTGGGCATTTGGTTTTAACTTTACCTCTGTAGCGTTATTTGGGCTGATGTGCTGCAACTGTTTTTTCCCAAAGGAAGTTCGCAAGTGTGGAGGGAGGTCTTGGTAAGTCATCCCCAAATAAGTAAATAATGCCTCATTGACATTGCACAAAATTACCAGGTTCATGCCGGTTTCTTGGCGGTTTGACAGTAATTGGTGCGGTGTGAAAAGGGTTACCGGTTACAGCTAACCGGTAGCAACACGCAATTCGAACCGGGTAAGAAGAAGGGTTCTTACCGGTTCTTTGCAGTGTTGCTATGCAGTGTGAATGGGTTAATCGGGTCGAGCGATGGAGGAGGCAGCGCTTGGAGCAGTGCCAGCTCCTTGCGCTGCCTCCTCCCCCGCCCCCCGATGATCTCCTTTAGCTCCTACATTTAACAAAGAAATATTGCAGAGGCACCTGATCGACACTCGGGTGCCCCAGAAATACATACATTCATACCTCCCAACTTTTGACTCGTCGTACCCAGGATCTGCCGTGCCGGAAAAGCATCCGCGCTTGAAAAGGGTATTGTACAGGAGGTGCATGGTCAAGCACCATGGCACGTTTTCGGCATTTCAATTATTTTGACGCTATTAAATTAAATTGCTGTGTTATTGCCCATTTCATCATTTTTCGCCCATGCCTTTTTGAACTTTTTTTTGGGGGGGGGGGGGGGGGTGAAAAAATGCAAAAAATAACTGGAAATTTTGCCAATCCACGTGCTTTTCACCCAAACCAATTTTTTTTGCCTAGGCCTAAAATCGGCACTTGAATTGAATAAAATGAAAAGCGATTTATCACTTAAGTGAAATATCAGCACCAACTGAATAACCCCATAGAGGTAAATTTAGTAAAGATCGAAGATGGTCAATTTAAATCAATCAACTTTAAACCTAGGCCCAGATATAATGTGACATGTATTTTTCAGCCGTGCAGGCCGTCGGACAAACTTGCACTTTTTTTTTTTTTAAAGGGGCATGGTTTTGCCATATAAATGATTTCCATGTTAAAGTTAAACCAGCATCCCACACTGCTGCCAGACTTGCATCGCATTGCTTACCCCTAATATATATACTCCATAATAACAAAAATTGCAAAACAAGTTCCTAAGGTATAGACACACATAATTATTACATATATTACATAGCCAATTTATAAGAAACAATTAAAGATGCCGTTTGCTACAAATAAATAAATAGATAAATAAATAGAACTCTTCCAGACCCATATTTCTGTATCGTGCTGTACCCAGAAGCACACTGTGGGGTACATTTACAAATATGAGAGTTCTATTGAAGATGGGATGTAGCCCATAGCAACCAATAAGAGTCACTGGGTCATATTTAATAGGATGAGAGATTCAGAAAGTGAGAGATTTGGTGAGAAATCTCCAGTTTTTTTTAAAGCGGCAATCATTGACACTGCAAAACCAGTTTGATTTTGCAGTATAAATGATTGCCACTTTAAAAAAAAACTGGAGATTTCTTACCAAATCTCTGACTTTCTGAATCTCTCATCCTATTAAATGTCCCCCTATATCTTATTTATTTTGCACCTTCTAATGATAATAGATATAGGCCCTTAGTGAGGTCTGTTCGCACAAGGGGCTCGTTCGCACGGAGACCGATGTTTCTTCTATGCGCTTGAGCATTTCTGCGCATGTGCATGAGCTTGTTGCGTGTGGCCGAATACAGACGCGGCGGAGATAGCAGGGTAAGACAGGGCGGGGGAGGCAGGGTTAAATTTAGGGAGGGGGCGATATTTTCCGGCAGAAGGGGCACAAAAATTGGCGCTATGCGTCTGGCAGACACGCATCTGTAAGGTTGCTCTGAGGCAACCTTACAGATGCGTGAGCCTTCACCATCATTCGATGATCGGCGACCATCGATTGATGGGGACGGATCCCACCAGGCTGTGAATGGATGTTACTGCGTAACATTCATTTGCATGCCCTGCGTGTGAATTTTCCTTGCGAATGGGTGACGGTCAGCCACCATTTTCAAGGCGGGGTTTGGTGGACTCGCAAGGCTGCTAAATTCGCAGCCTTGCGTATCAACCAGAAGAACACCCAGAATCTGATTGGTTGCTATGAGCAATATAAATAGCACTCCCATCTTAGTAAATTTACCCCTGTGACTCTGTAGAAGCTCATTATCATGTGGCTTAATCCACTGCTCTATAGACAAATAGAGCCCGACGTTGGCCACAGTGGCAAAAGACAAAACCAAACCCTAATTAATGCTAACACAACAACTAAAACAAAATGGGTTTATGGAAGAAAGAGGCAGCTGCAAGTGCAACTAACAAACAGTAAAATCATTTGCAACTAACAAACTGCAAAAACTTCATTTCAAAATGCTTCCTAATAAAAACCATACAGTCATACATTTCAATGATATAGACCATGATGATGATCATCAAGGGAGGAATTTACTAAGATGGTAGAAAAATGCAGTAAAACATTCCATCCAATCAGACTTTACTTTCATTAGTGAATTGATGAAAGCTATTTGTTGATTGGGCTTTTATAGTTTAAACGTTGGGCATTTTCACCATACACTAAGCATATGACAATGAGGCCTTAAATCATAGATCCATGGATACTAAGAACCACAGCAATCAGTGTCCCCAATATTTCTCTTGTCACAAACGCGGCAAACACGCTTACCTGATACGTGTTGTCAAAGCTGTCATACATAAATCTCGTGATGAGCGATGTCTTCCCAACTGCAAAACAAGAAATGGTAAATATTAAAACTATTATCATCAGGGAACATTTATAATCCTCAGCAAATAATTACTGTCTGTCATTTTACTGAAGCAGTGTAATACATAACTCAACTGAAATGTGATTGGTCACAGTAGGCGATCGTACCTCCTTCCCATGAACCAGAGTTTATAAGTGTTCTGTAGATGAAGTCTTACTGTACGTTTTCTGCTGTATGAAAGGGAACCTCTGCCGGGGGAGCCGATCATAAGGGGGCTAGAAACGGGAGCACGCACCCGGCGATTTATTGCCGTGCACACTCCGCAACCATATTGCCAGCGATTATAGCCCGTGTGTACGCACCTTCAGAGTTATCATTCTGCTTTGCTGCCTCTCTGTTCTTGAGCGTAGACCAGCTTCCCAACTGACCAATGCATCATGCAACTCAGGGGTAGATGTATGAAGCAGTGATAAGGGAGGAGAAGTGATAAAGTGCCTGGTACTGTATCACCGGCCAATCAGCTCCTAACTGTCCCTTTTTGAACCCAGCCCGTTACTTAACAGTTAGTAGCTGATTTCCTGGTTATAAAGTACCAGGAACTTTATCGCTTCTCCTCCCTTATCACTGCTTCATACATCTTTTCCTGAAAGATAAGATTTGAGTTTTTAGGTTCCACTAGCTAAAAAAAAAAAAAAAAAACCTCACACCCACAAACAATATTACATATAATGTGCTGTATAGTTTGGGTTTTCATCAGGGAAAATCCTTTTGATATATTTATTTAGTAGCATGCCTTATCGCAACACTTTTATAAATAAACAGGTAAGTAGCTCCTGATTTACACCCTTGCCAGCTCGAAACACAAAACCTACGTCCTTTCTTTTTTTTTTTACATCTTTCGGTAAGTTGTATAGCGATTGTATGGATGTAGCCCCCTCATTGCCTTGGAACAGCCGGTTTAACAGCATCCACACGGATTATCTCCTTTGTATAATGAATGGAGCACAAGCATTTAATTGAAGCAGGAATTCAATTTGATGCTATCAATACTAGATTTATTTGTAAGATTTATCAGCAACTTAATTACTGGCTGTAATTGTAAGAAAATGATTATCCGCTTAGCACATGGGTTCTACACTTTACATTCACTTAATGCTTTTTTCCTCACTCAATACCATCACCATATAAGGACATATAACACTTCAGACCTACCTGTATTTTATAGGAGCATGTCCAGAGACTTTTGATCTATCTGAGCCTGATACATAGTTGGATTCTGATATTCACACATGTTTATAATCATATGTGCTTGTATCTGAGCTGCACCACACATGTGTACCGATCTGGAGCATGTAAGTGATAGTAGGTGTATAAGGGGTGTTCCTGGACTTTGATGAGGGGATGACATGGGGCTTACAACATGTGGGGAAATAATACTCAACCACTCACATAGAAGGGAATGCGGTCAGAAACTCGGGTGTTGACATCCTGACGGTCAATAAAATGAAGATTACGGAATCCCAATGGTCAAAATCTGACAGATCGCAATGGTAAGTACTGTGGTTACACTTAGGGTTATACACTAGGGGCAGGGTCAGGGCCGTCTTTTCGTATGGGCTTAATGGGCATTTGCCCAGGGGCCCCAGGTGTATAAGGGCCCTATGCTGATAGCTGAGGATCCCCTTTTTCCCGGGATACCAGAATTTAGAAAATCGGCCCTGGGGAACTGGAGATATCCAACTTCAAAGCAGTAGTCCGCATATGACCTGTTGATTGCAATTTCCAGTCATATTTCTCAGGTTGTCTCTGAGAGTATATTCCAAAAGCTGGTACTCTCCCATTTCTGTGGACACTAGCGGCTTGTCTCTATCATGCCCAGAACCAGAGATATCAGCCTTCAAGCAGCCGGTCTCTGCTCCAGCTCCAAACGTCTGGTGTACAGTTTTATATTTTTGTCAATGGATTGCTCTGGCTCCTGATCTCTAATCCCCAAGTTCCCAGCACCTTCTGAAAGTTGGGACTCTAGGTTTTTATACTATTAAAGGCTAAGAATCTATTTCCAGATAATGGCGATATCTGCAGTCAAACAAGCTGCCCTTTCACCGGAAAATGATGAATATTAAGCCCACTCCATTATCCAACCCTCCCCTGCGTATAAAACACCCCCTACCTCCCTGGAAGTCATTTACAAGGGACCCTTCATTCAGCTCAGTGCCCCCTTCCACACGTTAGTGTTCACCCTCCCACCACCTGTGCAGTAAAGGAGTAATTAGCAGAAGTTACTGGTCCAGGACCTACATGTTGAGTGGAAGATAGAGCACCCCCTGCCACCCGTGGGACATCAAAGCTGCTGGTGATAGCACCCCCCCACCCCCAGGAGGGGAGAATGGGTAAGGGCCCCAGTGCATTGCTTTGCCCAGGGGCCTACACTGCTGTTAAGACGGCCCTGGGCAGGGTTAGGGTTATGCAGTGTGTGTGTGTGTGTGTGTGGGGGGGGGGGTTAAGGTTAGGTTATGGGGGAGGGGATGGTTAGGATGATTAGGCTGCATGAGGGGTGGGTTAGGGTTAGACTGCAGATGGGGTAGATTAGGGTTAAAACACCTCCCAGGATCCGTTGAAATGCTGCTGTCTGCATTGTGACCATCAGGATTTCAACCATTGGGATATCAATACCATCGACATGTAAGGCCATACTCAGATGGACAAATTGCCCCTTGCCACTGTCTGACTGATGGCGTTTTTGCCCAGCGTATATGGACAACGATGATGGTAAAAATCTCTGGGCTATAAAACTGCTCAGTGCATACACACTGAGAGATTTCGGACCGTTTTAGCGATTTTCCCAGGGGTGTATGACTTTACATAGCAGGACACTATGGAAAGCCATCCATCCTGTCGCTTATCTGCTGGTAATACCAGCAGATGAGCGGTGGGGGCCGGCGATGATGTGGGAGTGTGCATCAGCACTGCCCGTACACAATTGAAGCAAAAGATGCAGCAGCGGCTGGGTCTGAATCCTTATAGGGTATTCCAGAACTGATAAATATATAGATATGGAATACTGTCACATGACCTACCCTTGCTCCTTAGTAGTACCTTATGGTTTTGTTTATAGCCATTGTGACTACTGAATTGTTACTAGAGTACAATATGCCACTGTGGGGTCAATACTATATTTATTATAATTGACCCTGTATCTTGCAAAGGAGCCAAAGTCTTCTATTAAATTTACAATGGTCGGGATGGAGACTGGGTCAGATGCAAACAAAAGCATGTCATCTGCAAACAATGCTAGTTTAAGTTCCACCGACCCAACCATCGCCCCCTTATATTCCATTTTCTCAATGCAAGTGAAGGGTTCCAATGCAAGTGAAAATAGGAGCGGTGATAATGGACACCCTTGTCTTGTTCCCCTCTGCACTTTAAAAGGCTGCGATAAGTTATTACTTTCCTGATATTTACCACTGACTGCCGTCCCCAGATAAATCCTGATTGATCTAAATGTACAATAGTGGGCATCATTTTGTTAATCTGTCTGATAGTATTTTTTATTTAACAATAGGCCCTCCACTGGGTCTGCAGGAGGGCCTATTGTTAATAGGGCCGCCGCTGAATCTCTGCCGAGTCCCGGTGCTCCTGCTGCTTTTCTTGTTACAATGGTTGTATGTGACATTCTAACAAGAGGAGCAGGAGTCGCGGCACTGACAGCAGGTCCAGGAAGCCGGGATCGTCAGCGCGGCGGAAGAAGATGCAGCTGTGAGGGGGTAAGTGAGGGTGAGTGGAGGTGGCGGCACACAAATTTTAGTGGCGGGGGGGGGGGGGTGCGCTCCAATTTTAGTTACGCCACTGATTTTGTGGGTACTTTTGTATTTTGAGATAAAGAATCAACCAACTTCTTTCATTGTTGAAACACAGCCTGTAATATGCCTGTTAGGTGCTGATACTTTATCTCTCTCCACCTTATCTCTATCCAAGACTTATTACTGTATATAGCCTGTCTATTTTTCTATCATCCACATGGCTGGAATATAAAGTGTGTTTTGGGGCTCATGCTTCTAGGTGCCGGCTCATGGAAAATTAAAAATGAAATGTTAATGTAAAAAATAGAAAAACAAATATTTCTAAGTAATCGTAACTAAAATAAATGCTTTATTTGAATAATTAAACCATTTTTACTTTGTAGTGCATCTGTTATCTCCATCCTGAGTGACAACATAGGATGGCAACTAATGGGATAAAAAGTTTCCCCATGCTTTACAAGAAATAGGCAGCCATATTGGAGGCTTACACCGGTGATGGCCCCACATCCTGTGGCTGTTGATATAAAGCAGGCATGTCCAAACTGTGGCCCTCCAGCGGTTGTGAAACTACACATCCCAGCATACCTTGCCATAGTTTTAAGCATTCCCTAATAGCAAAACTGAGGCAAGGCATGATGGGACGTGTAGTTTTACAACAGCTGGAGGGTCATAGTTTGGACATGCTTGATATAAAGCAAGAGTGACTAAATCTAGAAAAAATGACAATTTTTTTTTTTACAAATTTAGGGATCTACTTTATTTGATAAATAGGTCTTGAGGTCCCGATCAATCCCAAAAGCAATTAAAGCTTCCTATTTCTTACAAAATAAAAAAAAATGAAAATGTTGCACTTGGCAGCTGTATTGATTCCATAAGTTAAACATTTTATATGCTGTACTGCAGAGATCACTCAATAGCCTTCCTGCAATGCTGTAACCTGAACTGACCGAAGGTTCTGTCAGACACTCCCTCCGACTGTACTGTAACATAGCAACTAAGACAGAAGGGACTTTCAGCCTTTATGTAGCTCTTCCCCAGGGACCTTGCGAGAGAACATCCCATTATCCACAAAGTAAATATCCTTAAAAAGAAAACACCATCAAGTTCAATAACTTTCTTCCAATATGAGATCCTGGAAATAAACTGTATATTTAAGTAACTAAAGTGCAAAATTGTCTTTTTATCATTTAGAAGTCATAGGGATTTGTGAATGAGACCATCCATATCCATTATAAACAGAATTGTCATTGATATACAATATGTATGTTCCTATATGTAGATAAAGGTAAAGGTCTGGTGTTGGCAGCGGAAATTCCAGTGGATTTCCTTGGCTCCAGACGTGGGAGAATAACTTCTCCAGAACGCTTAGATTGCCCACTGGCAATTAATCCCAGACTGAAGAGTCATTAGGATTCTTCTCAAAGACTGCGTGTCCTTCTGTGAACCGCCTGGATCCCAGAGAAAGGTGATAACTTTTTAACCGCTCGCGCCTGCACATACTGTACCACTTTGCATGTCTGGCCTGGGTGACTGACAGCTCTGTTATCAAAACACCAACACTGCAGGCATGAACAGCCGCTCTGTCAGGAAACGGAGGGCTACTTGGCATCATTCTGTTTATTCTGAATATTGGACGACTAACTGTTTTTTTTTTTATGTGAAATTAATTAATGTTGAAAATATTTTTGAGAAAAAAAAACTGTAGGCCCTCTGAGGGCCTATAACAGCAAAATTAGATTTCTAAGGTACAGTAGTAACAAATAAAAGCCTATTTCAAGAAAGATGGTGCAGAAAATGCAGAGACACAATGCAAATGGAGAGCCGGAGAGAGACGAGATGGAGGCAGAATTACTTGGAGCCCATTAACCATATGAATTCAGCCGAAAGAGCTCATTAAGTATTGATTAGTAAGGAAGGAAATTGGTACACTCTGGGATTAAACATGCACAGCTTGATGGCAGTTAAAAAAGGTTGACAAATCCATTTGCGTTATTCAACCTTTCACATTAGAGTCTCATAGTTAGTACCAAGCAGTTTATGTTAATTTGTGGACAGTATCCTAGTTCTGCTAGGAACCACCTACCTGCATCACGTACAGAATCTATGTGATTGTCTCTTTCTGTGCTAAATTCATTCCGACATCATCAATCATGAAACCATAAAAGTTTACACCTCACCTACACTCCTGGGAACAAACATTTTGGGCCAATCAGCTCCTGCCTGACATTTTTCAAACACAGCTTGTGACATAGCAGGTAGGAGCTGATTGGCTGGCTATTTATCACTCTCCATTGTATCACTTTTGAAGCTTAGTCCATCTGGCCCTTTATGAGATGAACCAAAATGCAGAGAATGGTGCCTCAATTCACTATGCATGCGGTATGAGGCACAATTTCACAGTCCACACCTTGCCATTTTGCACCTTGCTATGACAGGCCAGGCCAACCTATTACTCTCCAGCTGTTGCAAAAACTACAAGTCTCAGCATGCTCTGCCAATGGTTTTCTATTAGGGGATGCTAAAACTGTTGGGTATGGTCTGTCCTATGATATTTTTTGTATTCATATGGTTATTTATTTATTTACTCCACAAAATGGCTGCCACCACAGTCTGTGTAGACGATAAGTCTTAAAGTATTCTAGCACATTAAAGGTTATATAATATTCAATTCTGAGTATACTGTTAAGGCCTCCATACACTTAACCAAGGTATCGCATTCAGCCTTGCATGCGATACCTCAGCAACTGGCAGTTGTATCTTATGCCTCCCTAAGCAAGTGCTGCTGAGGTCCGACAAATATTAAAGGCAGCACTTGCGATCCCCAGATCCGATCCAACGCGCAGGACCATGCATGGGACTGGAATTGGGGTTAGGCACATCCGATTTGGGCACTTCTCAATCGATTTCTCACCCTGATCCATCGGAATCGGGTGAAAAAGGCCCAATTCGAATAAGTATATGGCTTTATTTGTCGTTAAATATTTAATTTGATTAAGTTGGCAAAATAGCTCTTAAAGCCACACCACCGTCTAAGGGAAATATTTTATTGGCTCCATTTATCTCTCACAGACAGCCCAAAACATGAGTTAGATCAGGAAGACCAATGATATGTGCATTAGAATCCAGGGGGAAGGAATGAAAACTAAACCCAAGGAATTGTTATTTCCTATCACATGGTTGCCTATTTTTAAGATGGGAGTCAACGGCCATCGCTGCTATCCACTTTTCCATGCCTCAAAGTCATGATGTAAATCAATCACGTCTCATTCCTACAGACCCGCTGGTAAAGGCCTCCGTAAAGGTCATACAGCTCTTAAATGATGCCCAAGGCTGTGATCTTTGACCTGGAGGATAATATAGAATTCAAAACCGATGATGCAGTACACTTGATATGGAAGACGCAGAAGAAATTGGGTGAGATTTAATAGGATGAGAGATTCAGAAAATGAGAGATTTGGTAAGAAATCTCCAGTTTTTTTAAAGCGACAATCATTTACACTGCAAAATCAAACAGGTTTTGCAGTGTAAATGAGTGCCGCTTTAAAAAGAAACCTGGAGATTCCTTACCAAATCTCTCATTTTCTGAATCTCTCATCCTATTAAATCTCACCCAATTTCTTCTTTCAGGAAGTCTGCACGTAATAAAATCCCCTTTCACAGTGACCAATTGTGGCTATTTACTAAAAGGAAGCATTCAAAGATTTTATTATAAGCATCTTTCATAGGCTCTCTTGTAAATGAAATCTTCAATTTGCATTCTTATGTCCCGAAATGGCTTAAATAACCACTTAAATGTTGTACCTACAGTACCATTCCGTAGTTTACCCTACAGTTTGGACGGATAGTTGAAACCGGTTGTGTTAATCCATGAAAGATTATGATTGTGTATTGAATAAGACTTTGAATTTCGATGAATAATCTCTAAAAATGATAAGATCAGTGCCGTGTGATATGAATCTCTAAATACAGTATAGCCATTTGTCCCTCCTGCATAAAGAAGGTCAGACAGTATGTAGCATTTTCCAAGTTTCAATAAACATATACTACCTTTAGCTAACACATCCTCCCCTTGTGCACAGATAACAGGGAAGCGGTCTGTGTGTGTCTTCTACATATCCCACGAGTCATTAAGGGTGTGTCCAAGGGAAGGGAAAAAAAACCCTTATATATTATATAGTACCATAGGATGTCTGAAAACTGCTGTGTTATAATAAAATATATATCTGTAGCATCATGCAGCTTACAGGATACACTGACAGCTTCTATCTCTCACTGTGTCATAGAAGACAAATCAATTTCTCCTACAGATCTGTCCTGCGAGAAGGTTCTACCATGAGCGTAAGGCCTGTACCCAGCATAGATAATAGGGCATTAAATAACCATGTGACTGGTGTCACTTATTAATAAGGTAATTTATACAGGTGGTTTCCTTGATCCTTTGAACGTTACCAGCTATAAAGCATTCATTTGGAAACCCTTATGATTAATGTTAATTAAATAAAAATCCTAAATGAGAAATGTCACCTTTTACAACAGAAATGTGTCGCCACAAGACAGAGCAATCAGTGAGGGGCGACACTTCTGCGTCAATGTGGGAGGGGTTAGAACCTCACCTGTGCGCCCCTCTCTGGTTATAAATGGGGTTAACACATGAAGATGAAATATTCCCAGTGATGGACGGATGTTTGGTCTAAGCTGGAATTGGATGCTGAAACCTGCAGAGAGTACACCGGCCAAGATAGAGCAGGTGTCATGGAAGGCTGCAGGAAAATACTCTCTGTTACCTGCAGATGAAGTGTATGGAAGGCCTGTCAGCCTCAGGAGCTTTATCACCTTTCATTTAAAATATAAAATAAAATGTAAGAATTAGGTAGCAAGGTGAACGTGTCACAATGTGACAACACTTACCGCTCTGTTCTCCCAGAAATACAAGCTTGAATTTCCTCAGTGGGTTTCCAAAATCTCCCCCTGCAGACATGATGCTCGGGGAAGGACCAGGAGACAAGACCAGGGAAAAGAGCAGCCAAATCCCTTTCTGCAGGCTGGTCTTCTCTTCGCAGCCCTGGTTGTGTGTGTGTGTGTGCTCTGCTGACAGGATGCTGACTGGAAGCTGGAAAAGAGGCAGGGATGTGGGTTAACTGGGTGTTGTCTGCAGTGAGACAGGAATAGGTTAATTTCTGTCCTAGGAGAGGCAGAGCAGGCACTACAGTAGGTGAATAAGGATGCTTTAGGCTGCTCTGCTCAACATCTCTCCCCTCCCCACCCATACACAGTACGCCTGCGTATTCCTTCTCCCCCCTCACACACACACACACACACACTGCTGCTCAAGCTATGCTGATGTCAGTGCACACAAGCTGATTCAGTGACTGAATGAGCATCGCAGACAGGCAAGCTGAAGAATTTTACAGTACAAACACCTGCGCTGTCATGCAATTGGGGACAGACACAATGCATGAAGTGCAATTTGCATTTATGAAATAGATACCTCAGTAACACAGGTACTTTATCAGGCATTCTCATCAGATACATTTGTCCTAGTATACCTCAGTCCTGGTATACCTCGGTTCTAGCATGCTTCTGTCCAAATATACCTCTGTCCTATTATACCTCCGGCCTAGTATACATCCATCCTAGCATACCTCTGTCCTAATATACCTTGGTCCTAGTATACCTCTGCCCTAATATACCGCTATCCTAATATACCTCTGTCCTAGTATACCTCCGGCATAGTATACCTCTGTTTTAGCATTGCTCTGTCCTAGCATACAGTACCTCTGTCCTAATATACCTCCGTTTTAGCATTCCTCTGTTCTAGCATACCTCAGTCCTAGTATACCTCCATCCTAGTATACCTCTGTCTTATTATACCTTTATACTAGCATACCTTCATCCTAATATACCTCAGACCTAGCATTCCTCTGTCCTAGCATACAGAGGCTGTAGTGTTCCTTGGCCCTTGTATACCTCAGTTCTAGTATACCTCCATCCTATCATACATCCATCCTAGTATACCTCTGTCCTCGTATGCCTCTGTTCTTGTATATATCTGTCCTAGCATAACTCCATCCTAGTATACCTCTGTCCTCGTATGCCTCTGTTCTTGTATACATCTGTCCTAGAATAACTCTGTCCTCGTATGCCTCTGTTCTTGTATACATCTGTCCTACCATAACTCCATCCTAGTATACCACGGTCCTAGTCTGCCTCCGACCTAGCATTCCTCTGTCCTACTATACATAGACCCAAGCATAGTAACTTTTACTAACTGCTTTGGGGCTCATCTACATTTGGATATAAATCATTTAAAAAGATTCCTCTCAGATGGAGCAGTACACAGCCACGCTTCTAGGTGCCACGTTCGCAATCTCTTTTCTCCATATATGGAACTAGACATTCCTTTGGGTGGAGAATGACACGCCCCCTGAAAGTGGCGCTTTGCTAAATCCTATTACCAACTATAATCTCCCTGAAACTAGTTTTAAATAGTAGGTAAGTATGGTAAAAAGGGGTTAAATATTCTGCCCAGCAAACCTTTGACTGGTTAAAATCGGGCATATCTGTTAGTTTTCCATTATTTGTCTTCTAATCTATGACATTGTCTCTTCTTATTCCCAGAGCTTGTTTTCTTACTGTAGCTTGCATGTTAAAATACATTTGTCATTTGCTTCTCTGTACACAACTTGCAGATACTTTAAGCCTTGTGTATACAAAGGCCCTTATTCAGATCTGATCGCAAATTTGTTCTCAAAATGGGCAAAACCATGTGCACTGCAGGTCATACTTGCCTACTTTTGAAAACTAATTTCAGGGAGATTATATTTGGTAATAGAATTTTACAAAGCGCCCTATTGAGGGGGCGTGTCCTGCTTCACCCAAAGGGCGTGTCTAGTTCCATATATGGAGAGATTGTGAAGAGAGATTGTCAATGTGGCACCTAGAAGCGTGGGTGTGTACTGCTACATCTGAGAGGAATCTTTTAAAATGTCTTATATCCAAATGTGGATGAGCCCCAAAGCAGTTATTAAGAGCTACTATACTTGGTAAAGTGCTGGGAAATGGTGCTGATAATTCAATGTAAATGTATCTATCTCTCATTCCTATTTTCCCCAAAACTTTAACAATTGTAATGTGGGCTAGGTGAAATGAGGGAGATTGCTGGAGTAATGAGGGAGAGAGGGAGATTGCTGCTATTTCAGGGAGTCTCCTGCAGAATGCAGGAGGGTAGGTAACTATGCTGCAGGTGGGTCAGATGTAACATGTGCAGAGAGAGTTAGATTTAGGTGGGGTGTGTTGAAACTGAAAACTAAATTGCAATGTAAAAATAATGCAGCCAGTATTTACCCTGCACAGAAACAAAATAACTCAAACAAATGTAACTCTCTCTATACATGTTACATCTGCCCCACCTGCAGTGCACATGGTTTAGCCCATTTTGGGAACAAATTTGTACTGCGATCAGATCTGAATAAGGCCAATATCTGTGAGCTCTCGGGTGTTGTGAGAAGTCAGGCGACAGTAGTCATAAGAGGTGTCATTGTTTCAGTATAGTGTTTTGGGAGGGGGAGATTTAGGGGTGTGCAGGTGAGTTATATAAGTTTACCTTTTACTGCCCACAGACATAAAGTATATATACAGTAAACATACACAAAGGTCCTATTATAGTTTATTTAAAATAAGTTACAATACTACAACAGATGTTGGTACTTGTGTATTATCAGGGTGCCCGGCTACGTTACGCTTTCAACATAGGCTAAGCTACTTTGCCAGTGTAGCCGGCGCCGTGATAATACAGAAGGCAGCAGGGTGGTGTGGTTTATACTTACCCTCCTCCGGCCCGGGCCCCGCGTCGATCCCCGCTGACTCCCCGGCAGTCGCATTCAGTCCCTATCCACTATCCATGTCATACCCCCAGTTTTGATTTTATAAAGTGTGGTGAGCACAGCGAGCCACCGAGCCTGAAGCGCGGTGAGCGCAGCAAGCCCCGCGAGGGGACGCGTATCCGCCATGCTTCGGGCTCTGTGGCTCACAACACTTTATAAAATCAACTCCACACTGACGTGGATACTGGGGGTATGACGGTGATAGTGGGGATATTAAGTATTGTGTATTTTTAGGGCTCCAGAGCCACTTACATAGCATAGTGCTGTATTGGTATTCTCAATAAACCACTACATAAACTACGTAATGGGCGCCCTGATAATACACAAGTACCCAGATGTTTCCTGAATAAAATAAAGTGTTACTTTTCTCGTTTGCTTGTGCTGTTATATAAATGCTTAGTTTAGACCCAGTTGACAATATTTTATAAATACATTCCCTGCAAACCTCCTTATGTCCATGAGGACCAGTACTGTAGTAATGAAGGTCTGATGTAAGGTACTGTATCATCATCTGGGGACAAGAAGATAACAGCACATACTCCTTGACAAGGATTACCCTGCGTTAATGAGACATGCAAGTTAAAACCAGCAGATACACAAATATTAAAGTAAGGTGTGTGCAGACCATGCCAGCGACTACTGCACAATGAGATCTTCACCGAGGAGTTATGTGATGGTCCAATGCTCTAATAAAATATTTTATGTTGGTGTTTACTTTAATTTGTAAAGTGGGAACACAAAGAATTTATCTATAACTCACATCTACTGGCAGGACCATCTATAGTCAGAAGGCAACTCTGTAAATACAGAGTTATACATCCATAAAATATGTGCATTTGGGATATCGCTTCCTGGAGAGAATCAAACATAGAACCCCAACAATGTAAGGTGCTAATGCTAACCACTGTCCAATGATGATATCCTTTAGGGCATCAGGTGTAAATGGGATTAGGGGGAAAAAGGCATGAATGCATTCCAACATTTTCACACACACACACACACACACAAAATAACACACAAAAAAATCCAGATAAGACCCATTTTTGATCATGCTAAATACCCCCATGATCCGTCCAAATCCTATCCCAGTTCAGTCAGATTTTCCCACCTGTGGGTAAAGTACCACGTTTTACCAATTTTACTTTTTATGATAATCCCTGGTTTCTCCACTGTGTATCTGCATACCATTTTGCTAGGAAACATATTTTTTCTGAATATAAAAGTATTCAGATTAAATTGGTGTTGGTAACATGATTAACATAATTATTACAACCAGTTGCTACTTACAAGAGTAATTCCAAAGGACTGGAAAAGAACGAATATTGTCCCACTGCACAAAAGTGGAAGCAAGGAGGATGCAACAGTAAGCACATTAGTATGAGAGAAGTCGCTGTAAACACTGTTAAATTGTAGAATATCTCAACTTCAGCAATTTACAGTATTCCAAACAGCTTTATTGGGGGGTGATAATGTCAGACATATCCTACTGACTTTATTGACTGGATGACTAAAGTATTAAAAGGGGGGGGGGGGTAGATGTAGCTCATCTAGACTTTAGTAAGCTTTTTATATAGTGACATATCTATTAAGGGTATGTAGTATTATTATTATTATTATTATTGTGTGTGCAATGTATCCATTTATTCAATACTTACCCTTCTGGAGTCAAATGCTTGGTTGCATAGGGAGAGGAATCGGTATCAGAAAGAAAGAGTATTAATGCCACTAAATAAGTCATCCTCTAGAAGACTGTCCTGATGCAGTCCAGGTGTAGTCAAGCACTTACCTTGTGCCACTCACTCTAACCTTCAGGCCAGCAGAGGAACTCGGGTTGATGACCCTGGAGACAGGTTGGACTCACTCATGGACCCTGCAAGGAAGGATATATGCTACAAAGAGATGACCTCCACTAGGTTCAGTGAATGGCCTTCACTGGCACTTTTGGCCTCCATCTGGTTACACCTCAGGACAAAGCCCCCAGTACACCATTGAATGCCAAAATTAGAATAGCACAAGAAAATAATCCAGGTGGGGAACCTCTTTAAGTAAATACATTTTTAAGATTGTGAGGTAATAATACTAAGATGGGAGTTCTATTGAGGATAGAATGTTGCCCATAGCAACCAATCAATCAATCAATCAATCAGATTCTACTTATTTATTTTCCACCTTCTAGAACAGGGAAGCTCAGGCCCAGGGGCCGTATGCGGCCCCCGTAGCCAGTATGAGTGCCCCGCCCACCCGCCCGGCAGCTTTGCAGGGAGTCAAGTACAGATGAGTTCTTGCGAGATTCCTCTTAATCAACAGCAGCTGGAGACTGTCAGTCCTATTCAGCGGCAGCCGGCGGAGCGTGGGACGGCTGCAGCAGGACAATTTGTAAGATAATTTTTTTTTTTTTTAATTACCATCGTCTTTATTAAAGATTTTACTATACAACAAACATTTCATCAGCATCTTTAAATCCCCCATTCAAATCGATAATTTTTGGATCTACAGTTAGAAATCTGAAGAGCATGTGATACTTCAACAGCGTAGAGGAATTGGCGCCACAACATGCATATGTCAGATCCTTACTGTAAAACCTAACTCATTCCTAAAACCAGCAAGTTTACTCTACCCACCCAAGGCCAGGTCATCTAACACAGAATCCACCTTCCTGAACATTCTTATATCTTATCCAGTTGCTTCCTCCTCGCATCTAGTATTATTTATCTTAAGTTAATCCATCTGTCCCAAATCTCATGAAACTTCCCTTCTGTTCCCCTAACTGCATGAATATATTTTTCATGTTCCATTGTGCTATTAACAAGAGGAACCCATTCGGCAAACTCCGGCCCCTCCTCTGCCATCCATTTCCTTGCTATGCAGATTTTTGCTAAGGTACATAGATTAATCACTAAAAGCCAAAGGTTCTTTTGCAAGAAAAATTCACCTTTTATAGACAATAAACACAATTTGGGAGTGCATTCAAGTTTAGGAACGCCCAACAGCTCAAGAGTCTGAATTACCTAAACCCAGAACTTTTCCACTGTGGGGCACTCCCATAATAAATGATAAAAAGCCCCTTCTCTGCTCTTACACTTAGGACAAGTCATATCTTCCCTTCTGCTAAACTTATGCAGGCGAACTGGGGTTATATATGGGAAAAGAGGACAGGAAGAATGCCTTTTGTGGGTGCACCTAAGAATAATAGAACTCATAATACATAACTTTTAATAAATCCATATGGATTTATTAAAAGTTATGTATTATGAGTTCTATTATTCTTAGGTGCACCCACAAAAGGCATTCTTCCTGTCCTCTTTTCCTGTGAAATTCCATGCCTGAGGTAGCACACCCTCAATACTCACATGTAATAATTGCTGTATTATACTTATTACTAGGAGGGTCCGATTGGTAAAATACACTGATTACGTCATTACCCTGTGCGACTGACCTTTGCCCTCTCTCTTACTATGGGGTTATATATGTTCTGTGGGCCGGTTGCCCTCTGAACATTGGACAGCGCCTCCCTCCATTCATCCTCTTTTATCTCCCCCAGATCCCCCTCCATTTGTTCCTCAATGCCCCCAAATTATCTTTCTTCGCTTCTTGTAAAAGATGTTTATAACATTGGGCAGTCATATGGCGGGACTGGACTCTTTTAAGAAATTTTTTAGTCAGCGACTCCTCCAGCGTAGGGTTCCCAGATCTAAATTGAGTTCCCAAAGCATGCCTTAGCTGGAAATATCGATCCCGAAAGCTATTAACTAAATTAAACTCATCTTTCAATGACAGGAAGGTTCGAATACCTGCCCGATCATACAACTGCCCAATTTCCACAAGGCCTTTTACCCCCCATACCTTATCAACCTGCAGAGCTTCTTAGTTCTTCTAAATGTTGCGTATTATAGAGAGATGTCTCCGGGTCTATCCCACTACCACCCAGGATTCTCTCCACCTGATTCCATACTGCTATTGCTTGCTTGACTATGGGAGGCCATTTATGATGTCTTTTTCCGGAAAGTAGCAGGTGCAGTGGGGAGTGGCCCGGAGATACTGTCTCAACCAGGGCCTTGATTATCTCCATGTCCTGCCCCTTTTTTATCCACGAGCTCAAAAGGCCATCTGCGTCGCAAGGTAATACAACCAGAAATCTGGTAGTGCTAAGCCCCCTTCTGCCTTGGGCCTTGTCATATTACTTTGCCTTATTCGAATCCTTTTCTTATTCCATATCAAGGAGGAAATAAGCCCTTCCAATGTTCGAAATACTTTCCGGGGGAGATAGGTCGGAGCATGTTGAATAGCATAGAGCAGTTTCGGTTGTACAACCATTTTTACAAGATTAACCCTTCCAGTAACAGTCAGTGGCAGCCTCGCCCATGACACAATTTTGGATTTAATATAATTTACCAACGGAGTAATATTAAGAGCCTCATACTCCTCCGCTTTGTTGGAGATCACAATTCCTAAATACTGGAATTCCTCCACAACTTTTAACGGGATATTAACTGCCCTGACTGCTGGAGCCGAGTCCCTCAGTGGTGATATGCAAGATTTGCTCCAATTTATCTTCAACCCCGAAAAGGCCCCGAACTGGTTTACTACTTCCAATAACTCAGGCATATCTCGAATATAGTTGTGTAAGAAAAGTAAGACATCATCCGCGTATAGCGCTATACAATCTTCCTTCCCTCCCACGCAAAGGCCTTAAAGCTTACCACTAGATCTAATTCTGCATGCCAACGGCTCCATTGCAATCGCAAATAGGGCCGGTGATAGCGGGCAGCCTTGACGGGTACCTCTCTTTATAGGGAAACTGGGAGAGATATAATTATTTACCATTACTCTTGCCTTAGGGTCGGAGTATAGTAATTTCACCCAATTTATAAACACTGGCCCAACTCCTATCCACTCCAGCGCTTTCCAGAGGGACACCCATTCCACTGTGTCAAACGCCTTAGCAGCGTCTAGGGAGACCACCACGGGCACCCCAGTTTCACCATGTTTACCTTGTAAATGACAGTACAGCCTTCTTAAATTTGTTGTGGAAGACCTTCCTGGTATAAATCCGGTCTTGTCAATATGAATTATTTCCCCCATAACGCTGTCCAAACGGGTGGATAAAAGTTTGGCCACGCCAAACACCATTGAATGCCAAAAATAGAACAGCACAAGAAAATAATCCAGGTGGGGAACCTCTTTAAGTAAATACATTTTTAAGATTGTGAGGTAATATTACTAAGATGGGAGTTCTATTGAAGATAGAATGTTGCCCATAGCAACCAATCAATCAATCAGATTCTACTTATTTATTTTCCACCTTCTAGAACAGGGAAGCTCAGGCCCAGGGGCCGTATGCGGCCCCTGTAGCCGGTATGAGTGGCCCGCCCACCCGCCCGGCAGCTTTGCAGGGAGTCAAGTACAGAGGAGTTCTCGCGAGATTCCTCTTAATCAACAGCAGCCGGAGACTGTCAGTCCTATTCAGCGGCAGCCGGCGGAGCGTGGGACGGCTGCAGGACAATTTGTAAGATACATTTTTACATATGGCCCTCAAAGGATTTTTTCCCCATACAAACGGCACTTGGCACAAAAAAGGTTCCCCACCTCTGTTCTAGAAGATAATAATTAGAATCTGATTGGTTTCATCAGCCAACATCCAATCTTCAATAGAACTCCCATTTTAGTAAATTTACCCCTGCTTGTGCTGTCCAATAAGCTTCCACGATAAATTTACATTCGATGGTCTCCAGCAGTGGCGTGCGGTGGGGTGAGGCAGAGCCTTTCCTGTCATACTAACGTATATGCCGGAGTTTTGAGTTTGTAAATTATGTCAAAAATACAAATATATAAAAAAAATGTATATTATTCTGATCATTTTTATAGTCAAAATTCTGGAGTAAAAGTGCCTCACCTGGCTACCTTTTCTGCACATCTCTTATCAAAACTCGTATAATGCCGGCATGTACCCCATGGCTCATATATTGTGTGCTAATCCGGCTTTGGCACTTGCCAGGGACTCCTCAGCCATTTACCTCACCGCAGGTCCCTGGTCTCCAGGGTGTCAAACCTGGAACAATTCCAGCTATCAGTAAAGGTGAGTCTCACAAAGGATGTGGAGGTTACCAACATTGGCATTTCTGCTAATTAGGAAGAAGACGATTGGCATTAAAAAAAACCTAATAAATGGAGCAAAGTAATCAGTGAAGAGAAACAGAGGCGGCTAGGACAGAAGATGGGACAGCACCCTGGGAAAGCTGTCTGCTTGGGAAGATGAAGCTGCAAACAGGGATCCAGAGAAAAACGTTCACCTGCATCCACGCCTCATGTTTGGGGGTACGCTGTCCCCTTGCAATCCCCCCATGTGTTCCAATGCCCGTGGCAACCATCCCCTGAATTTATATTTTTTATACCCACTAAAGCTAATTTTCATGCTGCCACCACCACCTTACATTTCCAGGTTTTTCTTTGTAAATTATTTATTTTTGCTTTATAAAAAATGTGAAGACTTGCACAAAATCCTGCACCTCCGCCATTTTGAAGGCCCATAGAAGTTGTAATTCACTAACTGATTTAATAATGAAACTAACAATTTAGTATTCCCAATTATGGGCCTGAACAGAGGCTGGCTTGACAACTTTCAGCCTGGGTGGCAGATGCAAGTAAGTGGCCCTGGCTTTTCTATGGACCTTCTTCAGATTCCTTCGCAGCAGGGCTGCATTCACACGGGGACCAATGGTGTGTTAGTGTGCATGCGCATATCTGTGCTGAACATTCTGTTCGCCGGGTGTACGCAGGGGGCGGAGAGGGGTGTTGGCCAGCCCAGTTAGCATATGGGAACACTCGGGATTTCATGGGCGTTCCATGAGAACGCTGGACGCTCTCATGCTAATGCAGGCATGATGGACGGGGGGAGGGGGGCGGTCAGCTGACATCACCGGCTGTCAGCTACCAGCCCACTTCATATGTAAGGTTGCTCAGGTTGATTTTGCAGTGTAAATTGTTGCCGCTTTTAAAAAAAAACCTGGAGATTTCTTACCAAATCTCTCACTTTCTGTTCTCTCACTCTATTACATTTCCCCCTTGGCATGCTGAAATGATGGCACGAGCAACCCAGTCACCTGAATGCAGTACAGGTGTGGGGGATCTTTTAAGATGCTCACACACACTTAAACTGGATACAAACTATAAGATTATATTTACAATCTGGCTGGTTGAAACAAAAGTCTGGTAAGGGGGGAGATTCTCTAAGCTAAAAATGCGGTAAAAACCCCGTTATCGGGTTTCTACTGCATTTTGGGATGCTGTAAGCATCCCCCGCCGGGTTGCTGCCTATGGGCTTCTACCGCAACCCTCCGCCACCCCGCACTGACCCACTGCCGCCCCGCACGGACCCCTGCCGTCCCGCATTGCCCCCCCCCCCCCTCACCTGTGTCCTGGCAGCACAGAGCTGTGCTGCACGGACCTGTTCCGGGTGCAGGGAGGAGGAGAGCCCGGCGCAGCAGCAGCGCCGGGTAAGGGAGGGAGGGGAGAGCCGCTGGGTCCCCATGGGACCCGCTGACTCTATCGCAAGGGACAGCTCTTAACGCAAGAGCTGTCCTTTGCCATAACTATCGCATATGTTAGTTATGCGATAATTATGAATGCGAAGTGCGGCGATAGGGGGCGGAGCTGGGGTGCGGATGTTAGAGCATCCCCCCAAGGTCTGGAACAAATTACAATCATCCATTTGCTCCCAAAAGCTGGAAAAAAGGACAAAAACAGTAATTTGCATAAATTGGTTAAATCAAAAGAATTTAACCAATTTGTCTGTATGACCATTATTGTCTGTTTTCCATGTTTGTGAGCAAACCATCAAAACCATAAATTACCAGATTTTCATTTCAACTGGTCAGATTGGAAAGATAATAGTGTGTTTCCATCTTTAGATTTTATGAACAATCTAATTTCTTCCCCAATTTCCCTTGAAATCCAGAACACTCGGGGACAAACAATATCATGGACACACAAGCGGAACATTTGAATAAATGATCATAGGATTAGATAGGTCATTTAACCACTGCAAATCATCATGCCGACACAGGGAACGACGAGTGCCAATTTGTGCATGACAGGTCATTCATCTAAGGGTGCATACACACTGTACAATTTTTTTGACCAATTTGGTTGAAAGACATTTCCATTGAACCCAGTGTCCTGTACTAAAGATGTTGACGAAAGATATTGACGACAGACGAAAGAAGAAAGATCTAGCTACAGTTTATAGGCTCTTTTTGAAAGATAATCAAATTGAGCTGCATGCACAGTTGACAAACAATCTTGATGAACAACTGGCGGGTATGCGCATCATCATTCATCGTTTGTTTGTTGACAATATCTTTTGTCAACATCTTTCGTCCAGGACACTGGGTTCAATGGAAATGTCTTTCAACCAAATTGGTCAAAAAAATTGTACAGTGTGTATGCACCTTTACACATGTTGAAGGGATCAGCAAGCTAGATGAACGATCAGCAGGTACGCACATTGGACAGTTATCATGCCCACGCACGGAAAGTTTATATACGATCGGTCATTCCAATTGGTCGAAAACGCATTTCTGATACCAGTACCAGTTCAATAGTGCAGTGCTGGTTTAAGAAATACTGGGGAACCAGTATTTCGGAAACCATGACTGGCTCAAAGAGCCTGAGGCTATTAATGCTTAGATGAGGGGGGACCCCACGCCTTTTTGGGGGTTTATTTATTTTTTGCTTCAGGGTTGACTGTGTTTGTCTGCCAGCAAACTAGACAGCCAAATATGAATGTGTTCACTATCAGAAAATATGAAAATCCTGAGAACTCGGCAGCTAGGTAAATTTGCCGATCTCGTTCTAACCACTCTGCTCAGGCATCAGAGCCAAGCTTGGTAAATTCCCCCTGGTCTAGGGACTGAAGTGCATTATTAAATATCTGCATATTCATATTTAAAAATTGCTTTAATTTTTGTATATATATTATACCATCCATATACACACATCACTTATTGTAATTATTAACTTTAGTTCTAAAAAAAAAAATCTTGAATTATTGTAGATATAAATAACCCACATATAAATCTGTCATTCATAATGCTTTAATCTCTCTAAAGGTTTTAAGGAGACACTTAGGGGAATGCTGCTCCCTAGTGGTTAGATGACGTGATAATATTACATATACTGTATGTGCATGTGTCTATACTATAGGATACAGCAGCCCCAAAACTATGAAACAGTCAGATACATTGTATATAGATATAAATGTTTATATATAATTTATATATCAAATTTATTAACAGTTTATCAGTGTTATCCTAACAGTGAAAAATATTTTTTAATAGAAAAAGAATGCCCAACTAGCTCGCAGTATAGGAATTGAGAGAGCTTATGGACGGGGTGCCTACAGGTCGACCAGGCCCTGGTAAAATTGAAGGGGCAGGGTCAGGGCCTCCAGGAAGACATACCTTCCAACATGTGTATACAACCCGGCAGGACAGCTTACATTTTTTCTTTTGGGGGGGGGTGGCCTACCGAAAAGGGGGCATGGCCTGTGCCCGCGACACTGCTGTGAAACCACGCCCCCATTTTTGCCACTGTGGGGGCATGCCCAGAAGCTCCGTGAGCTGCTCCCTATGCCCCCAGCCCCTCTGGCTGCAGGAATAGATGCTGTGCACATGAACACACACCGTCTGTTCACGGACAACTGGGGGGGACTCCCAACTGCCCCCCCTCACCATGGGACACTTCCAACCGTGGAAAGGACGCGGGAACGTCCACAAATATGGGACGTTCTCGCGATAAGCGGGACAGTTGGGAGGTATGAGAAGGTGAAAAAATAAAATAAACGAGAGGGAGAGATGACAGGCTGCCGCTGTCCCTGCCACTTTCCCCAGCTCAGCACACAGCACTGAGCAGCATGTGCTGGACTAGAGAGAGAGGCTGTGCTACGGTGACAGCCTGTCACTCTCCCCACTGCCCTGCTCCCTGCAATGGGGGAGTGAAAAGTACCCCCCCCCCCCTCACTCAGGTCCGCCCAGCGTTTCATAGGCGTGACCACAAAAACTAAACATTTGGCATACCCCTGCGAATGGAGTCGTGCCCATGCCTGCTTGGGACACGCAGCTGGCGTCACATGATGTCACTGCTCACCACCAATTCAGCCATCAGTGTGCAGTATGAAAGTCCAGGCTTTTATCTGCGGAGGGAGGGAAAATCAGCCGATGGTGAGTGACCATCGAATGATTTTTCTTCTGCGCAGGTGCATGCAAGCGAGTGTGTAAGCGCACACATCGGCTCTCATTGTGTCCTGGGGATTTGTCGGCTGGGTGGGCGTGCATTCAGCAGGATGGCATTTACCTGTCGCTAGGTAGCATATATATGTGGCCTATCGAGCAGGTCTGAATCAGGCCCTTAGTGTGACCGGCTGTACATAGTTTGTGGATAAACATCTATTTACTGTATGTTAACACATTGATTAATCTTCCACCACATTCCTCTGTTTTATATATAAACACATTTATTTAAGCCATATAAGGCGAGATTCTCTAAGCTTCAAAAGTGATAAAATGGAGAGTGATAAACAGCCAGCCAATCAGCTCCTGCCTGACATTTTTCAAACACAGTATGTGACATGGCAGGTAGGAGGCGATTGGATGGTGGTTTATCACTCTCCATGTTATCACTTTTGAAGCTTAGAGAAGCTAGCCCAAAGCCAGAGGTATTCATCCTACCTCTGACATTATGACTGTGGTAGAACTATAAGTACCAGCATGCCCAGTTGCAGCAAAACAAGTTTTAACTTCAAATTCCAGCTTGGGTGGATACATGACATATTTCATCATGGCGGTTACTGTCTGGGTAAGAGAGGGGTTGTCAGGAGCCTGCATATTGCATAGTATGTACAGCCTGTGGGAAACAGCTTGGATCATGAAGTAAAAACAGGTCAGTTAAAAACAAAATCATCACGAACTTGTGTCGGCTATTCGCGTCAACCATTTGTGTCGGCCAATCACGTCATTCATGTGTTGGCCTGTTGACTGTCGACAAAGACACTGTCGACCGGATACCCCAGGGCAATATAAAGTAAATCATATATTTGTGAATTTCGCTAAAGATAAACATGATCAGATGTACTCGTTATTTTTGTCTGTGGGTGAAATAGCGGGTATTATGCATGTGTCACTATTGCTGACTGCAAAGTACTAGGGTATAACAGCCAATAGTTCTATTGCCAAATCCACTCATGCTACGTCTGTCCAGGGACCCCTTGTTTTTGGTGCTGTAGATCAGTAAAGAATGTTGCAGGCAGTGACATGCGGAAAGGAGGCAAAGAGTTATACAGTAGCTTCCATTGCAGCAGCTGGTATGACAAGCACTTGTTACTGTTGGCCTGGCATTACCTTCTTCCCAATAAAACAGTTCCCAACAGTGGCGGTTCCAGAGGAGGGGCTGCAGCACACTCCAAAATTCAAATAGTGGAGCCACACCAACTGCCACCCCAACCAGGGCCGTCTTAACAGCAGTGTGGGCCCCTGGGCAAAGCAATGCACTGGGGCCCTTACCCTTTCTCCCCTCCTAGGGGAGGGGGGTGCTATCAGCAGCAGCTTTGATGTCCTGCGGGTGGCAGGAGGTGCTCTATCTTCCACTCAACATGTAGGACCTGGAGCAGTAACTTCTGCTAATTACTCCTTTACTGCACAGGTGGTGGGAGGGAGAACACTAACGTGTGGAAGGGGGCACTGAGCTGAATGAAGAGTCCCTTGTAAATGACTTCCAGGGAGGTAGGGGGTGTTTTATACGCAGGGGAGGGTTGGATAATGGAGTGGGCTTAATATTCGTCATTTTCCAGTGGAAGGGCAGCTTGTTTGACTGCAGATATCGCGATTATCTGGAAATAGATTTCTTAGCCTTCAATAGTATAAAAACCTAGAGTCCCAACTTTCAGGAGGTGCTGGGAACTTGGGGATCAGAGATCAGGAGCCAGAGTAATCCATTGACAAAAATATAAAACTGTAGTTGAATATCTCCAGTTCCCCAGGGCCGATTTTCAAAATTCTGGTATCCCTGCAAAAAGGGGATCCTCAGCTATCAGCATAGGACCCTTACACACCTGGGGCCCCTGGGCAAGTGCCCATTAAGCCCATACAAAAAGATGGCCCTGACCCCAACCACTGACAAATACCACCGGACAGGACACACTGGAAGTTGGTTTTTTTTCGCTATTTGAATTCTGGATTGTGCTGCAGCTCAACCTCTGTAATCACCGCCTCCTCCCAACATCATTGGAATTATAGAAATGCCATGTAGGACAAGAGACACTGAAGCAACAGTGCACATCCTAGTTTTACACAAATGGCATATTTACCTACTTTCCCGGAATGTCCAGGTGGGCCACACATTTTGGGGAGCTCTCTCAGACTACAGAGTGTGTACATAACAACTGTCTCCCAGATGCTGAGTCCCCGGCTTTATGATGCAATCATTCTTGACAGCATTGTAGGCCCTGAATAAAAACACCTCTTCACAAAAAACAATAAAAAAAAATCATAACATATCCCTCCTGCGGTCCTGCTCTGTCTCTTCATATGCTTCCATATAGCCATATAGTGAATAACTCAACACTCTGGGACAGCTTCAGCCATCTACCAATCAGCATGCAGAAAGCCCTCCACTGAGTGTCTGCAGGCAGGTAGAGAATGCTACCTCCTCACTTTAAGTGTGTGAGCACCAACCGTCCTTGCTCAGGGTTGCCCTAGGATTGTGGGTCCTGGGGTAGCTGCCCAGTGTGTCTATACATTAAGATCACTTACCTAGTGTTTTTTCTCCTCTTCAGGAGATGCCCAGAGAGGAGATTATGCAGGGAACTTTAGGGGGAGCGGGGAACTTGGGGTGGGGGTGGGGGCCTAGCTCATCAAGGCCTGCCCCAACCTCAGGAAAATGCTGCAAATCACTAGAAGGAGGATCTAAAATGACATGAATTGCATAATTTTACTTCCTCCACACAAAAATGAGGAGGCCGTGGTTATCTCTCCATCCTCCTCACTACACTAGGGTGCAGGAAACTGCCTGCTCCTCTAGGGGTGCAGGGAGCTACCCCAAAAATCAGAAGCCTCCTGCAACTTCCGGAAGTGTAGGCAACTATGCCCTGGATGCAATATTTCCCAATTGTGCTAATGCTTAATGCCTGTAGTCGCAGCATTAAACAGTAGAGAAGACGGCAGCTATGCTTCACTGCACCATGGGACCCACCTACCCCCCTTAAGTACCTAAAAGTTGGAGATCTTCCAGAAATCATTAGCTAAATGTTGGCAGCTATGATACAAGATCAATTTATTTGAGACTTAGAAGAAAATGTTCTATAAAAGTGAATTTTATAAATCAACTACAACTTTCATCAGCAATGTATTTGTATGTCCCCATATTTACTGCAGAGATTCTGTGTCATGGCCGCCGGGCGGCGGTGGCACTTACCGTTCCGGGTCCGGTGGCAAGGTCTCCACTCCCTCCGCACTGGTACCGGCCGGGGGAGTGCGGCCGCGTCCGTCCCCTCCTGCTCACCGGCTGCCATACAGGAGTAGTTCCTGTCCCCTGATGGGCACTGCCATCTTGTTGTAGCCATCAAATGGTTGAATTGGATCTAACTGCTCCTCCAATCAGGAGCAAGGCCAGGGGTTAAAGCCCCTCACCTGGGAACAGGCTGGCGCCAGTGCTTCGCTACCTGTTCCCTAGGGTGTATCCTGCGACCTGTGCTCCAGAAGTTCCAGAGCCTTCTCAGCCACTTCCAGTGACCTCTGTGCTTTAGAGACTTCTGATACCTGTGACCACCTGCACTGATATATCCCCCCCCCCACCCCCTTAAATGCTATCAACCCCCCCTTTTGTCGGAACATAAACTGGATTCTTTCCCACTGACGCCCTCCCTCACCCCATGGCTTGGGCTCTATTACACTGGCACACTCCCTTACCCCAATGCCTGCGCTCTATCCGGCTGCTGGTCAGAGCTCTTGCAGGGCATAGCCAACCGGCTTCAGGCTTTAGAGGAGGGTCAACAGTGAGAGTCACAGGCTCTCCAGAGTATATCTCAGCGTCAGGACCAGCTTCAATCTTCTTTGACGTAGAGACCTACGGCACCTGCTGTCTCCAATTTGGGGTCACCTCTCCCTTAGTCCTCTTTAGGGTCTGCACTTCAATTACCCACACCTTCCAAGTTCAACGGCACACAACGAACCTGCCGTGGATCAGTAATCAATGCGAGGTTCATTTTTCGTTACAGCCCTGGAAATTTCCTAATGATCAGACCCGAGTGGCTTAAATTGTATCCTTGTTATCGGGATCAGCCCTGGACTGAGTCTCCCCTCTTTGGGAAAGACATGATCCCTTACTAACCAAGTACTCTGATTTAATTTCTTCTTTGCAGAGAATTTTCGATGAGCCCGGTCGAGTCACTTCAGCAGCTTCAGAAATTCTATGCATCTGTCAGGGTTCCAGAACTGTAGCACAATACGTGATTAATTTCCAGACATTGTCATCTGAATTACAGTGGAATGAGGAAGCTCTGACCTCTACTTTTCTGGTGGGGTTGTTAGACTGTTTGAAGGACGATCTAGCTACCCGGGACTTGAGCACATCCCTGGGCGAGGTTATCTCACTATGCAACAAAATAGATCTCCGCTATCACGAAAGACAATTGGAAAGATCTAGCCAGGATCAAGGTTGCACATCTTCTGCTTCCCATTTGCCTCCTGTTGCTTCAGTACTGCCCTCTCCTCGAGATGAGCCTATGCAAATTAATCGGACTTATCTTACTCCCGAAGAACGTCGGCGGAGGCGACAACAGAAGCTGTGTATGTACTGTGGAGAGTCCGGTCATCTCCTGGCCAGTTGTCCTCATCGGTCGTTAAACTCCCGGTCCTAGTTGGTCTTGGAGAAGCCAATCTAGGACAGCCTCAACACTCTCCAAACAAATGAGACTCTCTTATTACCCTCCAAATTTTTTTGCCTGGTGGTCCTGTCATTACTCAAGCGCTACTGGACTCCGGTGCTGCAGAGAACTTCATATCGGCCCAGTTTCTGACAGCCCATCGGTTGGAACTTCTTAAACTTCCGGAAATATTCCAACTCTCTGCAGTGGACAGAAGTCTGATTCCTCATGGGTCCATCACGCATCGGACTAATCTCTTGAAAGTACAAGTGGGCGTTCTACACAAGGAACAACTTTCTTTTCTAGTCATTCCTAAAGCTAATCATCCCGTGGTCCTTGGCTTCCCTTGGCTTCAGAGACATTCGCCCGTCATTGATTGGAAAACTATGCAAATCCTCTCCTGGAGTAAGGCGTGTCATTCCTCATGCCTACAAAATGTTCTTCCAGTACTGTCCACATCTTCGCCCATCTTGGATCCTCTTCCTCCTGCTTACAAAGACTTTGCTGATGTCTTCTGCATAAAATCAGCAGACAGGCTGCCGCCCCATCGCCACTCGGATTGCCCCATTGATCTGATTCCAGGTAAAATTCCTAATCAAGGTCGGACTTATCCTTTATCATTACCTGAGACTGAGGCCATATATTAAGGAAAATCTTCAAAAGGGTTTTATTCATCCAACCACTTCACCCGCAGGGGCAGGTTGAAGTGGGGGCCTCAGGCCTTGCAGGGTGGGGCCTCAGGCCTTGCATCGATTATAGAAAACTTAATGATATAACTATCAAGAATCGTTATCCCCTTGGTCTAGTAACTGAATTATTCGATAGGATCAAAGGTGCTGAAGTGTTCTCTAAACTTGACCTCAGAGGAACCAACAACCTAATTCGAATCCATGCAGGTGATGAATGGAAGACAGCATACAACACCCGAGAAGGGCATTATGAATATTTAGTGATACAATTTGACCTTAGCAATGCCCCTTCCAGGAGTTCATGAATGAAATCTTTCGTGACCTTCTTTATTATTCCGTAGTGGTATATCTTGATGATATTTTAATCTTTTCCCATAATATTCATGAACACCGGCATCATGTTAAAGAGGTTCTCCAACGTCTTTGCTTCAATCAGTTGTACTGCAAACTTGAAAAATGTGAATTCGAGAAGAGCTCTGTGCCATTCCTGGGCTACATTATTTTGGGGACTCGTCTAAGAATGGATCCATCCAAAGTGCAGGTGGTCCTAGATTGGACACAGCCTACTACCCTTAGGTCCATCCAACGTTTCATTGGTTTTTCCAACTACTACAGAAAATTCATAAAAACTTTTCATCTATCATCAGTCCCATTACTTCACTCACTCATAAAGGAGCCAAGCCGGCCTGTTGGCTGCCTGAAGCAATAGCCGCCTGAAGCCTTCTGCCTCATTGTTCTCAGCCTTTTATCATGGAGGTAGACGCTTCATCCATAGGAGTGGGAGCAGTCTTGTTCCAAAGATCGGATAACGGGAGTATGCATCCTTGTGGGTTCTTCTCTAGAAGATTCCTTTTAGCCAAAAGGAATTACCCTATTGGGGAGCAAGAGCTACTTGCAATCAAATTAACATTTGAATAATGGAGATACCTTCTGGAAGGGGCCAAATTCCCGGTATCTGTCCTCACTGATCACAAAAACCTGCTCTATCTTCAAAATGTGCAATGTTTATATCCAAGACTGGCCCGATGGGCTTTGTTTTTTTACAAGCTTCAATCTCATTTTGTCTTTTCATCCAGGTTCCCAGAATCATAAAGCTTACGCTTTCTCCTGGTCCTTTTCCTCGTCTCAGGAGGAACAAGTAGTAAGTCACGTCCTCAGTCCCATGGTGTTTGCCAAAACTGAACTGTTGTCCATTCCTCGTGGGAAGACATCCGAGCCTCAGATCTGCATTACTTCGTTGGGCACACATCTCATTTTTCTGGTCACCCTGGCATCAAAAAGACCCTAGAATTCATCAAAAGAACCTATTGGTGACCTTCCATGAAAGCAGATGTCTCTACCTTTATCGCTTCCTGCACTCAATGTGCTCAGCATAAAGTTCCTCGCCAGTCTCCAGCAGGTCTTCTTCAACCACTATCCATTTCGGAACGTCCCTGGAACAATTTATCAACAGACTTTATCACGGATCTGCCAGCCTCTTAGGGATACAACACCATTTGGGTGGTTGTCGACCGTTTCTCAAAGATGGCTCATTTCATTCCTTTAAAGGGATATCCTTCTGCTCCTAAACTGGCCCAGCTCTTTATTTCCGAAATATTTCGCCTACATGGACTTCCAAAAGAAATTATTTCTGATAGGGGAGTGCAGTTTGTGGCCAGATTCTGGAAATCACTGTGTGGTGCTTTACGGGTCAAACTAAACTTCTCCAATGCCTACCATCCGCAAACCAATGGCCAAACGGAAAGAGTTCATCAAGATTTTGGGTTGAGTTTGCACATAACAATTCTTACCATTCCTCTACAGGTCAAACTCCGTTTTTTATTGTTTATGGACTGAATCCACGTATTCCAGAGTTCCAGAGTCTTCCTGTTCTCGAGTTACCGGCATTGAAATCTTCTCTCCGTTATTTCTCAAACATTTGGAAAAACGTGCATGCTTCTCTCCGTAGAGCTTCCCAGCGGTATAAGAAATTTGCGGATCACCGCAGACGAGCCGTTCCAGTCCTAAAAGTTGGAGACAGAGTTTGGCTAGCCACAAAGAATATTAGACTACAAGTCCCTTCCATGAAGTTTGCACCCCGTTATATTGGTCCATATTCAATTACATCTGTACTTTCTCCAGTGGCCTACAACTACAGTTGCCTTGATCCTTGAGGATTCCTAATTCTTTCCACATCTCGTTATTGAAACCATTAGTGTTGAATTGATTTCAAAGGAAAGTGCCCAAGACATCCCTTGTTCGGTCCCGCGGGGATGTAGCCTTTGAGATCAAGAAGATCTTGGATTCAAGATATCGCTTTGGGAAATATCTTGTGGATTGGAGAGGATATGGTAAAGGAATGGACATGGGTCGACACTTCCAGTATTGACGCCCCAGCTCTCATTAGAAAGTTTCATCTTGAGTGTCTAAAACCTAAGAAGTGTCCAGAGCCCACTTCAAAAGGGAAGGGTGCTGTCACGGCCGCCAGACGGCGGTGGCACCGGTCCGGGTCCGGCGGCAGGGTCTCTGCTCCCTCCTCACTGGTACCGCCCGGGGGATTGCTGCTGCTCCGTCTGTCCGGCCATGTCCATCCCCTCCTGCTCAGCGGCTGCCGGCATGTGTTCCTGGCCACCATACATGAGTAGTTTCTGACCCCCGCTGAGTGCCGCCATCTTGTTGTAGCCATCCAGAACCTTCTCAGCCACTTCCAGTGACCTCTTTGCTTTAGAGACTTCTGATACCTGTGACCACCTGCACCTGTGTGCTTCAGCTACCTGCAACTGTGTGCTTCAACTACCTGCACCTGTGGGCTTCAGCTACCTGCACCTGTAACCAGCTGCACCTGTGTGCTTCAGCCACCAGCACCTGTGACCACTTGCACCTGCACCCCTGTCCTCCAGTCACCTGCACTAGTGTGCTTCAACTACCTGCACCTGTGACCACCTGCACCTGCGTGCTTCAGCCACTTGCAACTGTGACCACCCATACCTGGGTGCTTCTGGCACCTGTGCTCCTGTTGCATCCACTCCATGCTTCCGGCACCTGTGCTCCTGCTGCATCCACTCCGTGCTCGCGACACCTGTGCTCCTGCTGCATCCACTATGTGCTTCCGGCATCTGTGCTCCTGCTGCATCTACTCCATGCTTCCGGCACCTGTGCTCCTGCTGCATCCACTCTGTGCTTCTGGCGCCTGTGCTCCTGCTGCATCCACTCCGTGCTTCCAGCACTTTTGCTCCTGCTGCATCCACTCCGTGCTTCCAGCACTTTTGCTCCTGCTGCATCCACTCCGTGCTTCTGGCACCTGTGCTCCTGCTGCATCCACTCCGTGCTTCCGGCACCAGTGTTCCTGGCTGCAACTACTCCGCGCTTCCAGAGACTGTCCTTTTGCTGTTCCAGCTGAACTATCTTCGCTCTTTTCAAGTGCTCCACCACTGGGTCTTCAGTCTTCTTGAACTACCCTCGGCCTAGCCTCGTTCCCCAGATCCTCTGCCTCAGCCGTCTATCCAAAGGACTTACATACGGCCTGCCTCCTTCCGTCCTCCAGCTAGTCCGCTATCTCTGGATCAGCAGACGGACTCACAAACCCGCAAGGTCTAACATTCTGGCTAAGTTTTATGCACTGACTGTTATACATCAAGGAATGGACTAAGTGCAGGTTACTACAGTCACAAAGCCATACTGTACATAAATAATAAATAGACAAATTGCCTATAAAATATAATTGGCCGGTTGACGTCTAGTACAGTATATCAGTAATACAGACAGAAGCCCATATATCATCCCACACTGTACATAAGCGGTATTAGGCAGCCCCTTCGCAGAGTGATATCACACACATATTTTAGCTGGTAACCTGTTTAGGAGAAGTTTTGTGAGTGGGTGGGAACAAATGGAATTCAAAAGAATGCAATAGGACCTACAGGGGGAGTTCTGCTGCCTTAAGGCCATACTTGCCGACTTCTCTTGTGCCCTTTCCGGGAGAGGGCAGCAAGTTACAAAAACTAGGGGGCGTGGACATCAACCGTGACGTAAATTGGGCGGGGCCATGGGCGGAGTTAACCAAATTACTTTTCGATTCAAATTATAAATCCTTCCTCTTTGCTTACTCCTATCATAAAAAGGATATAAAGCAGTGGAGAGGTGGGAGAGGAACGATTTTGATGAAGCTTGCGCTACTGCAGCAGCGTGGAGTAATGAAGGGGGAGGGAGACAGAGCCTGAGGAACGTTATTAAAGAAAACAGCGGGGACGCCGGGGAGCTGAGTGAGAGAAGCAGAAGGCAGCACCGTAGCAGCAGCCTCTAACTTACTCACCATCTCTTCTGCGGCGCTGCCTTCTGCTGCTCGTCGGCTCTCTCTCCACTGCTCCCAAAGCCACCCCGTCCGCGCTGTGCTGCGGCCAGCGATACCCGGCCCTCTATGTCCCACAGAAGCCCCGCCGGGATTACTAGGACAGCTGCGCGATATAAGTCAGCCTCTACGCTTAGTGACTTGCGCATGCGCAGTCACTGGTTTTCGCCAGGCAGGGGAAAAACCGGGAGGATCCTATATATTCCCGGGAGACCGGGAGTAAGGACCAAAAAGCGGGAAACTCCCGCTAAATGCGGGAGGGTCGGCAACCCTGCTTAAGGCCCATACACACTTGGCGACTTTGAGCTGAAAGCCGCTCAAAACAGCAAGTTTGAGCGTCTTTCAGCTCAAAGCCTCCCAGTGTGTATGCCCCGGTGATAAGCGCTGCTGCACGCTCCCGCAACATCGCCGGGAAAGCTGCTCATCTGCTGGTTATATGAGCAGTAGATGAGCTGCGCTATGCAAAGCCGTCCTCCCCCCTCCGTCGGCGCCGGGCAGGGGGAAAGCCGCTCAGTGTGTATGCATGAAAAGGTTGACGTTAGTTTTGGGCATTTTTCTTAGTGTTGCCATTGACATTAAGGACCAGATGTATCCAGCTTCAAAAAAGTGATAAGATGGAGAGTGATAAACAGCCAGCAAATCAGCTCCTACCTGTCATGTTACAGGTTGGGTTTGAAAAATTACAGTTAGGAGCTGATTGGCTTGTTGTTTATCCCTCCCCACTTTATGACTTATTGAAGCTTGATACATCTGGCTCTAATTTATGTCATCCTTGTCATATGTCGAAATTTTCCGTGCAGTGTCATTTTCCGTACGTCAACCTTTTGCTATCAACCCAGACATTGTCGACATAATATACTACATCCATCTTCTGTGCAGATCATATCCTTTAGGAAACTAACTCAATGCAACAATCCAAGGCGTAGGGTGGGTGGCTTTAGTGGAGCTCAAGCTCCAGGAGCTGAGGAGGAGCGGGCGAGCTGCCGCCCCCCCCCCCCCCCTTTCCTCCATCCTCTGCGCTGGGAGATTCTGGCTGGGCAATGAGTGCGTAACCTCTCTGGCAAGAAGCATGAAACCCCTGGTGATGAACAGGAAACCCCTGGCAATGAGCAAGTAACCCCATGGCAACAAGCATGTTGGTAAATTGCCCTTCAGGGGGCATTATATGTGTAAGCAGTATTACAGAGTGCATTATATGTGTAAGTGGCACTTCAGGAGAGCATTTTATGTGTAAATAGCAGTAGTGGGGATGGCATTATGTGGTAAGTGGCACTACAGGGGAGGGGGCATTTTACGTGTAAGTGGCACTTCAGGGGGCATCTTATGTTTAAGTGGCACTTCAGGGGGCACTATGTGTAAAAACAGCACTAGTTAGGGCATTACGGTATGTGGCATAAAGTAAATAAAGCATTACGGTCTGTGGCATGTACAATGGACATTACGTTGTGTAATATAATATGTAATGGGCATTATGGTGTGTGGCATAACATGTAATGGGCATTACAGTGTGTCATGACATTTAATGAGCATTACAGTGTGTGTCGTAATGTGGAATGGGCATTATGGTGTGTGGCATAGTGTATAACCAGCATTATGGTGTGTGGTGTAATGTGGAATAGGCATTCCAATTTGTGTGGCATAATATGTGAAAGGTTTGGGGGGGGGGGGGCACCTTGGAACTTATTCTGGTTCGTCCCCTGCAGCCACGTCACTGCATCATTTTCATGGGAATTCCCAGCGTTTTCATGGGAACACCCATGAAATGCTGGGCATTCCCATGGGCACTGCCCCACACCCTCTGTCCGCACTGGTTGGTGCCAATGTTCGCACACAGCGTCTGTACATGCGCAGAAATGCACATGCACAGATGCTAAACATTGGTATCCCGTGCGAACGTGCAGAGGACCGAACGGACCAGAATAAGATCCCAGGTCAACTAGCTTCTCCTCTGGCAACAAATGCCCCTTCCAATGTATTTTGTGTCTTTTTGGAGACATTCGGAGCAGAAATGAGGGGCACACAAGTGCTGGTTTATATACAAGTGTGCCCTCTAGGATGAGCAATCAGGAATTATAAACAGTTCTTGGGAACAAACTAGTTTTCAGGTTTTCACAGAACATTAGACTGTCGATACAGGCCTTCAGGGTACAATGCTCAGAACAGCCAGCTCTTCATTCTCACTGCTTCACCATTCATCTCTGTCAGATGCTGCATATTGCTTTTTGTATAGCATAGAAAATAGCCCATGGCAATCTGCTTGTTCCTGTCACCTCCTTCATGTACACTGGCTAAAGAAAATTCTCATTGATCGCTATTTTCTCCACCCTTATTGGTGCTTTAGGTTTCAGGTTTCATGTTGCATAGTCACATGTAAAGGGGCTATTGCAGAAATGAAGGCCTGTTTGCAGGGAATCGGTACATCTGTCAGAACAGACTTAGGTCTACAGTCATTAGGTCGACCTCGGAAGGTCGACTGGCCCCAAGGTCGACAGGGTTAAAGGTCGACATTGGTCAAGGTCGACATGGCTTAAGGTCGACATGGGCCAAGGTCGACATGTTTCTAGGTCGACAGTCATTAGATCGACATGAGTTTTTCACTGTTTTTTACCCGAATGTCGACACAGTTGACATGGACACAGTTGGAGTTAAACCGCAGCCCCTCGCTTCGCTCGCAATGCTTCGGGCATGGTGCCTCGCTACCCTCGGCACACTTTTTTATTCTCCCACCACGCCCTAGTGGATGGAAGGGCATGAAATACCGCCTGCCGGCACATGTCGGCTTAAACAACAGTGAAAAACTCATGTCGACCTAATGACTGTCGACTTAAAACCATGTCAACATTGGCCCATGTCGACCTTAAGTCATGTCGACATTGACCCATGTCGACCTTTAACCATGTCGACCTTGGGGCCAGTCGACCTTCCGGGGTCGACCTAATGACAGTCGACCTAAGTCTCTTCTGACAGATGACCGTTTCCCATTTGCAGAGCATAACTTGCTGGATTTCAAGGTACAGAAGGTCAGAAAATGGCTGCATTCCGGCACAGCTCAATTTATAGGGACAGGACAAGATGCATGTATATGGGTGAATGTAAAATACTTTTTCATCAGTGTACATAGGAAGACAGGGGGGCCTTTGTGTGCGTGAGTGTGCAGGGGTTAAAGTGTGGGGATGAAGTTCACCTTCTCTTATGGTAAGAGGAACGCAGTTCCACCTCCACCGCAGCCCTGGACAGTAAAAGTTATTGGGGGTAACTATTTCACATGACCTAACGTGGTCTGTAAATATCACTATGATGGTTAAGAGGGCTCATCAACGCTTATTTTTTTTTTGAGGAAGCTTAGAGCAGCTAGATTTTCTCAGGAGAATTTGATCAGGTTCTACAAAGGTGTAATTGAAAGCATCCTACCATATTGTATTGTGGTGTGGTATGGAAACAGCACAAAAAAAAGATCTAAAGAAAATGGAGAGGGTGATTCACACTGCAGAGGCCATTATTGGCTGTGATCTGTCCTCTGTTAAAGATATTTTTGTTAGAAACTGCCGGCGAAATCGAGATAGTATTATGCATGATTGTCACCATCCGTATAATTATATCTTCTCGTTTTTACCATCTAAAAAACGGCTAAGGTGCCCTGAGTCAAGAACATTGCGTATGAGAAATAGTTTTTTCCCCATGGCAATTACTGATTTTAATAAAAATTGTTAATTGTTTCTTTCTGTGTCCTAGAATGTAATTTCGTTGTTGTTCAATTTTTTATTGTTTGACAATGACAATAAACTGATATCTTATCTTAAATCCAATAGAAAAGCCTGTGACAGCAAATTCCTTTTCTGGCATGGTGTATGTGATGTCATGCCATGAAGTTAAGAGGAGAGATGACGTTGCTGGAGAGACAGAGACAGATATGTGTATAAAGGGCACTTACTGTTAACATTTTGTACAATTGGGGAGAAGGGGAAGTAGACTCTTTTTGTGGGGCACTCTTTGTTTCTGATTTCTGATTTAAAACTTAGCTTTTAATATTTTATATTAAGATAGGGCGGACATACACTGTCCAACAAACTAGACAAACCAAACAAAAACAGATAACATTTGTTCTGCAGTAAGCTTTTTAGTAATATGCTATGCAGAGAAAAGAAATTGAGTTCTATGTCAGAACAAACAAACAAAAACACTTATTCTGCAGTGAGCTTTTAAGTAATATGCTATGCAAAATAAAGAAATTTGGTTCTATGTCAGAACAAACAATATAAAGTTGTGTCTAGCAGAGCTAATTGCTGTGTCAGCTAGAGATCGTTTGAAAGGGTTATTTTATATAGAATATTGTAGGGAAATTTCCCTGCTTAAGCCCCCCATACACGGTCTGTTAATCGGATCCGTTGTGTGCTTAAACAGCACACATCGGATCGAATCGCATCCCTAGTGCATGCACTGCGATCCGATCCGATGTATAGCTAGTACAAAAAGTATGTGCAGCACATACTTTTTGTACCGTACTATTTGATGCGCGGGAGCACGTATCGCATAGTACAGAACGGAGCCATACACAACGGACCGTGTATGGAGATAATAATTGTTATCGCTACAATGATGTGTTTAGAGTTTTGGAATGGGTTCCCTCTGTCGTACCTAGTATGGCAGGGATTGCTTACAGTTTCTGTGTCAAAGAGAAATGTTACCAAATCATATCAGCATTTGTTAATTATCACAATTGATTGCTTTCCATACACAATATTTTAATACTGTCTGTGGGACATTGCTGTTGTTGTGGTTTATCACAAATAATTACTCTTCACATAAAAATATTTGCTTTCCACACACAATATATTTTAACACTGTCCGTGAAAAATTGCTGGTATTAAGGTAAATTTATCAAGACAAGACTGACTGGATATATAATCAAGTTTCACAGCCTGTTATAGGTAATAGTTGGCTGGGTGAGGAGAAGCCGTCCCTAGACCTAGACAGGTCGCGGGCCAGAAATGTTTTAGTGTCTGTGATAAACAACTGACAATTGGATGATTGGTTAATTGAAACAGGTAATTGGATATTCAATCCAGTCTAGGTTACCGTGCCACAAGAAAAGTATCTCACCGATAATTCACAGTTACCAAATCATATCAGCATTTGTTCGTTATCGCAATTGATTGTTTTCCACACATAATTTGTTAGTTGAGATAGGTACATGGATATACCAGTTTTGGTTGCTGTGCCGCAAGGAGGGTAATCAACAAATAATACACAGTTGTATTTTGTAAATGTCTCACGTGAATCTGGTATCCCAACACTGATGTTGTTTCCCAGATTCAGTGTGATGAATTGTTGCAATAAATTGTTACAATAAATTGTATCCAGATTGGCTCTGTGTCAGATATTGCTACAATAAGTTGTATCCAAGAAGGTTTATAGTTTTTATAATCTCACAGAGATGACCTTCTAGCGAGTCAGATTGGACCTACTGCTATCACTGAGTCTTGCATACGTGCATTGGACTCAGGATGAGAGAGTCCTTCTCTGTGCTATAGGGTCAGAGAGAGATAAAGTAGTTTCACTTCTGCTGTTGGAAAAGCTGCGGGTAAAATTGCTTTGTTGTTATGCTGACATTGCAAATGCAATAAACCACGCAGTGTTACTTACCAATGAGAGAGTGTCTGAAATGTGGAAAATATACAATCTCAAATGACAGTATTGGTGTGGATAGGATAGGTAGAAAGAGCCCACATGGAACAAGTGCTCCCTTCTGCTTTTAAGAGAGTCTTGCTCCCGCAGCGGACTCAGGTAATGAGAGTGGAAGAGCACAGGTTCTTAATGTGATATAGAATAAGTAAGGGAAAACCGCTTCTGCTGTGACTGTTAGATGACAATTTCTGCCATGTTGTTTATTCAACAGAGCATGGTAGCCTGTGTAAATCAGCACAGAGAACAATGGCAAACGCAGGATTTTCAGAAGGGGGTTTCCAGAGGGGCGGAGCAAAGCACGGAGATGGACACTTAGGTGACCCAGTATATGCTGGGTCAGTTAAAGTTTTATAGATAGACCAAATGTATATAAATAATAACAATAATAATAAAAAAATACATACATATATATATATATTTATTTATTTATACATACAGGGGCGTCAACAGCAGTGTAGACCCCTGGGCATAGCAATGTATTGGGGCAACTACCGATCCTCCAGTGGTAGGGGTGGGGGAAGCTTTGATGTCCCGCGGGTGTTAGGGGGTATTATATCAACCGCTCAGCATGTAGGGCCTGGATCAGTAATTTCCACTAATTACCCCTTTACTGCACAGATGGTGGGAGATGGGGTGGGAGAAGGGGGCATTGGGCTGAATGAAGGGGCCCTGATACATAACTTCCAGGGTGGTAGAGGATGTTTAATATGCAGAGGAGGGGTGTATAGTGGAGTGGGCTTATTATTCATAATTTTCTGGTGGGAGGACAGCTTGCTTGACTGCAGATATCTCCAGTCAACTTCTTAGATTTTAATGGAATTAAAAACTAGAGAATCCCACCTACCAAATGATATTGGGGACTAGGGGATCAGAGTTCAGGAGGCAGAGCAATCTGCCAACGAGAATATAAAACTACATACCAAATGTGTGGAGCTGGAGCAGTAACCTGCTGCTGGAAGGCTGATATCTCTGGTTCTGGGAATATTAGAGACAAGCTAATAGTGTCCATTAAAGGGGGAGAGTCCCAGCTTTTGGAATATATCCTCAGAAAAACTATAAGTCAGACAAAACCTGAAAAATTTGATTGGGAAGAGCAATTAACAGGCTTGGATGGGGACCACTGCTTTGAAGTCAGATATCTCCAGTTCCCAAGGGCCGATTTTTAAAATTCTTGAACCCATGGAAAAAGGGGACCCTCAGCTTTCAGCCTAGGGCCCTTAGACTCCTGGGGGGGTTTCTGGGGACTCAGAAACCCCCCTGCGTGCGCTACTGGAGAGAGCGGTGGGATACCTGTATCAAGGGGAGTGCCTGGTGTGGAGAGAGCGGAGGATTCCTTTCCCAGAGTTGGGTCTCTGTCACCGGTTAACATTTTGTGTAAGGGGAACTATTGCTGTGGGTAATATGTGTATAATACCCCTTTTACACCGCCTCAAAACTCCGGGTCTTCGGCGGGTCAGACCCGGGTCAGAGGTGGTGTAAATGTGACATGCCGTGTCCCTTTACACAGGACTTCTACCCAGGTCCTGACCTGACCTGAGGTCGGAAGACCCGGCTCCCATTTACATCAATGGGGGACGTCCAACCTGTGAACCGCAGCGGTGGCGGCAGCGGAGGAGGTGAATGGATACCTCTGTGCGGCATCCTTTCCCCCCCGGACGGCAGCTGGGGGGGGGGTGCACGGGGGCTGGGGGTAGCCCAGCAGCTTACCTTGGCACTGGGCTGCCCCCAGCACGGCGATCGGTGTATCCGGCAGGGATCACCGCGGTCCCGGCACTTGGAGATGATGTAATCTCCAAGCGCCACCTCCGTCTACACTGCGGGTGGGCACCGCAGTGTAAATGGAGAAAATCCCGGATCCGACCGGCTTGGATCCTTCTTCCAAATGCCGGGTCGGATCTGGGATTTTTGGTGTAAAAGGGGTATAAGTTACTGTGAGCTTTATGGGTAAGCAACATTACTGTGTGGGTTACACGTATAGTGTGTAAAACTGCGTAGTGTAAAATGCATAAGGGGCAGTACTTTGCGTCAGAGGTCATACTACGTGGTGTTATATATACTACATGCAGTGTAATGTGAATTTGATTGTGCTAGTTTGTGGCATCATTTGAATTGGGAATACTATTACGTGACTACGCCTCTTCTTCCTTGTGAGACCACTGTCCCTTTATAAAGTAGGGTGCAAATTTAGTAGTTTGCAGATGGTCCCGAAACCCCTTGTCCGGGCTCCACCTAATTTGGTTGTGGCAGGGGAAAATTAGTTCACAAACACACACACACTTACACATATATAAGAGACTAGCAGTACTCAGGACTTGTTAATGTATTAAAATGCTACTTGCAACAAGCATTTACTTTATGTAGAGATATTTACACACAGATTATACACTGTACATAAAGGACCAGAAGATTGCACTTACATTAGTATGCAGCAATTACTTTGGTTCACCACCAGGGGGCAGGAGCAGAACTACAGACGAGTGAATCTGTTCTGCTACAAACATATACATTCGTTACACATGTTGTTAGTAAAATTAGCTGGCGGAACCTGTCCTTAAATGTTCCCAGTCCTCCCACAACCACTCCACACAGCAGAACAAATTGACCGTCATCATACCAGCTCTATTTATAGAGTAGAAATTCCGCCAAATGCTAATATACAAGTACAGTGTGTGATAGTATTCCATGAAGTGAGAATACAAAGGCACAACTGCTGAAAAATCGCAAGGCTGAAAGCTGACCGTTCCATTTCTTCCAACATTCTAAACGTTGAATCCGGGGCTCTGCACACACTTGAAAAGGGGACACTTCTGGACAGGCTCGCTGGCCTACAGTTCTCACTCCGCTGAGCTCACAAGCTGCACTGTTGCTATGACGAACAGTGCACAGGCTCAGGAATAAATTTAATGAAACTACTAAATGTGGAAAGTGGGGATGTCACCCATAACAACCAGTCAGATTCTAGGTAGCATTTCTTTATTATATCCTAGATAATTATAGACCAAATCTAATTGGTTGCTTTGGGAAACAGCAATACACCTTTAGAAACTTTACCAAATTTGCCCCTCAGAGTGCTCCCCATGTTGCTACAGGTAGATCATTAGATCATACTTGCCTACCTTAATTGTCTCCTCTACGGGAGACTCTCTAACATTTCCGGAGGGGGGCGGGTTGCTGCCTCTAAGCCGTGCCCCCATTAAGCCCCGCCCCAATTCCAGTAAATGCTGTGATTTGCGGCACTTCAGGGAGGGGGTGGTACTAAATTAAGTCATTTGCACAAATTTAGCACAACCCTTTCACCAGTTTCTGCAGATCATACATCCAGAATGTAATTTTGCTGTATTATATAGTTGACCATAGGTAAGTATTTGTAAGACTGATAAAGTCATTAGACAATATTACTTTTCTAACACCATGTGTAATCCTTGCTCCAGTTAAAACCAAACACAGTGAATGTAGAAGCATAGAACATGCAGGCTGTATATTCAATAGAAACCACTGATACCACAGAGGGATTAGGTACATGCTACATGTTACATCACTGAGCCACATCAATGAAGCACATCAATGAGAAATAAATGGTGTGAATTGGGGATCCCAGTTATTACCAGCAAACAGCACTTATATTTTAAGTATATCTGTAACTCTTTCTGTGCCAACATCTCTGTGCAAAATAACCACTAAATATGCCAGCGTCGCTCACATTTGTTATATAAATTCAAATACAAAATGTTGTGTAAAAAAAAGATTATATTTCCTAAATAAGGTAAACATGACAGGTCGTTATGATGAAAAAAAAAATTTAAACGTTAGCTTGGCAATTTTCACACCTATTTTGACAAATTCACTTGAAAGGGTTTCATATTTTTCTTGTCACAGAGGAGAACCTGTGTGGACATCACATATTCTGTTTGCAAACCCCCCCCCCCCCCTCCCCCTCCTTATCCAGGTAGTGACCTTACCAAACTATGAAATATTTTGTTTTTTACATTCACATTCAAAAAAATGACTTTATGTTCAGCAGCAAGATAAGCTTCCTTCCTGGGAAGAGACAGTGATCACAGGGAAAGTTTCCGCTGTGCAGGTGAATTGGGAACCACAAGCTAAGTACACATCTGTCTCCCATAATGCTCTGTGCCCAATCGTTCGCTCTTGGTGGCAGACTGGTATGTGCTGCCCCAGTTCTGCTCTGTAACTGATTCTGGATTGCCCGCTGGAAAATGAATAAAATACTGTACTAGTTATATGATAGTTTATAATACATTGTTTATCGTCAAGTCCACCACAAGAATGATGCATCTATTATATATAGACCACAAAACCTCCTCGAGCTCAGAACACGATGTAGAAAAAAAATATAAAATATAAAAAAAGTGTCCTTTGGTTACTGCAGATTACAATCAGTTAAAAAATAAATGCGTTTAGCGCTGTAGAGCAGAGCCTCCTCCTTTCTCCTAGGAAAAGCTGATAGGAGTCCATGTTTTCACTCTGAGGTTCTAGCACCACTGCGGGAGGGTAATTGCACCCCCTGGCACTAGGGGTTCAGCCAGTTCTTGTTAACTACAGCAGCAAGGATTAGGATACGTTTATACAGTATATATATTATTAGTGAATTTGAGTGCAAATGTAGTTTACTTCTGTGCATTCTTGTCACGGAGACTGTAGGCTAACAGCATCCTGTGACTGGCGCTTTGTCCTCCGCACGACCTTGTATTTTACCATCCTTGTAGCTGGACGCTTTTAGAAGGTGTTTGAGATCTTTTCCGCTGATCATAGTCTTGTCATTTGCATGGTTTAGGAGGGGCTGCGGCAGTGTTGGCCCCTGAAGAATACAGTGTCAGGGAGGGGAGAAGGGTCTCTGGGTGTGAGGGAGAGAGGCTACGCCACGCCAGATGCCTTTTCCTGTAAATTGTACTCTTTGCTCTTTTTTACCTTCCAGGCAATGAGACTCAGCAGCAAGATTCCCAGGGCCTTGTATCCCATCTGGAAACCAAGGTACCTGTAAAGAGACAAAACGTTTTATAAACAACTTTTTACATTTTTATATCCCCTCTTTCTATTATGAGGCAGGCTGCACCTCTCTCAGGTCCTCATGCATTCAGGGGTGGAGCCGGCGGAACGCAAGCTCTGGGCGCCAAAGACTAGCAGGGCACCCGTCCGCTGCAGAGGCGCAGAGGCGCTGACAGCATTACAGAGATGTATATAGTGTGAATGTCCAAAAGAGGGGACAAAGGAAGAACAAGACAGGGTTTTTGGGGCACGCTTAAATGAAAATTAGAAAGGTAAGGTAAATGGCAATAGGATTAATATATAACTTTTAATAGATTTCACTTAAAATAAGTATGCACGTCAAAACGGCGGCGTCAAGAATATGAGAATTGTAGACAACAGACGATATGTCAAGACTACAAGACAAAAACAATAAATGTTAGATAACAATAAAATATTATTAAATTATTTACTATAATAGTAAGTAATGATCTCTGCTGGTTGGCGAAGATTTTTAACACCTGGGGGACCACCCCCAATTTAGTGGGACGTCAGAAAATAGAATAACATAGGGTAGGTAACATATGTAGTATGGTATCATGCACGTATATATCACTGATTGATGTAAATTAATAGTAGGTAATCGGAGAGGAAATAAAGGAAGGAAAAAGAAGAATAGAGCAGTGGTCTTTACTGGGGTGCCTGATGTTGTGTAGTCACCTGATGCTGATACGACACCAAATATTCCCCATCAGTCCCCCAATGGGTACTGATCTGGCCAATGACTGTTTAGCTGCTGAGATCGGACGAGATCAGGCGGCTCAGTGATGTATGGTCGTATACTCTATCTGGCGGAGCAACACAGGGATTGCATGTTGGACCGACAGACACTTCTGCTTTCCAAGGGCAGCTAAGAACCGCAGCCTGTTACGTGAAGTATTGCAGGACGGGTCTAGTCTTAACCATGGATGAGAGAGTGATGAATAGTGGAGATGACAGGCATTGAGAATATTGCAATTTAACAGGTCCTTCTGCTATCCTCCATCATATGATAATATCAGATGGAGGTTGAGAGTGATGACCTGGTAGTGCTCAGCTCAAGAAATAGAGGATTAAGAGGTTGGTAGGTGATGGAGGGATGAATGTGCCCCCCCTATCCGGACGGTCTAACTGGTGACATGAAGGAGTTACATGAACACCAGAGTAGATTTGGGGGTTGTGTTGTACAATTCTGTAATTATTCAGTCACTAAGGGACAATAAGATATAACTGAGTCCCAAAGCAAAAGCACTGATGGTAACAAATATATGATGATAGGTATCACAGATGCTGGTATAAGAAAACTTGAGTTCACGGTAAGGAATTACCAGTAAATTTTTGTAACAATAAACAACAGTCACAGATAACTCATAGGTTGTGTGTTGTTAGATCCACACGTTTACGTTAGGGGTCACAGCATTGTTGTCATGCCCGTGAGTTGAAAAAAGGTCACAGTAAGGATATAGTAGAAATTTCACAGTAAAAATTTCACACTAAACATTTCATAGTACAGATTTTTTAGTACAGATTTTTAACCGTGAAGATTATATCATCCGTGGGGGAACTGCCACAAGTATCCTTATTGAAGTACACTGTTAAACCCACAATTGTAATGTGGGTCACAGCATTAATAGTATGTACATGAGGTGAGAATTTGATCACAGTAAATTCCTAGTAAAGATTCCACATTAATGATTAGACAGTAAAAAATTACACAGTAAAGCTTTTATAGCAGTAGGAATTTTTCCCATCCGTGGGGGAACTGTCACAGGTGTCCTTATTATAGTGCACTGTTTAGCCCACAGAGTTGTGGTGTAAGTCACAGTATTACTAGCATGTGAGTAAAGATTTCAAAACACATACAGCATACTCTCCCATAAATAGTAAGACAGGGAGGGTGAGGTAACTATGTGGATAGATAGGTTTAAGTAACACGCAATTGGACCCAGTTAGTTGGGAGAAGGTGGATTACTCTGAGCTGCACTAGCTGTGCAGTCCCACGCTAATTGCTAAGGGTACCTGGCGGGTAAGAGCCCGCTGACGAGGGGGGCGCGCTCTGTGCCCCGGGTTTCCGAGTGAGGAAGGGTAGTCCCAGGGGGAGTCCGGCAGTCTGGTCGCTGCTGTAGCGTGGTAACCTGTGCGGAGGTTGCCTGGCGCCGCGCTCGTGGTCCACTGTTGGTTGGGAAGTTCCGGGTATGGATGACGTCAGGGGGTGGTCCCAGGGTGCAACACTGACACGTGTTTCGCCGGGGGAGGCTTGATCACAGTGACGCAGCATTACAGAGACCCTGCGCCCCTGCCACCGCCACAGAAAATACACGCTAGGGGTCCTCCTGCACCTCTAGCATCTGTCACACTGATAGGTGCAAGAGGACCTCTAGCAGCTCTCTCCTTTGCGGCGGTGGCCATCTTTGGAGGGGCGCAAGGTCTCTAATGCTGTCAGAGACTCTGCACCTCCGCAGCGGAGGGGCGGTCAGTATCCGGCAGGTGAAAGGGCGGGCAATTAACACATTTACACAGTTACTTAAGCATTACGGTTTGTGGCAAAATGTCTACAAGGCATTACAGTGTGGGTCATAATGTGTAACGGCATTACGGTGTGTGGCATACTCTGTAATGGACGTTACAGTTTGTGTGGCATAATGTGTAAGGAGCTTTGCTATAAAAAAAAAAGAAAAATGACTGGGGGGGTGCCAAAACAATCCATTGCTACGGGCACTATGTCACCTAGCTACTCCTCTGCATGCATTTACGTCACTCACATTTGCACTCACACAACGTGCATGAGGATATGCACCAAATTCTGCCCATCTATGATTATTTGATTAGATAGCTGCGATCATTGCTAGCACCCACCACTAGCTATATCCTTATCCGCATCAATTAGATGAACCAGTGGCGGAACTTGTGGGTTGTGGGTACAGGTGCAAAAAAATCATTTGGGCCCCCCTTCTCCACCGCAACCCAAGTTCACACTGTGGGGCAGATGTATCATAGCTGCGCGATAAGCGCAGCTATGATACTTCCTGCTTCTCCTCAATAGCGAGGCGAAGCAGGAAGGGACATCGACAAGATGTATTAACATCTTGTCTGCCGAAGCGGGGGAGCGTTAACTCCCCCCTCCGGCGATGTCCCTTTCTGGAGATAGCGCATCAGTTAATACTGATGCGCTTCTCCTCAATAGCGAGGCGAAGCAGGAAGGGACATCGACAAGATGTATTAACATCTTGTCTGCCGAAGCGGGGGAGCGTTAACTCCCCCCTCCGGCGATGTCCCTTTCTGGAGATAGCGCATCAGTTAATACTGATGCGCTATCTCCTGTCCCCCGGCCGGCCGCACTGGGCATGCGCGGGATCTCGCTGTTCACGCGAGATCCCCAGCGCAGCCCACAGCTGACAGCAGGGACAGCGCTGTCCCTGCTGTTTAGATAGGGCTTTGCAAGCCTGATGCTGGCGAAGCCAAACCCGGCTTCGTGCGGAACGGTCAGCGATGCTGACCGTTCATACATTCGGCCTGCTATCATTTTGATAGCAGCGCCGATATGGACAGGGGCGCATAGTGCCCCTGTCCATTACCGCATCCTGGCGCCGTCATACATGGGGGAGAAGCGGTATCAGTGCACATAACGTGCGCTGATACCCCTTCTCCCCCATAACGACGGATCATACATCTGCCCCTATGGGCCTTATTTTGGTTCATTCTTTCTGACAAAATCCTTCTTAGATGGGCAAAACCATGTGCACTGCAGGTGGGGCAGGTGTTACTTGTGCAGAGAGAATTAGATTTGGGTGGGGTTTTACTTCAAAGTGAGATCTATATTGCAGTGTAAAAATAAAGCAGTCAGTATTTTCCCTGCACAGAAACAAAATTACTCACCCAAATCTAATTCTCTCTGCACATGTTACATCTGCCCCCCCCCCCCCCTGCAGTGCACATGGTTTTGTCCATCTAAGAAGGATTTTGTCAGAAAGAATGAACCAAAATAAGGCCCATAGTAACATGGCAGTGGGTGACAAAGAGAGGCAGAGTGTGACAGGGAGAGGCAGTGGGTGACAAAGAAAGGCAGGGGGAAGCAGAGTGTGACAGGAAAAAAACAGTGGGTAACAGATAGAGGGTGACAGAAGCAGCAGGGGGCCCCTTAGTCCTTGGGGCCCTGGTACACTGCACCTGCTGCACCAATGGCACAATGTCAGATCTTGTCCCGGATACATGTTTTCTAGCTTGGAATAAGTCCCAATATAGGAGTAAATTTACTAAAGCATCTTAAAATGAAAACGAGGTGATGTTGCCCAACCAATAAGATTCTGGATCATTTACTAATGATAAAAAAGATCAGGATACCTGTTCCGCAGAAGATCATTATTGTAATATCGGCACACTCCTCTTTTCTGGCTGCAGGTTATCTCCCAATGAATGCAGGCAGAATCAATGACAAGTCCGAAGAAATACGGAGCAGGCACCCAGGCTGTGAGACAAACATACACACATGACTTACAGCAAATTAGGCAGAGGGGACTATTTATTAAACTGCAGCATTTAATACCGACAGAAAATTACACATCACCAAAATTGATTGTATAGGGCGAAACCCTATTGCCGTCCAAACACCCAATGGGGTAGGGTTTATAAAAATACTCTTTAGGGGCCAGATGTATCAAGTTTCAAAAAGTGTTAAATGACCAAGCCAATCAGCTCCCCCTTGGAACATGGAAGTCAGGAGCTGATTGGCTGGCAGTTTATCCCTGTCCAGTTTATCACATTTTGAATCTTGGTGCATCTGGCCCTGTGTGGATGGGGAAATATCAGTGTTGTTTATTCAATTAATTTACTTTAAATATACAACTCATGACTCTTGAAGATTTGCCAGATGACAAGGCAATATTACTTTATCCCTTGGTGTGTGCTGATAACACTCACCTAGAAGCCTCATAAGAAGAAACTGGACTCCAATCGCAAATGATTTATCATCCTGGGGCACCACCCTAAAACAGCGAGAACACCTTATCAATCACATTCCCTTAGCTTCCATTATCAGCAATATTGATGCCTATTAAATCTACAAACCTTAAGACCATCATGTACGTAGGATTATGAGACAGGCAGGCGATGAGCCCAGCGAAGGAGATGAGGAAAATGACAGGGAGTAGGAGGTAGTCACAACTGACAGCACAGGATCCTGACTTAGCTGTTCCCCCTGGGTAGTCTTTACTAATACATGAGCAGCTGACATACATCTGGAACAAGACAGGAAACCAAGGTGGTTACTCAGTGAAATACTCAGCCATCTAATAAGCATCGGTGCTATCTGATGTCGGCGCTGTCTAATGATAACACCTGATAAAGAACTCTCAGGAATGAAAAGTATGTGATGTGTTGTACTCACGGATGAAGAGGTATTGTAAGCTCTGCAGCCGCCGTGGCACGGAGACAGATATTCCACTCCATCAGACCCACACACGGGATTGAAAGATTGTGGTGAGCACGAGCATTGCTGGTTGCATGTCATATTTACACTGCAAAGCAACACAAGCCTCCAGTTATAGCAGAGACATAGAGCTTCAGTCATCAGGTTATAACTGGAGATGTGCAGGCTCTGATTTACTCTGTTTTACTCTGATTTGAAAGCAGGATCTTATTGGCTATCAACTGTCATGTGAGTAGGGATAGCCAATAAGATCCTGCTTTGGAGTCAGAGTAAATCAGAGCCCGCACATCTCTAGTATATTGTACTTGTGTCATTAACTTATCTGTGCCCAATAAATATATTGCTAAAACTTATTCATCTTTTTGTACTTTCAATTGAGTTGGGATGGAACATAGCCCCTTGGTTTATGTCTCATTGTAGCCCTTCAAAACATTTTGAGGTGTGTTTGGTATTAGTGCCAAGTGAATTTGTCAAAATAGGTGTAAAAATTGGCAGGCAAACATTTTATCCATCACAATGGGGGTTATTCTAGTCCATTCTTTCTGACAAAATCCTTCTTAGATGGACAAAACCATGTGCACTGCAGGTGGGGCAGATGTAACTTGTGCAGAGAGAATTAGATTTGGGTGGGGTTTTTCTTCAAAGTGAGATCTATATTGAAGTGTAAAATCATGCAGTCAGTATTTGCCCTGCACAGAAACAAAATAACTCACCCAAATCTAATTCTCTCTGCACATGTTACATCTGCCCCCCTGCAGTGCACATGGTTTTGTCCATCTAAGAAGGATTTTGTCAGAAAGAATGAACTAGAATAAACCCCAATGACCGGGAATTTTTACCTTATATAGGAAATATCATCTTTTTTTACGCCACTTTTTTTTTTTTTAATTTATATAACAAATGTGAGAGGCCCCGGCATTGTTAGCGGATATTTTGAGCATTTCTTACCGAGATGTTGGCACTCAAAGAGTTTAAAGAAAAGATTTTGGCTACCACACACAGACACCAATCACATATTTTTGTTATTTAGCAAAAAGATAAATATCAAAATAAAGGGTCAGGTCTATATACATTGTATCAGATATGAGAGCAGACAGCATGGGGGTCCGCTTATCAATGACTAAAAAGCCAATCAGCTCCTGACAGTTTTCAACACCATTTATCATACAGTAGCTAAAACCCATTGAAAAATGGGCCCTCAGGTCTCATAAGAGGCCTGTACCCAGACTCATTCAGCCACTTAACAGGGGGCTCTGTCAGATTTGGGCCTACACATCTGTGTACAGCAAGGCCCTATCTGAAACACATGGCTCAGTCACCTATGGTTTAGTTTGGTTGGATGATTCGCGGAAAACAGGGTCAGATGTGGTTATCAATTAACACTATTTATGTCATGTCACAGAGTACATTGTGATGTACTTCTCAACTGCCCCATTTTTTTGCAGGACGGCCGGTGCTATCCCACCATTCCATTTGGGGGCTGCAGTGTCCCGTGGTGTAGAGTGGGGTGTGGATTAGGAGGACCCATGGAACTCTCTCACCGAGCAAGTGGTGAATAGATAGATGCTGTGCACTTTCTTCTGGCATCTATTCAATAGATAGCGGAACCAGGGAAGCCAATCAGCTCTAAGAGCAGTAACATACATGCCCTCAGCAGGACAAAACTAGGTAGGTGTGGTCCGTGGGTATGGCAAGAACACACCCCCTTGTTGTGAGACCACGCCCATTACTGCACCTGTCCTTTTCAGATGCATGCACCTTCAATGCACACAGCAGTCCCGATGAAGAGCAGAGATTTGCGGCCTGTTAGATCTAGATTTGCAATATTGCCCATGGGTTTGAAGAAAATACATAGGACTTGACAAAAGGGATAGAAGAGAGATTGCAGTAGATTTCTATGTAGACTTTTGTACCTGTCACTGGGGATCCCCAGCTTCTGTGTGGAGCAGCCCATGAAGAACAGAGGAACACAGAGCAGAACAGAGAACAGCAGGACTCCTAGAGCAAAGCGAGGAATGACCTTCACCGAGAAGCAGTATCTCTTCATAATGATCCCACCAATCAGCATCCCCAGAGCAGCAAATGGTAAGTTCACAGCACCTATGCACAAGAAGGAGATTATGTTGTTGGTAGGGGAACAAGACAATACAATACTGTCAATACTGTCATTTTGGCGCCTTACAAGTAAATCATCTTTGCACTATGGATTGCATGTGTAGTGGATCTATATTTGGCATTTCTATGGGTCAATGTAGTGTTTACTCTGCATGAAAAAAAGTATTTACACCCCTGAATTGCAACATGGTTTGTTCCAAGTGCAAAGATGATCTGCATGAAGGTGGAAGGAAAGAGCATCATTGCTGTGACTGACCGATGAGGAGATTGGCGTATGAAGCATTGGATCCGTACTGTCTTTCTAAGAACTTGTTGAGGAAGGTGGACAGAGCAGCAATGACTGAGGAGAAGCTGCACTGTGCTAGGACCAGGATCATGAAGAGGGGATTCATGATTAGACGTATAAAGTATCGCGGGAACTCTAGAAAGAAAGAGGAACATTGTGGTTACTTTTTAGGACACATTCACGCACAGTGCTTAGGGAATACCAGTCAGAGTATACAACCCTAGCTAAGGGACCTGCTATTTCTTTGATGCTGCTTATCAGTTTTAGTTTTCCAAAAATACATTATTAGTTCGTAGTCTGTAACCTGGCAGATAGGAGATGATTGGCTGGTACTTTACATCCACATTATCACTGATTGGCTGGTACTTTACATCCACATTATCACTGATTGGCTGGTACTTTACATCCACATAATCACTGTCCAAAACTTAGTTCATCTCCCCCACAACACCCACATCGTGACACATGTAGCCCATCGTGATGACCGTACCACCCTTCCCCTGGCAATGGTCCCAAGTTTTACACAACTCCCAACCAAGGGTAACCCCTCACATACCATCATAGACCTGACTGTAAGCTAGATATACTGTATACTTTGCATTACACCAGTATGTATTAAATCCAATTATTGCAAACATTAAAAAAAAAGGAGAGAGAGGAAGGAGAGAAAAGGGGAAAAACAGGGAGAGAGAAAAAAGGGGGGGGGAGACAGATGGTGAGGGGCACAAAAAGAGATGAATGACTGCAAAAATATGTGTTTAAAACAAAATATTAAAAAGCATTTCATATAGGTAATACTTATGTTGGCTCAACATATACAGTATTATTTCATTAGATAATAATGACATCACTGTCAAGCAAGCCAAAATGTGCCTCAGTGATGTCACTAGTTTTAGGCGAATTGGATTGGTTTGCCCGCACAGAGTTTGTCTGCGACGTTGTGACAGTTATTTTTTTAGCCTCACAAGATGAAAATTGTTCCCAAAAAGCAGTTTTTAACATTTTTGTTAGTGGCTCTGTTACAACCACCAAACTACTGGGGACAAAAGGGACTAAACTATCAAGTAACCTGATTGGTTTTATATGATTAAAGTGATAGCCCAGTGTACAATACAATCTGATGAATTGATGTTAAACAATGATTAGTTGTTTATTTAAAAATAAGCATGTGCCCTCACAACACGTATGGACCCGTTATGCCAAGTTGGCATTGAATATTCTAGAATATTATTGCCAAAATATTTCTTGCCAGTGTTCGTCAACTGCTGTGATTGGCTATTCGTAGTGGGAGAGTGCCAAGCAGCTTGCTTTATATGCATGAATGTTCACCCCAAGGCACAACAGATAGTATTACAAAAACATCCAACACATAAAGAAAACAAAAAAATACATTTTAAGCCGAGTATAACAAAAAAATAAAGAACAATAATAAATAATCATAATCATTTTCCCGTAATAACCCCAGAAGTACATATATAAAAATATAAGATCAATAAATCTACTATTAGGGACAACATACTGTAAATTCCAGTATGAATAGTAATAGGATTTTATTTTCTTAATAAAAATCTGACACCTAGCAAATAATTATCTACAGTATTTTACTTTTGTATAACATTAATCAGAATTCCATCAACTAATGTACTCATTCCTAGTCAGGCTGTCAGATCTGTAGTTCCTGGGTTCTGATTTTGGAACTGAGTCAGTTGTGCTTTTGCAAAGCTACTTCCTAGCTGCGAAGGTGCATTATGGGCAAGTTTAGTGTCGCAGCAGCTTCGTGTGACATCACGTGACGTAGCCAACCCGGCCTTCTCCCCAACACCTGGTATTCCAGCTCCATTGCTGTGAGATCTGCGACCTGGTCCTAATCAGGCCATTTGTTCCCTATTTAAGGGGTGGTAGAATAGCTGCTTGGGCTAAACTTGCGGTGTTCACTCAGTTATGAGGAAGTCTATAAATGTAATACAGGGGGATCTATTAATCACTTAGGGTGGGTGCACATAAAATGATATTGTGAATGATGTGCTTGATTCTAGCTGAGTAACTGCACATCCTCCTCTATTACAAATAAATATCACCTTCCTCTGACAGCAGAGCCGGCCTTAGGCATAGGTAAACTAGGCAATTGCCTAGGGCATTTGGAATGCCTAGGTGCACCAGCAGCTTCTGCTGATTAAAATGATATGCAGCATGTGTGAGTGAGGCTGTATCGGCATATGAAATAGTGTATTCATGGAAATCACTGTAACATAGCATTCCGTAGGCAGGTACAGCCACAGTCACACACAGAATATAAGCATGCCACATATAATTTTAATCATCGGAAGCTCCTTGTGTGTGCTGGTCATAACAATGCAAATAAGACGAATTATCAGCAAAAAAGGCACCCAACGTTAGCAGAACTGGCCAGGAGCTGCATGGCTTATTGAGGAAACATCTGTATCCAAGCAGAGGCAGAGGTCACAGTGTTAGCGGCTGTGCTAGTGCTGTCTGCGGGTGGGTTGGTTGTGTTCGGCATATGTGTAAGGGGCATTATGTGTGTCATGTATAAATGCATTAATAATGTGCTATATATGTGTAACAGGCATTATGTGTGTCTTGTATAAAAGGGCATTTATAATGTGCAACATATGTGCAATGGGCATTATGTGTGTCATGTGTATAAGGGCATTATTAATGTGCAGCATATGTGTAAGGGGCATTATTTGTGTCATTATGTGTATGAAGGGCATTAATAATGGTTGGCATAATGTGTAAGGGGCATTATGGTTATAAAAGCATTAATGTGTGTCATGTGTAAGGGGCATTACTGTGTGGTATTATCAGGGTTGCCGAGAGAAAGGGGGTACAAATTACATAGGCCAAAGTCTGATGAAAGGGCCCAGTGGGGGCCCCGGGCCCCCTCCCTTTAAGTGACAGCAGCAGCTGCAGCTCTTCTCCTCTGCCCAGCACACACTGCTTTGTGCTGGGTTGCAGTGTGGCCATGGAGGTGCTTAAAATACAATATTTTCTCAGGATTTTTTTCTAAGGGTATAATGTGAATAATGTGAGGAGTAATGTATATAAAGTAAAGTGGTAATACTGTGTGATGTAACGTGAATAAGGGACACCATCGCATGATATAATGTGAATAAAGTTGCACTACTGTGTGGCATAATTTGAATTGGGGGTACTATTGTGTGGCCATGCCCCTTCCCAGCAAGAACACACCCCTGTTTGGGCTGTGCACCAAATGTGTGCACTGTTTCTATTTAAAATATTGCGGGTAGGAGCACCAAAATGATGACTGCTATGATGAGGGTTGATGGTGCTGGGAAAGGGGAGCAGGGTCAGAGGCGGAACTAGTGGCGGTGCTAGGGGGCACCAGCCAAAATCTTGCCTAGGGCATCATTTAGGCTAGGGTCGGCTCTGTCTGACAGGCATCTTCACGTATTACACATAGCCTTCATAGATACCCTCCCATGGGAAGGTCTCAATCAAACCTTTTTATCATATAGACCAGGGGTTCTTAAGCTTTGGTTCCTGACCTTCTTAGCATGGGGTCACAACTCCATGTTGCTGATAGCCCCATCTCCCATTACCCCCTGCCTCCCCATCACATTATCGGTCACTTCCCTTGTTTCACGCCTCTGCAATGCTCCTGTGCATATACAGTATGTAAAGTCTGCTGACCACATGTGGCGGACTTTCTGTGGTAACTTGCTGGGGTCCTGTAATATCTTTAATTGAATAGAACAAAATAGATTGAGAACGCCTGATATAGACAAACTCTCATTTATATCCTTTTAAAGAATGCTACAATATGTCAGATTGGGACTATGTAAAAACCGGACAAGACCCCGGACCGGACATCAAAATCTGCAGTCCAGAGCTTGTAGTGTCCGGTCCAGGGGTGTCCTGTCCTGGGAGTATCTTGTTAGGGGGATGCCTGTGATAGCTTTCACCAGGGACATAGAGAAGGGAAGATTACAGCCTTCCTGTGTGGTCCGGACCGTCCGGTTTTTGCTACATGCCTGGATCATTCAGTGAGGCTTTATTATCCTCCTCCTCCTCTCCCTGGTGACAGGTGTCCTGTGAAGCCCCTGAACAGGACACCCCCAGGACAGGACACCCCCCGGACCGGACACTACAAGTTCCGGACTGCAGATTTTGATGTCCAATCCGGCGGTCCGGGAGCTTGTCTGGGTCCAGTTTTTACCCATACCCTATCAGATTCAGTTCCCCAGTCATTACTCCTCTACTGTATAATCTCTTCCAACATCAGTTCTACAGTAGATCACCTATTTCTGCTGCAAAAACATTTAGAATTATTTTCCATTCATTTTATATTCTTACTGACAACTTTAAGTTGACGTTCCTCCTCTTCTAAGCCCTTTATACCTCCCTTGATGAGGCCCTGTTCTCTGTCTATTAAAAATTCTACTTTCCCCCCTGCAGCCAGTATGCAGCTGTCTAATACTCCTCTCCCCCTGCATACCACTAAGGTATAGCCACCTCTCACCTGCATTTATCATGCAATCTATCATTAAGATACACTATATGCTAAACTGGAACACTTGGGAGACCGCAAACTGTTTGCCATTTGTGGTCCGACTCCTAGCAACAGATTAGTGTTCGTAGCAGATAAGTCAGGATACTGTCCAGATGTACTGAAGTTACACAAGATGTTATTACATAGTAATCATCTTAGGGGCTGCTTCTTACTGCAGCTGCACATATCTCACCAACTGTCAGTATATAACAAGAATATTCCATCTCCCTAAACTCTGGAATTATTTATCATCTTCGTTCTCAGTTACTGTATGTAGCATGGGGTTGTAGCTTTGGGGGAAATTTACTAAAGGAAATTTGTAAAAAATAGGTGTATTTGTATCCAGAAATCCACTTATTTTTGACATTTACTATCCCGAAAATAAGGCAATTCGTATTGATAGCACATCAATACGGATACGAATTGCCGTATTTTCGGGATTGTAAATGTAAAAAATAAGTGGATTTCTGGATACAAATACACCTATTTTTTTACAAATTTACTTTAGTAAATTTCCCCCTTTGTGTCATTTGGGATAACTGTAGTCAGAATACCAACAGTGGGATCCCAACTGCAACATTTTTAACTACATCTTGATCTTACCCAACTCTCCAGTAGCCTAACCATAACCTCCCCTCTCACAGCCTAACCCTATCCTCCCCCACCCACAGCCTAAGCCTAACCTCCCCCTCCCACAGCCTAACCCTATCCTCCCCCACCCACAGCCTAAGCCTAACCTCCCCCTCCCACAGACTAACCCTAACATCCCCCACCACAGCCTAACCCTAACCTCCCCCTCCCACAGCCTAACCCTAACCTTCCCCTCCCACAGCCTAACCCTAACCTCATCCTCCAACAGCCTAACCCTAGCCTAACCCTAACCTCCCCCTTCCACAGCCTAACCCTAACCTCCCCCTCCCACAGCCTAACCCTAACCTCCCCCTCCCACAGCCTAACCCTAGCCTAACCCTAACCTCCCCCTTCCACAGCCTAACCCTAACCTCCCCCTCCCACAGCCTAACCCTAACCTCCCCCTCCCACAGCCTAACCCTAACCTCCCCCTCCCACAGCCTAACCCTAACCTCCCCCTCCCACAGCCTAACCCTAACCTCCCCCTCCCACAGCCTAACCCTAACCTCCCCCTCCCACAGCCTAACCCTAACCTCCCCCTCCCACAGCCTAACCCTAACCTCCCCCTCCCACAGCCTAACCATAACCTCCCCCTTTCACAGCCTAACCATAACCACAGGCAAAAATGTTGAGGGCTACTTGGCCATAAAATTCAACAATCTGGGCACGTTGATATTAAATAACTGTCTATACCAAGCTGTACAGAAATAGTCCTGGTCTGGAAGGAACACCGTGTATCTTATTATAAATCACTGTACCTGCTGCCCACATTCACAGCACGCCAATCTGCAGCAGTTATACCATCAAACATTTCTATTCCCCTAGCATAGACCTGAACAGTCTTCCTAGCAATCACAGCACAGCCTGTCAGTCTGGTCATTGCCTGACACGCGGCTCTGTGATTACAGTCACATTAACTGTCAGGAGACATCTATTAATATGAGGTAGGGAATACAATGTACTTCAGGAATAAAAAGTACGGCATAAGCAAATGCAAATGACAGGATTATTTTTGTGCACTAGAGGAATGAATTGTGCTCAGCCCTTCCTGTGATATGACTGACTGTAGTGTCCCTGTGGTGCTGTCTCCTTACTTTTAATAAAGCCGGACAGAGAACCTTCCTCACTGGTGGCATCCGGCTTCTTTCTCAGAACGTTCTCCTCTGTTGCTGATTTCTGGCACAGAAAATGTGCAAGAGAGACACATAAGGTGAAAGGGAGAGAAATAGAGATAGGGAGAGAGAGGCAGAGAGAAGGGAAGAAAGGCAGAGAGAAGGGAAGAAAGGCAGAGAGGGGGGAAGAGAGGCATAGAGAGGGGGAGAGAGGTAGAGCGAGGCAGAAAGAGAGAGGGGGCAAGAGAGACACATAAGGTGAAAGGGAGAGAGACAGAGGTAGGGAGGGAGAGGCAGAGAGAAGGAAGGAGAGGCAGAGAGTGGGGAAGAATGGCAGAGAGAGGGGAAGAGAGGCAGAGATAGGCAGAGAGAGATGAGAAGAGAGGCAGAGAGAGAGGAAGAGATGCAAAGAGAGAGTAAGGAAGAGAGTTAGTGAGAGAGAGAAAGAGAGAGATGGGAATAGAGGCAGAGAGAGGAAAAGAGAGGCAGAGAGAGGGGAAGAGAGGGAGAGATAGGCAAAGAGATGGGAAGAGAGGCAGAGAGAGAAAGGAAGAGAGGCAGAGAGAGGGGAAGATAGGGGGAGAGGCAGAGAGATGGGAAGAGAGGCAGAGAGAGAGAGAGGAAGAGACACAGAGAGAGAGGTAGTGAGAGAGAGAGACAAAGAGAGAGGGGAAGAGAGGCAGAGAGAGGGGAAGAGAGGCAGAGAGAGAGGCAGAGAGAGGGGAAGAGAGGCAGAGAGAGAGGGAGAGAGAGGGGAAGAGAGGCAGAGAGAGAGGGAGAGAGAGGGGAAGAGACGCAGAGAGAGAGAGGCAGAGAGAGGGGAGAAGAGATGCAGAGAGAGGGGAAGAGAGGCAGAGAGAGGGGAAGAGAGGCAGAGAGAGGAGAAGAGACGCAGAGAGAGAGAGGCAGAGAGAGGGGAGAGAGGAAACATCATGAAATAATTAGCAATGTTCTGTTTGTGTTTAATGTACTGCAAAAGTTATTTAAAATCACATTAGTTTACTTTGTGTACACTTGTCTTCTGAAATGTAATATGAGAATCATAAAGCTGTATTCTGTAAGCCACACCTACATAATAGTACAAGCCAAGATTAATAAGCCAAGCTTACTTACTAAATTGGACAGCACGGATGGTGTAATGGTTAGTATTGCTGCCTCACAGCTTTGAGGTCACGGGATTGTTTCACACCATGGCCCTAACTGTGTGGAGTTTGTATATTCTCCCTGTGCTCGTGTGAGTTTCCTCCGGGTACTCCGGTTTCCTCCCATAATCCGAATATATACTGGTAGGCTAATTGGCTCACATGAATTCACAAATGAATTCTAGGGCCTGACTCAGACCTGTTGGCTAGGCTGCATACTTGCAGCCTAGTGAACAGATTAGTGTCGCCCCACTGAACGCCCCCCCCCCCCCCCCCCCCCCCCCGCTTACCTCCTGAATCCCCTTGCTAGCATACAAGGGGATCTGTACACTAAGACAACCCCCCTCATGTGTCCTCAAGAGCAGAAATCTTTCGAGGGTCGCTCACCATCTAATAATATCTCCTGCCTTCGCTTATAAACGTTAGTCTAGAGTCTACACTGACTTTTATTTTAGCTGGAGATGGTCGAATTCGGGGCGGGCGCTGACGTCATGTCAGTTTTTCGTCACGGCTGACCTCCGTTTTTGTGGGCACTCCCATGAAATGCTGGGCACGCCCCTGCGGCTGTTGTTTGTCCTCCCATCCCAGAGCGAACGGCCCGGCGAGTGTGAAGCCATCCGCTCTCGGGGTTTGCGTATGAGCATAAGCGCGCATGCGCAAATCCCAAACATCGGGGTTGAGTTCGGCCCCTAACATATGGGTCTGAATCGGCCCGCTAGTGTGTATGCGCATGTACATGTGGTAGGGAATATAGAATCCTATTGTCTGCAATACAGTAGATGGATCATTTTAATTTTTTTAGATAATCTATGGAACCTTTCCAGCAGTGTTGTAGTTGTGCTGTCTTGGAATTGCTGGACTGTAAGCAGGGCCGGCGCCACCACTAGGCAAATCTAGGCATTTGCCTAGGGCGCCAGCCACTGGAGGGCGGCACTTCGCCCCTCGCCTCTCGCATGGAGGCTGCAGGTGTGTCCGTGCCGGGTACCTGCGGCACTGTGTGATCTGGCGGCGGGGTCCCTGCAGTGATGCGCGCTATCCGGCAGCCAGGCGGCGGCGCGGGAAGCGCTACTGGGTTTGAAAACATTCCGCATGCTGATTGGCTGAGATTCAGCCAATCAGCGTGCGGCGAGTTTTCAAACCCATCAGCGCTTCCCGCGCCGCCGCCTGGCTGCCGGATAGCGCGCATCACTGCAGAGACCCCGCCGCCAGATCACACAGCGCCGCAGGTACCCCCCCGTGGGTACCGGGGCGCCCCCCCCCCCTCGCCTGGGGCGCTCCGGTGCCTTGCACCGGCCCTGACTGTAAGTATTATGCCGCATGGACGTCATCTCATTGTCCTGCGTGTCCTTGCTGGATTCTGTAAAGTTCTCTATTTGGCACTACCCTATTGATTGGCATCTCACATACCTGTTGGGGAACCCCGGTTTCACCCACAATATAAAGGTGCCCACACACACACAATGATGACACAAGTATTTTCCTTATATTGATATGTTTGTAACGCACAAAATAAATCATTCCGAAAAGAGGAACATCCAAGTTTGGAAATATTGACTGCCGAGTATTTGAAAACAATTGCGTCATTATTTGTGTGGGCTGGTGGACAAATAATAATTGCATCATTGTTTTACATTTTAAAGTCAAATTTTGATGATCATATTGTCTACAGATTTTCCCACCCCAAAACTCAAAACCTCCCGGACGATCAGGAGTTGGAAATTGTAACCGTTTGAATGTTGCATAGAAATGATGTAAGATTATGGAGATTATCCGGAGAACAGAAAGTTGTTGGAGATGGATAAGCTGGAGAGACAAAGTACCAACCAATCAGCATGTGTCTTCCCAATTTACAGGGTGTGTTTAAAAAAATAAGAGCTAGGAGCTTATTGGTTGGTACTTTTTTCTCTCTCCACTTATCTTTATGCAAGGTGTGAGAGATCTTCCCCATAGTAATAATTTCCGCATGGCTTTCAAGCAATAAATTCTAATAAAAGGTTATCATTTTATAAAAGATCTTAAAATAAACCTGTCAGGTGGAATGTCATTATGAGTCATGATCCTCTTACCTGGTTTGTTGTCATTTGCCTTGGAAAGAAAAAATAAGGGATGGAGGTAATCACCAGGCACCCAGATGCAATGAGTAGGCCGAACCACCAGGCTCCTATCCATCGGGGATCACGTAGGTCAATCTCCACTTCCTCTAAAACAAAAAACAAAACCATTAATTCCTTGTATAAAATAGATGATTATAATCAGAACAGTATAGAAACCAGAGGCCTAAGTCAATAGCAGTTGTAGTTTTGTGCTTTTACTTGCATGCATGGGGCTGCCCAGAATGGCTCTTTCCCCTGCAAATCCATATAGCAAAGTTCTTGCATAACTAGGGTAGCCCCCCGCCTGTAAATGCAGATGCAGGGCTGCCATGTTTTGGGTTGCAGAAGCTGCGTGTGACGTCACGTAGCTGCCAAGACCCACCCCGCAAATGGCCAAGACAGTCTTCACCCATACCTCCCAACTGTCCCACTTTTCGTGGGAATGTCCCTTTTTTTGGGACGTTCCCGCATCCCGCCCAGGGTCAGCAGTATCTCGCGTGGCCTCGTCAGAATAGGCCATGCCTCCATTTCGCCAGACCACGCCCCCCAAAAATTTGCTGATTAAGCCAGGACTGCAAAGGCCCGTGGGAGAAGGAGACCGCTGATGACTTCGCATGGGCAGAAGTGCATACATCACTGATTATTGATTTCCGCACTTATCCAGAATTAGGCATGCTATCCTGAATTAGGCCCAATATCAACTCTTCTACAGTTATACACTAATATCTGTTCTTTTAAGTAGCCATAGTAGCCATGTGACTAATTCCAGTGCTTGGTTATGTTTTTTCCACCTTTACTCACCAGGGTTTATTCTTCCGACGTCAACAAACATTCGCAAGACAAAGGAACCCAGAAGATACCCAAATGCTGGGCCAAACACGGACACGGAAAATAAAATGGCTGTGGAAATACAGGTAAAAAGGATTTAGATGGATAGAAATTTTAAGAGAATGATACTTGTTTCAATATATTTATTTACCTACCAATGTACAAAGGAGAATTGTTTGGTTCTGCAAAGTCGTCTATGTAGGAGATACCAAAAGGCTGAATGGGGACAGTCCCAATGCCAGCCAGAAGCTGCCCCACAACCATTATTGCCCACATGTTGGTGGCTTCTGTGTTTGTTGCCTGAGGCCGATGGTGGCCATGTGTCCTTGTACAATGTGACGTCCTGTTTTCTCCCGTACACAAATCATGATGGGATTTATTTCCTGCCCAGATAAAACCATAACACAAATTAAATATTGTTACATTATTATAATAATCTGACCTTCCGGAGCAGGCCAGCTAGGGTCATGCTTAGGCTGAGACTCTGCTGAAGCCTAAGCTAACACTTATCTCTATGGTCACTGGAGCAAGCCAGCAGCTGAGCTTTCAGAACTTCAGATGGAGCAGATTGAGTTCAGCCCAAAGGCACAATCTGGTGTCTCACCAAATGTGGCGGAGTGTACAACGTTACAGGGTGTATTCAATGCCGTCAGCGAGATCCTGATGGTGAGCTATGCGGCAAGCAGTGCCGTTACAGTAGCTCGCCCTCAGAGAATTCAACGCCCTTCCCTTCACTCTCCGTTTCCGCCTCGCTGGTTCTTTCCAGCCAGGTGGAAATGGCGAATGTGTCCATCAAAACGGTGCAGCTCGACACAAAATGCAGCGGACTCGTTGCATTTGCGGGGAACCTTGCCATTTAAGGAGTTCAGAATTCCAGCAAAACATTGAATACGGCAAGCGGGTTGGAGGGGGAGGATGGCTTTTCCTCGCCGTACAAACCCCCCTCGTCACCACATTGAATGCACCCCTACTGTATGTTGGACATGTATCAAACCTTCAAAAAAGAGCGGATGTTACTATCATTTTATAGACTGTACTAGATAAATACAGCAACATCTAGAAGCTATGGACAATTTCTTCACTTGTCCTCTCTTGACATTTGATACATCTCCCCCTATGCCACGACTGGATCGCATTAAAAGACCAGTGGCCCTTCCTCTGTGAGCTTAACCCTTTGAGTGCCAGCAGTTACGTTGCTGTGAGAGAGCCTCAAATCTTTGCGAAAAATGCCGGCGCCGCTCACAGCGACTCTTCTTTTAGTATAAATAAATACAAATACAGCCAAGTCAATTCATTGAAGTTTAGTTAAATACTGCACCCCCAAAAAAGAACAGCCGCTGTGAGTGGCGCTGGCATTTTAAGCGGATATATTGAGGAATTCTCGTAGCTACGTTGGCACTTCAAAGGGTTAAATTCGCATCAAACAAAACTAGATTTTAGAAAACGTTCAACTTGACTTTTGGGTCCATTCTACCTATTCTGGTCTCCTGCTGTTCCCCATTACAAATCAGATGTGCTTCACTGTTGTAAAGGTGTCAGAATGGGATAAGGAATAGCAGAGTGGTAAATACACTGACGGACAATGAGTGACTTGTTGGATGCCCGTGTGTGTCTCTGAAAACTATCTTCAGGTAATATGAGTATAATCTCCCAGTATTATCAGCATTATCCACTGGTGTTATTATTACTAGTATTATGTAGTGGTATTATTAGTATCATCCACTGGTGTTATCAGTATCATCCACTGGTGTTATCTGTATCATCCACTGGTGTTATCAGTATCATCCACTGGTGTTATCTGTATCATCCGCTGGTGTTATCAGTATTACTTTATCTTCTAGTGTTATCTGTATCATCCACTGGTTTCAGTTATATCTAGTGGTGTATTATCTAATTGTATTATCAGTAGCACACATTGGTGTTATCAGTATCATCCACTGGTGTTATCTGTATCATCCGCTGGTGTTATCAGTATTACTTTATCTTCTAGTGTTATCTGTATCATCCACTGGTTTCAGTTATATCTAGTGGTGTATCTAATTGTATTATCAGTATCATCCATTGGTGTTTTCAGTATCATCCACTGGTGTTATCCGTATCTAGTATCAGTATATAATGGTGTTATCTAATGGTGTTATCTGTATTATATCAACTGGTGGTATCAGTATTGTCTGCTGCGGGTATCAGTATTACTTACTGTGCCTGAACAATTCTGCAAAGCGCTAGGTAAACTGTCTTACTATAAGAATAATAGTAATACCCCTTTCACACAGGAAAGCAAATTAATGGGTCAAACATTGGGTGAAACCTTTCGACCCAGGTTGACCCTTTCATACAGAAAAAATCCAGTGTTGATCATCAAATTACGGGGTAGTAATGTTTAACCCAGTAATTTGCTTTTCTGTGTAAAAGGGGGGTCAGGCTAGAACCCAGCATTCAAATGCCGAGTAAAAGCCAGGATTTAGTGTGTTAAGTTCTACAGTCTTTTAAACATACCATTTTCAATTGCCATGTACTCATAGTTGTCCGAAAGGAAATGTGGTACTGTCAGTAGGAATGTCCCAAGGGCTAGCAGCAGACCACCAATACCAATAATACGTGGTCGGTGTACCCGAGGTCCAAAATAGCTGATGAAGATAATTAGCACAGCATTGCTGATCTAAAAAGACAAAAGAAAAGGGTCATCAATGTCTGTGCAGCAATGTTATATAATTCTCAGTACAGGCAGGAGTCTGTGCTGGATTGTGCAGCAATGTGATATAATTCTCAGCACAGGCAGGAATCTGGGCTGGTCTGTGCAGCAATGTGATATCATTTTCAGCACAGGCAGGAATCTGGGCTGGTCTGTGCAGCAACGTGATATAATTCGAATCACAGGCAGGAATCTGGGCTGGTCTATGCAGCAATGTGATATCATTCTCAGCACAGGCAGGAATCTAGGCTGGTCTGTGCAGCAACGTGATATAATTCTAAAGGCCCCCATACATTAGGCCGACTTGTCCTAAGGACAAGTCGGACCTAATCTACTGACAACTCCCCTGGGGGGGTCACATACGATTTGGCACTTGATGTGCCAGGTTTTGCATGTGATAAATCGCATGCGATTTATCACATGCAGTCCCCCCGGGGAGCTGCTGTCAGCGGGAGCTGGGAGCTGAGCAGGGCATGGGGGCTGCAAGCAGGCAGTGGACGCAGCCTGTAGTACCTGCGGTGGAGGGAGCCAGATGCCGAGCGGGGGACTGCAAGCAGGGAGCCAGGCAGGAGAGGCAGTGGGCGCACTGGTCCAGGCGGTGAGGGGACTCCGCGAGGGGACCAGAGATCAGAGACCGGGTAGCGTAGGGGAAGCCGGGCAGCAGCGGGCGGACATAGAAATTAATTAACAGTCAGTGATTGGCTGAGAGCTCTCTCAGTCAGAGAGCTCTCAGCCAATTACTGGCTGTCCATTCATTTCTATGTGCCCGGCTTCCCCTACGCTACCCGGTCTCTGTCTCAGATCCCCTTGTGGCATTCACCGCCTTGAAGTATCTATTTGCGGAATTCCCCCCCCCCCCCCCCTGCCCAGGATAGTGTACCCACTGCCTCTCTAGCCTGGCTCCCTGCTTACAGTCCCCCTGTCACAATCCTGCCAGAACTCAGTGTGTTTGTCCTGTTTTACCTGCCTGTCAGTCTTGTTTCTCAGCCTGCTGCAGCAAGATCTGAGTATTTGCTTGTAACGAGCACCTGGGTGATTCTGATTCAGCCATTAACTCTGTGGTTACCACTTGAAAGATACAAGTTCCCTGTTGGCCTCATCCAGAGACTGTTCCAGGTGTAGCCATTCCCAATCACCCGGATGGCCAATCAGTGCTGCTCTGAGGGGTTATCCTCCCAGCCCTGCATAGACACTTTGCTTTTGCATTGTTGTCAATAACCTGGAAGGAAGCTTCAGTTTGTGTTCCTGCTTAAGCTCTGTATTATTCCAGTTACCCAGCATTTTTATCCTGCTTCCAAGCATTCCTACACCTGTGAGCTTCCAAGACCCTGCACCAGCATTCCTACACCTGTGTGCTTCCAAGACCCTGCACCAGCATTCCTACACCTGTGTGCTTCCAAGACCCTGCACCAGCATTCCTACACCTGTGTGTCTCCAAGTACCTGCACCAGCATTCCTACACCTGTGTGCTTCCAAGACCCTGCACCAGCGTTCCTACACCTGTGTGCCTTCAAGACCCTGCAGCAGTGTTCACCTGTTCCTGCATTACAAGTACCTGCACCAGCATTCCTACACCTGTGTGCTTCCAAGACCCTGCACCAGTGTTCCTACACCTGTGTGCCTTCAAGACCCTGCAGCAGTGTTCACCTGTTCCTGCATTACAAGTACCTGCACCAGTGTTATCCTGTACCCGTATCCAGTACCTGCTTCCTGTCCCAGCACCTGTGTTCCCAAGTCGCCTGCACCTGTGCTTCCAGTTACCTGCACCTGTGCTTCCAAGTTATCTGCACCTGTGTTCATCTGTGCCAGTGTTCATCTGTTCCTGCCTTCCAGTTACCTGCACCTGTGCTTCTGAGTTACTTGCACCTGTGCTTCCGACTCACCTGTACCTGTGTTCATCTGCACCAGTGTTCATCCGTTCCTGCATTCCGAGTTACCTGCACCTGTGCTTCCGAGTTACCTGCACCTGTGCTTCCGAGTTACCTGCACCTGTGCTTCCGAGTTACCTGCACCTGTGCTTCCGAGTTACCTGCACCTGTGCTTCCGAGTTACCTGCACCTGTGCTTCCGAGTTACCTGCACCTGTGCTTCCGAAGTTACCTGCACCTTTGACCACTTGCACCCGCACGCTCCAGCATCTGCACCTGTGTCCACCTGCCTCTGCGTGCCTCAGTACCTGCACCCGCAACCACCTTCACCACTGCCTACCGTGCTTCCGGCACCTGCTCTCCAGTGGTCCAACTCTGTGCGTTCCAGCTCCTGTGCTCCCGTGCCTCTACTACGTGCCTCCAAGTAACTTATGAGTTCCCAGCTTTCCAAAGACTTTTACAGACTTTCAAATGTCCCCTGTACCAGTTCATTATATGCAATAAACATTACCCATTTGTATCCACTTGCCTCCGTCCTGTTTCCATTGGGTTGTCAGCTAGCCACCAAGGTCACTCTTGGGTCCCAAATCCCCAGTCGTGACAGTATGCAAAAGCCCCTGGACTTGGCTAGTGACTTTAAAGTGGCTATGCAAAATCTGACAGCAATACCAATGGGAACCTACCACCACTTACTTATCCAGCTGCAAGAACTTTTGGCAAAAATTTTTCCCATAATAACTACGTTACTCAGTTACACTCCTGAGGTTGTGAAGCCCATCAGCTACAGCTCCAAAGTGAAAGGAGTCTCAGTGAAAGTGCCTGTGAAATCTGAAAGGCCTCCCAACCTTCAGAGCGAAATTTCTGTCCAGGGCAAGCGGAGGTCCCAGCTTTCAGAATCTGAACGCCAAAGACGCAGGTCTCTCCATTTATGTTTCTACTGTGGTAATCCAGACCACTTCATTGAGAATTGTTCACTCCGCAAGCCCAAGAACAAAGTGATTCTGACCACATCCAGTCTCCAGCCCCAAGTGGGGGTCCGCAGTCTCCAGCCCCAAGTGGGGGTCCGCAGTCTCCAGCCCCAAGTGGGGGTCCGCAGTCTCCAGCCCCAAGTGGGGGTCCGCAGTCTCCAGCCCCAAGTGGGGGTCCGCAGTCTCCAGCCCCAAGTGGGGGTCCGCAGTCTCCAGCCCCAAGTGGGGGTCCGCAGTCTCCAGCCCCAAGTGGGGGTCCGCAGTCTCCAGCCCCAAGTGGGGGTCCGCAGTCTCCAGCCCCAAGTGGGGGTCCGCAGTCTCCAGCCCCAAGTGGGGGTCCGCAGTCTCCAGCCCCAAGTGGGGGTCCGCAGTCTCCAGCCCCAAGTGGGGGTCCGCAGTCTTGTGTCCACTCCGGTTCCAGCCGGTTCAAGTACCTCCATTGATGATCCGGTTCCAGCCGTCAGTCAGGAGGCTCATTCGGTTCCAACCGATTCCGACACCTCTGGACCTCATCCGGTCCCATCCGTCAGTCCAGAGTCCACTCCGGTCCCAGCCGGTTCAAGTACCTCCATTGATGATCCGGTTCCAGCCGTCAGTCAGGAGGCTCATTCGGTTCCAACCGATTCCGACACCTCTGGACCTCATCCGGTCCCATCCGTCAGTCCAGAGTCCACTCCGGTCCCAGCCGGTTCAAGTACCTCCATTGATGATCCGGTTCCAGCCGTCAGTCAGGAGGCTCATTCGGTTACAGCCGATTCCGACACCTCTGGACCTCATCCGGTCCCATCCGTCAGTCCAGAGTCCACTCCGGTCCCAGCCGGTTCAAGTACCTCCAATGATGATCCGGTTCCAGCCGTCAGTCAGGAGGCTCATTCGGTTCCAGCCGATTCCGACACCTCTGGTTCTCATCCGGTCTTAACCGTCAGTCAAGAGTCCATGCCGGTCCCAGCCGGTTCAAGTATATTCAGAGATCATCCGTTGCCATCCATCAATCCTGAGTCCATGCCGGTCCCAGCCGGTTTAAGCATCTTCAATGATCATCCGGTCCCATCCGTCAATCCAGAGTCCCTGCCGGTCCTAGCTGGTTCAAGTACAATCGGATGTCCTCCGGTTCCAGCTGGTCCAAGTTTGTCTACTTCCACGTCTGTACTATCCTTCAGCCCAGAGACTCTATACTTTAACACAGATTTAGCTCAGTCCTCCAAGATGGAACTCTCCGAACAAGATCAAGCTCTTCTTGACCAATATATCAAAAATTTTCGGGCTGCCAGAAAACAGGCTGGTTCACAGTCGTCACCGAAGACTCAGTCCATAGATATGGAACTACATTATATGGCTCTGTCTCCTTCCAAAGATTCCTTCGAGTTTTCTGCTGAATATCCCACATCTTCAAGGTCTGTACCCATGAGCTTAAGAGTTGGCTGTGTTTCTCTGTCTCATCCTCAAGTGGAACCTTCTACGGTACCTTGCCCCAACAAGTCTTCAGAAACCTCCAGTCAGAGCAAGGCAGTTTTAACTCTAGACATGGATTCTGATTCCGAGTATGATGAGGATTATGACTCTACCCCTTTCCTTGAAAATCCTGTTTCACCTTGCCCTGTCTTACCTCTGAGAAAAATTCAGTTAGATGCTAAAGATGGCTATCCGAAAGCCCCTGGATATCGAACAAGATTTAATTTGAGTCTTAGTGGTGCCTTAGCCTCAAGGGCCCGATCTTCTCGTCTCTCAGTTCCAGTCAAAAATACTTCAGTTATCCCTGATGAATTTGATTCTACGTCTTTTTCCAGTGGTCCTCTTCGTCCAAGTCAAGTGTTCCTTCCGGACGGAAGTCATCCTCATTATCGTGTCCAATGGAACGGGAATTCCGTTTACGTCGACGATGGATGGTCCACCTGTTCTGATGATGAGGCAGAATTGTGACTTTTCTTCAAAGTTCCTGAAGTGTCCGGTGGCCACCCGTAAAGGGGGGGTACTGTCACAATCCTGCCAGAACTCAGTGTGTTTGTCCTGTTTTACCTGCCTGTCAGTCTTGTTTCTCAGCCTGCTGCAGCAAGATCTGAGTATTTGCTTGTAACGAGCACCTGGGTGATTCTGATTCAGCCATTAACTCTGTGGTTACCACTTGAAAGATACAAGTTCCCTGTTGGCCTCATCCAGAGACTGTTCCAGGTGTAGCCATTCCCAATCACCCGGATGGCCAATCAGTGCTGCTCTGAGGGGTTATCCTCCCAGCCCTGCATAGACACTTTGCTTTTGCATTGTTGTCAATAACCTGGAAGGAAGCTTCAGTTTGTGTTCCTGCTTAAGCTCTGTATTATTCCAGTTACCCAGCATTTTTATCCTGCTTCCAAGCATTCCTACACCTGTGAGCTTCCAAGACCCTGCACCAGCATTCCTACACCTGTGTGCTTCCAAGACCCTGCACCAGCATTCCTACACCTGTGTGCTTCCAAGACCCTGCACCAGCATTCCTACACCTGTGTGTCTCCAAGTACCTGCACCAGCATTCCTACACCTGTGTGCTTCCAAGACCCTGCACCAGCGTTCCTACACCTGTGTGCCTTCAAGACCCTGCAGCAGTGTTCACCTGTTCCTGCATTACAAGTACCTGCACCAGCATTCCTACACCTGTGTGCTTCCAAGACCCTGCACCAGTGTTCCTACACCTGTGTGCCTTCAAGACCCTGCAGCAGTGTTCACCTGTTCCTGCATTACAAGTACCTGCACCAGTGTTATCCTGTACCCGTATCCAGTACCTGCTTCCTGTCCCAGCACCTGTGTTCCCAAGTCGCCTGCACCTGTGCTTCCAGTTACCTGCACCTGTGCTTCCAAGTTATCTGCACCTGTGTTCATCTGTGCCAGTGTTCATCTGTTCCTGCCTTCCAGTTACCTGCACCTGTGCTTCTGAGTTACTTGCACCTGTGCTTCCGACTCACCTGTACCTGTGTTCATCTGCACCAGTGTTCATCCGTTCCTGCATTCCGAGTTACCTGCACCTGTGCTTCCGAGTTACCTGCACCTGTGCTTCCGAGTTACCTGCACCTGTGCTTCCGAGTTACCTGCACCTGTGCTTCCGAGTTACCTGCACCTGTGCTTCCGAAGTTACCTGCACCTTTGACCACTTGCACCCGCACGCTCCAGCATCCGCACCTGTGTCCACCTGCCTCTGCGTGCCTCAGTACCTGCACCCGCAACCACCTTCACCACTGCCTACCGTGCTTCCGGCACCTGCTCTCCAGTGGTCCAACTCTGTGCGTTCCAGCTCCTGTGCTCCCGTGCCTCTACTACGTGCCTCCAAGTAACTTATGAGTTCCCAGCTTTCCAAAGACTTTTACAGACTTTCAAATGTCCCCTGTACCAGTTCATTATATGCAATAAACATTACCCATTTGTATCCACTTGCCTCCGTCCTGTTTCCATTGGGTTGTCAGCTAGCCACCAAGGTCACTCTTGGGTCCCAAATCCCCAGTCGTGACACCCCCGCTCGGCTCCCTCCACCGCAAGTGCTATACGCTGCGTCCCCTGCCCGCCTTGGGCTGCACATAACATTTAACAAATTATATGTGCAGCCCGTTCGGCCTCCCGAATCCGACCCGATGCACACGGGACCACGCATCGGGTCGGATGGGATGTCTGCACATGCGATTTGGCCTGATTTCACGGCCCGATTCCTCCGAATCGGGTCAAATCGGGCCCAAATCGCATAGTGTATGGCGGCCTTAAGCACAGGCAGGAATCTGGGCTGGTCTATGCAGCAATGTGATATAATTCTCAGCACAGGCAGGAATCTGGGCTGGTCTGTGCAACAATGTGATATAATTCTAAGCACAGGCAGGAATCTGGGCTGGTCTATGCAACAATGTGATATAATTCTCAGCACAGGCAGAAATCGGGGCTGGTCTGTGCAACAATGTGATATAATTCTCAGCACAGGCAGGAATCTGGGCTGGTCTGTGCAACAATGTGATATAATTCTAAGCACAGGCAGGAATCTGGGCTTGTCTGTGCAGCAATGTGATATAATTCTAAGCAAGGGCACAAATCTTTGCTGGGGTTGAGCAGTGAGAGGCATGCGGAAGGCTTTCCCACCTTTCCAGGGGGCCAGGAGGGGGACACGATTTTCTGGAGCCTCCTGACCATTCTTGGAGGGTAGGCTAGTATGGAATTAATCGTTGCAATGAGTGACAGGGGGGGCTCCCAATTGCCCACCTATACAGTATGATTCACAGTATGAAAGAGTGTAGGTCCGCATAGTGTCAGTATTCTATATTGCTGATGGGGCATAAGTTCATTCAAGTTTCCTGGAGGCAAGTTGGAGTTTGGTGCCTCCACATATGGGGCCAAATGTAATAGGGTGAGAGTTTCAGAAAGTGAGAGATTTGGGGAGAGTTTTCCCCTTTTTTTTAAAGCAGCAATCAATTGCACTGCAAAACCAGGTTGATTTTGCCATGTAATTGATTGCTGCTTTAAAAAACATGGGAAAACTCTCCCAAAATCTCTCACTTTCTGAAACTCTCACCCTATTACATTTGGCCCCAGGTGTGTCAACATTCACCTTTGTTTATCATCTCAGATCCCAGAAGCTTTGCTTGCTGCAGCACAGACTGAGTGGTACCAGACGCCTGTTGCAGTGGTTAGCAGGGCTCCTGGTATAGAGCCAATTAACTACAGGTGCACTGCAGAGATCCATTGTTAGAGCAGTGGTCACACTGTAAACCACACAGGTACTACTTTACGTTCAGGCGCCCATTCAGGGCTTGGAGCCCGGATGCTGGAGCCTCCATTGCCTCTGGGAGTTACACCCCTGATGTTGGAGCCTCTTTGTATAAAACTGTAGCTCTGACTGTTTATGGTTACATTAACTACAGTTACTTACTACCTACCTCATGAATGCTGGAGAGGAGTCCTGAGGAGGAGCTGGAGAGGCTGAAGCGTTTCTCAATGCTGGTCAGACTGCTCTTGAAGTAAGCACTGTACAGAAGCTGGGAGAGCTGCAGGAGAGCATGGCACAGTACAAAAACCTGAGGATGAGAAGAGTGGGATCCATCATTCATCTGCAGCCAGGAATCCTTATTACCAGATCCATACTGTATGGTCAGAACAGGAAAGTTACCTGAATTTATCATTCATAAAACATAATTTAAATGGAAGAAAGGGGGTTGAGGGTCTGCGCTCAGAGTGTGCAAATAAAAACTGACAGTGAGTGTTGGATAAATGCAGTTTTATTTTCACTGGCAATGTATCCACTGTGCCGTTACGTGCAGCTTAGGGTGTTTGGACAAAAGCAGTTTTGTATCACTGGCAATGTGTCCACTGTTCCGTTGCATGCAAGGGGTTCAGAACCAAGGGGGGGGGGGGGGGGCGGTGGTAGGGGGGAGGGTGGTGATCTGTGCTGCCGGGGTAAGCACACAGATGTGGTGGGGAGGTGGCAGTCAATGGGGGAGAAGAAAAGTCACAATGCCGATGCACAGGTAAGTGGTGCGGGGGGCTGGCGTCCCGTTCCACCCGCAGTGCACTTTACCTGTTCTAGTCGGTGGCGCTTGTCCTCTGTCCTCCTTCCGCTTGCTCACTCCGTCACTCCTGGGCTGAATCGGCGCCTTGTCCGCTCGATTCGCCGGTTACCGCGGCTACTGCACAGACGGGACTTCCGGGTTGAAGTCACGCGGGATTCGCGCCTTGGTCTGTCTGCTGCAGTTGCCGCGCGCTCAAACTCCCAGCCGGGAGGAGACTTGATATGTCTGTGGATGTGGCTGTATGACTCCAACGCGTTGCGACCCTCGTGGGTCTTCTTCAGGGAGTATAATGAGTGCTGTTCTTGTATCTGTATTTATCCTATATTCGTCCTGACGTGTGAATATGCGGTGGCCATTTTGAATGAGGGCAAATAGCCCATAGTCCATAACTCGTGCTATTTGTTCGGTGATAAGTGGGATCAAAGGTGGGGAGGAGAGAATGAACATAAGGGGGCACTGGTGATTCTACCTTGGGCGCATAGTATGAGTATAATGCTAAGGGTACCGGACCGATATTGTAGCATGTCATTGGAGGTAATTGCGGTGGCCATATTTGTTGAGGGAATTTTGCCCATACATGAGTTCCTTATTCTCTAATATGGGTGTCACTATTGGAGGGTCAATAATATAACTTGGGAACAGTAAGATATGAGATGGTAACGATCTATGTATAATCATACATTAAGTGAGTATATTTATTGTTGGTCCTATGTATTATAGTGGGAAGGGGGGGGAAGGGGGTGTGTTTAAGAAAATAAATAAATACATTTATTGATGTGGGTGGGGTTTGTGGGGACCCTGGTAAAAAGTCCTCAAGGGGTGTTATAAATTATCTTTATAAGAGTCTGGATATTCATTGGTCAGTAGTGGCTGATGGATCTGACCTCGTTGTCAGCATTGAGTCCCCTGGGTAGCATGGATCTCAGAGTGAAGATCCATTTCAGTTCTTCCGTGTTTATGACCTTGATAAAGTCCCCTCCCCGCCAATTCTTGTGCACTAATTTTATCCCAATGATGGATAGGCCGGATGGGTTGCAGTCGTGTACGTCCTTAAAGTGCTTGGAGAGGCTGTGTGTCTCAAAACCATTTTGTATGTGCCTAACATGTTCTGCTGCCCTGACCTTAAGCTTCCTGATGGTCCGTCCTACGTACTGCAGGCCACATGGGCATTTTGCTAGATATATGACTCCCATGTGGTCACAGGTGATGTGTTCTTTGATTTTAAATTCTTCTGTAGTCACTGTCGATTTAAAGGTCTCTATTCTTTTGGTGGAGGTTATCTGTCTTATTTTGCATAATTTACATCTACCACAGTGGTAGAAGCCCTTGTTTTTGTCTGTTTTTTCTTTTTGTGTTTTGATGTGGTTATGGGTCAACTTCTGTTTTAAGTCTGTAGATTTTTTGTATGTCATGCGGGGTTTTGCTGGTAATAAGTCACCTAGGATTTCATCTTCCAAGAGGATGTGCCAATGTTTGCGCATGATGTTATAAAATAGTCTATTGTCAGAGTTGTATTTGGTTATGAATGTCATCTTGAAGTTATCTCTATTGTTTGTGGTTTTGTCCTTGTATGTGAGTAGGTTGTCTCTGTCAGTATTTTCTGCTTTGTTGTAGGCCTCTTGGATAGTGGTTTCGTTGTACCCTTTGTCTTTAAATTGAGTGCTCATGTTGTCTGCTTGAGTTCTGTAGTCCGTTAATTTGGTACAGTTCCGTCTGACCCTTTGGAACTGGCTGGTCGGGATACCCGCCAGCCAGTTGGGGTGGTGCCCGCTTGTGGAGAGAATATAACTGTTCACGTCAACCGGTTTCTGATATATCTTGGTGTTTATGTGGTTATTTTCAATGAAGATCGTGATGTCGAGGAAATTTACCTGTGTTCTACTGTACTCTGTTGTAAAGATAAGGTTATTGTCGTTGTCGTTTATGTGTTGCATGAAAGAATGTAAGCTGTCTTCTGTTCCCCTCCAGATGAAAATAATGTCGTCAATATATCTTCGCCAGAGCACCAGATTCTCCCCTAGCCCACCGTCTGCCCAGATGTTCTCGTCCTCCCAGCAGCTCATAAAGAGATTGGCGTAGCTAGGGGCGAATCTGGTGCCCATAGCGGTCCCTGTCGTCTGTCTGTAGTATGTTTCTCCAAACCAAAGATAATTGTGTTCCAAAATGTATCTGATGCAATCTAAGATGAACTGTGTCTGGTCGGTGGGTAATGTCGTGTCCTGTTTTAGAAACTGTTCTGTGGCTGCTATCCCCTGGTCGTGGTTGATGACTGAGTATAATGATGTTATATCGCTGGTGCAGATCCAGTATGTGTCCTCCCATTTTATTGTCTGTAGTGTTCTTATTATGTCTGTCGTGTCTCTGATGTATGATTTTTGTGCACTGACGTAAGGTTGAAGGAATCTATCAATGTACTGGGACAGGTTGGATGTGAGTGACTGTATTCCTGATACTATAGGACGGCCTGGGGGGTGCTGTGTGTTCTTGTGTACCTTAGGTAAATAATAAAAGACGGGGATAACTGGGTTCTGGTTGTCCAGAAAAAGGTGTTCTTTCTCTGTTAAAATACCTGTGTCTCTGCCTGCTTGTAAGAGTGTCCTTAAATCTTGTTGGTAAGAGGCTGTTGGGTTTGTGGTTAAGGGTTCGTATGTGTTGGTATCTGACAAAATTCTCATTGCTTCTTGTGTGTAATCTTCCGTGTTCAATAGCACGATCCCTCCCCCCTTGTCTGCCGGTTTTATTGTAATGTTTTTATTGTCCCTGAGTTCTTTGAGTGTCTCCATTTCTTGTTTAGTTAAATTCATACTTGTCTTATGTCCCTTTATGTTGAGGTCTTCTAAATCGTGGGTGACTAGTGTTTCAAATGTGTCGACCAAATGGCCCCTCATGTGTTGTGGATAAAATTTCGATGTGGGTCTGAGTTCGGAATGTTTGTATGTGTCTGCGGTGTCTTTTTTCTGGTGGTATGGTGGGGGTTTGTGATGATATTTGGCTAGGGCTAATTTCCTGGTGAATCTGTGCAAGTCCATGTATGTCTGGAATTTATCAAGTCTTGCGGTTGGTGCAAATTTCAACCCTTTATTGAGTAATGTCATATGTCTGTCTTCGAGTTTGAGGCTGCTAATGTTGAAAATCCCAGTACTGTCTGTCTTTTTTTGGGGTTCTTGTTGTGTCTGTCCTGTGCTTTGTTCCTTTTTGTGTTGATTTCTACCTCCTCTACATCCTCTTCTAGTGTGGTAAGTTTTCTCTTGTTTCTGTTTGTGTCCTGTATTTGTGGTATTATCGTCGGGTCTTTCGGGTTTGTGTGGTCTTCTATGCAGGTCCCGGTCCCTGCTGGTGTCTCTAAAAAAACCTGTTCTGCACATGTCGTCTGTGTCGCGTCGGTGTTGGAGAAAATCTCCGGAGTACTTTGTCTACTGTCTTCTAGTGGTATTTCACCTGATGTTGGTGTGCAAGGGTTCGGTCTGATTGTTACAAATGGAAGCGTGGTGCCTCTTTCTAGTGATTGTCTGGCTAGTGTTTCGTATGTATGGGGTCCTTCTTCTGCAATACTGTATGTAGAAAATGAGGTGTCACATGTGCCTCCGCTAAGTGTACTCTGGTCTGGGTCTTCCGGTTCTCTTATGTCGTTTTGGTCTGCAGTGGTGTCCGCTAGTGTGATTGTCGTTTTATGTATTTGGGTCATATATTGCTGATAGGTGAGGTTGAGTCGTCTGTACACAGGGGTGTTGCTGCGTTTTTTCAGGTGTTTCTTAGTTGGGGTTTTGGGGTTTGTTTTTGCTGGGCTTTTTGTAAGTTGTTTCTTTTGCTGTCTCTTATCTTTTGGTTTATGCTGTTTTTTGCCTAGTTTGTCTCTAATGATTTTGTCTCTTTTGGTGTTAATGATTGTCTGTTCGTTTCTCAGGATGCGTTGCTGAGATAAGGTCTATAGCTGTTGAAATTCTGGCTGGTCCCTAAATCTGTCAAGTTGACCGTTTAGTGCAGTGATTTCTTTGTCTAATGAGTTAAGTTCGGTACACTGAGTGGCTATAATAAGTTGTGTAAGTCTTACTGAACAGTCGTGGGTAATCAGATTCCACTGCGTCATGAAATTGATGTCGTCAAGGTGGTGGGAGGGTACCTTTTTGATTCTCAATCCTTTGGGTATGAGGTTGTGATTAATGTACCATTGCAATGTAGTGACATCCCACCATAATTTGGACTCTTTTGTTACTAGTTTTTCTAATGTGAGGAAAGTGTCACAAAATTTCTGGCCATCTTCCTGTAATGTTGTGGTAATGTCTAGGTCATCAAAAACCTGGTTGGCCCGGTTTTCTCTGCCTGTTCGTATGTCTGTAATTCCCATAAGGAAAAGCTGCCAAACCGTAGCCCAAAGATAATTTCGCACTAGGTTGTTTTGGTTGGCGCTTAACCAATATGGATGTGCAGGCACTCGAGCCGCTGGTCCTCGGAAAGGGGGGCTATCCTTTAAATATTAATGCAAGAAAGGGGGTTGAGGGTCTGCGCTCAGAGTGTGCAAATAAAAACTGACAGTGAGTGTTGGATAAATGCAGTTTTATTTTCACTGGCAATGTATCCACTGTGCCGTTACGTGCAGCTTAGGGTGTTTGGACAAAAGCAGTTTTGTATCACTGGCAACTCTCCACAAGCGGGCACCACCCCAACTGGCTGGCGGGTATCCCGACCAGCCAGTTCCAAAGGGTCAGACGGAACTGTACCAAATTAACGGACTACAGAACTCAAGCAGACAACATGAGCACTCAATTTAAAGACAAAGGGTACAACGAAACCACTATCCAAGAGGCCTACAACAAAACAGAAAATACTGACAGAGACAACCTACTCACATACAAGGACAAAACCACAAACAATAGAGATAACTTCAAGATGACATTCATAACCAAATACAACTCTGACAATAGACTATTTTATAACATCATGCGCAAACATTGGCACATCCTCTTGGAAGATGAAATCCTAGGTGACTTATTACCAGCAAAACCCCGCATGACATACAAAAAATCTACAGACTTAAAACAGAAGTTGACCCATAACCACATCAAAACACAAAAAGAAAAAACAGACAAAAACAAGGGCTTCTACCACTGTGGTAGATGTAAATTATGCAAAATAAGACAGATAACCTCCACCAAAAGAATAGAGACCTTTAAATCGACAGTGACTACAGAAGAATTTAAAATCAAAGAACACATCACCTGTGACCACATGGGAGTCATATATCTAGCAAAATGCCCATGTGGCCTGCAGTACGTAGGACGGACCATCAGGAAGCTTAAGGTCAGGGCAGCAGAACATGTTAGGCACATACAAAATGGTTTTGAGACACACAGCCTCTCCAAGCACTTTAAGGACGTACACGACTGCAACCCATCCGGCCTATCCATCATTGGGATAAAATTAGTGCACAAGAATTGGCGGGGAGGGGACTTTATCAAGGTCATAAACACGGAAGAACTGAAATGGATCTTCACTCTGAGATCCATGCTACCCAGGGGACTCAATGCTGACAACGAGGTCAGATCCATCAGCCACTACTGACCAATGAATATCCAGACTCTTATAAAGATAATTTATAACACCCCTTGAGGACTTTTTACCAGGGTCCCCACAAACCCCACCCACATCAATAAATGTATTTATTTATTTTCTTAAACACACCCCCTTCCCCCCCCTTCCCACTATAATACATAGGACCAACAATAAATATACTCACTTAATGTATGATTATACATAGATCGTTACCATCTCATATCTTACTGTTCCCAAGTTATATTATTGACCCTCCAATAGTGACACCCATATTAGAGAATAAGGAACTCATGTATGGGCAAAATTCCCTCAACAAATATGGCCACCGCAATTACCTCCAATGACATGCTACAATATCGGTCCGGTACCCTGAGCATTATACTCATACTATGCGCCCAAGGTAGAATCACCAGTGCCCCCTTATGTTCATTCTCTCCTCCCCACCTTTGATCCCACTTATCACCGAACAAATAGCACGAGTTATGGACTATGGGCTATTTGCCCTCATTCAAAATGGCCACCGCATATTCACACGTCAGGACGAATATAGGATAAATACAGATACAAGAACAGCACTCATTATACTCCCTGAAGAAGACCCACGAGGGTCGCAACGCGTTGGAGTCATACAGCCACATCCACAGACATATCAAGTCTCCTCCCGGCTGGGAGTTTGAGCGCGCGGCAACTGCAGCAGACAGACCAAGGCGCGAATCCCGCGTGACTTCAACCCGGAAGTCCCGTCTGTGCAGTAGCCGCGGTAACCGGCGAATCGAGCGGACAAGGCGCCGATTCAGCCCAGGAGTGACGGAGTGAGCAAGCGGAAGGAGGACAGAGGACAAGCGCCACCGACTAGAACAGGTAAAGTGCACTGCGGGTGGAACGGGACGCCAGCCCCCCGCACCACTTACCTGTGCATCGGCATTGTGACTTTTCTTCTCCCCCATTGACTGCCACCTCCCCACCACATCTGTGTGCTTACCCCGGCAGCACAGATCACCACCCTCCCCCCTACCACCGCCCCCCCCCCCCCCCTTGGTTCTGAACCCCTTGCATGCAACGGAACAGTGGACACATTGCCAGTGATACAAAACTGCTTTTGTCCAAACACCCTAAGCTGCACGTAACGGCACAGTGGATACATTGCCAGTGAAAATAAAACTGCATTTATCCAACACTCACTGTCAGTTTTTATTTGCACACTCTGAGCGCAGACCCTCAACCCCCTTTCTTGCATTAATATTTAAAGGATAGCCCCCCTTTCCGAGGACCAGCGGCTCGAGTGCCTGCACATCCATATTGGTTAAGCGCCAACCAAAACAACCTAGTGCATAATTTAAATGGAGACCAAGCCAATGAGATTTAACCTTGGGGATATTTGGACATGGTGCATGCATGCACTATCATAGGCACTTGTATTTCTACAAACACCAACAAGTAAATAGCTGCCAGGGTGTGCTCTGACTTGTAGTGCCACATACTAACCATACTACCCACCCAGAGGGCCTTATGGTGCATTACATCACTGACTGCAGGCTGGCTATAATACCTGGTGACCATTTATCTTTGGGGCGCACTGGTGCAGGGTACTTTAATGAATTACTTTCTGCCTAGGCCTTCCATCAGTCCTAATAAATGCAAGTGATAATGTTATACTTCACAATTGTGCCTCTAAAGCACAAATTTGCACTCTATGTAAATTGTGGTAATACACAGTGTTATATGTATCTTTGTACAGTTTATAACTGATGGTGATATACCCTAAGGGTGGATATTATAAACTGGTGTTGGCTACACACTGCAATACACTGAGACTCTCATGTCAGACAATAGTCCCACCAAAATCAGATCACTAACATGTTGGGAAATGTGGTTGTGAGTGACCACTAATTACTGCTATTGTATTCCAGCAGCCAATAGCAGGTCTTTGTTATCTTGGAAGAGATTTCATCTAGTCTGGACACATACTGATTCTGAGCTTGCTGTTAGGGTTCTGGCCAAGCAGGGAACTGATCGACATTCACATTCACTATGTGGCTGACAATGCACGCTGCCATGCAGGCCCAACCAGGGGCGGATTGGCTCTTGAAACATGCCCGGGAGCGGGGGTTGGGGGGGGTGATGGTATGTCCGAGGGGGGGGGGGCTAGGGCGGCTGCGGCGGTATGCCGGGGGGGGTGGCGGCATCCCGGGGGGGGGAGGGGTGGTGGTATGCCCGGGGGGAGGAGGGGGTGCTGGCGGTGGCTGTATGCCCGCTGCTGCTGCTGGAACCGGGAGCTGGGAGGTGGGAGACTGGGAGGTGCTGTGCGCGCATGCGCAGCAGTCCTCCTGCGGCCAATTCAGAGTGTGGCAAAGTGCTGCGGTCGCTGCGCGCGGCCCAGCCAGCCAATGGGGGAGCGCGGCCGGCCCCTTTTAATGACTTTTGGGCCGGCCCACCGGGAAATGCCCCGGTTTCCCGGTAGGCCAATCCGCCCCTGGGCCCAACTGAAGACATCACTAGCAAGGGTTATTCTGGCATCAGCAAGTGTATATTTGTATTATTTATTAAGTTTCTTATATAGCGCTGCAAATTCCATTGCGCTTTACAATTGGAAAGAGTGATACAACAAACTGGGTATTTACAGACAGGTAAAAAGGTAGGAGGACTCTGCTCACAAGCTTACATTATATATATGCACTTTCCAATGCTGTCTACCCCGCCGAGTTCTGTCACAGGCAATGTCGCTGGGTACACACATTGGGGGAAATTTACTAAGATGTTGCTATGGGCAACCAATCAGAATCTACTTCCTATTTATTTAGCACCTTCTAGAAGATAGATAGTATTTGATTGCTTGCCCATAGCAACATCCCATGTGAAGTAGAACTCCCAACTTTCCACCATTGTGTAGTGTGCACCCAGCTATACACTCAGAAATCATCACCAATTGCTTAATACTAGACATTTAAATTATTATTTTAGACATGCTGCTACAAAGTACAGTAAAAAAAAAGTTCCTGATTGCAAATATTGCAGAAAACAGATTGCAGACCTCTGTGCATCATTTTGTGAATAAAGCCCCAAAAACACTGGTCGACTTTCACCTGAAAGCGGCTCCGTTTTCTCGATTGAGCAGTCTTTCAGTTTGAAAGCCGCTCAGTGTGTAAATAAAATGGAGGACCTGGGATTAGGGGCAAATATCTGTAGATGGGTAGGGAACTGGCTGTGTAATAGAGAACAAAGAGTGGTCGTCATAGGCGTGCGCAGCCCATTTTATTAGTAGGTGCACAATTGGAGGGGCATTTCTATCACCGCCCACTGGGCGTGTCTATCGCCGCCCACTGGGCGTGTCCATCACCGCCCACTGGGCGTGTCTATCACCGCCTACTGGGCATCACTGCAAACTATATTAAATACAGTGTTGACAGGAACTCACACAGATGATTTATTTGTATATAACAAAGCAGTAATATCACAGGTGTCACAGATGACTTGGCAGGGCATGCTGGGACGTGTAGTTCCACAACAGCTGGAGGGCCATGACGTAGGAGGCGAAACATCAGCACGCCAGTGGTGCCTCCAGCAGAGCACCACTGGCGCACTACCTGTAGGGGTCCCCCCCCCATCACCCCCATTCCCCCCCGACATTCATAGTGACGTAGGAGGCGAAACATCACAGAGCCTGCCGCCTGTGTGATGACTGACAGGCGGCAGCAGGGGAGCTAGCTTTGGTGTACTAACCCAGGAGGGGAGGTGGGAGCAGAAGCTTCCTAATATCTGTGATGTGTTTTGCTGGGGCAGGACAAACCTGCCCTAGTAGGTTTGTCCTGCCCCAGCAAAACCAACAACTCAGGGGGTTAATTGTTAATTTTTCACTTATGAATAAAAACCTAACCTAGCTTTCTTCCTCCTAGGAGGAACACTACAGGCAGCCAGGTCACTCACGCTGGCTGTCTCCTACTCGTGGTGGATCAATCATTCACTGCAGTCAGTGCCTCTGCTGCCAGCCCAGGGCGCGTGCTGCTGCTGGGCTTGCTCTCTCAGGCAGCAGGAGGACGGCGGGAGCGTGGGCAGGACGACGGCAGGAGCGCGGGCAGGACGACGGCAGGAGCGCGGGCAGGAAGACGCAGGGAGCGCGGGCAGGAGGACGGATGTGCGGTGCGACGTCACCACGTCTGTGTGACGCAGCCGCTTGTAGAGGCGGGGCCGGGTGCTAATGTGAATGGAGCTCACTGAGCTGCACAGCCCACGTCCCGGCCAGCGCTTCCAGGCTGGAGAACGGCAGCGGGCAGCGGCCGTGTCTGGCAAGTGAAACTGTGCTCGTTTTAAACATTTTGCGTGCAATCGCGTGGGGGGTGCCGACGGGCATTAGGAGGTGCCTGTGCAACCCCGGCACCCCCCGTGCGCACGCCTATGGTGGTCGTGAACAGTGCCGTATCAAATATGATACCAGTACTAAGTGGCGTGCCACAGGGTTTGGTTCTAGGGCCCATTTTATTTAACCTTTTTATTAACGATATTGGTATGGGGTTACTCAGCAATGTATCCATCTTTGCAGATGACACAAAACTGAGCAGAGTTATTAAATCATCAGAAGATGTCACCATGCTTCAAAATGATCTTGACAATCTAGATGAGTGGGCAAAAAAGTGGAAGATGAGGTTCAATGTGGACAAATGCAAGATCATGCACCTTGGGAGACATAACCACTGAGCTAGTTATAACCTAAGCAGGGAGGAATTGGGTAATTCAGTACTTGAAAAGGATCTAGGAGTTCAAATAGACAACAAACTCGGATGTAGTGCTCAATAGAATATAGCAACAAAAAATAGCAACAAAATGCTAGCATGTATTAAAAGGGGCATGGAAACTACGTAATTATGCCTCTATACAAATCATTGGTTAGGCCACACCTCGAATACGGAGTACAATTCTGGGCCCCACACTATAAAAAGGACATCATAGAATTAGAAAAATCCAAAGAAGAGCAACAAAGCTTATTAGGGGAATGGAGAATTTAAGCTACGAGGAGAGATTAAGCAATTTGAGACTATTTACACTAGAGAAGAGACGTTTAAGGGGGGACATGCTCAACATGTACAAATATATCAGGGGCCAATATAAGGAACTGTCAAACACCCTTTTTTCTGCTAGACAGGAATCTAGGACGCGAGGGCACGAGTTTAGATTAGAAGAAAAAAAGTCTTTACGGTCAGAGCAGTCAAACTTTGGAACTCTCTTCCTACGTTTAAAATAAGGTTGGTTAAACATTTATTGATTAAAAACATCCACGGGTACAAATAATCGGTCTTTAAAATATCAGAACATACTATACAACACGGGATAAACTATTACAAACCTAGGTTGAACTTGATGAACGCAAGTCTTTATTCAACCTTACCTAATATGTAACTATGTAAGATGAGTGAGGGAGTGGATGACTATCCATAGCTTCCTGACACCCCAGGGAAAATAGCTGAATTGGGTGAAAAATGCTCAGTGTGCATGTACTGAGCGTTTCCAGCCCATCGGTTTTCCCCATAATCATTAACGACGCCCAGTGTGTATGGACCTTAACTAAACTTTTATTGAAGATTACATGGTAGTTGTATGAAGCAGTGATAAGGGAGAAGGGAGCCAGATGAGAAGTGGCCCATGGTAACCAATCACACTGAGGTAACATCTATAATTTGCATGATATAAAATTACACAGAGCAGCTGATTGGTTGTCATGGGCTCTCTTCTCCTCCCTTATCACTGCTTCATACATCTGTCCCTGAATCACTACATTTCCTAAAACTGCAGAGGTTAAAAGGGTGTACTTGGCAAACCGTTCTGGTTGGTGTACACACTGTGCGGCATGGATTATAAATTCCTCAGCCATCCTGGTGTATAAGGAAGTCAGGAAGACCTGCTTCCCTGTCACATCAGGGGGTGTTTGATGTCCCCTACACAGCTCCGGACACGGATGTTTTATCTCCTGTGGGGTCTGTGAGAGATCTCTGGGAGCAGGAGAGAAATCACAAGAAAATTATAATGGGGCAGAAAGTAACTGTAGGAGAATTCTGTTTCACATAGAAATATAGTCTGTGGTATAAATGTACTAAGATAGGAGTTCTGTTGAAGATGTTATGGTGCCCATAGCAACCAAACAGATTCTATCTAGAAGCTTCTAGAAGCTGCTAAATAAATATGTACTAAATAAATACTCCATTTTAGTAAATTTACTCCTGTGTCTCAAAATAATAGCGATTGGCACAGAGCAGCTGATATTTGCTGACATTGGTTATTATACCCAGCTACACCCTCCGAAATCACCACCAACTGCCTAATACTAGACATTTAAATTTGACTTGTAAAAAAAGAAAATCCTAATTCTGTCAACAGTTTTCAGCTGGATATACACTATACAATTATCTGGCAGACCATCTGTGCAATCTGGCTGGTTGGAAAAAACATCTGGGAATGTATGGGAGCAAATAACAATTCACCATTTGCTCCCAACCACTGAAAAAGGGTCAAAAACTGTAGTTCAGACACATGGGTTAAATCTATGATTATGAACGCCAATTTTTATTTATTTATTCATTTAAAGATGGCATCTGCCCCGGGATGCCAGCCCTGCAGCGTCAATACTCATTTCAGCTCTTATCCCCCAGAACTGAAACCTCAAACATGACATTGGTAACATAGTAATAGTATATAGCCAGTCGCCAGTTAAATGGTTGACATGAACTTAGGTCGGAAGGGTCAAAATGTCAATGGAAATATAGGCTACCAAAAAGAGCAACACTTTTTTTTTAACCCTAATCCCAACCATCCCCCTGGTGACCATAACATCCCCTTCTGCAGTCTAACCCTGCGCCAAGTGTCTAACCCTAAACTAACCCATTCTAGCTGCCCTAGATAACCCCTAACCCTAAGAATCATGAAAAACCTGGGGGTGAGATTTAATAGGATGAGATTTTCAGAAAGTGAGAGATTTTGGAAGAAATCTCCAGTTTTTTTAAAGCGGCAATCATTTACAATGCAAAACACAATTTGATTTTGCAGTGAAATGATTGCCGCTTTAAAAAAACTGGAGATTTCTTCCAAAATCTCTCACTTTCTGAAAATCTCATCCTATTAAATCTCACCCCAGGGGCGAAATGTAATAGGGTGTGATATTTGGACGAGTTCCAAACTCGCCAGAAATCGCACCTTTAAAAATCGCGTTTTTTGCCGCGAATTCGCATATGTAATGAGATGCGAATTAGCGGTAAAAAGTGTGATTTTTTACCGCGATTTTCAACCTATTAAATGTGCGATTTTCGGAAAATGTGCGATTTCGGCCGTTTTTGACCCAAAATCGCACATGTCCAAAAATCACACCCTATTACATTTCGCCCCTGGTGTCTACCTTTTCTGTCTGGACCATGTCTATGTCAGCCATTCAACTGTCGACCTTTTGACCATGTTGACTTACTGACCGTTGACCATTTGTCTATCTATATCAGGGGTGCTCAAATTACTTTGCTCTGGGACCCCAGCAAGTTACTACTGAATGGCCGCCACATGTGTGGTCAGTGAAGTGACCGCTTTTGTGACAGGGAGGCAGAGGGTAATGGGGGAAGGAAAAGGGTGACAGGGGGATAGAATAGGGAAGCAGTGGGTGTTTACTTAATGAGTTATACTCTGTCCCCCTCCAAAGACACATTAGCCTGATGATCAGCAACCCTAGATGTGACCCCATGCTGACATGGTCAGGACCCACTTTGGGCTCAGGACCCACAGTTTGAGAACAGCTGATCTATTATCTTCTATCTGGATACCATAAAAGGCTCCTCCCACATTATTGTACTGTGGCCTGGGAATGGAATATTACACCACAAGCTGTAAGCATTTCACTTTGATTGGCTACAGGAAGGCTTAGCTCCACCCACTTCAAAGCAGTGCACACATGGACGGGTGGTACAGTATGCAGGGTGCTCGTGCCATAATTAATTTCCCCTTAAAACTGTTCACAAGGCTACAAAGCTATAATTAATGTGATTAACCTTTGGAAAGCCACACAAAGTTCTTAGAACGAACTTTAAAAATAATGGATAATTTAATAACTAAAAATATGGGTTAAAAAAGAAACCAATATGCGACACATACACATTGTAGTTATACACTAATATGATGTTAGAGAACTGTTTTAAAATTGGCAAGAAGCAAAACTGTTACAAAGAAATTGGTAATGTCTTGGCACATTAGGAGGTTCTGAAAGGACGTGTTAATGCCTTTATGCGGAGCCTGGTATTATTATACTTTACAAACACAGTTACCATGACATCACATCTGACTTCTGGGAACTATTTGCATTGTTGGTGTGTACAATTGTTATGCTAGTGTCTTCAGTGCAGAGATCCTCCATGTGTGTATTGTATAGACAGGGACTGGCACAGTCATAATACAATTCTGGAGTCATTTAATCTAGGAGCTGCGCTAAGAAGCCAAGGAAAATATTCACACATTGAGAGCTTCCAAAAGAGGCTTTACAGTTATATTTTTGGTACCTATATATTATCTGGGCGCCCGATTTTTTGATTGTATGCCTCAACTTAAGGCATACAATCAGATGCGATGGACCCGATTTTTTCGGAAAAATCGGGTCGATCGCATCGCATGCAACCAAATTGCATGCAGTACGATGCGATCGACCTGATTTTTACATTGGATCCAATGTTAAATGGTCCCTGAGACCCAATTTTTTATTTGTATACACACCCTGTTCATACCCCCACTATCCAAGTGGGCATGGAGTTGATTTTATATAGTGTGGCGAGCGCAGCGAGCCACCGAGCCCGAAGAGTGGCGAGCGCAGCAAGCCCCGCGAGGGAACGCGGATTACTTAACCTGTATTCCGTGTCCCTTCTCGGGGCTCGCTGCGCTCCCCACGCTTCGCGCTCGGTGGCTCGCTGCGCTCGCCACACTATATAAAATCAATTCCATGTCCACTTGGATAGTGGGGGTATGAACAGGGTGGGTATATAATAAAAAATCGGGTCTCAGGGACCATTTAACATTGGATCCAATGTAAAAGTCGGGTCCATCGCATCGCATGCGATTTGGTTGCATGCGATGCGATCAACCGGATTTTTCCGACCCGATCAAAAAATCGGGCGCCCAGATATTACATTAGTACCATATTTTGAAATGGTGCGGCTATTGGGCTCCAGGGTTTGTCACTGGGCATGAGAGGTACAGCAGGGGGCCAAAAAAGCCTTAAGGACCCCAACAGACAGAAGGGAGTTAGGGGATGGAAGTATATGTCAAACTAATTAAATTAGCTTCTATGAGGAAGTGAGTGGGAACCTTGACTTGGGCAACGCAGTGCATGTGGTCTGCTTAGATTTTGCAAAGGCCTTTGATATGGTGCATAACATAGGGTTGATCTACAAGATTTTGGAGATGGGTATAGGAAGCAAAATCTGCACTTGGGTTAAAAACTGGCTGGAGAATAGGGAGCAGAGAGCTGCAGTTAGTGTAGTTGAGTGTAGTGAGAGGAAGATCAATATCAGAACTAAAATAAAGGGGAGAGTTAGGGTGAGGGGTAAGTTTAGGGTTAAGCATTAGAGGGGTGTAAAGGTTAGAGATAGCGGTCACATACATACAGTGGCGTAGCTACGTTTTGGGCGCCCCCACGCCGTTAGGGGGGGGCGCCCATACCCACCCCCCGCCGCCGCCCCGTCGAGCACCCCCCCCCCGTCGCCCCGCCGCCTATGCTAACCCCGTCCCCCTCCCCCGCAGTCTTACCTATCGCGCTGGTCCCGGCGGCTCCGTCCGTTCATCTGCTGAGGACCACCACAAAATGGCCGCCCCCGTACAGCAGACAGTTTCAGAGAACTGTTTGCTATATGGGGGCGGCCATTTTGTTGTGGTCCTCATCAGCAGAACGGAGCCGCCGGGACCAGCAAGAAACGTAAGTCTGCGGGGGATTGGGGGGGGGGGGTAACTATAGCACCGCAGCCCCCGGCGCCCCCACATGCACAGCGCCCCCCCGCGGTGGCGGGGGCTGCGGTGCTATAGTTACGCCCCTGCATACATATCTGAACTCTGGAGTACCGGAAACCTTACCCACAAGTGATGGTCACATGACTGCCAGAACACAGGAGACTCTAATGGAGCTGCTGCAGCTGCCAGGGGGACGTCACCACTGGGCCACCGGGATGAAATGTCCACATTCTGATATTTTGATATTTGATCACTCTACGGTTTGATTGTCAACATGATCAATATACTGTATGTTAATCATAGGGGTCTCAGAATTAAAGGATTTTAATGCAAATCTCTCTCTCTCTTTTTACACACACAGGGCCAGTGTGCAGCTTCAAAACTTCAACCTTCTGCCCCCATACTGCCACCAATTCTCACTTTCAAATCCCTTAAGGCATACTTAACATACCGGAATAGCGCGGGGGGGGGGGGGGGCTCCCAAAAACCGGGTGGTCCTCCCAGCCCCCCAGGAAGGTGGGCATGTCCCCTGCTTTCATTGGAGGACAGCAATGAAGGAAAGCATGCTTCAAGGGAAAGTATGGAGGTGAGGTCTTAGAACTTCCACAGCAGCCACCTGCATTAAGTACAACAAGGATCCTCATAGACATCCTTGATTTTTTGATAGAATTGATGGCGCCCCCCAGATCCTGGTGCCCTAGGCAGTTGCCTAAAGCTGCCTAATGGTGCAGCCGGCACTGTACACACACACACACACACACACATATATATATATATATATATACATACACTAACATCCCTATGAGTGCAGTATTTTAATTGAATGTATGGTTCAGTGCTTGCCTACTATTATAATACTGTCACGTGAGATACAATGATAGAATACCTTTTGCACAATGTAGTGTGTTGTGTAGAAACAGCTGATTGCAGTGCAGGAACGCCACCCTGATGTGTAGATACGGAGCCTTCCCTAAGCGCCAGAGTGCCGTGTAACAACACAGGAATGTGCTGTAGTTTA